>NC_083282.1:28151783-28868508 GCF_963506605.1 Zootoca vivipara | reverse complement strand
AGATTCATCTAGACCAGGCACCCCCCAAACTGCGGCCCTCCAGATGTTTTGGCCTACAACTCCCATGATCCCTAGCTAAGAGGACCAGTGGTCAGGGATGATGGGAATTATAGTCCAAAACATCTGGAGGGCCGAAGTTTGGGGATGCCTGATCTAGACCAAAGGTGGAGAGCCTAAGACCTGGAGCACAACGAGGAAGCATATCTATGCAAGTGTGTTGACAGTCCAGCTGATCTCATACAGAAGTGAATCCAATCCCATAAATTTGAAGTGTATGGGGATGTTGTTTAAGGGCGGCAATTAGCTGAAAAGCTGCAATCCAATACACACTGTCTTGGTCAATGAAATACTGAAGTCAATGGGACAGAAGCAGCTTGTCAGGTGGGCTGGAGAGAGAGTAGCAAGGTAGCAGGGAGGTTGGCGCGGTGCAAGCACACCAATTAAATCAATTCAGAGCTCCCGTCAGCTCATTTGCACTGTCCTGACCTCCCCATTGCCTCACTCCTCCCCCCTTCCATTAGGCAACAGCAGCCCACCTGCCATAGCAGTGCCATACCCGCAGGAGCCACTTCTGGTCAAGATGCATAGGATTGCATCAGATACGTAGCACCACATAGCCAGCTGCAAAAACCACATTGATCACAAGGCTGCAGTCCTGTAAATGTCAGTAGTGGTGATGTATCTGCAATATGGTATAATGGCAACGATATAATTTTGATTCCCATAGATTTATATCCATATACATCAAAGTATAAAAGGCAGAGGGACATGAGGAAACTCGAAATCCTTCTCTAGTGGGGGGCGGGGGGAGCATGACACTTTGGATTAGAAAGATGAGGCAGTATCTTTGCCGTCCGCTGTTCTCTTCTCAGTAAGGTAGGCCAAAGGGTTTCATTGGCAATGAGGAATCAACTGCGTACAATGGACAATTGAAGTGAGGCCATCGTTACACATGTTTTGATGGGGCTCATGCTGTGCATGGCAAGGAAATGTGTGTACACAGTAGCCAGCTTACCGGCTACATTTTTTTTTGTCGGCCACTTCTCTTGCTGTTACTGTAATGAGATTAGTGATGCAAACGGTGTGTGTGCTTTCTTTAGCCCCTGGTTTTTGTAAACTTGTGACAAATATGAGCTGAGCAGCCAGAAAGACCATTGGGCAGAGGGGGAGGAGACCCTCTGCGTGGGATGGTATCTCTGAGCACACACCTGTGTGCAACAAGGAAGCACTTTTGTAAACTGGATGGATCCCGCTGGGCTTCTTAGCACTAAAGCCCACAGATAAAAAGAAAGAAAGAATCTTGTCTTGTGTGAAATCTGACTCTGACTCCACAGCCTATTTGCATGCTTGTTAGAATGACATCTTGCAAATACACTCTGCAAGGCATGTTGCTGAACCAAGAAACGAGAGTGGGGGGGGGGGAATGAAGCCTTTTGCAGCTTGTGTATCAGACCAGTAAGTCCCTGGCTCATGAGATGAAATTGAACATATGTCCAAAAATGCAAAGTAGGCTTTGCCAACACATTGTCAGTTGAGTTGAAGCCTGGTGCTGTTTGCGTCTCTGAAGCTCACCAGGACAACTTGTGTAAATGTATTAAAGGCATGTCCAAAATCTCCCGAATGTGTTAATAGTACTTCTTGTGTAAATGGTTCTTAGCCACTAACAAGAGACAGGAAGTAACAACGGAAGTCACAGACATAGGACTTGACATATTAGCCCATCTACAAAAATAGAAGGACCACTATCATAGATGCTCCTGCAAACATGCCCATGCATGTCCTAATTCTTACATATTGTGACTGTGCACTTTCAGCAGGTAGCCACTTTCTTGGCTCCTCTTCATTGGAGGCAGCTACAAAGTGCTTGTGAGGGAACTCCTACCGGAACATTGAGATGCCCATAATAAGGTGAAAGGCAACCTTTTGGGATTTGTTTCAAGAGTCGGCGTGCTTGAGCATCTGCCAGGAGCCCAAATCACATTACAGGGTCCACAGACAGGAGTCCCTTGATCTTGCTGCAGTAAGGAGCTAACCTCGTGGACAGAGGGATGGTCAATGGAGGCTGTCTTATCCAAAGAAAGCTTGGAGTCATTACTGATTTGGTGCAAGGTCTTTTTACTCTATCTGTACCTACACCACTGCAGCATGTCCAGAGAAGTCTTTGGCAGGAGTAGTTGTATTAATAGGAATTCAAGTAATTTCAGCGGCTTTTTTCATTGAATACTTTTCTAAAAATTTTTGTTTTGTCAGACTGGTTTTTGAAAAGGAAGCCATTCTAAACCACACACTCCCCCTGTATTAAGAATATAGTAGTTAGTAAATGAATTGCCTGTTTCCCGCACTTAAATGACAGCCCAAATCTGCTGGCTGAGTGCTAGAGTTGACTGCCCTAAAGTGCTCTTGATGACAGATGACAGCACCTCTTGGCACTGTGCTTGAATATAAACATTCCTCTCTGCCCGGTAACCTCATTTGCCCACTCATGCATTCATTTGTTCATTGAAATACTTCCTGCTTTTCCCCAAAGGGATTCAAAAACTAGGCAAAACCAGTCAAAAAAACTAGGCAATAAAGCAATAACACATGCTATTAATAAAGTCAGCTTCAAGAATGGAAGAACAAGTCCATTAGCATGGCAAATAAGGTGATTGTTTTGCCACATGCCAAATTATCACTAGAGGGGGTTGAACGAGCTTCCCAGGATCAGGTTTTCCATAGTCATGGTGCCATGACTGAAAAGGCCCAGGTCTAATATCTCACCAACAGTGCTTCTGATAGTGATGGGTAGGGATGGAGGTGAGATTTAAGTTCCCATTAAAAGGTGAACCTGCCAAATTCACACTTTCTCAAACAATATGTGAACCAAAACACAACCATCTTTTGAAATTCATACACCTCTGAATTTTGCAATGCAGTCCTCCCGCCCAATGAGACATACAAAAATGCATATACTATGATACAATGTGCATTAAAATGCATATATTGATGACAATAACATAAAAATGCAGCAGATGTTGATGAAACTGCTTGCAAAATATATGTGTGTGTGCTTTTAGGCAAATTTCAGCCAGAAATGTGGAGAAGCTAATTTAAGATTGGAAAAAATAGGAAGGTGAGAGAACTGAAACTGCTAAACCCATCCATCCATCCATCCATCCATCCATCCATCCATCCATCCATCCATCCCCAGCAATGGGGACTCCAACAATTACTTAACTGAGCAAGCAGGGTTATGAGAAAGAAGTCTGTTCTTTATATAGCATGGCCCTCAAAACTAACCAGATGTTTAAACAGAAGGAGGATCCATGACTCAAAATAGTAGAGCACATGCTTTTCATGTGAAAGACCCAGTATTTCAAGTTATCGCTGGCAAGTCCCTGACGCTGGTCAGAGTAGACCCAGTATTCTGCAGTTTTGGGTCTCCATATGTTGTAGCACTACAACTCCCACAATCGTAGCCAGTTCTTAGCCAATGTTAAGGATGATGGGTCCTGTACTCAAACATATTGGAACCCAAGGTTGAAGAACCGTGGTGTGGACTGACTTGGTGTAACACAGCTTCCTGTGTTGAATGATTCTCATATAAAAACAGAAGGAAGACAGGGCAGTCTTGTTTACTGGCTGCAGTAGGAGCCAGGTGCCTAAGCTCATGTCACTGCTAAGCAAATGGTGCCTGGTGATTATTTCAGCAATATTCCAGAAACCGCTCTTTGTTTGTATATGTGAGTCACATAGAAGCTTGCAAAGAAAGTGGGGAATGTTTTCAGGCCACTCTTGATCAAAGAACAAAAAGAACAAAATGTGCATTAAAATTCACACACTTTGTTTCTCTCCAATATATAATTTGCATATTTTCAGATTAGAACAGCAGGACGGCAGCAGAAAGTCAGATTTTCATTATTATTAGTTTGGATTGTGGCCGCTATCAGTATTAAATCTGAAAGGGCAAAGGGACATGAGACTCATTCCCTACTCAAAGACAGTCATCTTTGAATACCTGATTTGTCCCCCCCCCAACCATCCAATACATTTAGATTTCGGGAACCAAAGAACACTGAATAAGTAACACGTTTTCTATATAGATGTGCACAACCTGCAGCAAAGGAATTATCTCCACAGGGCGTCATTGCTTGGAGAAAATGGCAAAGGAGCAGAGATTGGAGTAACCTGTGAAAGTTTTCAAATGTGTTCACGTGGATGTGAGCAGCCTCAATATCTAACTCCCTTCAGAAAAGGAGTTGGGAGATTCAAGGCAGCAGAACTACCCATTGCAAGAAAGAAACAGTGTTGCCTTGTAATAGGTAGTTTGGCTGTGGGAAGGGGGGTCTTTTAGTCCTCACAATTGTCTTGTTGGGGCAAGACCTACTGAGAAGACTTGTTGGGATCTCTAGGCCTGCACTGGTTTGGGTTCTTTCAGTAAAGAATTAACAACTGACATTGATGTTTTTATTGCTGACCTACTCCTGACATTCACACACTCTTTTTCAACAATACCCAAATATATTCTCCATTCATTCATTCTATATTAGGCCTAGGGAAATTCCTGACGTCCTGGTTTCTGGGTGTAAAAATGGCATCTTCCAACAACTTTGTGGGTGTCAGGAATGTTACTTTTTGAAATATGGCAACCCTATTCTATACAATACATTTGAAAAATGCTAGGGGGGGACCTATAACAGCTTTAAGGGATGCACAGGGGCAGGAAAGGGGGGGGAGTGTGACCTTGGCCCCTGCATGCATATCCCACTTGACACTACATTAAATTCCACTCTAGAGGTTTCTTTGGTTTTTGCATGATAATCCTGAGGTCCACATATACTGGGCAGTAACACCCAGATTCATCCAATTAGCATGAGTATTTCCACTTGCACTATGGGACTTTCCCCCTCTCCATCACCTGTTCATTCCCTGCATCCTCTCAAAATCTGCTCTAAAGTGTTGAGGGAATCCCTAGAACAGATTTAAGGTGTTGCAGAAGAAGGAGAGAGGGGAAGTCACATTCTGCAAATGGTGCTGACAGAACTGGAACCTAGTGCTATCTTGGATACTAACATTTGTGACTAGGCCAGAGCCGGATAATCTTTGATTTACTGCATGCAGTGTTGGTGGTTTCTATTACCGGTATCAAATCTTATTTGTCCCAACCCTCAGTTCCCTCCTCCCTTTTCCATATTTTCCTGGCAATGATGAAGAGGTTCCTTAGCATGCAGCAGCTTGCAACTCATCTTTAACACTGGGTATATTTCTAATTATATATGAATAAACTAATTAACCGGCAGTTATACTTTTTTTACATTTCATAACTATACCAAATGGTGCAATTTTATGTGTTAAGTTATAAATAATACATTTCATTTTCTTGAAGTAGTAAAGCAAGCTTAGGTTTGATGAGAAAGTGGCACGATGACTTTTTGTGTTGCCCTCAAGAAAGAAAGGTGGATTTCACCACCACCCTTGGGCTTAAACTTGCTGGAAATCTTTATATGTCTGCTCCTCAGTAAATGACAGGTAGTCATAGTGGATGGATAAATACGTTTGATCCACACCCTTTGAAGATTCTGACTTACTCAGAAGATATGGTCAAAATAAATTTCCACACCCCGAGTTTCCACATCCCCTAAGGAGAATAATAATAATAAAAAAATCCTTCAGTAGCACCTTAAAGACCAACTAAGTTTTTATTTTGGTATGAGCTTTTGTGTGCATGCACACTTCTTCAGATACACTGAAACAGAAGCCACCAGACCCTTATGTATATTCAGAGGGTGGGGGTGATGGGAATGGATGATGGGCTGATAGGAGTGGTAAACCTATAGATGACTGTTAACAACTGTTAATGACTGCAATTGGTTTTGCGGGGGGGGAGCAAGGGCTGAGGTGCTAAGGAAAGCTTGATCATGTATAATGAGATAAGAATCCTATGTCTTTGTTCATTCCAGGTGGCTCCATGGTTTTAAGCTTGCTAATGAGTTGCAATTCAGCAACTTCTCTTTCCAGTCTGTTTCTGAAATTTTTCTGTAATAAAACAGCTGCTTTGAGATCTTGTATAGAATGTCCTGGGAGATTGAAGTGTTCTCCTACTGGTTTCTCTGTCTTGTGGTTCCTGATGTCAGATTTGTGTCCATTTATCCTTTGGTGTAGGGTTTGGCCTGTTTGTCCAATATAGAGAGCTGAAGGGCACTGTTGGCATTTGATGGCATACACAATGTTAGAAGATGAGCAATTAAATAGTCCTGAGATGGTATGTTGGATGTTGTTGGGGCCAGTAATGGTGTTGTCCGGGTGTATGTGGCAGCAAAGTTGGCATCTGGGTTTATTGCAGGCTCTGGTACTATGTTAAGTCTGGTGGTTGTATTATTGTGGGTGAGGAGTTGTTTAAGATTGGGTGGCTGCCTGTAGGCAATGAAAAGTCTTCCTCCCAGAGCTTGAGAAAGAGAGCTGTCATTGTCCAGGAGAGGTTGTAGATCTCTGATGATGTGTTGTACTGTTTTAACTTGGGAGCTGTACGTGATATCTAGTGGTGTTCTGTTATTTTCTTTTTTGGGCCTGTCATCAGGAACCACAAGACATAAAAACTTAGTTGGTCTTTAAGGTGCTACTGAAGGAATTTTTTAATTTTGTTTCGACTCAGACCAACACGGCTACCTAACTGTAACCCTAAGGAGAATGATGAGGATCTGTGTTTTCCCATCACCTTGCGTGCAAGGACAGGCTCTGACAAATTGAGTAGAAAACACCAAGAGTGGGACCAATGGTCAAGACGGCTGTTTCTGCATGTGCTGTAGAAGGAAGTGAGGGGCAGATGCGGCCCATCAACCTGGCAAGGTAGCCCATCTTGGAGAAGGAAAATTCTGATCCTAAACCTCTGCTGCCTTGCGGGATATCTTTGGGAAAAGAGAAAGCTAAGGAGTAAACCCTACACAGATCTGGAGTGGAGTCCCTAAGATGGTTGGATGGTGCCTTGTATGCCGCCTTCTGGCAACTCCTGAAGCCAAGCATATTTGGACCACATCAGCGATGCTGAGAGGGCCTTGTCATCTGGGCAGTGGTTTGACTTCATCCCTGGAGGCACATTCCATTGTCTCTCTAGACAGACGGATCCCAACAAGTATAGAGGAGCAGGCAGGGTGTGAGACCTGATGTGTGCATCCCATTCCATCGTCCAGCATTCAGCAGGTGACACACCCCAGGCCCCAAGAGCACCAGCCCAAGCAGCTCTCCAAGCCAGTTGGTGATGGCAGGTGGCTGGGGGAAATGCCTTTCACCCAAGAGTGCTTCAAGGTTCTTACCAGTGATGTGCAGACTAATCCACTTACCAGCCCATCAGAAAAATCTAAAGACATGAACCCACCAGGAGACAAACAGATAAGGACAGTGTGAGGTAGGAGAAAAAGAGATGCTCCAGAGGCCCACTGAAGAACACCCCCCCCCAAAAAAAAATCCACTCAACCCCCAGAAGGCAACTGGCAAAGTCCACCCTGCCCAGGGATAGATACTGCGTGAAGAAAGGGGAAGGTGGTAGACCTATAAAGGAAGTGAGCTGATGGGCCCACTGGACTCATTCATTCACTCCTCCTCTAAAGCGTGGTCAAATTCTCACTCACCACAGAGGTGGTTTTATGGTGTCATGACCAGTGCGGCTGCACTGGGTGCCACGCAGCAGGGGGCACCACAACAGTGCTGTAGAACAAAGCAAGAGAGGCAAGGGCACCAATATTTTAGCATTGCATAGGGTGCCGCCTAAATTTGAGAGCCCCAAGTCTACCACTGCTCACCATAGGGATGGGAACGACATTCCTGGGAGTAAGCACCACTGAGCACAGAGAGACTTGCTTCTAAATAAACCTGCACAGGATTGCCCTGCTGGTGGATATATAATTGGCAGAGCATTTTAAAGTATGTTTTTACCATATTAGAGAAAGGAGGACTGCCAGTTTGAGTAGATTTACAGGATTTTATCATGTACTTCGGATCACAGAATGAGAACATCCCACACTTTCGCCTGACCGTTGTTTTAGTGGAAAACAAAGTAGATACAAGAAATCTTACATTTTCCATCATGCATATTAAAATCCGGACACCAACTCTCCCTCCAAAAATCGCAGCCTTTCAACTCCTAAGATTTACTGGTATTCATATTTATACGTGAAATATAATATCAGTCTAGGTTTTTATTTTTTAAAAAAATCACTGGGGATATGGTATCTATTTCAAAAGGACCTAATATATTTGTAATCTTCTTGTAGGGAGGTGGGGAGAAGGGGAAATGCAAAGAAATTATGTATGTCTGACTAACCAAGAACATTTCCAGATCAATTTATTTGCGAAATAACTAATAAATCTGATACAAAGTTATTCAGAGGCGTGCTTCACGATGTCCACAGAATCAGTGTATAGCCGTTAGATTCCATTTAAATCAAATTACATGCATAAACTCATTATCTGCTGTTGTTTATAGAAGCCTGGCTTTGGGGACTGAAAAGACAGAAAAGCAAAGTGTGAAACATGGCTTTGAAGTGGGTACTTTTGTTCCAGCCCTCCTTGGTTTTGAGGTGTTCAAATGTGCAGGAAATGTGGATGGCAATAAACTAGGACAAGCCTTTCCTCACATTACACCAAGTTATTAAAATAACACTGAAGTTGAAACAAGTTGATTGGTTTTCTTAACATGCATATTAAAAATGCTATTGACTAAAAAGTAATAGCAGAATATTATTTTAAACTAGGGGTGCATAGGGGGCTGTAAAACATTCCTTTAACTGGGCAAATGCTGTTGCATTCATTGACATATTTATCACATACAAAAAGTGGTTAAGAAGAAGCATTAATTGGACCTGAGTGATATTATCCATTTGTCCCTCTCGTTTTGATCCACTGGTGCAATAACAGTGCTGTACACATAAATATCATTTTCATAATTGTTTTGGAACTCATTTTGTCTCAGTTTCTAGTGTGGTGTGCAATCTGTATTTCTCATTCTGCCTGAAAGGCATTAATTGGTTTTTTATATAAACGGAGCCTGCTGGATTTGCTTTTTTTCTTCTTCATCTACTACAAATCAGGACCCAAAACCACACACTGATGCAAATGTGTCAGGATCCAGGGGTCCTTTGAATGGAAAATAAAAATATGTGGTGTAGGATTGCCATACAATTGGAATCTCCCTGACATAGCCGGGATTTGGCCATCGTAAACAGTGTCCAGGCGGAAATTGCTGAAATGTCCTAGAAAATCCGGATGCTTAGCAAGCAATGTTGGGTGTTGATTTTGGCAACTTTCTTTAAAAATAGCTCAAAAACTTTATTGAGATTTTGTAAAAAAGAAAAAAGAAAAAGCTATAACTTTGCCCCAAAAAACTCAACAACTTTTGTGTCCGGATTTTCACTTTTTGAAATAATGGCAACCTTAACCCTAAGCATTTTGAATCCCATTGATTTCAAGGACAGTAAAACAGGTATTTAACTAACTTTAATTAATTAACGGGAATTAAAAGTATATATGATTGGCTGGATAACACCTCCAAGATCTTAGAAATGTACAATTTCTTCCGCAAGCTTTGTGTGCAAGAGTATCTGTGAAAAGCCTTTCTCCTGTGAAATATATAATCTCTGGATGCACTTTGAATATTTCCGTAGGCAAGATCCCCCTTACATAATTCCATTTCTGCAAGTACAATAGACTCTGGATTTCAGCCATTGTGTCTGATGGCTTGCTCCACCACTCCTCCCCCCCCAATAGATATATTCTATATAGTGAATTATCTCATTCTCTCTCTTATGTACTTGTGTGTGTTTTTTAAAAATCATTTATAAGAAGTGCTACATATGATGGATGCAAACTCCTACGACTGGTCACAAAATTCAGTCTGACACATATCCAGCTGTATCATTTTCCACACGTTTTCCCTGTTTGGGTAAAGAAATTAATTTTTTTGTAAAAAGGATTTTCAGTGATAAATGAATGAAGAAGAATAAATGTGTTTTAGTTAGTTATATCTATCCACCTCCAGTATCAACACAAACCTCTCTTTTCCCATCTCTTATATTGTGTTTATTTTGGAACACCAGCTACCTCGCGAGCAGAGTTTTCCCGAAGTTTCCTATAAATTGCACTGCTTGACTATTCTCAGATTGCTTTATTACTTTACAACCTCTGAACTTGTGCCTTCCCAACAGACTTCTCCATCGCTCTATAAATTTCAGTTCCCATAAGCTGTGCTATTCATCCTTTTCAGAAGGGGGCGGGGGAAAGCTTTGTGTATCCGCTTTTAAAAGGATCATTTGCATCAGTTTCTTGTTTGTTCTGGGTTTCTGTTTTTAAAATAAAGAATCAATAAAATTAACTGGTTTAGAACAACTTAGAGTGCCAGGTCATGGACCAGATCCAGCGCTGAGATGCCTTTTTATCGCTCCTCTTCCCAGCCAGTGGCCCTACTAAATTTATGACTCAAATGGGAGGGGAATAGAAGTACACCTTTAATCTGCAGTGGTCACTAAGGCGGCAAATAGGAAGTAAGAAACTTCAGCCACTGGGTAGCAATTGATGGAAAAGGAATCCGATATCCATATGGTGGGGATCATATAGAATCATAGAATCACAGAATCATAGAGTTGGAAGAGACCACAAGGGCCATCCAGTCCAACCCCCTGCCAAGCAGGAAACACCATCAAAGCATTCTTGACATATGGCTGTCAAGCCTCCGCTTAAAGACCTCCAAAGAAGGAGACTCCACCACACTTCTTGGCAGCAAATTCCACTGTCGAACAGCTCTTACTGTCAGGAAGTTCTTCCTAATGTTTAGGTGGAATCTTCTTTCTTGTAGTTTGAATCCATTGCTCCGTGTCCGCTTCTCTGGAGCAGCAGAAAACAACCTTTCACCCTCCTCTATATGACATCCTTTTATATATTTGAACATGGCTATCATATCACCCCTTAACCTTCTCTTCTCCAGGCTAAACATACCCAGCTCCCTAAGCCGTTCCCCATAAGGCATTGTTTCCAAGCCTTTGACCATTTTGGTTGCCCTCTTCTGGACATGTTCCAGCTTGTCAGAATCCTTCTCGAACTGTGGTGCCCAGAACTGGACACAGTACTCCAGCTGAAGTCTGACCAGAGCAGAATACAGTGGTACTATTACTTCCCTTGATCTAGATGCTATACTCCTATTGATGCAGCCCAGAATTGCATTGGCTTTTTAGCTGCTGCATCACACTGTTGACTCATGTCAAGTTTGTGGTCTACCAGGACTCCTGGATCCTTTCCACATGTATAGATCAGCTGTCTGACATAGGCATAGAATTAGAAAGTTGGAAAGGACCCTGCAATATGTGGAATATGTGGCTTTAGGGATCGAACCTGCAACCTTGGCATTATTAGCACCACATTCTAGCCAACTGAGCTACCTATGCTTTTTCCAGCAGCTCCCAGCACAGAGCACTAGCCTGTCGGGCAAAGCCCCTATGAAATTGTGCTACTGATAGATACCTATCAGCAGTCTGAACACTGGGTCCGTTCCCCTAGCCTCCTCCTCTTCCAGTCAAAGTCCATTTTTCAAAAAAACAAAATCTTATGGGTTTTTTTTAAAACAAATGCAAACACAAGAACCATTAAATACTTGCCCATCTTTCATAAGACCTCACTGTGGAGCTTACATGCATTCTCAAAAAATAAAGGGCCCTTTCCAACCTGCATCTTGACGTGGATCTTGCAGGAAAGGCAGTCATTGCTCACCTCTCTGTCCCCTGGACACAAATCAGTGGCCTCGTATAAGCCACTAGCCAAGCACTTAAGATATGTGGCTGTGAACATCTGGGAAATGTCAAAGGTGTCAGTGCTGGGTGGTGCCAAGTTTATTATGCAGCTAGATGGAGGTTTCTTTCCAACTACAAGAGTCTAAAGATAGCTTTCCTCATTATTCGGGAGCAGAGAAAAAGAGAATCCTAATTCTAGTTACAGGAGAGTTATAAACCTGATTCCTGAAAGACCGCCTGCCCCCTCTGTACTAGGCTTGTAATATCACTTAGATTGTCTAGGGAAATTCTATCAATGCTACTGCAGCCTATAGAATACCATAGGGTGGTGACCCCAAATTGGACCTTTTCTGCTTTTTGCCCCTTTTCTGTGGAATACTGTGCCCTCTGCCATATGTGAGGCAGAAACATCAGATATCTTGTCAAGACTTAACTTTTTTGCCCAGGTTTTTCCTGACCCGTAAGATGAGAGCCTGTTATATATGTTTGAATCCTCTGTATTTCTGTTCTATTTGCCTTTATGTGCTTTTCTGTGCTCTGTGTTGCTGTTTCACTGGTTTTTGGTTCTGTTTCTCTTTTTTGTTTAATGTTTTAATAATATAGTGTTCTGGTTTTGTTTAGACCGTAGAGCTTTGTTAAATACAAAGTGGTATATAAATGCAAATAAATAAATAAAGGAAGGAAGGAGACACACCATTCGAAGTCCCAAACCAGTGGGAAATAGTCCCTGAAAATACCACTCCTCTATTTTAAGTTAAGCACACCTAGACTGCAATCCTAAACACACATACTATACTATTCTGGTTTTTTGTTTGGGTGGTTTTACTTTTAAATATAACTGAAATGATTTTATGTTTTAAGAAACAAACACTTCATGTTACCTTTTTGTAACCTATGATCTTATGGTGACAGACAGATAAAAAATCTTACAATCAATCAAACAAGTAGGATCCCATTGGGATTGATTTCTGAGTAAATGTGTTTAGGTTTGCACTTATCCACTGGGAGTCACAATGTGATTATGTTTTGCCGATGAAAACCAGCACTTTATGTACAAAATCTCATCCTCTGAATACAGATTCATATGTAGCCAAAATAGTGCCATCCACAAACAAGAGAGATCTATCCTCTTCAGCAGCCTCAAGGGAACCTCAAAGTTTGTAGAAGACTGGATAATTTTTAAAAGGGGGGTTGGAGAGAAAATTAAGAGGAGGGAAACCTTTGTCCAAAATCAGCCCAAGGATGACTTAACATACTCAGTGGCTGCTGTTGCAGAGGAGAAGGAACCAGGGGGGAGCAGAATGAGGTGTCCTTTTGAAAAGTCATGGCTGGCTGAAACCTTAAGAGGGACTTTCCAGACTCCAATTGTTCGTTGCTGCTTCCACCTGTACGTTTTGAACTGCTGAACTTTTAAACTCAATCACACCCTTAAGCAACAAAGACACAGCAACAGACTGTCTCTCCTTAGTCATCTGATGATCATTGGCAACTTTCACGAGCTGTAAACAAATTTCTGTTGTTTCTAAATACTTGAGGAGCTGTTAAGAAAAATAAAATAAGTCATTACTTTTAAAAAAAAATTAAACCCCTGTAATGCTTCTAGGAAGGTTTTATCTTTCTGACATTAATGATAATCTCTTGTGTAATTAACTGTGGAGTGGTTATGCATTCAGTGTGCAGTCCATGACAAGCCTCATAGAAAATACATCAGTATTAGCCACAGGTGAATTCGTTTAGAAAGATTAATGACTGCACCTGAATTTTAATGTCTGAAAAGGGACGGAACACTGAATCCTTAATTAAAAAGTTGAATGAGTGGTATGGTTTGTTTAACATCACAAATTTCAGCTGGAGATTTTTATATTCAGACGAAGTCTGCAAAGAGAAACTTTCCTTCGAGCAGGGAAGAGTAAAGGTGAAAAGCAATCATGTTTTATGTGCTTTCCCTTATGTAAATCGATACATGGATCAGTTGCTTTGATAAGGATCAAATATGGTATAATTATGGCTCCTCTGTGTTTACAGTGAATGTTCAGGGGCTGGGGGGGGGAGGAGGCTCAAGGAACACATTGCAGCTCTGCTCCAATACCAACAGAACATCAGATGATAAAGGCAGAGAAATTGACGAGTGATCTTATTCTTTCCTTAATGAGGCAGTTTTCACTTCATTATTATTTTGCCGAGTTTTTAATAAGGAGAAAGTAACCTTGAAAATTACCTCTGGAGTCCCATTCCCAGAAGATGGTTAACTTGCTTCTTTCAAACCTCTCTTTCAATTAGTGACTTGGTTTCAAGTTGTTAGCATTAAAGTTATTCATCTTAACAAAATATAAAGTGAAAATCTAGGAGAAGAAATAGACTTACCTGCATGAAGAACACTTTAAGCTGGTTAACTTGAGACTCCTGACCTGACCGGGATGGGTGGATTGGGGGGAAAGGGACATTTGTGTGTGCTTTGTACAACCTAATATTTTAAAAATCTTCTCACGGTCATTTCCAGTAAGTCTTAATCACAGAGAGTGCATTACATAAATGAGATAACTTGGTAACTTTTTGCTTTTTCAGTTTTCATAATAAGGTAACACACACACACACCACACAAACAACATTCAGAACAAAAGAGATCCTTTGCAAAGCTTATTTGTCTGGTAAAACTGATCAACTGTTTTTCTGGCTCTGTGACGTGAGTTTCCTGACCTGGAACAGATGCAGAAGGTCACCTCTCTGACTGTCTCTTGCTAACTGCTCTGAGTTACCCCAACTGTAGCTTGTTTTTAATGAGACCATTCTTACCAAACGGAAGGCACAAATAACTGCAACAGCCCAATCACACACAGCTTTTATCCTAGCTGCGCTTAGGACTTGTATATTCATTTTCTAAGACTGAAGTAATTCCAGTGATTGTTTTCAAATGTATGAAGAAAAGAAATATATGGAAGAAACCAGACCATCAAAAACTGTACAAGCAAATTACCTAGGATGGTGAAACTGATGGTGGTGATTCTATGTGCAAATGCGATAGAGAGGGGATTTTTTTATGCTCACTGGCTTAAAGATAAGAGACTCTTGTCGATGTTTACTGCGGAGGGAAGCATCTCTCTTGTTTCTGAACACAACACTTTTTGTAATAAAATGTCATTAGGACTAGTTCATTCAAATAGACAGCATCCTATTATATTAAAAACATTAACAACTTCTGATTTTTTAAAGCAATTGCTTCTGACCATCTACCTATGTATTAGTGTGTTTATCATAAGGAGATGTATGTTTCCAGTCCATAGCATTTATCTAACTCAGCATGCATGGGGTAGGCATGGCTGCATATTTTGTAGGGTCATTTTTAAAAGGCAACATTTCCTTTGATTTCCCAAGGCAAAGGGAATGGGGTGCATATGTGGATTGAATACCCCACTTCCTCTCCGATGCATCTGATTGGCAGGCACAACACAAATTTGCAAATCCAGGTATGACAGCTTGGGTGGAATTCTGCTTCCAAAGATGTAGCTGTGTTCTGTAGCTGGATAGGTATATAAAGGGGAGGGAAACTATACATACAACACCAATTTCCAAGCGCAGGTATGAGGGCATAGGTGGGATTCTGCTTCCATAGATGTATTTGTGCTCTAAATAAAATTACTGTGACTGAAAGTGGCTTCAAATCTGCACCAAATGTTGCATAGCCTGAATGTTGACTAAAGCCTCTTTCTCGAGTCTTCATTTAGATTCCAGTCCTGTGAAAACTAGCATAGCTTCTAACTGCATTGGGGGGGGGGCATGTAGATACATAAGAGATATAATTTACTATGATGAACCGCTGTGACTACCAGCATTTGTTGGGCTCCATCTCACATCAGCCTCAGCAAGGATGGCCAAAAGTCAAGGGTGCTGGAGTTGCAACTCAGCAAATCTGCAAGGGTGCAGTTCCCCACACACCATGAATCTTTTATCGCCATATATGCCTTCTGGGTGGTCAATAACTAGAAATGTGTGGATACCAATTATTATCTTACTGCACACCAATAAGATTGCACTTTACCTCAGTCAATGCAAGGTATATTGCTTATGCTCCATACTTGCTATATGTCTAGATCAGAAGCCAGTTTGACATTTTCCTCCAAGTCAGATTGATTAGCAATCTGAAGATATTTTGTGTCTATCCAGTTCACTTATTATTTGCTATCAGCAGAAACACCTGCTCTTAACTTGAACCAAATAAGATTGATTTGTAGGTGATGTGAGGTAGATGGTTCTGTTCTTGTGGGATGCAGGCAGGCTTCATGACCTTCGGGTTCATTTTAACTCTTAAAAATAAAAATTAATATTGATACGTGGCTGCACCCCTGGAGAAAGTGGGAATTGTACAAAAAGATATACATGAAAGAAAGAAAAATATTTTGTTATAGAATGGAACTGTTTCAAATCCGGAAAGTTTTGGGGTTACTGGCTGTGATTGAGAAGTTAGGTGGTTGGACTGAATTGCATTTTCGTTCAATCAAACTCAAAGGAATACAACTGGCTAAAACAGGCATCCCCAAACTTCAGCCCTCCAGATGTTTTGGACTACATTTCCCATCTTCCTCGACCACTGGTCCTGTTAGCTAGGGATCATGGGAGTTGTAGGCCAAAACATCTGGAGGGCCGCAGTTTGGGGATGCCTGGGCTAAAATCAAAATACCAGAGAATGTTACTTTACCAAGCACATAGTTTGGGTAGGCTGCTATCTTGGAACCTTTTTTCCCCATCCCTTTTGGGATTTAAGAGAGAAGGGGAAATTGGAGACAGAATGAGTGGAGGTCACAGCCTTGCTTTTCCGGGGAAAGAGGTGGTACCAATTGGCCAGCTTTTGGCCAATGAAAGAGACCACTTCCTGGTACCCACCCCTCTTTCCAAATGGTGACCTCACATTGATTTCAAAGCAGCTCTGAGATGTATACATCTGCTTCCTGAGACAAAAGCTCTCTGTAGAAATTTATCTGCACAAATACCTTTAATTGAAAGGTCCCACACTAAAATTTCTAGCAAGTCTCTTCAGAAATTCCCTAGTCTTTGCAAAATATGGAAATTGGACATATCTTATGTTAAAGTTCATAAGAGAGCTATAATTTTGCTGCTCCTGTGCATGTTGTCCATTTTTAGCAGTCTTCATGAGGATTTAACCTTCAGGTTAGGTTTCGTTGTAAGTTATTTGGAATTGTTTTTAAATTCCATTGTCATGTTTTCATGTTGTAACCCACCCTGGGTCCTTAAGGTGAAGGGCAGGTAATGAATGTAATGATCATAATCATAATACTATTTAAATGTTACAAAATTCACCAAAAGCATTTGCATGTTAGGAGATAGTGGTCATTATTATTGTATTTAGGTGACAGAGATGCTCTGGATGTGGTTATTAGGAGACAATGCTAAATTACTGGGCGATGGGGCTCCACCAGTAAATTTAAACAGGTATTTTATCCTATTTCTCAATGCTAATTATAGGAATTGGGGGGGGATACTCAGTGTGCACGTTACATATGTTGGGAAAGTGGGAATTTCTCACAGGGTTGGAATCCTTAAATAGCAGTTGTTGATAACCTTTTAAAAGTAGACGCTAAGTCCCAAGGGAACATAAGATTATATCTGCTGTAATCTTAGCTTGTTCATCCGGAAGCCAGGTGGATAGAGAGTGCATTAGTGGATCAGTTCCGAACCACTTTCCTTATTGGAAAAAAAGAGAGTGAGAGAGCTTGCGATGCTTTTTGCTAGGAAACTGATCTTGGTAGTGTGTTTTGGCTTTATTGAGTACAATATAAACAATTTCTTAGCACAATTTCCAGCCCCACTTATGGGCTGTTCATCAGAGGGTGCATTTCTTACCCATCATATTTCCAGAGGTAATTGCTGAAATATTGTACAATACTCTCGGAAGAGGAAAAGTTCCAGACAGAAAGCTATTTGAAAACAATGTAACGCACAGGGCAGCTGGGGCTAAGCTGATTCTCTTTTCATTACATTTTATCCATCCATTAAAAGCTAAGCACTCTTGCCTGCCTTGATTGCGCTGACCCCATGGAACCTGGATGTTGAATAAATAGGGAGGGAAAGCAATACCTGATTTTTGTGTTTTAAGTTCCCATTTGATAGTGGTGCATAGCATGTGCTTTCACTATGAGGGTTGGTTTCCTGAGGAAGATGATTTTGGACCTGCTGCAGGCAGTGGGCTTAAAAAGACAAGCCTTCCATGCACCATTCATTTCTGGATCACCTGTTTATTCCCATCCATGAGACTTCCTCGCTCACAGGCTGTTGTTACCTGTACAATTCTCATTGAAACATTTTTATGGAAATATCCAGGGCAATCAGGTGAATCTTATGCTTTTTTCACTCCTTTCAGATCAGAACACATCCATCTCTTCCTGGGTGGCTAACTATTGTTCTGCTGCATGCAAAACTTACCAGGGAGTGATTTTAGCAGACTCCTAGATTTGTTTCCTATGCCTGCCGTTCTATAGCACAATATAGCTAGTGGGCATTTTTCTGACATGTTTCTCTTTTTCTGCTTTGGTTGGTACTATTTTACGTATGTGTCGAAAGTTTCTTTTTGAATACTGATCATTGACCATAGTAAAAAGATCAGTTGGTTGGGATTTATTTTTCACCTATCAGCCCGAAGAGAGGCTTGAACCAATAGCTTCTGATCTACAGCTAGCTGCTTTACCAGGCTAGACCAGGCATCCCCAAACTTCGGCCCTCCAGATGTTTTGGACTACAATTCCCATCATCCCTGACCACTGGTCCTGTTAGCTAGGGATCATGGGAGTTGTAGGCCAAAACATCTGGAGGGCCGCACTTTGGGGATGCCTGGACTAGACCATGTCAGCCAAGAACATGTCAGCCTTCCTTGAAGAGAAGACAAGTAGTTTGGATCTCTCCCCATCCAAGACAGAAGAGCAACCAGGGCTTGTTGCATCTCCCCCTTGGTTAGCTAAATCTAGGATCTTTCGTAGCAAGCATGTATTTCCTGCAACGACTGTAGCTTTATTATTTTCCAAAATCCCAAAGTACCAATATTACTATATACAGGGGAATGTCTGCTTGATTCAGCAATGATCCAGTATTCGGTTCAGCCTTTTATCAACATTTTAATGCCAAACACACACCAAATGGGCAGGTGGGGCCCCAGTAGCTGCATGAGGGTGCCACAAAGTCTGATCCTGTGTAATCAGTAGTTTTGCCACATAGACACATTGTATTCCCCCCCCCCAAGTCTTGAAATAAAACAACACAGGCAGGGATAGAATTCCAATTCAAGAAAAGTAAGAATCCACATACAATATCTGGTAACAAATATATTATGACAAACTGTAGTTCTTTGCAAGCTATCATTCAGCACTCAAGCAAGGCAAACTAACAACCAAACAAAAAACCCCAAGGTGTTATAGACCCTGTTGTCTATTTAATGGTGTTGGGGAGGGAGGGAGTGTGTATCTAGGGTGATTAAAATAAAATTATTGGGTCATATTGGCTGATACTCCAAAGCCTACAAATAAAGGATTGACTGTTGGCTGCAGAAAGATCTATAAATGTTTCCTGAACAAGTTCATATTACTAGATAAGATATAATAGGATAGGATATAAATTGGATTAATATAGTTAGACTCTTAATACCCTTATCTCATGTCCTGGCATTTTATTGTTATGTGTTTACTGCATTTGTAGCCTGTCATTTCCCAAAAGAGCTTAGGATGGAATACATGGTGTTATCCCATTCTCATTTTAGCATTGCAACAACCCTGCAAGGTTGAGAAATGTTGTCTGGCTTTAGGGCACCAGTGAATTTTACAGCTGAGCAAGGAGTTTGAACATACATCTTCCTGAAACAGGGGAAAAGTGTAGATATTCGGCCATATAATAAAACCCACAAAGTTGTATAATGTATCTTTTTCTATTTGTTATCTTTTATGGTCAGTACAAAATAACTTGCAACTATTATGTCTCTAATACAAATCCAACAGTCTACCTATAACATTGCACTGGTTCCTATTTTATTTATTTTATTTTATTTTCCGAAATGGTGTTTCATAGAGCTTGGTAAGTGGAGAAGATTACAATGACAGAGGAGAGGAGAAGGGAATGAAAAAATCAAATGCTTGGCTTATGATATACAATTATTCCATTCTAAAATATTCTGCAGACTTGAGAAGCCATTGGGCGCTTAGGTCAAATAAGCCCCCAGGCATCTTGCATCAGCAGCATTCCTCATTAGTTTGTTGTGGGTATCATGGTCTATTTCTGTGGCACCATCAGAAATCATAGAATATTCATTTTCTTCTCCCATGCAAAAGACAATAAACAAACTCCATTCAACATCTGGAATACGTGAAACATTTCAAATGATTTTGTTCCCAACCTCACTTTGTTCTCTCTCTCTCTCTCTCTCTCTCTCTCTCTCTCTCTCTCTCTCTCTCTGGTGGGATTGCCCATCTATTTTTCTCATTTAGTTTTCCAGCCTACAGAAGGGAGTCCTACGCAGGCTCTGAATAATCTACAAGGAAGCACTAGCTAAGGTTGCTCAACTTGTCATTTGAATTATGTAAAATCAGGAGATGCAAGGGACAAGGATGATTAGATTAGGGCCTTTCAAATGGGCTGACTTGTGGAGAATGGGCTCGCCCCAAACAGTGTATTTTCAATATCCACTCCATCCTTCAAAGTTAAATGCCTTCTGTACAAAGGCACAGTCCAGCCAGCTCAATTATTATACCTCATTATATCTGTGTTTTCAGACCACGTATTTTAAGTAGAAAGGTAAAAGAATGTGTCCAAAATCAAATTATTTTAAGAGCAATATATGTGGAAAGCTTTATGAAGATTTCAGCGTCCAGATAAGTAGCTGTGACTAGTACATTTGACTTTGTATTATAAACTGTTTCAGTATCATTCTTATTCCAGGCTATAGACCCTGAATCAGAGAAGCATATGGCGAGGTATTACGGAGAAATAAATTATTTGTGGAAATTGAGAGAGATTGAAGTAAATACTGCCAGAATGAAAATTACTTTTCTTCTATGATAAGTTACTTTTTAACAACTTACGTTCTCAGCGGCTTTTTTGTTTCCTTTATGGAGCTGTTACAGAAAGGATATTGTGTCCACAATGGAACGTGTCTAAGAAAAAACTCAAATCTAGCACTTTCTGCAAAGCCGTTTCTCATTTTATTCTTCTGCGTGCAACAGCATCTGTGTGCCGTTGCAATGCACTAAGTATGGCATTGCAAAGTAATGCAAGGAGGTATGTTGAAGAATAGCTCTTCCCTAGATCTTAATGACGACAGGGCTCAGGGATGGCATGAATACAGGCAGGAGTCCCAAGGATGAAATGCACCAGCAGTCTTAAAGCAGAATATAAGAACATAGCAAACTGCTAAACAATAGGCAGAACAATAGTCCATCTAGTTCAGTGGCTTTCCAGGATTTCACAAAGGCCCCTCTCCCAGTCCTTCCTGCCAGGGGGTTTGAATCTGAGACCACTGACCAATGACCCTTCGGCAAACTTTGGTGTGTGTCCGCTTGTGGGTAACCAGGTAGGTAAAGGGACTGGAAAGGAAGTCCTATGAGGGATTCTAGGCATGTTTTGTTCCCTATAACAGAAAATTCAGGGGAGACATGGTGGCAATTTGCAAATAACCGGAGGGTGCTGGAATGACCTGGGGGTGATTCAATTGAAATAAAAGAGCTTACTTCTGAGTAGAGAAGTACAGAATGTCAGCCCGGTGTTACTCAGAATTAAACTCGGCATGACTTCTCTGAATCTGCAGCCCTTTAGAGCAAGCTTGTGTGTGTTTACTCAGAATTTAGTCCCACAAGTGTAGTAAGACCTACTTCTAGGTAAGGGAGTGTGAACGAGATTGCTATCTAAACTGCAATCCTAATACAGCAATTGCATACCCACTTACCTGGGAGTAGGGATGGATAGATCTGCCAATTTTGATTTGTCTTAGTTTCTTTCTTTTTAAATTTTTATTTGTGATTTTCTGTTATATACATTTCAGTAGTTTTACAATCGTTCTAACATTTGAAACCCCGACTTCCTTCCTCCTCTTTCTGTGGTTCCTTAAAAAAAATTATATTTCCTGCATGATTTGCCTTAGTTTCTCATCACCCCTCCCCCCAAAAAAATATATTAAGTTCACTTCTCCATATATCCACACATTGGTTTGCACAGTGTGTGTGTGTTTGTTTTAAAAAAGTCTTCATGAAAATTTGTCAGCATTTTAGTGCAATTTTCTCCTAACATATACATCTGTGCTCATTTTTTGCAAAGCAGTTTCCCTAATATAATGCCTTTTGCATGTTTTTTTTTACACCAGCATATGCATTCTGATGCACACCTTACCCCAGTATGCATGTTTTTGTACACATTGGAACTGCATTGCAAAATTTGTGGAAGTGTGCATTGCGTTTTGGTTCACATATTGTTTCAGAGGACAAATTATGTCGATTCGCCTTTAAATATGGACTGAATCAGATTTATACCCCATTTCTGCCAGGGAGTAAGCCCCGCTGAATGGGTCCACATGGAGGATTGCAATGTCAGAGTATTGATTTGAAAGTAAGCCCCTTTGAAACCAGTGGGGCTTACTTGTGAAGAAGCAGGCGTAGGCATTCAGCGGCTGGCGAAGTGTGCTGATTAGCACAGCTTTCTCTTTCCATGGCGGTGCCATTGTCTATGAAATGCTTATTATTCCTTGCATTTCCAGCTGTCCACACTTGGGCAGGGAGCTTAACATCTTGTCAGTTTCTATCATGTTGCCTCTTTGTTATCATCATCTCGCACAGATCTGCATAACTGTAAATCTCGGTGGCTTTCTGAAAAGATTGGAATCCTCGTTGCAGTAAACTTGGAGCAGGGGGCAGGGGAGTTTGGGCTTGAATGAGACATTAGTCGTCGAAGCCTCCAGGAGAGAGATCTTGGGTATGCCTGCTTTCCAGCTGGTGTGGTAGCATTCTCTGTGTTTTTGCTACTGAGTGGTTTGAAGAAAACAGCTGGGGTAGAGCCAGATACGATGTGAGCTGGTCGAAATAAAATGTGCCAAGTCTCTCTTTTGGTAAGATGTTGATATATTTTATTATTTCTGGCACACAAACACAATTCCGTTATCTTCTGGGAAACTTCACTTTTGGATTGGTTGCACAAAGGCTAAACATACTGACTGGGGATATCTGGGCAGAAGCCGTAGAGGCGTCCACACTGTTAAAAAGGGTTTAGTGTCAAGGTGTTCCATTGCAGCTGGGGACTTAGAATATTTGCAAACTCTGCATCCTAAGGGTTTAGCTCTCCAGTTCAATTGCTCAGCATGTCTCCTGTTCGCTTTTATTAGTTTACAACCATGCATTTTAAACTAATGCTGCTGAGAGACAGCAATGGCCAAAAATACTCGGGGCAAGGTACATTTGAGCTGCTGAACAAGCAATTTCTTCCTTGCTGGAACAATGAACCTGCTGGCATTTAGCAACTTAAGATTTAGAGCCTAACTTTCCCCCTTACATCACTCTGCATTGATCTCTCTTTTATCCCATTTTTTCTGATCATTGTTTGACAGGGCCGTCTCAAGCAGGTCGGGCGCCCTGGCGCTGAGGCATGGAGATTGCTCCGGCGCCCCCGCCCTCACAGCATGTCTTCCGTGCGGCTTTGCCGCAAGCGCCTCCCCCCCATCGGCCTGGTGCCCTAGAGCCCCGCACCACCGGGACCTTACCTAGAGCCGGGCCTGTTTGATTCACTCTCTATAATCAGGTTAATCAGTTAGACGTCTTTGTACAAGTATATAGTTGTGGTTTATTTGGTGTGTGTTTTTGTTTCAACAGTCGTTTTAGTATGAGTTAATATACAAGTAAACTTGAAAAACTTGATTCTCTGTTGTGCTTTTCTATGGCCATGTTATTTTCATTCCTACAGCCTGTACAGAGCTGGCCAGAGAATAATATGTGGGCTTCCCACCATAGCTGCCAAGTTTTCCCTTTTCTCGCGAGGAAACCTATTCAGCATAAGGGAATTTCCCTTAAAAAAAGGGAGAACTTGGCAGCTATGCTTCCCACATGCACCAGTAGAACTCTTCCTGTGCTCAGGATTTTGTGTGTGTGTGTGTGTGTGTGTGTGTGAGAGAGAGAGAGAGAGAGAGAGAGAGAGAGAGAGAGAGAGAGAGAGAGATGGGGGAGGAATTTGGTTTAGTGGATTAACATAGCTATGTGGGCCTTGTGGGTAGCATTTGTGCTATGCTGGAACACATAAAACCAAGTATCATTACAGTATTAAAATCAGTATTAAAATCAGTATTAAACCATTGAGGTTTATTAGCAAAGGTGTGCTGAAATGAAAGCAGTAGGACTCAGAAACTCCAAATATCATTTCACACACCCAAATCACACCTCTTAAAGAAGACCAAAGAGTCCTCCTCTCCCAAAGAAAAAAAGAAACAGAAACAGCTAACCTTGCATAAAAGATATTTGGTTTGATGGTGACATGTAGATGCTCCACAAAAGGCATGAGAACAGTGTCAATGCCAGAGTAGGGATGAAAAGATAAGTCCATTTTCGTTCTCTCAAGTTCTCATTTTCTTCCAAACTTAAATTCAGCTTTCCACATTTCTGCAACAATTTGTGAATGTGTATTAAAATCCTCATGGTGCTAATTTTTCCCAATAAACACATTTTTGTCTGGCTAACGTACACACTTTTTCGGCAAGCAGTTTTCCCTAAAAGAATGCATCTGTCTATATTTCTTATCTCTCTTAGTATATTACTTCTTCTGCACTCTCCTCCCTCATATACACATTTTGTAAACATTGCCCGCAGAACTGCACCACAAACTTCAGAGAACTATGAATTTAGAAAATGTATTTAATTCATTAAAAAGATATCTCTCAAGTGTTAGAAAAACAAACAAACCTAAAAGTAGTCTGCAAAAAGAATGAAACGCTGGCATTGTCAGTGAAAACAGTTTTAAACCACTATTTAAAACATTTAAAAACAATTAAAACCAACAATAACCTAAAAACCTGTTTAAAACACATGCCAGCATTCCGCATATCTGGACAGGCTTGCCTAAACAAAAACAAAAATGTTTTGTTGTTGGCTGTGCTTCAGTCCTCATATCGCTTTTAGTGTTGCAGATTTGATAGATTCACCTTTAAACATGTACTACATCGATTCTCCCTGCATCCCCACTCCAGAGCAAATTCCTTACATGGAAGCACACAGAGCTGAAGGAACTATCCCTTTATGGACATTGGTTTAAATCCACATGCCTGATTTCCATCCCTTTCCTTGATTGTTCTCTAGGATCAGATGCTTCCAACTGACTAGCGATGGATTCCTTGTTTTATAATCAGACTGCCAAGCTGCATGTTATAAAACTAGCTTCTCCGAAATGTGGAACTACTCTCGTGGATTCAGTTGGGTTTCCTCAGTGCTCAGTGGGCAGTTTTAGTCTTTTAACCTTTAGCGTTAAAGTTATTTATTTTAAATGGGGCTTTTGAAGCATGTACACAGATCTTTTTAAAAAGGTTGAATGATTCACTAACACCCTAACATGCACTATTGTCTTAGATCAATAGGGTGAAGATGATTGGCATTCATATATCGCTTCTGAAAGGCACACACCCATATGTATTGCCTTACTTACGGTATCCCTCATACATCATTTCCAATTTTCACCTCACGGAGGCTAGCTTTTACCAAGGAAAGAAAGATATCTCAGTTGAGACGATTTGCCTTTGAACATGCAAGCAATTCCCCGGCTGCTATGCTCAGTTTGGTACATTATCTGGTGGAAAGGCAGCTGCCTTTCAACTTTTTCCACAGGTATTCCTAAATTCAACGCACAGAAGGCTTTCCACACCTTTTTGGGTTCTCCCATCTCCCCAACCCCCATTGCAATTCCTAGCAAATGTTGGCTATTAAAGCAGGAAGCAGAGCCTAGCAAAACAATGTCAGCCTTATCTTCAATTTCCTCTCCTTCAGAGCTAACTGCGCTCCGTAAATCCTTGTACTTTGGGTTAAGATCCCTGAAATTCTCAATGAAGTTTTTAGGGCCTTCTACAAAGCCCTGTGTAATGAACGAGACTCTCTCTGAGTTCAGCGGGCTTTGCATTAAGACTTTAAAGGACTGAGACGTGCCACATGATAAATATTCAGGGGAACAAAGAGTTGCCTCAGTCTCCAGATATGAATTAAAGAGTTTGGGGGTCTTGTCCCTTTTTTAAAAAAACAAAACAAAACAGGAATGTCTAAAAGTCAGAAATCATTTTCTCATTTTTCTTTCTTTTATCAAGAGATACCTAGCATGTTTCGGTAACTGTAAAAAAAAAAAGAATCAAGTGCTTTAAGTATCAGAATAGAAATGTGCTTTTATTTTTATTAGTCTAAAATAAGAAAAAAAACTCTCTTAAGAAGTCATTCAATTCTGTGCTTAGAAGCCAGTGTGGTTCAGTGGTTAGAGTGACAGACTAGGAACTGGGAGATCAGGGTTCAAATTCTCACTTGGACACAAAACTCACTGGGTGACCTTGGGCCAGTCACTACCTCTCAGTCTTATCTACCCCACAGGATTGTTCTGTAGATAAAATGGAAGCTGAGGGAGAACTATGTACACCACCTTGGAGGAGAAGGTGGGATATAAAATAAATATTTGGTATACCAACACAAGGAAATCACTTCATTGCTCTGAACATGATTTGTAACCAAATAAATACAGTCATACCTCAGTTTAAGTACACTTCGGTTTGAGTACTTTCAGTTTAAGTACTCCGCAAACCCGTCTGGAATGGATTAATCCACTTTCCATTACTTTCAGTGGAAAAGTTCACTTCAGGTTAAGTACGCTTCAGGTTAAGTACAGACTTCCAGAACCAATTACACTTCAGGTACACTTCAGAACCAAGTATGCTTCAGGTTGAGTACTCCGTGGACCCGTCTGGAACGGTTTAATCCACTTTCCATTAATTTCAATGGGAAAGTTCGCTTCAGGTTAAGTATGCTTCAGGTTAAGTACTCCGTGGACCCGTCTGGAATGGATTAATCCACTTTCCATTACTTTCAATGGGAAAGTACACTTCAGGTTAAATACAGACTTCCGGAACCAATTGTGTACTTAAACCGAGGTACCACTGTAGTCTGATTCCACTGACATGTACTGCTTGTAAACCATTTAGAGGTTTTGTTTACTCCTAAGCAGTATAAAAAACTTGTTAAATGAAGGAATAGTGACCAGTGGGCTGTAAATACTATTGTCCTATTGTGACAAACAATTTCACCACGGGAACTGCTCTGAAATATACCTTTACCTTACCTTTAGCATAGGAAAGCTTGCTTCCAAGAAACAAAAGAGTTAATTAGAGGGGGGGAAATAGCTGAATATCAAAAATGAAATAAATTACCCAGGACATATTGTGCCCATAGAAGTGATGCCAAAAGTAACTATTTTGAAAAGCTGTCAGATGGAGGCGTTTGGTGGTTTTGCAGAGCAGATATAGAGTAGAGAATGTCTCCCTAGAGTCATAGTCTGTTGATGCTGTGTAGCTTTAATTGAGATCTGATTCCAGGCTGTTCTCCCACTTCTGCCGTTGGCAGTCGCTGCTACCTGTGGGTGGATGAAATTCCAGATGTAGAAACTCAAAAACGTGAGCCTAGCCTACCCCTCCCCCCCCATACACCAACTCCTCCACCCAAAACCGACATCTCATGGGACTGCTAATGGGAAGTTGAAACACTTTGGAGAAATTAAAATAAAACTCGCTGTCTCCTCTCAAGGAAAGGGGTGGGGGGAAGTAAACAGAATAGATTTTTCCCTATTTAAAGCAATTAAAACAAAAGCCATTATGCCCATGTGACAAAATTGAGCAGCACATGCAAAAGCTCAGGCTCTAAAATAATAGCCAAGCAAAAACAACTGGCTCTCTTTTCGTCCTTGTTGCTGCTGACATGGCCTCTGCGCTCAAGCGAAATGTACGCGATAGATTTGCACTCGGAGGCCAGCTATCTTTCTAATAATAATAGGAATGCTAATACTGATTGTGGGGATCATGAGTGCTGATGAGCTGTGCATACCAGGGGTATGAATCAGCAGAATATACTTCCAACTGCTTGGCTAGGCAGTCCTTGAATCACACAGCTCCAGGGGACTGTAAAATATGAAAACCAGACAGATGTGCTTTAGAGAAATAAAAATAAAATAGAAGGGCTGGACCAAAACGTTTCTTTCCTTCCCATTCTCCAGTGCGGGTGCAAGGCAGAACAAGTGTCAGCTTACATTTTGCTGAAATTAAAATCGAACCTTGCACACATCATGCTACTATATATTATTTCTTTTATCGGTATTGCAGTCAAAGAACAGACAACCGAAATAACAATAACAACATGTATATAACTACGTCAGCACCAAGCAGCCGAAGCAATACACAGAATCCAAAACAGTCACCACATATTGACGTTTGGAGTCTGTTTAGATGTTTTCTGAGAGGACGAGTTTTGATTAACAACTTGAAAGCCTCCGGTTCTCGTGGATTTTGTTATTGAGATAGTGTAGGTTGGGCTGCTGTTGGAAGGCTCCCTTTCCCTCTCTTGGGCCCCACCCACACTGCACATTTAAGCATTCACAACTGTATCCCTAACTGGGGGTTCATCTGCTGAAAGAGACTATGTGCCCATATCGACACCATCTATTTAAAACATTATGATACTGCTTGAAACAGTCATGGCTTCCACCAAAGAATCACGGGTTGTGTAGCTTGTTAAGGGTGCCGAGAGTAAACCACTATTCCCTTCATGGAGCTATAATTCCCAGGTTTCCTTGGGAATAAGGATTTCTGTGAGAAATGTACCTCTGTGTGGGGAATAAGGACCTCCTGACAGCCCACAGCACCCTAAACAAATTCCAATCCCTTGGTTCTTGGGAGGAAGCCATAATACCACATTAACTTTGTGGTGCAGATGCTCTAAGACACTAGTGCAAAGGCTGGAGTAATCCAGCCTTCATTCTGGATAGTCATAGTGTGATGCAGGCATTTAAGGAATTTCCCTTTAAAATTTGCACAGATATGACATGAGTCAACAGTGTGATGCAGCAGCTTAAAAAGCCAATGCAATTCTGGGCTGCATCAATAGGAGTATAGCATCTAGATCAAGGGAAGTAATAGTACCACTGTATTCTGCTCTGGTCAGACTTCACCTGGAGTACTGTGTCCAGTTCTGGGCACCACAGTTCAAGAAGGATATTGAAAAGTTGGAACGTGTCCAGAGGAGGTCAAAGGCCTGGAAACGATGCCTTATGAGGAATGGCTTAGGGAGCTGGGTATATTTAGCCTGGAGAATAGAAGGTTAAGGGGTGATATGATAGCCATGTTCAAATATATAAAAGGATGTCATATAGAGGAGGGAGAAAGGTTGTTTTCTGCTGCTCCAGAGAAGCGGACACGGAGCAATGGATTCAAACTACAAGAAAGAAGATTCCACCTAAACATTAGGAAGAAGTTCCTGACAGTAAGAGCTGTTCGGCAGTGGAATTTGCTACCAAGGAGTGTGGTGGAGTCTCCTTCTTTGGAGGTCTTTAAGCAGAGGCTTGACAGCATATGGCAAGAATGCTTTGGTGGTGTTTCCTGCTTGGCAGGGGGTTGGACTGGATGGCCCTTGTGGTCTCTTCCAACTCCATGATTCTATGAGATGGACTAAATCCCATACCCTAGTGGAACTTGCATGACGCAGAAGTTAATGGCTCCATCCCTCTCTAACTCAGGAGTAAACCCATTTGCTTTCAACAGAGCTTATTTCCTTCGAACGTATACATAGGATCACAGCTAAGGGTGTTATCCATGCTTGTCTACCCATAAATAAACCCATTAAGTTCAGTGTGAGACTTCCTCTCAGGGATTTGTGCACAGTATTGCAGACTCATTCTTTTTGAATACTATATGCTTGTTATCACCGTTGTTATTCCTCTGTCATTTATCTCAAAACTATCATCACTATCACAATTATAACATGCGAAAAGTTCTGCAATCTGTGTTTTGTTATATTTCTACTATTCTCCTGGGTATCCAGCTACCTTATTATCTACAGCCACACCTTTATTTCATCAAACTATACGTTGAGACGATATTAAGAGCTGCCTTTTTCTTATCTTCCTTTTGAAAACCTAACAGAAGACAATGCTCCTCCGATTTAGCCTGACTGTCTTAATTTCCATTACAATTTACAACACAGCAATCAAATGTGTCTGGAAAATATAGCAGGAAGATTCAGTTTAAACCTATTACGGTAGTTAGAATGAAATGAATGATTTCAATGGCATTTCTGGCAATTATTTTTGTTAAAAACATTGATGTTTTCTGTCAATATTCAGCAATATCCAGATTGCAAATCAGTTTCAAAACAAATCAGTTTTCGCCCCATCCATGGTTTTCAGAAACCCAAAGTGCCTGTTCTGCTACACATGTTAAACATTGACCCCCCTATCAATTTCATTGCTGCATGCTCCCCAAGACACGTTTTAGTGATGGACATTTCTTGTGAGCCAAATTCTCAGCTGGGGCAAAGTAATCTGACTGTGTTTTTAAAAACACATTTCTCTTAAAGGGGTAATGGACACAAACCACCCTATTTTGCATGCACAAGTCAGAAAGCTGTGCACGGTACAAAGCCCTTATGATGCTCATTGGGGGTCTCCAATCATTCCTCATCCTTTGCTGATAGGCATGCTTAGCTCTGAATGGAGTCCTTGCCATCAGTGATAATCTGTGTAGCTCCCATCCTCTCCAGAGAAGTCTGCACAGGCAAGACATGCTATGAACATAAATAGCACACATTCTCAGTTCATTAGGAGGAACCAAGCTGCCTTGCCTTCCATGCCTTGCAAGCATTCGTGGATTTCTTGTTAACTTGATGACTGAGTGCAATGTGCATATTTGGCAGGGTAGGTAACTAAGGAATGTGCCTCATATCGAGTCAGACCTTGGGGTCCAACCAGCTCAGTAACATCTACACTGGCAGAGATTCTCCGGATTTTCAGACAGGAGTTCTTCCCAGCCCTACGTCAAGATGTTGGGACTCTAACTTCAGATCTTTTGCATGCAAAGCATGGGCTCTTGTTCTTCTGTGATTGTACGTGGATGCCCAATTCGTCTGCAATTTTAACCCTGGGCAAACTTGAGGTGTATTTTGAATGTCTGGCCTGAGTCTTTGAAAGGAACCTACACAGAGGATCAAAGATTGACAAAATTTAAAAATGGTCATAGTGCCATTTATCACATTTTGCCTGTCTTTTAAGTCCTATGTGTAAAACTGTTTAACAAAAAATCTAAACCATCCAAAACCTGGCAACATTCTTGACCATTCCATACAACCTGGCAACATTCTTGACCATTCCATACAACTCTAGTCTGCCAAAGGTTATGGCACAAATGATTTTGCAAAACCTAAGATATCATAGTACCCTTTCTTTCAGTTTCTCCTGCCTGCCCCCTGGTAGAATTTTTCTCTTCAAATTTAGAAGCTCCAGATTAAAACAAAACAAAACAAAACAAAACATAGAAGACCCTTGATTGCCAGGGTCCCTACCTGGAAGTGTAACTGGCATAAAAACAGCACAACTCTCTCTTTGTGTGTGTGTGCATGTGCAAATCCTGAAGGAACATTGTTATCCTTTCCTCCCAGAGTCAACAGAAATGTAGTGAATCCCTTTTTCTCCAAATATTGTTGTCTAAACTGGGAAGGTAGAGCAGCATTTTTAATACTGATGGTCCGACAGAAAGGAGAAATTTGTGGTTTTCATCAGTGAGCTCTTTGATTGAAGGCAGATAGTTACTTAGGTCTCATTACATGTGGTTTGCTTGGCTAAAAATAGAGACATTCAAAGCTTGACATCAATGTCTTAAAAGCCACTCATGGGATAGACAACAGCTTCTTTCTTTAAGCCACTTAATTTTTTGCCATCAAATTAATATTTTATTATTCCTGGGGGCCCTCTACATGGTCTTTATGGTTTTCACAAGAACAACATGAGCTGCACATACAAATATTAAATTGTGTCTGGAAAACCCGCTGAGAGAAGGTGCTGGAACTAAATGCTTTGGTATCTAAGAGAAGTAATTAACTGCTGGACAAGGGCTTAAAACTTGCAAAGGTTCATTTTTAAAGAAAGGCCAGAAGGGAATGAAAAATATAAAGAAGTAGAATGTCAAGGAACAATACATGCCAACCAAAATGTTTGGTCATCGTCCCCATACACAGCCAAATCCTAGAACATCACGTTCAAAGGATTTGATCAAGAATCATCTCTTGGAAAACAAATATTTCACAACTTTAAACCTTTGCATAGCTCACACAAGAGAATGATTTCACAAAAGGAAGCAGGTTTTTAATTTGCTGTCACTGATCACAAGAGTATCAATTATTTTTTGATGGGGCCTTCTTTCATCTTTTACCTGAAGAGATATTCATTGCTTTATAGACCTTTTCTTTTTCATCAGTCACTCAGAAATAAAAGATTTATGATGTCAGGTTTTTTTTTCCTCCCCTAACCTCACTGTAGCACAAAGGAACACATTTGTTTAAAACGTATACTGCTCCCACCAAATTAATAGTTCACCAAAAGAACAAAGAGCCACCATTAGGCTTCCCATTTTAAAATGTTTCAACGCTGCATTTTTAACAATCAGATGGTAGAAATCCATAGACAAGAATAAATGTCTTGAGTTTCTTATTTTGATTCAAAGGGCCCCTTTTCCCAGACTCGCTATTTTTTTTAAATTTCATCTTCAACCCTAAAATTTTAGCTATTTGTTTATTTAAAAATAAAGAATTATAGTTGGCCAGAGATTGCACAAGCCCCACATTGGTCATGTTGCAATCCGATTTCCTCCAGCTTTGCAGTTCAATGTATCTATGATAAATCCTCCTTTTTGGTTCATGTTTGAAATCTCAGGAATTGGGGTTTATGGTTGCTTCAATTGGTACAACAACAGGATGAACGCAGTAACTGCAGAAGACCATTTGTTGAGGACACAGTTGGAACAGACAGAATGAAAGAAATGGGTGCGGGAAGGTAATCGAAGAAGGGGACGTCGGAAGCCAATTCTGGCTGAGCAGAACAGGATGGCTCCAAACAAGAGACGAGAAGTAGGTCAGCGTCGCTTGGCAGAGGGAACAGCAGAGTGAGCCAACCTTGTCAGAAAGACTTGCAATGGAGATGGATGATTCCACTGAAGAAGAAAGGAATGAGCCAAACCTGTCAGGAAAGAGCCAGGCCGGACTCATCAGGGAAACGGGGAGTGGTGCAAGTGAGCCCCATTGCGGCGGAATTTACAAAGCCTGAAATCAATATAACTTCAGGATGAAGAAACAGGAGACCTAGCTAGGGGAGGAAATGAAAATGCCTTGCCAATAAAAGAGCTTAGGTCAGAAATAAGAACAGAAAACAATATATTGCTCTGTGCTAAAATACCTCTGCACAGGGAGACTAAAAACAGTCGGTCTCATTGAATGTGGTGGGGCTTACTTTTGAGTAGACGTGCATCGGATTCCTATGTACGAGTCACCTCTACAAAGCTGTAGCTTCTTGTTCATTAGTAGCAGTGAGGTGTTCTGTTTTTATGGTGTATCTTCAGAGGGTTTATTCCTTAGCAGCACACCTGAACCTGTGAAGACCTATAGACAACATATTGTTGTTTTCATCAGTAATTAATTTAAAGACGGGGAGGTAGAATAGAGTTGTTTAGCACTTTCTCTGACTTCCTGGTCTTCATAAACCAAAATAAAAAAATTCCTTCAGTAGCACCTTAAAGACCAACTAAGTTTATATTTTGGTATGAGCTTTCGTGTGCATAAACCAAGTTAACCATATAAACTATCAGGTTGGGAATGAAATTAGAGTCAACATACAGTGTGGTTTTAATCTTATTTCCTAGTGTGGAACTCCTAACAAGTTATTTGGAATCTAAGGAGCTAATCATGAACCATTATGTGCAAAATCCTATAGCAAGAGTCCTAATGCTGAATCTTTGAAGGAAGGATCTTACAGAGAAGTCATAGAGGATGGATTCCTTGTTCATCTGCTCCAAATCTCCACCTCAAGTGGCCTTCAGAAAGCACCTTCAAATGTGGTTTGAAATTTTATGAAGGAAAAACTACTGGGAGGGGGGAGGATTTAGAACAGGGAAAAGATCAGTGGGATCTTTAAAATGAAACAAAAAATATATATACTGCTGCTGCTCTGCTAAAACTCCATTACAGCTTTTCTTTGAATGTCAGTCAAATATACCCTAAATAATGGTTATCTGTATTTGATACCTGTATTGGCTATGTATATTGGATGATACTTGATTTGATATTTGATATTTTACTTAGCTACTTCATATCAGTATTTTTATGCTTGACATGCAAACCTATTCAACAGTTCGCTGCCTCTGGCTAGTTGGCATTTAGTATTTGATAGCATTTGACAGATAGCATGCAATGTTGCTTGGGAATGTGTTGTTTGTTTGTTTGTTTGACAATATTTTGAAGTTGGTAGCTTTCTAAAGTAGATTTTACATTTGATACCTGCTCCTCAAAAATAAATAAATAGAGATGGCAATGAGCCTGAAGGGCTTGAATAATCAGAAATACCAAGACGAAATTTCACAACCAAATATGTATTTGAATTTCAGATTAGAAAATATATATCCAAACTTTGAATGGCAAAATGAGATTTTGACTAGAATAGATTTCATGTAGATTTTGGAAGATTAGAAAGATCCGCATTATCTGCTTCAGCTCTATTTCATTGTATCATTAAAAGAGTCATGGGACAAAAAGTCTCCACAGGGAAAGCTTTGGTGGGACCGATGCGACTATGTATTGCCTGCCTCTGCAGTGAATATAACTCTCTGTCAATGTTTCAGCTAGAAGCAGCACCCCATAAATGTAGCTCTGCACATGGGATACTCCCATTTGCAGAAGGAAGAAAATGAGGTGACATTTTCCCAATTTCCCATACAGCTTCTGAAAATCTGGTGCTTGGGGCCCCTCTTGAAATGGGGAAGGGAGGCTGCAGGTGGAAGGACAGTGAGCAAAAACTACTCCCCTCCTTCTACCAGGGGATCCTGTGTGGGACTGAAAGCTGTTTGTGAATGGAAGTCTTCCTTCCATTCATAGAAGGCACACTTAAAATACAAATTTCTGGGGCTTTTAAAGTAGTAGTAGTAGCAGTAGTAACAACAACAAAACATGATACTTACAGGGTTAATGAAACAGCAAGCTAAAGAACTAAAGGGACACACACACACACACACACACACACACACACACACACAAACTCCATCAGGTATAATTTTCTCCATGGAGTAAAACAAAGAGTTCAGAATTTGAGTAAAGGGAGAAACATGTTAAAATACAGAGTGCCCCAATGCTATCTGAGGTTACATCAAGCCTTTTCCTATTTCCAAACACTAGTAAGCTTTCACATCCTCCTTCCTCATTTTATATATGACTTGGAACTGCTTGATGTGAAAGGCAGTCCATAAATTGAAACTGCATTTTATTTGAGAGGAGATAAAGATATTGAAATGGCAAAGGGGAAGAGAGAGAAAACACAAAAAACACCAACTTTTAAATGAGACACACTTGAGCTGAAAATGCAAACCACATTGATCCAAGAGGGTTGAGGGTTCTCTCCCTCTCCCTCTGCTTCTCTCTCTCTCTCCCAGTTCTTCCCAAGAAAGAGCCCAGAAAAGGAGGGCATTTGAAAGAGTAAAGGGAGGAACATAAAACTTAACAACGGAAGACGCTACAAGCTCAGAATAGCAAATAAACGTACATACCATCAAATGAATGCAAGAGGCCAGGGTGGAAGCCAGCAAATCTGGTTGGAATGTTTAAAGAAAGGATGGAAATTATTAGGACTGGTAAATGGGGGGAAAGCTATGTGATGGTGGTTGGGTATGCTTTATAGAGAAAAGTGCACATTTTGCTGAGCTGTGAAATATGACAGGCTGTAGGTCTGCCGTAGAGCATCTGCTTTGCATGCAAAAGGTCCCAGGTTCAATCCCCAACATCTTCAAGTAGGGTTGGGAATATCCCCCACCTGAGCTTCCCGAGAGCCCCAGAGAGTTGTTGCGTAAATAACACCAAACTAAATGTACTTCCTATGTTCTGAGGTTCCAGTTTCCAGGTTGTAGCCTAGAAAACGCATTAGCACACAGTCCTGTATTTTGAAGATGACGGCCTATCATTTTAGGAGTGAGAAAGGCCCACAGCTTAGTGGTAGAACCATGGGCGTAGGAAGGGGGTAGGGGTGCAGCCCACCCTGGGTGTCATCCTGAAGGGGGGTAACATTGGGTGTGACCTCCTGCCCACGACTACAAAGCCTACAGTGAGCGGCAGCCCCAACAGCCCGTCTTGGCCGCCAGCAAAGTGACAAAGCAACTCGCTGTAGGCTTGGGAGTCGTGGGGGGGGGGGCACCGTTGCCCTGCTGCCTGCGCTCTCAGCTGAAGGAGGAAGGCAGGCAGGCAGGGGAGAGGACAGGTGTCATCCCTGAAGTGGGGTGACATTCAGTGCACCCCCCACAGGTGGATCGGTGCAGCACCGATCGCACCCCCGGGAGGATCGGCTTGCCCCTGTGGTCGGGTGCACGTCATGTTTGTCTCTCCGGGTGCCCGAGCGGCTTCCTCTACCACTGGGTAGAACACATGATCTGCTTGCGAACGGTCCCATGTTCAATATCCAGCATCTCCAGGTACACAGTTCTGACAGTACTGAGGAAGACAGAGCAAGTGGTCTGCACACAGAGACATGAAGTGCCTTTGCTGCTTTCCGCAGATGAATTTTCGGGTCAGTGTTCACACTGAGTTGTCTTCACACTGTTGGTCTATCATTCTTTTGGTGTTTTGAAGATGCCTTCTGGTAGAACAGTTGTAAGCCATCTTACATTTTGCAATGCATTCTGAAGCCCTTCTTGCCTTTGGGTGGAAACTGAGAGCACCTTCTCTGGGGACCTCCTGTTGAGGAGGGTAGCAATATGGAGCCATTTCCTCTCTACCTGCAAACACCCCCCCCCCCCAATCTGCACTGGGTATGTGGGTTGGAGAAGAAGAGTCATTGCCATTTCCCCTGTTCCACTGACAGATGTCTTTTATCAGCAGAGGGACACTAACTGAACACCACCTGCTAATTTCAATGGGACATTAATGCAACTAATGTTGGGGGGCGGGGTTATTGGTTCATTTTTGTTGTTTTTATTATGTATTTTGTGTTCTTTTTCTTATATTTTTTATGTTGTGAAGATCTACGGATGAAAGACAGTATACGAATTTTAATAATAATTACAACAACAACAACAATAATAAATGACCTGGATACCACCCACAGAGTCCTTCTGGTTGTGCATGGCAAGCCCCCAAGAGAACATCCATTGCTTTGCAGAAATGCCCTGAGTCTGACTTTCATTGTTATTATAACTAACCAGAATGGCAAAGTAGCTTAGACAAATTCAAAGAGCATAAGGCTTTCAGGGGTTACCAATCATGATGGCTATATGATCTCCAGCATGCATCTGAATACCAGTTTCTGGGCATAATAGACAGGGAAATGCTATTGCACTCATGTCCTGCTTGTTGATTTCCTTAGGCTGGCCACTGTAAGAAAAGAATGCTTGACTAAATGTACTTTTAGTCTGATACATCAGGGTTCTCTTTTAAGTACTTATGACCATATAAGCAACATAGTTTTCCCACCCACCCCATCTCACCTTCAGGACAGTGCTCAACTAAAAGATTAGAATTATCTTCAAAATATGTGAGCCTCTGCTCCTCTACAATAACTTACAACAGCCCTCTCACTCAGCAATTTCAGTTCACGGTCCCCAAATCATTTATAGAGCGGTGCTATTATCAGATTGACACCCACACCTTTAGCTAATATTTGTTGCCCATAGTTCATGAGATATTTTTATCTCTCAGGTGTTAAAATTAATGCATTTTCTTTCTGTTCTGTATCAGCTGCAGAGCACTCGTAAATTAGATTGGATCCTTTCCAAAACAAGAAATTAACAGCTAAGAGGATTTAATGTTCAGGGCTTAAATAATGCCTTGTCGAAGGTTTTGTATCTCGTAAAATCTAATGGGCAGATGTATTTCACTGCGACTACTACTTAATATTTATTCAGTGCCACTGGTAGGATAGACAGTGCACAAAAGAAAAGAGTGGCGGTGTCCCTGCTCAAGGAACCAGCCTGACGTCTGAAATGTGGACTTGGAAGTGTTTAGCACTTTTGGGGACACAAGGAAAAGTTTTCCTGATGAGTGGAGGCCATGAATTTGGGAAGTTATATAAGATAGGACAGAAAGAGGACATACTTTGTTTTAGACAATGGAAAAGGAGGAACAAAAGATGCCAAATATTCAAATAATCAAAATGGGGGAAATGAGCAATTTTGGAGGACATGTAGCTCTTCTACTGCCGGTTCTAAATTTTATGGGGACCTTGGAAACTATCCTCTCCATGAGAGGGCTCCTGCTCCCATTAAGCAGGGTGGGATAGCCACTTCAGAGAGCAGGTCCTGAGAAATGAGTAGTGGATCTTACAGTGTGTGTCTCATGAAAGTCTGGCTTCTTCACTCTGTAGCTTTTAGCACATGCTGAAGATGCAACTCTTAACCTTGTCCTTTGGCTCCTGAGATGTATACTTTCAGGGCCCACCCTATTCCTGGGGCCGTAATCTATTCTGAATTTCCATTTTATTTTCATAAATAAGTTGTTATTAAGGTTTATGGATAAAAACACAAAACTTAATGACTTTCCCCTTTTTTAACCAATTCAAAACTTTTATCTAGATTCAATAAAAAACACAAAAGGGGGAGACAAGACCTCTCCTCCTCACAGAGGGAGGGGTTGTGAGCGGGAGCCGTTTCCTGCATCAGCAGGGGCCGTATTCGGCCCCCTGCCTCAGCTTACCTCTGCTACCGCACCAAGCCCTTCAGCCAGCCAGCCCTTCAGACTGCATTTAAGCAGTCGCGGCAGCGCTCTGTCCCCCCTCGGCTTCTGTTTACATCCGATCTCCCTCCCTCCCTTTATGTCATCTTTCTTTGCTTTTGACCTTGTTATGGACTTCGGTTGGTTGCCTTGGTTGCCCAAGGGGCCTGGCAGGAATTTATTTATCCATTTGGCTAATTGGCACCAGCCTCTTGGTTTTTTCACCTACCTCGTAGCAGTTCGTCACAACTTCCTGGTATTGGGGGTTAGGCATTGGAATATGTGTACTGTGCTGGAGGACAGGGTATGGCCATCACCTCCCCTTCCTCTTTTGGGTATTCTGTTAAAGGAATCCAGCGGTCGTGGATCCTGTACGATGCCCTGCTGGTGGCTAGGGCCATGGCGCAACCCCCCGTGACGTCAGGGGAAGCTTTCAGTTGTATTTGCATCAACAAGCTCCTCCCACTGGTTGTTAACCCTCAAATGACTCTCCGCTAAGCGGGGTGGAGTCATGTATTGCTTGTTTGGTCCAATGCCTAAGCCAATACCACTCACACGCTGTAACCAATAAAGTTGTGGCCTTATTTTGCCCATTAACCTAAAATAATGTTTTTTGTGTGTGTGTCTTATTTAACCCTATGCGGGTGGCGGATCCTCAACTCACAACTAGAGAAAGAAAAGGAAACACATTTCAAAATGAGTAGAAAGAGGTTAAAAAAGAAAGACAGAAAAACAAGAGAATCTGTTTTAAATTGTAAATGGTTGTATCCTACCATGAGATCTGCAGGTGAAGGGTGGATAATAAATTTAATCATCAGCATCATCATCTGTCCTGCACTCCCTAACAAAATAATTGCGCTCCTGCAACATAACCATTTGCTTACTCTGTTTTATGGCAGGGCTGGCTCAAGTATACTATATTTCCTGCTTAGCCATGTGCACATGCTATTCAATAGAAGAAGAGCCATGCAGGATCAGAGCAAGGATTGACCTCACCAAGCACCCTCTTTCATACAGTAGCCAGCCAGATGCCTCCGGGAAGCTCACAAGCAGGGCGTGAAGCCAAGAACCCTTCCCCACACTTCTCCCCCCCCCAGCATCTGGCATCCAGAGGCATCCTGCAGGGATGGGGAGCCTGTGGCCCTCCAGATGTTTCTGGACTCCAACCCCCATTAGCCCCAGCCAGCATGACCAATGGTCAGAAATGGTGGGAATCATAGTATAGGAACACTAGGAGGGTCCCAGTTCCCCCAGGCTTGGTCTATGGTCTCTTGCCTTGGAAGATCCATTTAGCTGTTGAGTTGATAACTCTTCAGAAACCTGTTTCCTGTAAATCTGCCCAGTGCTTGCAGAAACACATAGCAGGAAGAATGTCTGTATTCACTTTTATATTATTTCACAAAATTAAATATTTCAAATACTGTATATATGTTTAAATTGGGGGCTTCCCCCCCCAATGCGCCTGGTACAAGTTACATTCTCATTATTGGCCTGTCTATGGAAACTGATTTCTTTCCCCACTACTTTTTTTATATTTCCTCCTCCTGTCTTCAAAAGAACAGCAGAAAAGGCTCGATGATTGGTTTTTTAAAAAACATAATTGCGATTGCATCTTATCTCGGAGTCAGAACCCTTTATGCTGAATATTAGCCCCCATTAATGTCTTTTTTCCCCTTTTCTTTTATTTCTTTTTTGCTCTCGAAACATGGGGATTTGAAGCAGAAGGTGATGACGGATGCTCACATTGAAGCAGCATCCAACAGATGCAGCTTTAATAAAGATAGCATCGGGAATGAGCCCCTTGGTTTGAGTTTCATAAAGTTTGTTAGGGGAATGTTTTGGAAAATAAGAGTTAGAAGTGTGTTTTAATGATGTTCACATGTCTCCTCAAGCAGGAAAGTTGATATATGCAGGCGTCGAAAGCATTACATGCTAATTTCATTAAAGCGAGGGAAGAGAGTGTGTATAAAGAGCCCAAAAGTAAACACTATTGACCTCACTGGCAAAAGGATGAACATGAGAACCTGCTCTGACAAGCCAGAATGTTTTGCCTCTGCAACAACAGAGCAGGCGATGGTTGTCTTTAAAATTTATGGTATCATTTTATTTATAGCAGATGTCCCGCTTCAAGCGAGCATTTTTGCTTTGTGCTCCGCAAATCCTATGGATAATTGCAAACGTAACGTGGACCTTCAGTTACGCTGCCGTCTCCCCTACTATTTTCTAAAATGGATTACGGTCGGGAGGGGAGGGGGAAGGAGCAGGTCCTGATCCTAATCTTGGACCAAAAGATAAAGAGGTAATCAAAACAAGACTTCTGCAGATGCTTTCTGGAGCCTTGCTTTAAGGGGAAAAGGTAAAAGTTGAAACTGTGTACTAATTAAATCAGCAACCAGTCTTGCAGTTCCGATTAAAAGGACCCAATGCCAAAATAAGCCAGAAGTAGTATATTTAGTTATGGTTATAGAAATAAAAACCCTGAGATTTTCTTTCTCTCCCCCCCCCATCCCTGCCCCCCTCTTTCTCTCTTACCTTATTTTAGAGCATTGTTATTTAAATCACATGCTCCACTATCCTGAGTAAAACTAAATCAAACTATCAATTCCACAGTTCCCATTGAATAAGAATGACAGTTTTTGCTTTCAGTCTGTCACTGTGTTAACTGTAAAGGGATTGCTGCAGTGTAACATGCAGGAAATTGAACATTTTTTTAGCAGAGCAATAGAATTCCATGCATATTGGGGGGGGGATAGTTTTAGAAAGTGTGTGTGTTTGTGTGTGATTGGCTTTTAGATTATAATAGCCTGAAATAAAGTTAGACAATTAATATGATGCCAAAGAGTTAGCAGTGCCCTGAACCTAATTCTGAAGCGTAGGTCCTCTTTTGGAAGAGGATTATTCATACAAAAAAAACCCCTTTTATTTGTAGGGTTCATTTGCTGACTGCTCTCATCCACATATATGGTTCTGTTGCTGGGTTGATAACTGTATAGGATCCTGCTTGCTGAACTTTCGAAGTAGGTGCACAGAGGGAATTGGCACCTGAAGAGCTGGGTTAATCTTGCCTATTTCCAGGGTCATGCTCAAGAAATTTTACTTTCACCCACCACACAAACTGTAGAAACAGTTCTGAAGGGTGACATTTCTTTTGTATCACCCCTTCATCTGGTAGATTCCAGGGCGCTGAGCAATATGTCTAACTTATAAATCATTTACATCACAAAGCATTGCAGTAAAATGTAACATTCACAATGACATGAGGCAATAGTTAAAAACTGCACAGCAGCAGGGGGGGAAATACTAAGGAAATGCTTAGGAACCTGGCACTGGACCAACTGCAATTTCAGAAGTGCCAGGGTGACCTCCCTTAAAAACAGCATTCCACAAATGGGGTGCCACCACCAAAAAAGCCCTCTCCATTACGGAATGCATTTCTGATAAAGGAGGCATTTTCAGTTTCGGCAGATTGCAAAACGTAAGAAATGTGAAAATAATATTCCAGTCAACTGTGGATCATTTAGTAAGCTATTATTATGCTGTTCATCATGTACTAAGACACAAGGATTTGGGGGGGAGGGGGGTAATTGGAACAGAAGAGCAAAAATAGTCATGCCAGCTTTGCTCATAGAATGCACCTTCTGTTTTAATGCTGGAGAGGATAGAATCCAGCCCTCTCCTTTCTCTGTTGAAAACAGAAGACATAAAACATTGGTTAGCATGTTCAGAGCCTAAAGACTTATTTAAACAGCATACTGGTAAGTTCAGAGGAGGTTTGGTTTATGTCCCTAGTTTTTTAGTATGAGTTTCCTTTCAGCTTGAGCTAACATGCCTGAAAGCCTTTTGAAGCCCAGCTTCAACTAATGCACTACTCACCCCATTGCGAAAACTGAAACTCACGAGTAATTAACTGTATAGGTTTACTCACATTGTCTTATCCCTCTCTCCCTGATTGACAAAGCACAATATTTAGTATTCAAATAACTCTCCCCCCCCCTGACTTTTTTATTTTAAGGAGGGAGGGAGGGAGAGGGAGAGTGGGAGAGAGAGAGACTAATGCTTCTGTGGCTTATTATTATGCACAGTTTGAAATATCAGTTTTATCAAAAAGAAAAATGCGGCTGATGCTATTATTTATTAATTTTACAAGGCTCTGTGACAGTTTCAGCGATAAAATGGCTTAATCTCTCCAGAATGCAAGTACACAGCTCTGTGACAAGGATGAGAGATTGACAAGGTTTGCAATGGTGCAGTTTTACATATGTCTTCAGTCGGTGCATTTTAAGGGCTCTGCAACAATGTGCATGGACTTTTTTTTCTAACTGTGATGTGCATTAAAATCTAAATAAAGCCTCTTTATTTAGATGAAGGTTAAAATATCACTCACCTTTACGAATGTATTATATGGCAACTGGTTCCATAGCTTTCAACACAGATAAAATCTAGAGCACGTTCTGTGTGTGACGGAAAGGAAAACATGATTCCATATCATGTTTGGGTGATACAGACACAGCTTTGTGCTTGTACTTCTAAAACGTTTCGGATCCAGGAACAAAGAGTTTTCCTTTCCAACCTACTGCAAGTTGTAATCCCTCACATTCACTCTGTTTAGTACAGTGCTGCCATGGGTTCCTTTTATCAAAATGTATAAAGATTGCACAAGATCATCAAGGGCAGTGTTAAGAATTCACTTCCTGTGCATGCTTAGTAATAAGTCACAAGGAATATAAGAAAGATACCTCTCAAAGTTAGTAAGCTAAAAAAAAAAAAAAACAGTTGCCTCTGGAGGTTTGGACATAGACTGAAATTTCAGGTGAGGGCTTCAAGGAAGAATAGCCAACATGGTGTTGTCCAGATGTTGTTGGACTACAACTCCCATGATCACTGACCATTGTCTGTCCTGGTTGGGGATGGTGCGAGTTGGAGCCACATTAGTTACCCATTTGAAGAAATAACCTACTGAGTCCCTTAATGCTTTCATTTTTGAAGAGGCTTTGCACATTGTAGCAGGCAATGAAAAGTTCACAATCAAGTTGGCAAGCGTCTTGCTTTCCATCCCATTTTGCAACACCTGTCTCCCATGAGTTCTGAGAAGGAATAGAGGAGCAATTTTGTTTGCTTTACACATTGATGAGAATCTATGTCACCCACATCTTCCGAAGCAATAGGGAAATGCTATTATTGTGAAATAGACTCACTCCTCTGAATTTTGCAATGCAGTTCTTTAACAACAACAACAACAGCAGCAGCAGCAACAACAACAACAACAGTTTTACAAGAATGCATATGTTGGGAGAAAGTGTACATAAAAATGCATTTATGAATAAAAACAATTCCCCAAAACATTAGGAAAACTGGTTTCAAAAATATGTGTATTGGGGGAAAATGCACATTAAATAGTGAGGTCTTTTAATGTTATTTGTTATTTTTTGAAAAAATCATGAATGGATGTGGAAATGTACCAAACTGAACTTAACACGGTTGGGTGAGGAGAGGAAATGAGAAACAAAAAGAAAATTGACAGATTTGTCCATGCCTACTTCCAAGATATCCAGATGCCACTAACTGATTCCTCTTTCCCCACCTCATCCCCACAAAAATCTAAAGTGATGTTGAGGATTTGTATATCTACATTATTTCCAGCTCTACCATGACTGACACACTACTGCTTCACAGTTTCACATATTTCACAAAGCTCATAGAAAATGGCACATTTCCATGTTTTCTCAGCTACTGCCAACCATGCACACCTACCATAGCCAAACTGAGCCCCAAACACTGTCACTCCTAGTCCCTGCCTACTTCCTTCAAATGATTCAGCTTCCTTCCTCAGTCCACATATATATCTCTTCATTGAAAGCTTTTAATATATTTTTTAATTGCAGAGTCTTGCAGTCCCTTTGAACCCTATGGGTATCTATGGTTTCCCACTTCACACACTTAAACACTGGATGCTGTACAGTGCTTAATACCTGAAACTTTAAATGGTTTCAAGTTTAATTAACACAAAGTAGCATTACCTTCAAAAATGAATGCAATATTTAAAATTAATGCAAATAATGAGCAAAGGGTGATTGTCTATAAACTTCTCCTCCTGTTCCCTTCACAATCTTTCATATAGCTCATAAGTTCTTTGATATGTTTGCAACTTTTCAGATACTAAAACACCATTAAAACGTAATTAGGTTTGGATTTATTTCTATTTCTTCAGTGACATGCAATACTGTGTCTAGCACAAGACAGTAGGCAAAGGATCAATTGCAAATTGTTATGCTCCACATTTCAGTCAAAACGTTGCAAATATGTCCCTTGATATTATTTGATATTTTGATCTGCCAAGCCGGGTTCAAAACAGCCGATCACCTGGGTCTAAACAGGTGACACCCCAATCCCCACTCTGTTCAACCTTAGGTCGCACCAGCTCTTTTTGTCATGATCTCTGCTTTTCTTCCCCTTCTCCAAAGTTATACACTTTTTCTTTTTCTTTTTTAAAAAAGCTGAAATATTCAGGTTTCCCAATTTTGTGGCTAATAAAACAGTGGTAGACAACATGGTACTGCCCATATATTGTTGACGACAGCTGTCATAATTGATGCTGGCTGTGACTCTTAGGAATTGTGGTCCAAACAGCTGGAGGGCACCATGTTGGTTATCTCTGCATTACAAGAATCCTCATGCATCTATATCTGGATGGTGTATGTGGGAGATGTCAGAATATCTGTGGTTATAAGCAACAGAGCCAGGGGACCATCCCCGGGTCATATTATCCCAGTGACCATTATGCTAAGTGCATGAATCTGCCCACCACATTATCAATGTGTTGACTGACTCCACTCCACTCGCCCCTGCTCCTGTGGCAGAAGGTCTAACCAAGTAGCTTACACATATACAGTTGTAGACATGCAGATTTATCCACATGACGAGGAACCCCAATTGTGCAGGATTCCCAATTGCATGGAACAATCTATGCATCTTTAACTGTATACACATACAGTAGGCTCTTTATTCAAACATTCACTTGAATTCATAAGACATCAAAGGTGCGGAGCCATAAAAAGCATATTGTCTTTGGGGATGGGACCAGGGCACTCAACTCTCTCACACCTCCCATGTGGAAGGACTCTTGTGTAAAGCCATATTGTCATGATACTTTGGACTCTCAGCAACAAAGTAAAAACAAAACAAAACAAAACACACACTACCCCACTGCAGTATCAATAGGGGCAAAATTGTATTACCTTCAGCATGGCATACCAGAATTAATATACTGCTGACTTCTCAACTACAGCTAACTCTTGAGTAAGTCAAAAGCTTTTTAAAAAAATGGTGGTAAGGAGTTGGTCAAAGATAGTTTAGGAGGTTCACAGAAGAGCAGTGCTTGGTAGTTGTAGTTCTAAGGGCCAAACGAAAGGAAGAACCAAAAATAAATGTGGAAGGGAGATTAGGAGTTAGAATTGTAGGCTTACATGGACAGGTCTGTGGGATACTTCCTGTGATAGAATTCTGCTTGCTTTGTCGCAGGGGTGTTCTGCAAACTGGATTTCCCCCCTCTCATCAGGCATTCTCTGATCTGCAGAATGCTACATAATCACATCACATGCTTCAGCGTATAAAGTGATCACCAGCAGGGGTCCAGTAGGATTTTCGTAACCGTGTCCAGCATTAAACATGTCACCAGATTCATTTGAGATTCATTTGTGTCCTGTGGCTGGGTGGCTTGATGGAGTCCTGCAGAGTACATAGCTGTTTCTCTGTTTGGCGTCCAGAGAAAAGCTGAGGACTTACAGCTGGGCGGTGGTTGTGGTAGAGCTCCATACTATCTGCCGATCTCATCACACTCTATTTCTTTTTGTTCCCTGTGATCATATGGTAGCAAACTATTCTCTCTCTCCTCCCCGCCCCCCACTAACATTTACTATGGCAAAGGTGAGTGTAGTGTGCTAGTGTATCATAGTGAATGAGGTGATTCAAATTCAGTACAGCCATGAAGCTCAAAGCCACTTCAAGTAGTAGCATGCATGTGAAGTGTCAACCGGAGAGATGCCTCTCTATAAACATGTGCCAACGGTTCCTAAACTGCAAGCTTCATTCAGGGGATAATGCAATATCTAGCACAGCGTATTTCAACAGAAAAAAATATTAAGTGGTTTGCCAAGACCCTCAGCAATTTTCTAGTGGTCCATGGGTGTGTGTGGGGGGGTGGGGGGGTGGGAATCACTGTGGCAGGGAATCATTGCCAAAGCTGTTTCCTAGCATGTCTCTGGGTGTGTTGAGATGCCTTCTTCACTCATGACATGTTTGGTGTGTCAAACACTTGTGACCTGTGTAGCACCATAAAATGTGAATGAGTTTGCTTTGGATCATCTTTGAAAAGGTTCAGCCATTCAGTTCAACCTAATTTTTCAGAGATGCTATAAAATGGAATAACTGTATCCATACAACCCTTCAAGGAAAGATGGGGCAAACTTTATCCTAGCTTATACTGAAGTTTTCTACAATGCATGGATATCAGACCATTCTCCTGCAACACCCAGAATATGCCAATGGAGCCCAATGGAGCCCCAGAGGTCATAGCAGAAGTGGATACCCCTCTCACATCCAGTCAGCCCTCTTGGTAAGGTAAAGAAGGAGGGGCAACAACAGGCCGAGCCAAAAATGGAAGTGCAGAAGAGGAACCAGAATGGTCCAGGGCATCTGAGAGAGTGGAGAAAAAAGTATGGGAGGCTTTAGGCAGAAGTAATAATGGGTGGTAATGGCTGAGTATATTGGAGACAGGATCCAATGGAAAGGGAGCATGGGATACAGCCCTGCAATGCCCTGAAGCTTCCATTTCTGTTGTGGAAGATATGTGTTTTTCTCGTAGTACTTTCTTCATCCAAAGGTGGTTCCTTTGCTGCCTAGACAGACCATCTCGGAGTGGATATGGTGGCCTTTAGGAGAACCTAGCTTGATAAAGGTTGACTGAATGGAGGAGAAGCATGAAGTGGAGATCTCGCAGGTGCATCATGTACATGACCCTTTAGAATCGCAATACAGGGGCATGACCCCAATACAGCTGCATGACCCCTTTGGAATCCCAATACAGGGGCATAGTACACCCAAAGGAGAGGTACCAGTAGACGACAACAGCTCTCCTTGCCCTATAGAACAAGTGAGCTAGTGCTAAAGTAAGTCAGCACAGACTTAGATATAAAGACCAGGGCTTGCATTCACCATAGTGCTATGGCCAAGGTTCATTCGTTTTCTTCTGCAACTGAAACATCTCCTCTCCTACTCCACCTGCACAAACCCTAATTCTGTTTTAGGATTTCCCTCAAACCTTCAGAGCAAATTTGCTGATGGCGCAGGGTGCACATGGGGAGTGGAGAGCAGGAATTCCCATTGCACTAATGGAAGCCCTTGTGCCCACTTCTGATAATGCAACAGGATGGACGGATCGTTCTCTGTTGGTATGTTTGTTTACAATGCTGCCCCAATGGGAATGAAATCAGCCATGTTTGCTCGCCATCTGAGTCTGTTTCCATGGAAACAGGTTTCTTGGAGATGCCCTTACTCCCAGGGGCAGTCGCAATGGCCATAGGGTGTAGCCAAATCACAACGGCAATGGAAACATTCATTCAGCAGAAAGAACAAATCAACAGCATGATGCCAGATTCTTTAGCTTTAGAAACAAATATTAGTCTGACACACACAGACTTCACATAGCTGCTTTTTAAAGGGAAAAATACACACACCCCAATCCATGCCATTTATGTGTTTGAGCCACAAACAATAAGCCAATCTTAGCTTTAGACCATTTTGTACCTGACATATTTACTTCAAAGACCAGTCAGATTACCTTACGACTAGCATTAGCAGCAAAGGGCAAATATGACTTTATTGTTGTTCCGTGGAATTCTATTGATGTCGATGGAGCTGTTTGCTTAGGATGGCAGAACCAACTTTCCCCTCCTATAGCCTTTCTGTCTCGCCTGCTCTTTTAAATGGCTATTGAACGGTTTGTTAGTTAAACCTATGATAAATAGATCCTGAGCGTAAGACACATCTTCAGAGGTTGCTGAGTGTGTCTGCACTGAAGTACATAGCACACTAAACTCCCTTTGACCCTAACGGGAGACAGGCATTCATCACTTCATAAGAACTGAAACTCTCGGCTGTGTTCTTTTGTCTATCCCATGTAAGCTGTAGGAAATACCTTGAATACTACAAATATTGAAGTTAGCTCATTGCCAGAGAAAGACTTAACATTTCTCATGGATCCACGGAACTATTTTAGGCCTCTCCCTTAGGTGTGCCATGATGATAAAACATGGTTTCTCCATTTTTCACTAAGGTGGCCCAGCTGCGTTTTGCAGGTTTATTGCAGTATGCTGACTTTACCCGTGTGTGTGTGTGTGTGTGTGTGTGTGTGTGTGTGTGTGTCTGTGTATCAAGATGATATTTCCCAATTCCCAACCATGCATCAGTTTGATATTGTCAGGAGGAGAAAAAAGAAAGTCTATTGTCTAATCATCACTGTCACGGTGGCCGGAGTGGACTACTTCAGAGTAACGACGCTACGCAGCTCTGCATTTTATTCTTTTATTGGTGCTGCGTATTTACAGTGCTCAAGTCATTGCTATTTACAAGGAGTGATGTGGTCAGTCGGTTTCAGAACCTCCTAATGGCTTTTGGCGCGTCTTTCTCCAACACAAAAGCTTTGGCAGACCCATCCTCTTGCCCCTCCTCTTCCTGCGTAATTCTGGAGTTGGGGGGATGGGTCTTCCCCCCTTGCTTGCCCCTTCCTGTCCCACCTGGGACCCTGGCTCCTCTACCTTGCCTGAGCCTCGGACACGACTTCCTGCTTCCCCACTGGAATCGGAACTCTCCCTGCTTTCCCCTTTGCTCGGGGACGGGCTTGAACTCAGGAGGGGAGGGACTTCGCGATATCCCCTGTCCCTCACATCCACCCCCCTCCCAAGCTCTCCTTCACCCCTCCCCAGGCCCCCCCCATGTGTCGGTGACGACTGGAAGCCTAAGAACTCAGTGCTCTCCGAGCCCGTTGGTGTGAACACCTCCCCCCAGTCCTGCGAGCCCCCCCCTTCCGCCTGGGAGGACGGGAATCCCAAAAAGTCCGTGGCGTCAGAGCTGGTGGGGGTAAAAACGTTCTGCCAATCTGCTCCTTCCTCTGACTGGGTGGATCTCGGTGACACCCATACCTCATCCTCTGGTTCCTCAAACTCCGCTTCCCAGCGCCACGGTGAGCTGCTCTCCCGTGCCTCCTCCTCCTCCCCCTCCCTTTCCATGTGCCAGGGCTTGGGTCTGTGGGGAAAGAGGGCGTGAAATTCTTCCACCAAGAATTCCTCCTGTATCTGAGTGGCTGGGACCCATTCATTCTGGGACGGTGGAGCATCCTCCCATGCCATGAGGTACTCCAGTCCCCCCACCCCCCACCTTGAATCCAGGATGGCCGTGGCCTCATTGAGTTGCTCCCTGCCTTCCCTCTCCCCCCCTCCCTCGGGGGTTTGTTCGCTGTCTCGGAGCCTGCTGCTTTCCCTGTACGGCGACAGCAGCGATCTATGAAACACTGGATGCACCCTCATGTCCTCTGGCAGTGCCAGCCTGTATGCCACCGGGTTGACCTGTTGCGTGACCGTGAAGGGGCCCAGCCTTTTGGGTGCCAGCTTTTTGCACCTCCCTCTGGTGGGAAGGCCCTCCGAGGACAACCACACCTTGTCCCCCACCCTGATGACCTCCCCTTGTCGCCTGTGGCGATCTGCCCCCTTTTTGTACGCTTCCTTGGCCCTCTCCAAGTGTTCTCTGAGCTGCTGGTGCACCGTCTCCAGTTCCTCTGCCCAATCCTCAGCCTGTGGGCCCTCCTCCTCCTCCTCCCCCTCCCTCTCTGGGAAAGATCTGAGGTCGCGCCCGTAATTGGCCTTAAAGGGCGACACCCCTGTGGAGACGTGCACTGCATTGTTGTAGGCAAATTCTGCTAGTGGCAGGCGATCCACCCAGTCCGTTTGCCTCTGGCTGACGTAGCATCTCAGGTACTGCTGCAGAATGGCGTTGACCCTCTCCGCTTGTCCGTTGGTCTGCGGGTGTCTAGCCGTCGACAAGCTGACCTCCACCTGCAGGAGGTTCATGAGCCGCCGCCAGAACCTGGAAACAAATTGGCGGCCACGATCCGAAATAACCCTTAAAGGTAATCCATGTAGTCTGAAAACGTGATCAACAAACAGTTTGGCTGTCTCTTCTGCAGAGACTGCCCTGGCACACGGTATAAAGTGGCACATTTTGGACATGAGGTCCACCACCACCAACACTGCGGTCTTACCCCTGGAAGAAGGCAGATCTGTGATGAAGTCCATGGACACCACTTCCCACGGCCTGTGTGGCGTGGCTAAGGGCTCCAGCAACCCTGGTGGCGCTGCTCTGACCACCTTTGCCCGCTGGCAGGTGTCACAGCCCCGTACATAGTCTCGAACATCTTCCCTCACCCCTGGCCACCAGAAGTGTCTCATGACTAGGTGAGTGGTCTTGTCCCTGCCAAAATGCCCCGCCGTTGGGTTGTCGTGCATCTGTTTGAGGACCGTACGTCTAAGCTGGGTGGTGGGCAGGTACAGTGCACCCTTGTAGAAAAGCAGCCCTCTGCGTTCTGCAAAGTCTTTTGCCTGCTCCCTCCCCCCTCTCAGTTCTCTGAAGATGCGGTTGGCAAATTCATCCGCTGCCGTCAGTGCTGTGAGTTCTGCCTCGCTCACCACTGCTGCTCCGCAGGACCATGCCGACGGGGGGAAAATGTGCCTTGGGGCTGGTGGCGCCTCCTCCTCCATGTACTCAGGCTTGCGGGAGAGGGCATCCGCCCTGACGTTCTGCTCTCCCGGGATGTAGTGTATGGAGAAGTTGAAGTTCGAGAAGAACTCTGCCCACCGTATCTGCCGCTGGTTGAGCACCCTGGCAGTTCTCCAGAACTCCAGGTTCTTGTGGTCTGTGCACACCTGGATGGGGTGCTTGGCGCCCACCAGGAAGTGTCTCCAGTGCTGGAACGCCGCGTGGATCGCCAGAAGTTCCCGATCAAAAACTGTGTAGTTCCGCTCTGGCTGGGTCAACTTCCTGGAGAAGAAGGCACAGGGTCTCCACTCTCTGTTGGCGTCCAGTTGCAACAAAATGGCGCCCACAGCTTTCTCAGAAGCATCTGTCTCAATGCGTAGGGGCGCGTCCTGAACCACGTGGAACAGGTTCTGGTCTGAGGCGAACACCCTCTTGAGGCTTTCGAACGCTGCTTGCGCCTCTGGTGTCCACCTGAACTTCTGCTTGCCTCTCAGGCAGTCAGTGATGGGAGCCGTAACTCGAGAGAAGTTCTTGATGAACTTCCTGTAGAAGTTGGCGAAGCCTAGTAGGCGTTGGGCATCTTTGCGCGTCCTGGGGCTGTGCCAGTCCAGGATGGCCTGCACCTTGTCCTTGTCCATCGCTAGCCCCTTGTCTGACAGCTTGTAGCCCAGGAAGTCCACCTCCTTGGTGTGAAACTTGCACTTCTCCAGCTTCACATACAGGTGGTTCTCCTTCAGGCGCTGTAACACCTCCCTGACGTCCTTCACGTGCTGCACTGGGTCGTTGGAGTAAATAAGGATGTCATCCAGAAAGACCAAGCATTTCCTGAAGAGGAGGGACCCCAGGACGTGGTGCATGAAGGCCTGGAAGCATGCTGAGCCCCCTTGCAACCCGAAGGGCATCACCAGATATTCAAAAGAGCCCAGAGGCGTGAACATCGTGGTTTTCCACTCATCGCCCTCCCGGATTCTGATCAAGTTGTACGCCCCCCTCAGGTCTAGCTTGGTGAAAATCTTGCCCCTGCGTGCCGCTGTCAGGAGATCATCCACTCTGGGCATGGGGAAAGCCACTGGTTCTGTCACCGAATTCAGCCGTCTAAAATCCACCACCAGGCGGCGCTGTTGCGTGTCTTTCTTGTCCACCCAGAAGACCGGGCTGCCCCCTGCTGCCTTGCTTTCTCTGATGAACCCCCGCTTGAGGTTCTTGTCGATGAAAGCGCGCAGATCCTCCAGTTCCTGGTCTGACATGGCGTACAGCTTGGCTGGGGGTATAGTTGCCCCTGGCACCAGGTTGATCTGGCAGTCAAAAGGCCTGTGTGGGGGCAGATGGTCGGACTCTGCTTCGCTGAAGACCTCCTGCAGGTCCCAGTACGGTTTGGGTATCGCTTCACCCCCTTTGACGTGCATGGTGGCCACCGTGGCTATCGGAGGCCCCTCCCCTGGTTGGTGCTGCATGCAATGTTCTAGGCAAAAGTCCGATCCAAATGTGATGCATCTCTGATGCCAACTTATGGAGGGGTCGTGGCGCGCCAGCCAGCTCATGCCCAAAACGATGGGGGGGTCTGAGATGGTGGTGACGTTGAATGCCAGCGTCTCTGAGTGCCTTCCAACCGTCATTCTCATGGGGGGGGTTTGATGAGTGATGGCCCCTCCCAGCAGCTCTCTGCCGTCAATGGTTGCCACGTGCAGAGGAAAATCCAGCTGCAGAAGCTGGATCTGGTGCTCTTCTGCAAAGTTTCTCGAGAAGAAGTTCGCTGACGCCCCACTGTCAATTAGGGCGAGGACTGTAAGGGGATAGCCATTTGGAAGCGTGAGCGTCACTTCTAGAACCACTCCTGCTCTGGGAGGGGTGGGCTGGCTTTGCTCCTCTCTGTGCGGGTGGGTGGGCTGGGGCTGTTGTCTGCTGACTGTGCCTGGCTGCTGCCCCTTGTCTCCTGCAGCCAGGCTTTCCCGTTTCCCTGCTGTGGTGCTGCGTCAGTGGGGGAGGGCACAACCGTTCCCGCCTTTCCTTGCCACTCCCTGCGATGTGGGCAGTCTCTGACGAGATGCTGGGGGGAGTTGCAGAGAAAGCAATTCCCACCCCTTCCCTCCTTGCGTCTTGGCGCCGCTGGGGTTTGAAAAGCCCGCGCGCGCGCGCTATCAATCTGCATGGGTTCCTGGTCCTGACTGGCCCCAGGCGTGGCTTGAAAGGGTTGTTGGGGGAGTGGCTTCTCCTGCGACCGTGGGAACCAAGCCCGCTTTGCGCGCGTTGCTTGCTTGTCGCTCCACCGGGATTCCTGTCTCACCCCCACCGCCAGAGCCGCTTTGCTCAGCTGATCCATATTACTGGGCTTTGGACCTCTCGAGAGCTCATCCTTCACCTGCTCATGCAACCCCAAGTAGAACGCCGCTTGCATTGGGGGCGACTCCAGTTCCCACCCCAATCTGTGCACCAGCATGGTGAATTTCGCCCAATACGCGCGAACTGTCATATTTCCTTGGCGTAAATTATGAAGTTCCTCCTTAGTCTGGTCCATATGACTATCGGACGAATACATCGTTTTCAAACCTTCTAGAAATAGTTTGACATTCTTCATGCAAGGATTCCTTGTTGCAATTAACGGTCTTAGCCACTCCCTGGCTGCCCCGGTAAGGTGCTCCACAATAAACGCTACTCTGTGCTCATCATCAGGGAACTCATCGTGGTGCAGCTCAAGAGCATACACAATCTCAGTCTCAAAGCCCTGAAATTCCTTCGGGTCTCCATTGAACTTGCTAACTAGGGTCCCAGCTCTCCTTCCTGGCAGCACTTGGACTTGGGGTGCCCCTCCCGCCTTGTTTTTCTCTGCATCCAGCTTGTTTTGGAGGTCTACCGCCACCGCCCTTAATTGCTGCTCTTTTTCCTGAAGCTCTCTCACCTGTTCCGCAAGTTGTAGCCGGTCGTCCTGGACCTTCTTAGTCTCCTCTTTAGCTGCCTTCAATTCTCCCTGAGCCTGCAGCGACAGCTGCTGCAGTTCTAGCTGGGCTTGCTCAGCGATCTGCCGCCACTTCTCCGCCTCTGACACGCTCATCGCGGCAACTCCAAAGTAGCCCAAAAATGATTAGGAGGTTGCTGTCACGGTGGCCGGAGTGGACTACTTCAGAGTAACGACGCTACGCAGCTCTGCATTTTATTCTTTTATTGGTGCTGCGTATTTACAGTGCTCAAGTCATTGCTATTTACAAGGAGTGATGTGGTCAGTCGGTTTCAGAACCTCCTAATGGCTTTTGGCGCGTCTTTCTCCAACACAAAAGCTTTGGCAGACCCATCCTCTTGCCCCTCCTCTTCCTGCGTAATTCTGGAGTTGGGGGGATGGGTCTTCCCCCCTTGCTTGCCCCTTCCTGTCCCACCTGGGACCCTGGCTCCTCTACCTTGCCTGAGCCTCGGACACGACTTCCTGCTTCCCCACTGGAATCGGAACTCTCCCTGCTTTCCCCTTTGCTCGGGGACGGGCTTGAACTCAGGAGGGGAGGGACTTCGCGATATCCCCTGTCCCTCACAATCACTTTTGAGGAAAATTACATAGAGGCAAGAAATATGGACCAGACTGAGTTTCCTTGAAAGAATCTGCACTTTGAACGGCACCAAAAACAGACAAGCTGTCAGTGTGTAGGCTAACAGAAAACTGATCATAACTGGCCCCATTCTTTTGTGCAAATTTGCTCACTCCCTACCCAGGCCCACTGATTCCCCTCTGATGGCTTTCCAATGGCTTTTTTGTTCAAACAAGTCATTGGTCTTCCAAGCTGATCTATTTTCTTGTTAATTTTAGCTGACCTGATGCTCTCTGTTTTATCAGGTCTTTTTGTTATGTGTTTGTTTTAGCTACATTTATATGGCAGTCTTTCCCAACCTGGTGCTCTCTAGATATACTACCTAGGGCTGATGGAAGGTGCAGACCAAACCACTTTTTTCCAGTGCTTTTAGATAGGGGAATTCAGGGCTAGGTGCAAGACAGACTCGTCTCCTAGGGCATTGCTATGAGGGGACTGTCTCCTTTGTAATCATTGAAAGCCTTCTCCTCCACGGATTTGTCTAATTCTTTTTTTAAGTCATCCAAGTTGGTGACCACCACTGCCTCCTGTAGGAGGTACAGTATAAGTAATTTATTTTATCTGTTCTGATTCTTTCAACATTCAACTTCATTGGACGTCCACAAATTCTAGTGTTATGGAACAGGGAGAAAAAACCTTTTTCTAGACACTTTCTCCATGCCATGCTTAATTTTATAAACTCATGACTTGTCACTTCTTACATTTTCTCTAAACTAAAAAGTCCCAAACGCTGCAATCTTTCATCATAAGGGAAATTGCTCCATCTCCTCGATCACTTGGGTTGCCCTTTTCTGAAGCTCCTTTCAAGTCAGTTCTGGTTGAAGAAAAAGTAGGTACCTTACTGTGATTAAGCTCATTTGCTCACTGACGTAGAGCAAATGATTTGGATGCAGAAGGTCTGATATTCAATTCTTGTCATCTCTGGTTATAGTCAGGGCCAGATTTAGGTTTGATGAGGCCCTAAGCTACTGAAGGTAATGGGGCCCTTTATATGTCCAGCTGTCCTTTGTCAACAACAAATCGCCGCTGTCTTTTGTGTTGAATATATGCTATATGGACCATGCAGAATGTAGGCACCTTATATATAGAAATGAGCAAACCAGTGATATTTTAGGGAACAGGCTAGCAGGTGGGGGCCATTACATACATCATAGGAGCCTACACAACACAAAACACTGTTGCTGTATGTAGGTTTTATTTTATTTGCTTTTTATCTTATATTTTGGAAATGTACATCCAAGTTTTTTCCTTTAATTTTTTGGGGGGGCCCTAAGAGAGTGGGGCCCTAAGCTATAGCTTGTTTAGCTTATACGTAAATCCGCCACTGGTATAGGGTCTCAGATACTAGGTTGAGATATAACTTGGCTGAGACCCTAGACACCTGTGCCCTGTCACCACATACCAGCCTAGACAATATTTCACTAGCTGAACTAAGGATCTGACTCAGCTGAAAGCAGTTTCACATAGAATGGATTTTTTAAAATAATAATAAAAAAATCAATCAATGCAAACAGAAGGGCTTTGTATATGATTGAAGACTTAGACGAACCCTATGTGCTGGTTAAGCTTCTTAGCTTCCTAGCCCTGTGGCTTCCTCATACCTCACAGCAGCACAGCCTACACCCCACAGATGTTCACACCTACTTTCTCTGCCTGCTGCAGTGAAAAATAAACATTAATAACAAGACAGAGCATAGTGTCATGGGCCATTTCAACCACAGCATGACTAGATAAACTAGAACTTAAGTGCACTTCATGCCCATCACGAACTAATATCATTGCATTGCATAACACAGTTGGAAAGGTTAAATATGCTGCTTAAATTCAACCTTGTTGCATCGTGCTCTCCTCTCCCCCCCCCCCACCACCAATTGTTGCGAGATGTTAGTAAAGAAAGGAGATGATTGGCCCACCGTCTGTCAGCGGAGGAATGCACATTTTGATTTTACCAAACCTTATCTGCTTAAAGCAAGCCTGTCTCTTCAGGTGTTGTAGAACTAAAAATCACATCATCCCTAATCATAGGGCGCAGAGGCACTGTGGGCTCCAGAGAATGATCACTTGAATGACCCTGCATTTAAAAACAAAAACCCGCTAAAAACATATACCAGTGCTGTATAATCTAAGCAAAAATGTATTTATTTATTTCAGCAGAGTCAAAACGAAACCATTCTGGGGGATATAAAATTTGTTTTCAGGGTCCACTTAAAAACATGTCAGATCCTGCCTTCTGTTCCTTGGAACAGGATTTGGTCACTGCTGGAAAATGCCACTCCCAAACATCTGCAACCTAGCTGCTCTCTCTTTTGGGCAGTCTCTGCCCCGTAAACTCCCTGCAGCCCTAGCCTCTGCCAATGTGCTTGTTTTAAATACACAAATGGGAGACAAAATCCACGGGGTTCCCCCGGTCACTTCCTCATTGAGGGACCTCAAGGAAGAGCCCTGGGTGGAAACAGGAACTCTTCTCCCCACAAAGCTACTATGTTTCAATTAAAGAACTATTGTGCAGCAAGTCTTCAGCTGAAAGGAATGCCTTCCCCCAGTAACCATGGAGACCTCCTGCCAGTCACGCTTGTCAATTCTGGGGTAAAGAAGCCTTTGGCCATGCTAGAGTGTCCTCTCCAGCAACTTACTGTATAGCTGGGATATAAGGAAATAATGCATAATATAAAATTACCTTTTATTGAAGGACTTTTGCTTTTTTAAAGTTCTTACCCAGTTACTTTTTTTTTTGTCACAGGTGGAATTAGAAAAATAAATAAAATCACCCAAGCCCGCCTCTCTTTTTTTAAGGTGGCGAAAGTTTGCCTCAATTTAAATAACAAAAACGGGCAATTATGAATGGTGCATGCAAATTTATGGCTAATGTTTTCCCACAACAGAAGAGGATCGGGTTCCATATCCCATGCTTATTACTGGGGGGCATTGCTATTTAAATGCATCATTGATAACAAATGAAATTTCCCCTGTATATTGAATTGAGATTGGCCTGATCCTTTTTTCTTTTCTTTTTTTGCACCCAGGTATAAAAAGTAAAAAATGTGAGCTGATCGTTACTAATACTCTAAGATTACGGTATTGAGGGCTGATGATCTCTGCTATGAAACTATGTTTTCCCAGTAAGCACAGAGATTCACTTTTCTGCATTGCCATTGATTTTTGTGCATTTGGGGTTGATCATCCATTTTGCAGATTTCTTCTTTCACCCTCTGCGTTCATACAATGGTGGAGTTTTGCTTTTATTTTAAACACTACCCCAAGGTTTCCTTAAGCCTGCACTGTAACTAATGAGTCTGAAGGAAGCCTCCAATGATTACCTCTCCCAGTCCGGTAAAAATGTGTTTTGTTTCCTTTCGGTTGGATAATGGGCTGGCACTGAGCACTAGTTTGAAGCCATTTATATGCAGATATAATCTGCTGTCCTGTTTCTTTCAATAGGTGCCATAAATTAGCATTCCATTTCTGCTACAATTTTGTCAGCTTTTTTCATTCATTTCGTATGTATTTGATCCGACTTTCATCACAGCTGTTTGCCAAGCATCGCCTAAGCACAAACAATCCCCACAACTTTTTGGTCCATCGCTGGTTTTCCTAAAAATAAATAAAAATAAAACTCTTTCATACGCTGCCTTATTGTGCAGCTGCAGTTGCACGACGTTTTCATTTTCTTTATGAATACAAAACATCTTGCCTATTTGGATTCATTTTTATCTTGCTCACAGGCATGGCCTGTGCATTCCTGCAGTGGGACTAATTGCTTACTCCTTCCCCATGATTGTATCCCATCCTGCTCTGGTAAAAATTCAGATCCAGTACCACATGTGGATAGTAGTCCCCAGACCAGATTCAGTAATCCAGAGAGCAATCAGATCCAGCCAATGTTACTGGATAAATACAGCGCCAAGCCACAGAAGAAGGGCAATTGATTACTCTGATAAGACTTGAATAGGACTTTGATGTTGCAGTTACTGAGTTCAGAACCCTGCATTCCTGATTTCGCTCTTTCAGCTCTGTTTCTAAACTAGACTGCATTGTGAGGCTGAATCTGTCCACTGACTACGTAGCAGAAGTTTAAGACAGTGGGCAGATGGAGAGACAGAAACCTTGGCAAAGATATGCAGCATCATGACTCTTGATTTCCAGGATACTGGAGAACCAATCTGGAGGGGGATAGCTAAGTTGGTTAGAGCATGGTGCAGAGCATGCCAAGGTTGTAGGTTTGATCCCCCTATGGGACAGCTGCATTGCTGGGTGTTGGGCTAGATCAGGCACCCCCAAACTTCGGCCCTCCAGGTGTTTTGGACTACAATTCCCATCATCCCTGACCACTGGTCCTGTTAGCTAGGAATCAAGGGAGTTGTGAGGCCAAAACATCTGGAGGGCCGCAGTTTGGGGATGCCTGGACTAGATGATCCTCAGGGTCCAAATGAACTCTATGAGATAAAGCTTCTGCACATTATACAAAAGCTGCATCGTGCCTTTAGGAGGGTCATTCTGCCTCCTTGCTTTCCCATTTAAAAAGCTCTCTGCGTTCTGCACTAGCACATTAAAGATATAGCTGTGTTAGATCTCTACCCCCAAATGTTCTGCTTTGCTGCACAAGGGACATTCTGTGTGCTATTTTTCAATGGGTGGGTGGGTTATTTTTTGAAAGTGACCCATATGAAGACACATACACACTTGCAATATGAAGCACTCTAGTTCTGATCTTTAGCTTCTTGGTCTACCGTATCATTCTGTGTTAAGGTATCAATTGGATCTATATGATTAAGGGACCATGGCTGCAGGGTACAAACAATTGCTTCTTCATCCAGTTAGAGAAAATGCAACTAGGCTTTAAAATGTTTCCCACATGGATAGTGGGCATCTGCTTTCACCCTCACCCTCTCCTCCTTAAGAAAACTAAATGCATCTTTATTAGTCAGACGTTGTTTATAGCACATGGACAGCTACTAATTATTGAGTCACGGTGCAATCATTATGGAATTTAAATATATTCCCCACTTTCCTCAGTGTCTTAATTGGTCATTTATCTGATGTGAGGTTTTACTGTAAAATGTGATTATTTCTAAGAAGCATTTATTCATGGCTGAGTTATGTACAAGTACTCATAGCTTTTTCTGGTGCAGATAGATGCATCATCGAAGGCATTAGGTCATACACAAATAAACTCCCCGCCCCTGCAAACATTACATGATCCTTTTGGTTCCTCACTATAAGTCAACATGGCTCTCTACAAGGAAACGCTGAACTCTACTTGTAGAGGAAAAGCAGCAAATAAACATTTAAAAGGGGTTGTTAAATGTATCTGATGGTTATACAGACGCTGCAGTTGCTTTATACTTACAGCTGAGTTCATGTAATCACAAGGAATTCAAATTTTTATTGGGACATTCATATGCTTGAGCAGATTCATATGTCTGAAATAAAGTGCTGAAAAGGGAGGGGGGGAAATGAGCGCTTGTTGCTTTCTCTTTTTTGAACTTATGGGGAAACATGCAAAGGGAGAATATCTGCCTTGCTGGTGCTTTTACTGAAGTTTCACATTCTGAGGTGGACCAGAATTTACGTGGATCAGGCAGCACTTTGGGTTGTGTGGCTCCACTCCAGTGTTGATTTAATTTGTTTCCTCCAGAGTGCTTGGGTGACATTTAGCCTCCCAGACTTATGAGTGTCCTCTGTTGTGGGTTAACTGTTTTTGATTTTTAGTTTTCTGCTGCCATGGCATCCTGTTGGATGGCTGCCTCTTTGCCTATGGAGAGAAAACACAGAAACACAAGGATACTAAAGTATAATAGATTGCAGCTGGGGAGTGAGTCGCCATTGAGAATCGTCATTGAGAAAAGTGCCTCCATTTCCAAAGTGCACTGACTGAGTCATTACAATAGCATCTATAACAGGGGTTTCATCTGCTGAGTGGCGACATTCACACAATATATTTAGAGCACTTTGATACCACTTTAAACAGACCTGGCTCCCCCTGAAGCCTTCTGTAGTTCACTAAATATGCTGTGAGTTGTTAAGAAACTCCTATTCCCCCTCCCACAGAGTGACAATTCCCAGAATTCCCTGTGAAAACAGACGATTGCTATACCACTCTAGGGACTCTGTAGCTCTGTGCAGGGGGTCAAGGTCTCCTAACAACTTTATTCATACTTAACAAACAATAGCTCCCAGAATTTGACTGTTCAAGTGGCATGATTTAGCTTTGAATGTATAATGCAGCTGTGACTTATATTGACATTGATAACACTCACGCATCCATGGTAGGAAGTATCTGTCTTCTGCTAAAATTTCTTCTGCCAATATTTCTCCTGACTTTGCACCTGCAGAAAGGATTCATCATGTCTGCCTGTGTATTTTCCCATGACTAACATGGCATGTTATGGAACACTTTTTCCTTCCCAGAAAAGGTGACCCTGCTTCCCATTAACTTTGACGAAAAGCCATACTATATTGGCAGAGCACAAGTTTTGCATGGTGAAAGCCCCAGGTTCACCACCAGCATCTTGAGGGTCTTTGTAGCAAAGGCAGGACTGAGGTAGATGGACCAATGCTTTGGCACACAAGAGGGCAGCTTAGAACTTTGCAACCTTCACCACATGCAGTACAGTGGTACCTCGACTTACGAAGTACTCGACTTCCATATTTTTCGAGTTGCGAGCAGCAAAAGCGGCCACACGCTTACGGTTTTTTCAACCTCTGAAGGGAAACCACAGCGCTTTTGCATGCGGTTTCCTCGACTTACGAAGTTTTAGATGTGGTTTACTCGACTTGCGAATGTTTCCGTTTCCGGTGTTTTTGTTTTTTGTTTTAAAGGGGAAGCCGCTTTTTCGACTTCCGAAATTTTTGACCTACGAAGGCGCCTTCGGAACGGATTATCTTCGTAAATCGAGGTACCACTGTATATGTCTTTCCCTTAATCCTGTTGGCAGGTGATTTTGATACAACCTGGTGTGCAATGTTGTTCATCCAATCTTAGGGTAAGAGGGATTAGTGTTCTAGCTATTGGGTTTGAGTGCTCTGTACATCTTGGAGGACTTGAGGACAGGCGTGGGGAGAAATGATTGTGTTGAGGCAGTGACTTTCCTTCCCTGGTGGATCCTCCACTCGCTTACCTGTCTGGGGTGCCTTGTCCTTGCCTGTCCCGTGGTAGGATCTGAATTGAGACTGATTGATTGAGTATATTTATATCCCACTTTTCTTCCATTGTGGTGCTATATATATGGAGGTTCTTTCATCCAGACCAGGGGTCAGCAAGGTTTACCTTGCCTGGGCCAGTTCACTCCAGCGGAGATCCCTCTGTGGGTTTGATTGTGCACGCGTACGATTTCCGGCATCTGCGTTTGCACAGGCGCAATTTCTGGCGCTGCAAAAGCGAGTCCCCGCGCTGGTTTAGCGCAGCACATGGGGACTCACCAAGCAGGTGGCTCGGTTCAGGGGCAGCTTGTGGGCCTTAGGTTGCCGAGCCCTGATCCAGACACCGACCAGACATGCTTCACTTCAGCAAGGTGGCTCCTGATGCCCTTCTGATTGGTGCATATTCCTGGTGTTCTAAGGGGTTTTTAGAACACATGTTATCCTCCTGTCCTTACTTTTGTTGTGCTCACACACTTAGGAGTCATACTTAGGGTGCCAATTTGAATAAATAATCACTCAAAAGATGCAGTGCACACACAAACACCATTTGAATAGCAATGCCCATCAACCTTGGGGGTCCCACCCCCCTCAAAAAAAATTGGGGGGGGGGCAAAGGGACCTCAGCCCCTAGGAGCTGGCTTCTATGCACTGGATTCTTACTTCTTCACAAACATGCAAAGAATTACACTGCACATCTGCAATCCTAAATTCTAAACTGGGAGTAAGTATCACTGAACTCCGTAGGACTTACTTCTGCATACACCTTAAAACACTGTCCTGCTTGCCGCTGAGTACCAGGCTCTAGGCCAGCTGCTGTCTCTCAGCACAAGCAATCTCCTCGTGATCTAGGAATAAGAAAAGCATCGTATATGGGGCTGTTGCAAGGACAACCAAGATAATATATGTGGAACACTTTGATGAACACTCTGAAGTTTCATATTAAGGCTAAACAGCAGTTGCATTTTTATGATTACTAACACTGACTCTTATTTTTAAATCTTCATAAAAAAACAAAACACCTAACCTAATGGAAGAGAATGTCTCGTTTTCTTCCCTCCTCCTTGCATTTAAGCAGTCCTTTATGACACCAATTCTCCTCTTATGAGTATGACATGAAGAGGGAGCTGTGGTTCTTCAGACACATGCCTAGTTCAGCTTCCTCAGCCAAGCTTTCCGATCACTTGTCTGCTTTTTTCCCTCTCTCTCTCTCTCTCTCTCTCTCTCTCTCTCTCTCTCTCTTGTCTCTCGCACTCACTTACTCTTCCATCTTTTGCCACTGTGCCAGATAAATTTAAATGTATCTGTTCAAGTGGAGATAATCCATGCAAATCAGAGCCACTGGCTCCCAAGTGCTCAATGCACAAAGAGAACTCCGCTTCAGGAGGTCACTCGTTCACAGCTGCTCCTCCCATTCTATTTTTCCCCCTTCCAGCAGAACTGCTGCTTGTACACACTGACTGAAAAGGACTCAATTTACTGCAACTGCTACCTGGTTTTACTTACAACTTTCTTTAAAGAGGGACATACCTTCCAGCTATCTTGCAAAGAAAGGTAGGAAGTCTGAATTCTTCTAAAGTCATGGAAATACCTCTACTCCTTGCTCATTATCAGATCGTGCAATAAATGATGCTTTACTGTTTTCAGCCTCTTAAGAGTGCTATGCCAAGTGTCTAATGCTTTTCTTACTTATATGCCCAGTTGCAATTGTTTAAGTGGCTATTATTCTAATAGTGACGAAGCCAGCTATTATCCTGATGCACAATGCCAAGGGAGATTGTATCAGGTAGTGTTGCAATTGCAACATCTTCGTTCCAGTCACATTTTTTAAAAATACTTTCCTCCTTAAAAAATAAAACAGTATGTTTCTCTCTCCCTAACCAGGGTGTTTTTTAAGTAAGTGCTGGTGGTTTGTTCCTGAAAGTGAAACTCACAGAAGTGTCTGGCTCTGTCCTTGGACCTTATTAAGGGTGATTTCCCTTGAGCAGAACTAACTGTTGATATTTTTACAGGACAGCAATATGTATAATAAGGTCACCCTTTGTTTCTTTGAAGCTTGGTAAACAAGGAACCTACAGGCCTCATTACAAACAGGCCTGTCAGATAAATGCAGACCCTTTAGATCAACATATATTTAATAGAAATGCCAACAGTGTTTCAAAGAGTGAGACCCTGACTCACTGCTGCTAGACATGGTTGTACAGGAACAAAACTGAGATATTAAAATGATCTGAAACATAAAATAGCCCAGCAGCCATATAGCCGTCATTCATTTTGCAGCTAAAATGGAAAATCAGATGTATTCTTAGCAACGTCTCAGACAAAGCATGTACTGCGGGAAATGTGAAACAAGCATTTTTCAACGATACATGCAGATTATACTGTAAATCCAAAAACCTACCATGGATAGTTCCTTGTAAGTGGGTGCCAGGAGAATTGGTAACACCTTCAGTACAACTTGGGATGTGTCTGACTCACAGCATAGAAACCAAATCAGTCCACAGACCTGCTCTGAAATAAATGCCTTGCACGAACGTCAATCTATTACAGTAAGTCCTTGCATACATAATATGATCCAGTAATTCCTGCTGAAGTCCAAAAGCTTCTAGCGAATTGGTCTGGAAGGGCAAAGCGTATCCACCTTCAAAGAGAAAGTATAAAGACATGACCACAATTAATAAGGAAGTATACAGAATGAGGAAGTTTACAGAAGTATCCCCCCCCCGCCTGCAGCTGGAATTTAAGATGAATGATAGTTACTGCAGGCTGCAATCCTATATACATACTTTCCTTAAAATAGCCTCCATCAAACACAGAGGAAGTAAACATGCAAATATACAGCATGAGTATACTGCAGATTTGATATGTTAACATCGTATATCCCCAAGGATGGGTATCTTTTACATCTGGACCATGGTGTGATTTTTGCTAAAGCATGTGCTGTTTTGTAATGAGGAAAACTAGTGTGTCTTGCTGTTTCTGCAGTAAAGAAACCAGTGGGAAAGTTGTGTTTTGCAGGGTGAAATCTTTCTAGGGCATTTTTAGGGGATCTTATCAGTAGGCAGGCCAGCTTGCTAGGAACCAAGGTAGAAAAACAAGTAAGCTTTGTAGTGATGTGCAATAACACATCACTTCCAAATGTGTGAAGACTCTTCACTCTTAGAAACTGTGTTTCCTTTCTAGATTTTTCGGGGGGGGGGGTAATAACCCAGAAGCAGTCAGGTTTGTATATGTTTGCAATTTCTTAAACTGCACCTCAATGGGATTTAAGATTCTGTAATTGTGTATAGGTAGTGGTCTGAATTTTCAACTTTCATCTGCAGTCTTATGCATCTCCCTTCCTTGCTAACGGAGAGAAAGAATCAGCAGACAACATTTTACTCTCTCTCTCTTTGTGTATTTTACTTGTGGGGACCAAATGGTAATGAAAAGGGAGCTTTTCATGAAAGAGTGTAAGAAATTTACCTTGACAACAAGTAATAAATACACTTGGTTACTTGCATTGTAAAAACAAATCTTAAGTTAAGAACGTTGAAGTTTATGAAGAAGAAAAACCGAGGGAGTTTCCTTCGTTGGAATGGAATTGTGGCCCAAATAACATTGGGGATTAAAGATGATCCCTTTGGAGTTTGGCAATAAAGTGAGGTGAAATTAGATGACTCACTCGTGGAGATATGAAAAGGAGATGAAAGGCATTTCAAAAGGAGATCTGGAAGGGGGGGGAATAGTAGTAATATGCACTGATTTCCTTCCGCTCTTCTGAACTCTACCAAATGCCCAGAGTTTTGCAGGTAAGGAAATGTGTCTTTCAGTGACTGCTCATTAGCATGTTTTAGAATAATTTCAAAGGAGTGGGTCTGAATGCAGTCACCTGAAATACATATTGTACCTGCCTTTAGCTTCTTTCATCAGTCTTAAACCCTTCATAAATTATACGTATGTCCACCGCTCAGAGACCTCTGCAAGAATAGAAGTTTATACTTTACTGTCCAGCTTCAAACCGATTGATTTGGCATGAGTTACAATATTCATGTTTCCCCTACATGTAGTTTTTGTCCCTTGTTTCTACTGCTTTATATGTACACTCAGATTCAGTACTGGAGCAAGCAAATTTTCAAGCAAGTATAGTGTGCTCAACCTTCATGTGCCACAGCAGGAGTGAAAAATCTGTTAATGGAATAACCACTACACACACACACACACACACACACACACACACACACACACACACACATATATATATATATATATATATATATATATATATATATATATAGTTGGCACTGTCTTCTTGGGATCTCTTCTACTAGTTTTTATAAAAAGACAAATGGTCATCTTTAAAGAATTCTGTAAGAGACTGCTAATACATTCCATTTAAGGTCTTAAAAGGTTCAGCCTGTTTACAATCCTCTGCTTTGCTGTGCCTTGAGAAATTCCCTAGGTTTTAACAAATCTTTGACATACCAAGAAGGAAAATATATGGCCATAAGACAGATTATTTCACAAACTGGAGCCTTATAAAGATTAGTAGGAAAAGGAACTTAATTGGCTACAAGTTTATCAAGCAGAAGCTGCCACCTGAGATGGCCTATAGCAGCCAGAAATGAAAATATGTTCCCTTAGGTTTCTCATCAATTTACATACTTGATTATATCCTGTTCTCATTTTACAACTCCTTTCATTACCTTGTGCACCAGTATATATAACTGTGATATCAGGTTGCAAACTTCAGCCCTTTCATCCAAATGAATGCTGAAAATGATTGCTATTGCAGGAAAGGCTTCCTTATACCTCAAGGGGTTAAGAAGTGAATCAGATCTGTAATTGACTGACTTCCCTACTGACAGCCTTTGAAGCTCTCCTCTGGATTTTTTTTTTTAACCTCCTGTTTCATGAAAAAAGATTGACACTCCTTTATATGTTTGGAATTCTTCAGTGGGTATAAAGTGCTAGGTAATGATGGAAATTAACCTGGGGCTTTATCTATCTGTTTCTCCTTCTAACTTTATTGAAGTGCTGGTAACAGTTAAAAAAAATTATGCAAACAACTGTTCTCATCAGAATCTTGCTTGCTTCTGTCATGTCATCACATGCTTTGTGATTTCCAGAGACATTCAAAAATGGCAATCCCCCACCCCCCAAAACCCGGCTTTCTCCCTCTCTCCCAGCAACTGTTGTTTTTTTCTTGGAGAATCAATGACAATTTTAGCCAAGACAAAATGCACCAGCAGACGACCAGATAAAGGAAAATATACAGAGAGCAAATGCATCTCTGAATGGTTAGTCTGTGGAACGCTGATCGCAGTTATCTGACAGTGTGTCAGCAAGTGTTATCTTGAAAAGAGAAATGAACAAGAGCAGGTCCATAAAGGGAGAGGGGGGAGGAAGAAGCAATTGTTGCTTTATTCCTGTCTGTTTATTTGTGCAAGCTTGGAAAGTTCCCCCAATTGTCTTCCTGCCAGGGAGACTTAACTTCTTTGAGGAATTTGATTCGAAAGCTGTGATCTTTAATCCATTGGGGATAAAACATCAAATGTCAGCATAAAATGTCACCCCAATTAATAACGAATGTGAGGGAGCCAAGCAAATTTACTTTGAAAAACACGCGCCCCCCCTCAATCGATGATACCCCATAGAATCCTTTCTTCTTCTGTAACATTATCTCTGAAAAACATCCAGAAGAAATAAGAGAGAATGGTGTTAAACTGGGACAGAATCAGGCTGCCATATTGTGCACTCTTACTCAGGAGTATGACCCACTAAAGGGCTTACTTTAGAGTAAAACATGTTTAGGTTTATTCCATTGGCTCCCAGTATGTTTCCGAGCACAATTCAAAGTGTTGGTGCTGACCTTTAAAGCCCTAAATGGCCTCGGTCCTGTATACCTGAAGGAGCGTCTCCACCCCACTGAGATCCAGCGCCGAGGGCCTTCTGGCGGTTCCCTCACTGTGAGAAGCAAAGCTACAGGGAACCAGGCAGAAGGCCTTCTCAGTAGTGGCACCCTCCCTGTGGAACACCCTCCCATCAGAGGTCAGAGAGATAAACAACTACCTGACATTTAGAAAATATTCCATAGTGGTCCAACTACCCTTTTACTTTAGACACTTGCACTAACCAATAAAATCTTTCCCATCTTACATCAGATGGACACCCTATCTCTGCTATTTGAGCCAAGGCTTTAACCAAGGACCCTGGTACATGCCTCAGATTTATGTTACCACCAAACCAAAGTCCCTACATATACATTATTGTTCTTGTGTTTTAGACTGCAGGAATATCAACTACACCCAATGTTGAACCCATGCATCCATAAACTAAGTATCAAGTGCACAAACTCTTGATTTACTCCAATAGCCCTGAGTCTGAGTTATGCAAAGATAATGTTTTAAAGGACTTGCATTTGAAGCAATGAAGAAGGAGAAATAATGGTTTTTTTAAAAAAAGAAAAAGAAAAGGGCATCACAGTTGCCTCATAAGAATTTTGTATCAAGTTAAACTCCTTATTACACTGCCAGATATGGTTTTTTTTTTGTAAGAAGATTGCATTTGTCACAAAGGCACTTCATTCCCATCACTCTGTTATTGTTGCGACACTTTAAAAGAAGTCTCAGAGATTCACATAAACATATGCTAGTGTGAATGAAATTTCCAAAACTGTATCCTGTAACCGCTGTTTCAACTTACCCAGGCTGCCAAAATAATAATATCACTGGAGAGAAATGGAAAAAAGCAGCCTGCTGCCACGAGAAAGCTTTATGATCAGAAATGCATGGGCAAACATTCAGGCAACATCCAAATAACATCTGATCTGAAACTTACCTGTGAGATTAATTAAAAGTTCACATTTCTAGTGCTACCTAGAAAAGTAGGATGTATAAATATTTCAAAGTGTTTCATTCAGCTTTTCCTGGAAATGCTGGCTTGAGCCTCACTCTGACTTCAAGGTCTATTTGATCGGGTTAAAATTCTCATTAAAAAATTACCTCAGAGGTTAGTGTACATATGAACATTGCAGTACACATTTCTCCTGTTCTTGCTTTGAGATATAAGGAGGCTTCCAGAGTTAAATGAGAATTACTTCTAACAAAAGAAAAATGATAATTGTGAAACCTAAACTCCCCACCTAATTTGTTGATTATTAAACCAGATAGCACGTCACTGGACATCACATCTCCAGTTTTGTTAAAATAAGAATCTTTTTCTTCATTTCTGCTATCTTCCTAAGGAGAGATCTACCTGTATATGTTTCTTTCCTTGAAGATAGCTCCAGATAACTGTTGGCTTAATATTTTCAAAAGTACAGCATCCATTGCTTCTTCACCTCAGCATGCCTTACTGCAACCTAGGATCTTGTTGCACTATCTTTAGCTATTTTTTTTTCTGCAAAGCAACACTTATTAAGGCTGAAATTTCTAATAGACCAGCAACAAACCAACCTCTCTCTCTCTCTCTGCTATTGGAAATCACTATTATCAGAGCTATCAGAGTTTAGGATTAAGTTCTGCAGAATAAACTTTAGCCCAGGAATAAGCTTTATACCTGAAAGTTTCGCAATCTTCTGCAAGACACTACTGCTCATAGCTGCCAAGTTATCCCTTTTTAAAAGGGATTTTCCCTTATGCTGAATAGGCTTCCTCGCGAGAAAAGGGAAAACTTGGCAGCTATGCTACTGCTTCACCTACAAACCATGAACATTTGCAAGTTCCTTAGACAACACATCCTTCTGAAAAATTATTAGCTTTTAAAACAGGATTTTTTTTATACAGTAAGGTAATGAAAACTTGTATGATGTGGTGGGGAGTAGGGATGGGGTGAAATTCAGTTCAGTTCACATTTAAAGATGAACCTACCTAATTTGCACTTTGCAAAACAATATGCTAACCAAAATGTAGCCATCTTTCGCTATCTGTGCTTCCCCGAATCTTGCATTTCTCCAGCCGAGTGTAAAGTGCGCATAAAAATACACTTCCTGGTGAAAGCAACTTTAAAATATATATTAGAGAACATCGCTTTTTAGAAATTTAAATATTGGGAGAAATTTGCATTAAGATGCTGGTGAATTTTCATGATAGATATATCACAAACTGATGAGGAAATGTGAAGAACTGAATTTAAGGTCGGAAAAACTGAAAAACTGAGAAAAATTGACACATTCATCCCAGTGGGGATACAAAGCTAAAGGGAGAAGAAAGGGAGGGTTCATCTTTCTGCCCCATATGGTGATATCTGGAGGATGCCTCTTGCCAGGGGCAAGTAGGAGAGAGAGAAAAAGATAATATCAACCCACGGAAATGATGGGTTTTCAGTCAGCCATTTTGCCCTTAGCCTGGCCATACTGGAGAAGTATGAAGTTGATGTGTTGACCGATGCTGACTCTGCCTCAGTTCAACATTAGGTGCACAGTTGCATCTGCTTCAAAATGAAAAGCTGCAACCAGAAACGAGTGTGGAAAACAGGTCCTAAACTGGGGGGGCTTGTCTGTGCCAAACACTTAAAACAACATTATATCACTTCAAACAGCTATGGCTTCCCCCACCAAGAATCATGGGAAGTGTAATTCGTTAAGGGTGCTGAGAGTTGTTAGGAGACCCCTATTCGCCTCACAGATTGGTTTAACCATCAGTCCCTCATCCCAGGGAAGTGGAGCTCTGTGAGGAGAATATCGGTTTCCTAACAATTCCCAACGCCCTTAGTATACTACAGTTCCAAGATTCTCTGGGGGGAGTCATGACAGATTAAAGTGGTATATACTGCTTTAAATGTATAGTAGAGGTTAGGCCTGAGAGACACCTATGCTCACAAATGTTTTAGGTACATAATATATTTGCATTTTATTTTCTGGCTGATAAGAACCAAGCGATCCATTAATGGTTATAATCATTGTTGCAGGTAATGAAATATTGCATTTTGGAATGTGATTTCATCATTCCTCATTTACCAGCATGGTAACTTTGAGAAAGTCTCTTGTATTATTATTATTTTTAAAAGGCATTGTATTTTCTGCCTCGCCTCCCCTTTACTTAAGCCATGCCATATCCTATTTCCTCTGAACTGGACATCACAAGGTTAGAGAACGGGGCAAGAATATTCATAATTTAATAGCAAAAGATATCAGGTCCTGCCCCTTAAAATAAAGATGAGACAGATTTTTATAATTGGTGTTTAGACATGATAAATTTTGTTCTCAAATAAGCCATGCATTTCAAGTTCTGATTTAAAATAATAACACTCTCTTTTTTCGCCTGTACCCAACAAGAGAATGCTGTCTGACGTGTTATTATGTATATAAATTGGTCTGTCCAAATTATCGGCAAGTAAATATTCACATATTAGAAGCATGATCTGCAACAGATCTAAAGTAGACTGAGATTTCTAAATATATTAATATATTTTAAAGGTCTGGTTAATATTATTGCTGTACTTTGCATCTTTTAAGAATTTCCGTTCAAACCCATGAATATAAGTACAAGTTAGCAAATAATATTGTACTCAATTTAATCCTAGTTTTAAGTCATAAACAATTTGGCAGTTTTTTTAATGAAGAAAAACAATTGATAATTAATTATTGTTACAATTAGTATATAAAATAGTTCTGGCCACAATCTAACAGAGTTTAGCACACTTAACCTCATTTATTTCAATGAACAAAATCTGAACATTTTTCCAGGAGTAAGTACATTTTACACTTTATGCTGTTAGCTTTGGATTAGATGGTAGAGACATTAACTTTAATATCGTAACTAAAACATATAGGGCATGCATAAAGTTACTTATCTCATTGCTACAACAGTGTAATGTAAGATAATTCCATATTCCTTGAAAACAATTAGTACCTGATAAACTCATTAAAGATCAGTAGCAAAGTATGAATTGGTATTAAAATGAATACAAAAAATGGTTTATACTAGAATGTTCATAAACTATATTGAGAGTGGTTTGAAAGGCAGTGTAAAAATAAGTGACGGCAAGCAGTTTAAAAAACAAATAAATAAAATAACATGAGTAGACTGTGATCAAGCTTGCAATCCTAGACAACATTCTTTAATATGAACCCACCTCACTCAATTCAATAGGGCTTACCTTTGAGTAAACATATGGAGAAATGCACTGTTTTATCAATTCCTACTTCAATGTCAATGCCACACACTTGAAATGAAATTATTGTGAAATAATTAGTATTTATACAGTTCCCCCACTTTCTTTCTGGTTTTACGCAGGTTTGAGCACTGTTATATTTGTTTGGGGGGAAAACACTATAGGACATTAATACAGTGCTTCTTAATCGTTTTAATTTTAATATCCTAATATTTAAATCCTGCCCCCCTTTTACAAAGAGATTCACATAGACGAGACAATTACTTTGACTCTCATATTAACTGTATGCACATTTTCCTGTACATCATGCTTTATTCTAGCCCTAACAAATGCAAAAAAACAAAAAAAGGACCCATCTTAAATATGTAACTCTGTTTAATTTCCTATGAAAGATTACAGTAAGCGTGCTTTTAGCATAATGATGTCAGCGCTAGATGATAAACATGTATTAGGAAGTGCAAACTGCTGATTATCTGTCAGGATAAATCTGTTTATTTCAGAAATAGCAGTCTGACAACCCCCTGTTGTTAATCGTGAAAGTACATGCATATGCCAGGTCCTGTTGGGTAGGATTTTTGGGAGGGCGGAAGAACACTCTCATCAATTCGTTGGGTGAAGTTATTGTCAGTTCGTCCTGCCATTCCTCCCCATAACAGATACTTTTTTTTACTGAAGAATTGATGGGCAGATCTTTTCTTTCTTTCTTTCTTAAATTCGCAGCTATTCATAGGAAAGAATAGTGGGAAAGCAGAAAATGTGGATTAGAGGATTAGGTTGAAATTCCATTTGCACATGTGCCTGAATTTGTTGCTAGTATTGTCAATGGGTGCTCATTTGTTTCAGGCAAGGGGCGAACGCGGTTACAAAGGTGCAATTTGGGGGCGGGAATAGAATGTCCCGGGAAATGACATTTCCCTTTTCGTTGTTGGCCACTGTCTACAGAAGTTTTTTAAAATAAAAATATTTTAAAAATAAAATTCTGGTGAGGAATTACTGATCGATATGCACAACATGCTTCAAAATGACAGGATGTGAAACCCACCAAGTATCACAGCTCAGACTTTTGTGGTGGGGTCACAACTGAAATAAATAAACCACAGGCACACAGGCACAAAGCTTGGTGGAGATTAAGATTTAAAACAGAAGAATACATTCAGTGCAAACACTACCTTCTGATACAGCAGGTCTAACACACACACACACACACACACACACACACACGTGTAATTTTGACAGGAATCAGTTCATTAGAAGCAAAAACACTGGTGGCGAAATTTCCCCGACCCCTTATTTTTCAAGCCCTCACCCAAGCAATGTTTGTTTGATTGTGTTGCATCCTTAACATTTTGTAAGCAGCGCACAATGCTAAACAGCTCAGTTAAAATTGGTATTTATATTGACATTTCAAAGTGCAATAAAGAAGGCGCTAAACAGACTGGGTTTTTTTTTTTAAGCATCTGCTTCTCCAAGCCCATTCTTCTTTTGACGAGTTCCTCGCTTCTCCCATCTCCTCCATGGCATTGAATTTAATAAATTCCCCTCCCCTTCAAATAATTTCTCCCCACAAGAATGTACACGTCTCCATATTAATTCAGAATTTACATGTTGAGTTTGCATATTTTTGCATCAGAAGATCTGTTTTTGATTAGATAAAGGTCACTGTCATTCATAATCAAGGAGAGAAAGGTAGATTAAAGGTCAGGATTCGTTTTTTGTTTTTTTTAAAGCCCAACTGATTAGCTGTACAGGTTTGTTCATATGATTTGGTTTATCATAGGGTAAGTAGGAGTACTGAGTTAACAAATTAAACACAGCATCATGGGTCACTTCCTACATTAGGTTCTGAAATTGGAGTCAAGCTCTCTGCCCTCTCCTCCCCCTCCCCTGCCCCCCCCCAAAAATCTGCTACTTGTTTCTGTTGCAATAAGTGAATATATTTGTATTCCTACCTTTCATACGTTCAGTGATTTTGATCATGTTTGTCATGAATGAAATTATTAGGATTCAATCCCATGCACATTTATACCTGGGAATATAAGCCCCATTGAACTTGGATATTTCCAAGCAATCATGCAGTTGGATTGTGCTTGTGCTGTTGATTTCCTAAAATCAAAACAGAGGAGAATGGCTTAAGTTTAAATTGGAATGCACACAAATGTGTGTTAAATGAAACGGATATTAGAGCGAGTTTTACTTTTTAAAAATTGAATGCCTCAAGAGTGGTCTTTAACAATAAGAAATTCAGTGTGAAACTAAGAACAGTATTCAACTGCTTGTTTAAGTAATTTTTAACTGACTGCCCATGTACTTTTATTATTAATTGATCTTGCCCCAATTTTCCTATTAATCAAAATTAGTGCAGTGATTTATTGTTACTTCTTAGATTTATTTATTTTTAAAAGTGGTTTTCGGAGCCACTATATTTTTTCAGTAAATATTTGTGAGATGCTCAGAATATAGCCATCTGAGGACCAGGGTGATAAGCAGTTATGGACAGACATACTTCAGGAAATATTGTGTGTTGTTACATTAAATTGAGGGCTAATCATGCATATGCCTTATCATAATTAATGGGAGCAAGGCAGGCTTCAGTCTCTGAATTGTCTCCTACATCTTGAATGTAGAACCTTAAATGCACTACAATAATTATTCTACATGATATAGGTGTTGGTAATTAACTTTTTTTTAAAAGCCTTTAGATCTGCTCACAAGTCTTTGGCTTTTTCAGATTTTTAAAGTTCTGCCCAGTAACAGATACAGTTTCAAAACAGGTCAGATATTCAATATTGGTGTAATGCTGAAGTGTTATCCTTCAGGTCTAAAAATGAATTCCTCTAACCCTTCTGTCTTCTCTCGCATGGGCAGGTATCAGCATCGCATAAATGCAAAGTATGGGAAACTTTTAGCCAAGACTACTGATGAATAGTCTCTCTGCCTGTATATATGTATTGACTGCCCATTCCTTTATTTATTTAAACAATAAACTATACAATTAACAAATCAACATCCACAAAATAATTAAACGTTACATTCCAGAGCTCATGGGTGTCTAGCAAAATTTCATTTCTCGCATGCGTTATTTGAGAATTTCCTTTGCGATGTACCCCTTCCATTCATCACAGCAGCCTTTTGAGTGTAAGAATCAAATATCGGGTACAATAATAATGTACAGGTACAATAATCAACTGAGATTTGTATTTAGAGAACAAATTTCTTATTAGATATTTGACTATCATAAGTAGCTAGATTTAGAGGCAAATCAGGAAACAGCACTAGATATTAAAAGAATTGGGGCAGCAGTGGATTTTTAAGAAGAAGAAGAAGAAGAAGAAGAAGAAGAAGAAGAAGAAGAAGAAGAAGAAGAAGAAGAAGAAGAAGGCAAATTTATTCATTTTATTCTCAGCAGTTTAGCATCAAACAGCAACGCAGGATGTTAACTCTGAATACAACCCAAATTAGTACTTTTGAATCAGAAGCATAAATGATTGCTGCATTATTTTGTTAACTTGTTTTTTTTTTTTTGCTAGGGAATGGGGGGAAATAGTATTTTTATTGTCTTTTACTTCAATCCCCTCCCAAGTGTTGCTGACTCCTGGGCTTTAATCACATGCAGTTTTAAAGGCTGTTATAAAAGCTCCAACTCTCACAAGGGTCTCAATTTTCAGTGTTTGCCATGCTTTTAGAACATGTTTATGAAATTAGGTTTGGAAAGCGTCCCGGCATGTCTGCTGAAGGTGAAATTGCTAAAGTCACCCATCTAAGAGCATGCTAACCATTTAAAAGTCGCTCTTCCAATTTATTCTAATTAAAGGAAGGTTCAATGGGAAAGTTCAATGGGAAGAAGGTTTTACTCCAAGTGTTTTTTTAAAAAAAGTATGAGTCCTACGCCTGACTCATTTGGGATATTCAAATATTTTCTAATCCGGCATGCCTCCTAGGCTGACTCCAATCTGGATTGCTCTGGTTTTTAAAATACAGGTGCACTCCAAGACTGAAAGTCCAGCTGGCCGAAAATGGCTTAATGGACAAATGGACAAATCAGCAGGCATGAGTACTGCTGGAAAATCTGCAATTTCAGTTCCTCTCCGGTTCTGACTTCCCCAATCTTAAATTTAGTTCGCCACACATCTACATCTGTTTGCAATTTATTAAGGTCCCTGTGAAAATTCACCAGCATTTCAGAGCAACTCTCTCCCAACATACACACATTTGTACTTTGCCTAATGTACACATTTCTGCAAAGCAGTTTCTCCTAAAACAATGCATTTTAACTTGGCTGCAGAAGTGCAGATTTTGAAGGACGGCTGTGTTTTGGTTCTTGCGTTGTTTCAGAAAGTGCAGATTAGAAAGGTTCTGAAACGAATTTCTCCCCCATCAATAGACATGGGAGGGTCAAGCGCCTCATCAAATTATCTCAATATCCCTACATTGAATGCCCCTTCATTTGTATTTCTTCAACAAACAAGGTTTTTAGGACATGTATGTGAGGCAACATGTTTTATGCACAATTTCCCCCCCCAACTGCTCCATTTTTTTCTGTAGAAAATGTTCCATTTCTTTAAACCTTCCATGGAAATTAATAACATGAGGAGAAGTACAATACCAGTCAAATTGGACAAGTTAGAAGTTATAATTAACTTTCCCCAAGTAACACAGAAAGCATGAGTGCAAAGCTGGGTTACAACTGGCATGTTAACGGTTTTTATTGCCTTAATTATTTTTCTTAAAATTTGAACAATGTAAGAAAGCTGCCATATTTCAAAATACTACAAGAATTCCCATGAAAATAGCTTTCAAATAATGATGTGTTTATTTGTTTAAACATAACCTTTAAACCATACACACATTTCTGTTTTCCTCTCTGCCCCTAATGAAATATTTTGCTTTAAATACTTTTGGATGCATATACACAAACACACATGAATAAAGTAATATGGCAAGCTTGGTTTACAGTTGTGATTTGTTTGTTTTTTTAAAAAAATCCTAAAATATAAGACAAGCATTCTAAATTTGGTCACAATTGATTTAGGCTATCTAACTATTTTCCCTGGAAGAAAATTTTCCCAGTTCAAAATTTCCCAGAAAACCTACTGGTTTGGGGAACACAAATTTGCTAAGATATTGTAAAGCTCTATGCTGAGAACTATCCCTTTCAAAAAAAAATGGCTCAAGAAGTTTTAGCTGGTCAGCCCGCTTTAAAGGTGACAATAAAATGCCGATACCAGATTTAGAAACAAAGCCATCTAAGTTTGAAAGGTAATTTAAATCATCAAACATCAACAACAAAACCCCCAAACAAGCTGATTGTGTTTGCTGCTTACAAATCACCTCTCCTGTTCCCCCACAAAAGGCCTTTTTGACCTTTATCCTATAATTTAGTTGCTTTTTTTGTCTCAAAGGCTCACCTGGCTTCTTTTAGGACCCTCAGAAGTGTTAACTGTGTATCTGACAGCTATTGGTCAGGGTTTAGGGAAATTAAAATGGAACCCAGAACAGAAAGGTAAAGTCGGCACTATTTACACATATCACCGGAGCATAGACAAAAGTAGACATGACAGATCATCTGTGTTGCACCTTTGTGTTATGTCACCGAAATGCAGCAATGTAGCAGCCTCTGCCTTATTCTGTCATCAGACGAAAATGTGGATTCCAGTGTCTATCTCCATCAGCGCCATCTTAAGCGCTCCCGGCGCCGTGGTGTGCCGGATCCTCCGGCGCCCACCGGATCCCTTCAGCGCCCTCCTGCCCCGTTTCCCAGCGCGGTGGGCGGGTGGGCGCCGTGCGCAGCGCGGGTGCAACAGGCGCTGCTGCGCGGCAGGCGGGTGGGCAGGTGCAGCTGCGCGGCGGACCGGTCGGCCAGCGGGTGGGCGCAGCTCGCGGCGCCCTCCTGGCGGGCCGGCGCCATGGTGCCCTGCGCCACCCAGCCTGCACGTAGGGCCGGGCCTGATCTCCATTCATCCTATTTGAAACATGAATGTTGAGACCAGCATGAAAACTGAAGCATCATAAATCCTGGCCTTTCCACATTATTCCCAGAGTCTATGTGATGAAGTAACAATTTCTTCCCTCTGGACAGAGCTTGACCAGCATGCTGCAATTTGCACGCAAATGTAACCTTTCACCCTTTTTGCTTCACCGTGTTTCAAGTCCCACCCCGCCAACAAGCTTATATGTTACACAATTCTACAGAATAGTGGGGGGGGGAGATGCAAGGGGAATAGGAATTTATTATGTTCTGCATTGGTATTGATTGATGCACTGGCATTTTTCTGTACAGGGGAGGTTGACCAAAGTTGATCAGCTCAGCTACTGCTTTCTTTTAAATGATGGACAGCAGTTTTTGCTACTGAGGGGGCAATAGATGCATATCAACCCCCCCCCCAAAAAAACACCGCAACAACTTAAAGGCCTATGAGTGTTAAGAAGAAATGACTAAAGTCCAATTAGCCCATCTAAAATTAGTTGTAGTCTTTTTGTAGTTCTACAAAGTCTGGTGCCTACCCTCCAACATTTCTCCAATGAAAATAGGAATGATGATGATGATTTTATATTCAGTCCATCTGACTGGGTTGCCCCAGCCATTTCTCCAAAGAAAATAGGGACATCCCAAGGAAAAGCAGGTCATTCTGGGATCAAATCAGAAACTGGAGAGGCATGTGTAAATCTAAGACAGTCCCTGGAAAATAGGGACACTTGGACAATCTGGTGGTGTTATTCTAGGTTCTTATGCATGGATGGTGTTATTCTGACTACATGGTGAAGCACCTCTGAACTTTAGAAATTGAGAGGATGGTCCTGCCAGTGCTTGTTCCTGTTTGTTTCAAGGCATAATTAAGTGCAGCTCTTGGTCCTCAAATACCCAGGATATGGAAGAAGTGTCTGCTCTTTCTTCCATATCTTTTGGATATGACACTGCATAGAGAGAGACACTGCGTCTTACACATTTGTTCATGAAGGTTTTATATTGGGGATCTTTACTGTTAATAGCTTTCAACACATTGAACTAAATAAACAGTTGATTACCAGAAGCACCGGAGCTTGCCTCCTTTTTGTTTCGAGAACTGTGAACCGCAGATGCTATTGCAGTGGACCAAATTGCTCTGGAAATGCAATACTGTAAATACCCATACAGTATTGCCTTGCTTATTTGGGCTGGAAATTAGCAAAAAACCAATAAAAGCCAATCTACTTGAATAGAAATGCTTATTTACACAAGACCACAGACAGTAAATAAGCATTGCTTTGTGGCTCAAAGCACTGGGAGAGAAACAGAAAATAGCAAGGTGGTTGATTCCTGCAGCTTACACAGGGCACTCAAGCTCATAAACAGAGACAGAGACAGGCAGGTGGGGGGGGACCCTTATATGGATGAAAACAAATGCTAGGTAGCTAGGGAAAACAGCAGTAGGAGTCTGAAATGCACAGGGTGGAGGAATCAAATGCAAATGACTGGGTTTGGACTAACAAGTTTCAAATGCAGTAAGGTTAGAAATATTAGAAAGATAAAAGGCAGAAGATACTGATAATGACCTGTCCCAAGAAACAGAGTGAAGAGAAGCGGTCTCCAAGTTTCATTGTGCCCTGAGGATCCAAGCTCATGGCTGAGTCCCGGGGTCGCAGCAGCAACTGGAGACAAGTGATGGGGGAACCCAGCACAGGTTTGAAAACCAGGGTGCATGCTGGTTTACTTTCCCCAAAAGATGTAGGCTCAATCAGTGATGCGATGACTGAAGGCCAGCCTTCACAGGGAGCCCTTGAGTCAAAGTCCAGTTGCAGCCTGAGCCCATCAGAACCCTCCCAGCAAGGTTAAAAAAAAATTCTTTGGCTTGTGCTTCCTCAAGGCTCCTGACTAATTTGAAAGAAAATGTGTTCCCACCCACTTTTAATGTTGCAATAAATGGCAACACCGAGCAGGGCCTTTTTTTGCTGTGGGGGCTCAGCAAATAACAACAACAACAACAACAACAACAACAACAACAACAACAACAACAACCAGCTCTGTCCATTCATCAAGTGCCCTCCCTATTTATTAGGTGACAGATAATGACATTTTTAATTATTTCTGTCTTTTAATGATAACTGACTTTAGGGGGTTTGTTTGGTTGTTATGCTTTATCGTTCTATAATGCCAAGGAGTCTACTTTCCCCCCTCTTTTACAACCTTTTGGCTATTATAAATGTTAAAAGCAATAAACATATTAAAATCACATAATTTTAATATGCTCATTGCTTTTGTTGGCTGCCTTGGGAGTCTTTGGCTCAGAGAGGCACCCTGGATATTAATAAGTAAATCAGGATAGCATCGTTGTCCCCAGATTGCTGATGATAGCAGTTGATATTTGCAGCATAGATCAATATGTAAGGTTGGGAACCAGTGGCCCTACAAATCCTATGGGACTACAATTCCCATCATCCCTGACCATTGTCCATGCTATCAGGGACTGATGGGAATTGGAGTGGAACAATATCTGGCCAGCCACAGGTTCCCCATCCCTGCCTTAAGACCATTAAATAATTTTGTGGCTCATGAGATGTTTCCTGGCTCCCTGCTTCAGCAGTGCATTATATGAATTAAATTTTGAAACCCTCCCCCCCCCCCTCAGATGTTGTGTCTCATGCTGTGTTTGAACTGGAAACTCTCGTGATGCACATTAATACGACCCTAGCCATAGGTCATTGAGGCTGAGATAGAGCCATACTCAACGGAGATGCTGAAATCTCCTGTATATATTCTTGAGAGGCACTGAACACCCAAGCTGTTTCCATGCCAGCAGCCCAGTCCAATTTGTACCCCGTGGATACAATCCATGACTCCGATTCCTGGACCTGTCTTAATAATATCTTTATGTGTTTCCCTTTGTTTACTATTGGCCCATGCTGAGCTCCTTTTATCTCTAAACTGCACAGATCAGAGGATACCAGAGACCCCCACTGAGCAAAGATGACTTTTTCTTGAACAGAACAGAAGCAGAAGCAGCAGCCTTAGATAAAGGTGATCGGACTCATTCCTGTTCATTATCTACTTCTTTTAGACTAAATTCTTTATATTTCAGTTCACCCTTTAGATACTGTTGAATGCTCAATCGGGTTAGGCGAGATGCATTTCATCCGCAATTGTAATATTGTGTGTATGTGTGTTTGTAAAAGAATATTAGAATTCTAGGCACACTTGCCTGAGAATAAACCCCACTGCACACAATGGAACTTCCTTTCGAGTAGGGATGGGTGAATCTGTCAATTTTGAATTATCTCAGTTTCATATTTTTTCCATTCTCTACATTTCCAAGTCAAATAGCCATAATTTTTTTTATGGTACTCAAGAAAATTTTAGTGCGCATTTTGTATGCAATTTACACACAAACACATATCATTATTCACTAATATTTGCATTTTTGTACACAGCTTTGGGCTGGAGAAGCAGCATCACAAAACTCAAGAGAAATTAGAATTAGAATTTTGAAGGATAGCTGTGAATTTCTGGACTTCTGACTAGACAGCATAGGCTTGCTCCTCTAGTGATCAATACCTTTGTTCAAACGGGCATCTAATCAGTGCTGTTTCGATTTTGACAGATGTTAAATGCAAACATTCTTATTTCCTTTCTAAAATACTAAGTGTTTTAAATGGGGAAGCTACAGTTCTGCTCTGTGGCTGCATCCCCCACTGTGAACTAATGACTTTTCCCATTTCCGTGTAAGAGATATCGCCAGGCCCATTTTAATATGTTTAAAACAGCAAAGAGGTTTGATGCACCTGCAAGAGTTACTCAGCAAGGGGAAGCCTAAAGTAGGTGCACCAAAGATCAGCAAAGGGAGGGGAATGCTCTGGCCTCATCTTGTTCTTTAACAGCAGTTGGAGCTGCATAAATCAGAAGAGAACAAAGTAAGTGAAAAATGCAGCTAGACAAGCATTATCTGCAACTGAAGAGCAAGTGCCTGTAAACACACAGAATCAAGGGATGGTTGCTGTTTTGTTTTTAAACTGATTCTGCAGTGTTTGCCCACAAAGTATGCCATACATGCCGGCAATTTTAACCCAGGATGTCACACCTTGAACTTTTCTTTGCCACAACTTTTCCTTCTGTTTCCTTGATACTTTGTGGCATACTTTATAGATATCCCTCTAGACCTTCTCTCGAGAGGATAGCCTCCTCCTGAGAGGTTCACACTCTGAATACAACATACATGTGGGTTTTTCCTCTTTTGTTTGTTTCTGCTTCTCCTCTCTTGATAGGAAGTTGAAGAGTAAGGAAATGTACAGTTGCCTCTTGCCCACTTTTTCCCCAGCGCAAACTGTATAATAGTTAAAGCGCCTGTTGATTTAGATTTAATGGAACAATCTTCCCCAACTTGGTGCCTTTCGGATGTTTTGGACTACAACTCCCATCAGTCCCAGGCAGCGGGGCGAACAATCAGGATAATGCACGCCAAAATAACTGGCATTAGGAAGGGGAGGCTGAACTAAACTGCACCAGCTTGCATAGTTTAAAGAAACTTGTGTGGGAATGAAATCCATTTAAAAGAGCAACTCCCGTTAAATCGTCGAATGTAGACTATCGAGATGTTGCTCAGGATTTTTGTTGTAGTGGTTGTCTTTTAAAGCAGCCCACATGGTTGCCATATAGAGCTTGGGATGGCTTGCAGAGTTCTTGGAGCAAGGTATATGTGGGGTCAAAACCTAAAGATAGAAACAACATGGAACTGACACATGAAGAGGGTTTGAAATGCCCTCCATACAATAGCGTGCATATCCCTGATCATAAAAGCAAAGAATTGTAGAGTTGGAAGAGATCATAAGTCTTATGTAGTCCAAACCCCCTGCAATGCAGGAATATTTTACCCAATGTGCACCCCTTTGGGCTCCCTAGATTGTAATTTATTCTTAGTTCAGAAAAAAAGATTTGGGGGGTTTCAGTGACCTGCATCAAAGCCGTGCTTTATGCATTTCATAAATGATGTTCCCTATTGTTTTTAAACCCTGCGTGGACTGCTTGGCTACACTTTGCTACAAATGAAAGAATGTGCTGCTAACCACAAAAGAAAGGGGGAAGGGGATTCTCAGGTCCCCTATCTGTTATGAGATATCCAAAAGTCTTTCTGCTTAAAAGTGCTCTAAGGAAGATCAAAATGTGATGGGGTGGGGGTTGGGGGTTGGGGAATCCCAGTCAGGATTTGTCCTACAATACTACTTTGGGAACAAGAGGTATGAACAAAAATCAGCCTGTGCCAGAGTACTTTTCATTCATCTATCCCAAGCAGTCCCTGGTTGCTTGTAAAATGCTCCATTTAATTACAGTAACTACAATTGGGTGTTGTTGGGTTTTTTGTTTTTTGCTTGTTTTAAAAACACAGTTTACACACGGTTTTCTTTGTGGGTGCATTCGATTTAAAATCAGTATTCCAAAAGGGAATGGGTGTAATTTACAGCCCAGTCCTTCTGTAGATGCAAATGAAGAGTGTGATTTTGTTTTTATTATTATTTTATCTGTAAGAATCCTTGTAAAGGCTGCGCACCCCATATCTTCATTGTAAGAGATTCCTTTTCTGTATTCGGGAGAGGTAGCCTGCAATCAGAAATGATGCATTGTGAATATTCCCTCGTGGTTTATTGATGTTACGGCATATTACTGTAAGCTTATTTTTTTAAAAAAAATATTAAGTTCTGGGAAGTTAGCATTGAGTACGGCTTTGTTCCACAGTCCACTTCTTCCTGTTGATGTCAAAGAGACTAAACCAAGCTGATCTGATTTAGTTCCTATGACATCAAGAGGAAGATGTTTAGGATGGTGCCACATTCCTGGTTAATACCCTCCTTTTCAAATTACTCGAGCAGATATGCAAAACCCCATTCCTCGCAGGTTTCATTGCTCTCCGTGCTATCTTTCTGTAAGGCATCTATGTGCTAACAGAGCAGGCAGCATGATATCTAGGGGGTAGGATTACTGGAAAGCATGCAAGCCAAATTATCTCCACCAAATTCACTGGCATTCCTGCTCAACAAGCACCCATCTTTGACTATGCAAGCAGCATTGGCCACAAATTTTCAAATATATATTCACAGTTTTTGAAGGCTGAAAACTGGAGCTGAGCCGACATTTTTAACCAAATCCTATTGATCATTTGTAGCATGGGTGTGTGTTGAAAAGAGCATCCCTGGAAGATTAAGAGGAGGAATCCTTCCCCAATTTTTTGTATATGTCTACAGAGGGTGGGAGGGTCTGATACATAGAGGCTACTTATCAGTGGAATTGCTGTAAATTGAACAACATTTCTAAATTCCTTTTCCAGATAATACCAGTTCTGCTGGATAGATATCCCAACGTCCCAAAAGGAAAATCAGCCTAATTTCTGTCCGTGTGGGCTGTGTGGTGAAGCAGATGTTTAGTGCATGTTTCTACAGACTTTATGCATATTATACAATATGTGTCCTAAGCCCTGTTTCCCCTTTCTATTCTCCCATCACATATATATATGCAGGGAAAGGCATGCCCAAATGTAATTCATGAAATTCACTGCTCCAAACGTATCTCCATGCTTCTGCGTAAGCACATAGGAACACAAAAATAGGGAGCTTTCCTCCCAGAATATTGGATGAACACAGAGAAAATTTGCTAACAACAAAATGTTTGCAATACTCTTGTGGGTCATAAAAATAGTATCTCAGGAAAATGAGACATATACATCTGTTAATTGATAGCATAGTTTGAATGTAACTGAGCCGTGCCAGTTAACTGATAGTTTTTCAGCACATCATAGGAAAAATATTACCATGCTTCCTTGGTTTCGTGCAGCTGATTTTTTTAAACTCATGTTGCTACAGAGATCCACTTCTCCTTCCGTTTGGGAGATTAAGACTGCAATCCTATACCCATTTACCTGGGAGGAAACACCATTCAACTCAATGATACTTACTTCTGAGTAGACATATATATAGACTTGCATTGTGACAACAGCTGCACAGCAAGCGGTTCATAACTTAGCTCCTTCAAATTAGGTTCTAAACTTCTGTTGCCTGCAATCCTTTGTGGAGTTTTATGCAATATTTCCATGGGACAATTATATGGACAATTGCAGAGAATGCAAAATTACTATAGCTGGGTTTTTTGGGGGGGGGGGATATATCTATTTTAAATAATAATACTTTGTATGAAATGCTTTCATCAACATACAGAGCTATTTTTTTTTATTCCTCTATATAGGAACATAGGGAGCTCACAATGAGTCAGATCACTGGTCCATCTAAGTTAATATAGTCTATACCAGTGGTTCTCAAAGGGCAGCAGAAGAGGATAGCAAATTTAGCAGGAAGATTCGGGGACAAGCAAAGGAAACATATGAACATTTCAGTGTCGTATCGTATTGTGTGTGTGTGCGTGTGTGTGTGTGTGATTGCATCATATGGATACACTGGTGACTGGGAGTGGCCACCAAGACCACATAGCACAGGTCTTGAAAGACCTACATTGGCTCCCAGTACATTTCCGAGCACAATTAAAAGTGCTGGTGCTGACCTTTAAAGCCCTAAACGGCCTCGGTCCAGTATACTTGAAGGAGCGTCTCCACCCCCATCGTTTTGCCCGGACACTGAGGTCCAGTGTCAAGGCCCTTCTGGAGGTTCCCTTGCTGTGAGAAGCCAAGTTACAGGGAACCAGGCAGAGGGCCTTCTTGGTAGTGGCGCCCGCACTGTGGAATGCCCTCCCATCAGATGTCAAAGAAATAAACAAATATCTGACGTTTAGAAGACACCTGGAGGCAGCCCCGTTTAGGGAAGCTTTTAATGACTGCTGTTTTAATGTATTTTTAATCTTTTGTTGGAAGCCGCCCAGAGTGGCTGGGGAAACCCAGCCAGATAGGTAGGGTATAAATATTATTATTATTATTATTATTATTATTATTATTATTATTATTATAGATCTCCTTTCAAAATATAAGCAAAAGCATCAAATGATACTAATTACAGTTTACTGTATAATTAAAAAGCTAATGCTGTTCTAGGCTGCATCAACAGAAGTATAGTGTCCCGATCAAGGGACCTAGGAGTACTGCTTTATTCTGCCTTGGTCAAACCACACCTGGAATACTGTGTCCAGTTCTGGATGCCATAAGTTAAGAAGGATATTGACAAGCTAGAATGTTTGCAGAGGGGTGTAACCAAGATGATCAAGGGTCTGGAAACCAAGCCTTATGAGGAATGGTTGAAGGAGTTGGGTATGTTTAGCTTGGAGAATAGGTGACCAAGAGGAGATATGATAGTCATCTTCAAGTACATTGGGAAGTTTCCTAGAGATTGAAAATGGACCCATTTGTGCTCATTCCAGACTGTCAAAGCAGACCTGTAAAGTTAGGTATCTGAATCCCTTCTTTTTGAGGCACCATTCAATTACTTTCACTAATTCAAGTGATTAGTAGAAAGAAAGAAAAGTGTACACATTACAAATTCATCACATTGCTGAGCACGATTGCCTGCTCTTGCCTGGGATGCAAGGCAAGCTCCATAAGATGATGGAATAACATCAAAGTTTCGGAGCCAGAGCTCTACTAAAATGCTTCAGGAAATGGCAGCATGTCTCATGCCGCGAGGCCAGATTAAATGAAAGGGAACTGTTGCACTGGTTGGTGTGAATAATCATGCTTTGCAAATACAGTTTTCATCTGCGTTTGTAACTGAGTGGTGTGTGAAGAGCTCTGCTCTATCCCACTAGCAACTGCCATTAATTTCTCAGTTCCATGACAGCCACAATAATCTAGTGGGCTGGGGAGCAAGGATTTAAAATGATACATCATGGAAAGAATTAACCATTACTTAAAGGGGAATACCGTTAGAGCCAAGCTCACTTGCACACTATACATTATGGCCCTTACCTGCACAACTACATTAGCTTAAAACTGAAATGTAATTTTCTTGGTCAATGAAAATGAATTGAGTCATTTCCCATTTCTCAGAGTGCAGTGATCTAGGCTTTTAGAAAACTTAAATTGACCTCATAATGCCCTTTCAATGTCTTTTTGAAAATGTGAGGCATGAACTTGTAGAAAGGATGACAGCTGTGAAACGGATTTTCTTTCATTTGTCATCTCCGATGTTTCTATTTCCACTTATTTCAAGAAGCAGTGCTGAAGTTTAGGTGGACCTCTCTCTCTCTCTCTCTCTCTCTCTCTCTCTCTCTCTCTCTCTCTCTCTCTGTGTGTGTGTGTGTGTGTGTGTGTGTGTGTGTGCTTTTCATTTCCTTGTGAAATTTTAAATAGTGCTGGGTAGCCATAACTGGCAGTTGGGGGCAGTGCAGAGCCATAAAGCTTTTTTTTTTTTTTTTTGCTGGGAGGAAAGTGTTGAGCAAAAATCATGCACATCATAGAACCCTTTCCAGAAGTCTTCAGAAAACATTTTTCTGCTCACATCCTTCTGCGGCCTATCACTGCTAAGTGTTTGGAGTGCAACCTCCTTTTCATTCCCCTTTCTTCTACTGTCTCTTGCAATACTTCCTTTCTCTCCTGCGTTCTTTCCTCCTCAGCTGCATATCTTTAAAGTCTATTGGCCTGTCTTTTGAAAACAATATTTGAATAGGCCATTGAAAACCGAATGATGTCACAAAGGACAACAACAGCTTATCTTCCATTTTCTTTGGAAGACAATAGCACATAGTGGAAAAAATTATCCAGTTTTGTTAGTGAGATGTAACATGAGGAGGCTTGTGATGAAGGAAGAAAGTCTGTTTTCATTGGTGAGGAGACTTGTGGTCAAATGTGATCAAAGGCTGCAATCCAGAAACCACATACTTTGGAACAAGGCTTGAAACACTCTCAGAGACGTCGGGATGATTTCTCTGAGATTATTCTGGGCTGTTAGAACACATGATTTGTTACAAAAGACTGGTCATGTTAGCTTGCTGCAGCAAAAGCAAGAATCCTTGTAGAACCTTAGAGACCAACACATTTAATTGTGGTGTGAGCTTTCATAAGGAAAAACCATCTCGTATATGGGATGCATCATTTCAGAGGTGATCTGGTTTTCCCAGACTGAGAAATTCTGGTAGAGAATAAACTATGTGGCTTCTTCCCTTCTGGTAGAAACTTGTCAGATGGAGCAAAAATACTGGCCACATGGGGGAAATGAGTCTGGCCATTAGCTCTGCCATGATGCCAAGGTGTGCTGAGCGATTGGCCAGTTCCCAACCAATAAACAGAGTCCCTTGGTGCTCAGAATAAGTTTTACATTCCTGAATTAATTAGTTCCCCACTTTTTAATTTCCGGAGGAAAAATTCAGTTAGTGGATTGCAGCCAAGGTAAGTAATCTAGTTTTCAAATATGGGTGCCCGTTTTACCTGAATGCCAAATCTAGCATGTAGCCTGCTGTACCTAGTCCTATAGCCATCTGTGTGTCAAAATTACCATTTTGAGTACAGATGAGTGAGCTCCCCTTGGCTTGCTGAGAAATTATCTCGGTTTGTCCTTGTTCTCTCCAAGAATTCTTGGTGGGGCAATGGAAGGAACAGAGCTTTCCTAGCAGGGCTCTCACAAGAAGAAGAAGAAGAAGAAGAAGAAGAAGAAGAAGAAGAAGAAGAAGAAGAAGAAGAAGAAGAAGAAGAAGAAGTCAGAAGGGTAAAACACAGAGAAAAACACCACACAGCCTCCCTGTTTGCTAAGCAAAACTGTCATTGTGATGAGAGGAAAGTTCTTAAAGTTTGAATGGTCTTGGACCTGTTCAAGTGCAGCCATTGCTCCTTGGATTCATAGAATTGCCTCAATGAGCAACTCAGAACTAAGTGCCACAGGTGGCAAAGAATGTTGTTGTTTAGTCGTTTAGTCGTGTCCGACTCTTCGTGACCCTATGGACCAGAGCACGCCAGGCACTCCTGTCTTCCACTGCCTTCCACAGCATGGTCAAACTCATGTTCGTAGCTTCCAGAACACTGTCCACCCATCTCATCCTCTGTCGTCCCCTTCTCCTTGTGCCCCCCCATCTTTCCCAACATCAGGGTCTTTTCCAGGGAGTCTTCTCTTCTCATGAGGTGGCCAAAGTATTGGAGCCTCAGCTTCACAATCTGTCCTTCCAGTGAGCACTCAGGGCTGATTTCCTTCAGAATGGATAGGTTTGATCTTCTTGCAGTCCATGGGACTCTCAAGAGTCTCCTCTAGTACCATAGGATATCCATACCCTAAGGCAAAGGATATCTATACCCTAAGGACAAGTCCTTTCCTGTCACTAACCAAGTATCCATCCTGCTTAGTTGCTAGTTTGGAAAGTGGAAATCATACGTAGACCTTTACATTTCCTAGTGTGGTGGATTTCCTCAGGCTGTTATTAATTCTCTTCTTCCACATGCTGTGTGACACAGCCAGAAATTCATCAATTACACTTGGGCTCTTTTTTGGAGGGAGGGAGGGTGGACAGCTGACAGAGAGAGAAATCACAGTTGTGTTATTTTCACAGTTGCACTGGGAAAATTAAAAGGTAACTAGTAGCCCAACTGCTGCTGGCTGGTTCCTTCACCCTGTTCTTGCAAGGGTAGCTTTGCTTGGGAAGGCAAGGTAAGGTAGCAGCGAGCCCTTTTTATTCAGGCCACATTAGCACCGTATTTTTCAAAGCACTATCACAGCACTTTAAACAGCCATTGCTCCCCACAAAGAATCCTGAGAACTGCACTTTCTTAAGGGTGCTAAGATTTTTTTAGGAAGCCACAATTTCCCTCGGGGAGATACAGTTCCCAGGGTTCCCTGGGAAGAGGGATTGATTGTTAAATCACTCTGAGAATTGTAGCTCTGTGAAAAGAACAGGGGTATCCTCTCAACTCTCAGTACCCTTAAGAAACTTCACATCCCAGGATTCTTTGGGGGAAGCTATGAATGTTAAAACGTTATAATAGTGTTTGAAGTCTATGGTGTGGATATGACCTGAGGTTCAAACTTTACAGGAGATTTGAGCTCAATTAATATAGGGCCTATAAATTTGCTACTGACTCCATTGTCATAGTTTGAATAGTTTTGGTTTATTGTTTCTTAGGTTTTTTGTGTTTCTTAATAAAAAATAGCATTCTTTTAATATTTTATTGATATTTTGTTGATTGCTTTTATGTAGACCACTTTGGGGGCCATGTGCTGGAAGGGGTGTTTTAGAAATTTTCAAAACAATTAATACCCAGTACATATTTAAAATAAAATGAGAATTTGAGAGTCACATCCAAAAGGACTGGAAACAATAGCACAGTATTAGGTTTGTGCAAAGAGGGGTTTTTTCCCCTCCATTTTTTAAATAGTAGTACAACCATCAAAAGCATCTCTATTTAGCACATGTCTGGTTCATTGCTGAAAAGAACAATGTTCCCTCAGCTACAGCTTTTCCTACAATTTTGAATTCTACTCATGTTGCTTTCTTTCTTTCTTTTTTTTCATTTTCATAATTAATCCACAATATACAGGCAGTGTAGTTTTGTATGAAATGGAGAAAAGGAATGACTTTTCCTTACTTAGAATGCCTTTCTACTTCTCCATAATCTTCATTTAGAAAATGACTCATGGAAATGCTGAGGTCATGAACGTAATGAAGATAAATTATCATATATAGCTATTGAGGAAGGAAAACAAAAACGATTTGCTGAAGACAGTTTCATAAACCTATGGTGAATTCAAATACCATGTGATAAGAGTAGTAAATTTACATTTCCCAAAATAAAATGTCACCAGAGAGGTGCTCAGAAGAGCAAGCATTTATATAACAGAAATGTTTTTCGATTTTTCCCCCTGCTGTCTGTTGAAAAAGACAGTATTATTGAAACTAGAGTTTTCAGAAGGTAGGAGAGGCATTTTTAAAAGACTGGTGAAGTTTCTCCGATTTCTGGTTATTTTGTGGTCCCATTTTAAGTAATGAATTAATCTTCTCAGGATGATTGGCCTCTCAGAATAATTTTTTATAGTAGCATCAAACCCAAAGTTACAACAAATAATAGCAATTATATAGCAGTTTGAGGATTTAAAATATTCCAGCTACATTATCTCAGTAATCCTCACAACAACCCTGCGATATAGGTTTGTATCCATATTATCTCCCCAAAATATCTGGTCTGCGGTTCCCCCCAATCCTCCAGAGCAGATTTGGGGGGGGGGAATGTAGGGGCCACACGGTGGAAGGAGAAGAAGAGGAAGTTCTGTTGTATGAGTTTCTTCTCTTTGGCGATCACTCGTAGCCGAAGTTGTTTCACTTGCATGGTGACTTTGCTGCATTTGCTGATATTGTTGCCATACTGTAAGCAGGATACTGAGAGATAAAGAATTTGCCTCGGGATCATCTAGTGAGCTTCTTGGCTCACTATTCACACTGCCAGTCCCCAGCTTTCATAGAAGAAGGATCTTCTGTCCTGGGAGCTGGAGGTTGAATTGCTGGTTGTCCATAACAGATGCTTTTCCCTCATCATATCAGCATGCTGAACAGCTGCAAATGCACTTGCTGGGAGGGGCAGGAGGAATTGCATTTAATTAATTTTAGTCTAGGTTTTTGGAAAGTTAAGTAGAAAGCTTTTCTGAAAAGTCTGTTTGTATTTTCTTCTGTCTTGCAAATTCTTCTTGTCACACACTTCTAATGCTACCATTCGTGATCCCTCTGGCTGAATGAGACCAAGTGACATTTTATGAAATGACAAAGATATAAAGCACAAATTTGGCCTTCTCTGTGTCTTGCATTTAGGAATGGAGAATGTAATAAACAGAAAGGGGTGGGACATAGTATGTTTGCTTTCTCTTTCACCCAGGAAAAAAAAAGCTATTGACTCATTTGAGTAGAGAGAAACAAATGTCAAATGTTTATTTGTTAGCACATAAATTCAATGCTATTACAATGTTATATTTTTCCTTGAAAGGGCAGCTTCTCGTGCTGCTGTTTTGTTTTGTTTTCTCTTATCCTGTTCAATGCTCTATTAAATCGTTTTCTAAAAGAGCCAGAAATAAGTTCTTGCCTCCATTGTGTTGGGCACAATCTCCCGATAACTCTTGAAATTGGGCATTGGGCATTGGGATAGTGAATGTGAGTTGTGCAGGAAGAGATTTTCAAGTATCATTCATAAACTTGCGGAAGAGATCGTCTGGATACATACTGCTGACTTGAATTTAAATAGATTCAACTCTGGCCATAAATTCAGGGTGATTGTGGTTAAGGCATGTGGGTCTATTCTTGTGGTGACAATGCACTACCAATCTGGAGGTAATCTTGAAAATAAGGGCCAAGGGATAGCAAAGACCATACAGAACAAAGCTTTCTCAAGTATACCTGTTTGATTCTACATTGCAGATGAGTTACAGCACCCTTCACTTTTGTAGAAAATCTATACAGTAACCGGAGGTTAAACATATCTGCCCTAGATTCTAACATTGGTTGTCCATAGAAAATATCTGTCAAGGAATATACCAAGAAGCACAGTCTAAGAAACGCACTCAGGACACCTCACAACAACACATCTGGCTGGGTTGCCCAAGTCACTCTGGGTGGCTTCAAACATACATAAAAACATAATAAAATATCAAACATTAAAAACTTCCCAATACATGGATGTATTCAGCTGTCTTCTAAAAGCTGTGTAGTTTCATTACCATACACACCACTGTTGCTTGTGTTGCTTGTGCAGTCAAGAAGCCCTGGAAGCAGGTCGGGCCAATGATTTGCCAACTTCCCATTGCAGCTTTAATGGCCGTACACATAACAGTGAATGCAGCTATGCTGAAGGCTTGTGTGGGGTAGGAAGAAAGGACTAGTTGCGCTGCCTTAGGATCTATGAACTGTATGCATGGGAAGGAATGGTTTGTGTCCCTAGTCTATTTCTCATGTATCCACACATTTCACACAGCTGTTGTGTTCCTATATATAACATCTGGCTAGTGTTTTTCTAGAGGGACATACAGTACAGAGGAATCAGCCTTTGACCATTCATCTCCCTATGTTTTGGTGTCGTACTATGGAAGTTTATGATGTTCAGTAAACAATTACAAAATGCGATATTACTATATTAACAGATAAATACAGTAATGGCCACTGCAAATGCTGGGAAATTGAGCAGAGTGGCTAATTAATAATACAAGGACAATGCCTTTTTCCACTGTGGAAGGCAAGCAATCAGAGAAAAGAAAAGGAAATCCCTCAAGTGTTTAATGTGAAAGCAGCCTAAAACATATATTAAAAATGTTTCTGTCAATGTTCATTTTACACAGCATGAACTTTCCAATAGGAAACCATTTGACTCGGGGTGTTCAGTTGCTCATGAGGGTGAATCCACATATTGAATCCTGTTGACTTTGTGACTTTACAATGACTTGTTTTAACAAAAGCATTTCTTGAAAATGGTAAATCCAGCAAAATCTCAGATCTATAAAGAGACACCGTTGCAGCATTCATTCTATACCATCTTTTTAAGGGGAAAAAAAGAATTGTCTCTGGGGTTTCACAAAGGCATAAGACATCTCTTGGTTACTTTGTGTGCGTGGGGGGGGGGGTAAACATGCTTTCTTTCAGGCAGATTGGCTCTGTCAGGGGCAGAAGATGATGGGGAAAGAGAGAGCAGTGGTGTAGCAAGTTGATTCGGCGCCTGGGGCGGGGCCAGCACCAGCCACTCGCGGGGGTATCGCCGGGCCTCCATGGAGTCTGCCTGTCTCCTCCCACTCAGCCACCTTACAGCTGGGGAGAGGCAATGGGCAGACTTTTTGGGGCAGCGTGGAGCCTGCAGCCACTCAAGCCACTGTGTCACTCCCAGGAAAGACATGTGGCTTGGGTGCGCTGCAGGCCCCAGCATTTTGACACCCCCCAGGGCTGTCTTAAGCCTATCCAGCACCATGGTTCAAAGATCCCTCTGGCACCCCCCTTTCCCAGAGTTGCTGACCTTTGTACTGCATGAAGAAGGGCCTTTCTCACTTATCTCTGTCTTGAATCTCCCAATATTCAGCTCGCGGGACGTCCACGAGTCCGAGTGTTAGGTGAGAGAGGGAAGAAAACACTTTCCTCTACCCACTTTCTCCATGATTGCCATGATCATGTCACTTTTCCCGTGCCTTTCCTACAAACCAAGAGCCCCAAACCTTTCCTCACAGCGGAGTGGCTCCTCTGGGCCCTTTCCTCCCACCCACTACTATAATTGCAGCAATTTCTCACCGCCAGCGCGGTGGGTGCCTGCACTCTGCACCCCCTCAAGAGGCGCGTGCCCCTCGTCTGAAGAGGTTCCGGGCCGAAGGCAGCAGGCATGGGCTCCTTCTCCCACCATCACTCCTCCTCAGATGCTGTGCGTGGTACCCCTTTGCACCTGCAGCAGCCCCCAGGCTTGCCTCTCGCTCCCCGTCCTCCGGGGGCGGAACCAGCAGCATCGGTGGCCGCCACCGCCTCCTCCTCCTCCATCCCAATCCCGGCAACAGCGCCCCCTGGTGGTCAGGCGCCCTGGCGCATTGTGCCACCCAGCCCAGGCCTAGAGACGGCCCTGCACCCCCCTCAGTGGGGAAACCTGGGGTGGACCGCACCTACCACACACCCCTTGCTACACCCCTGAGAGAGAGACATTCATGACAGAGTGGTGTTGTCAAGGCAGGACTTTGAATTAAAAGTCTAGGCCCAATTAGCAGGGCTAGCGAATGACATTTTTAAGTAAAGTGATATACATTGCCATCTAAAGAAGTGGTGATTGTGGGATTGGGGGGGGTGTTTTTAAGTGAATCTAAAAACTAGATGACATCGCCAATGGAGATATTCTTTTTCATGATCACATACCCTCCAAGTGTCCCTATTTTTCTGAGACTCTCCTGGAATTACAAAAGGCATCCTGGCTTCTGATTTGATTCCAGAATGTCCCTATTTCCCCCACCAAAACCAATGCTAAGCTCAGGCAGGAGTTTGAGCCAGCGCTTGTCCTGTGTGGCACCAGCAGTGGTGGCTGCTCAGGAGCATTCCATTGATTCTCCATGGTGTCTGCTGCTGGAGAGAAGGTGAGGAGGAAGAGAGGCTGCTGCCTCTGAGGTCCAGCCCCACGTGAAGCACCAGCTCTGAGGGGTAGGCAGGGGGCAGGGCTGCCCTGGGCAGGAAGAAACAGGGATTGGAGTGGAGTGCAAGGAGTCTTGGTTTTTTTTTTTTTAATGCTTTTTGTTACCATGTCTAACCTCACCCCTTTCTAACATTTATTTATTGGTGTTTGCTTTCTTTCCATGAATCTACCAAATAGTAAAATAAGATTGGGATTAAGAGGATTTGTGTGTGCTCTGATATGTTGATGTAGTGGGGATGACATTCACCCTTCTTCTGATAGGAAGTGCTCTGCAGGCAGGGAGGGACAAAATAGTGGGGGTTGGGGAGGGTCAGTGAGAAATGTACCTACTTTCATCTGAGGATTGTTGAAGGGTATGTGATTGGAACTGATGTAGAATCAGAGTTGGTTCCAATGTGCTGCCATTGTTTGTTCAAAAGCACTGGAACGTCAGTTCTCTCTTCATGCGGAAAGTTTGCCTCTCACAGGAAGTACTTTATCCAGGCCATTTTACATATTATGAAAAGTTGGAGGGGCAGGTGAATCTGTTGTTATGCAAGAAGATGGTGCCAGCTGCCATTCAAGAGGTGGCTGTGTGACCACACCGAAAGTAGACTACCTTATACCCAGTCATGAATACCCAGTGGTACCTTTACTTATGTTCACCTCCGGTTACGTATCCTTCGGGATATGTGCACGACAAACCTGGAAGTATTTTTCTGGGTTTTGCTGCATGCACATGCGTAGAAGTGCTAAACCACGCCACGCACATCTGCAGAAACAGCACCTCTGGATACTCACACCTCGAGATCTGACCGGAGCTCCGGAACAGATCCCGTGCACAACTGGAAGTACCACTGTACTCCTTTTGTGGGCAAGATGCTCGGTGGGAGGTCTAGTGGCCCATCTACAACCATTCTTGGAGGATTCCAGTTTTCTGAATTAATTCCAGCTTCAGTTCAGGCTTGGGGTTTAGACGGAATCAGCCTTGGTTGCACTAATGGATAAAACTTCCACTGGGAGGAGAATGGCTGGAATGTACCCCTGTTAGTCTTCCTTGGGCTCTCGGTGGGTTTTGACACCATCAACCACAGTATCCTACTGGACCACTTCCACAAGGTAGGAGTTGAGGCCACTGTATTACAATGATTCCAGTTCAGTTCCAAAGAGTAGCATTGGGTGATTGTGCCTCAGGCCAGTTCTGTTTCTCCAAATCGCCTAAATCTTTTCCTTCAGATGTTTGGGAAAGTGTTGTATGAATAGACTATATATGGATAAGTTCAGGTCAAGGTTGTTGAGCTTTTTTTAGGATGTAAAGCGCTGTTTTGGGGGGTTCAGGTCGAAGTTGTTGGGCTTCTTTTAGGGAGGAGGAAAGCCACATTTTTGGGGGGGTGCAGGGCAAAAATGTTGAGCTTTTTCAGGGGAGCCAAAGTTGTTGAGCTTATTTGGGGGGAGCCAGTGATCTACCAGTGATCTACCACAGACATCCAGTGATCTACCAGTAGATCATGATCTACCTGTTGGATGTGCCTGCTATATAGAATATTGAGGTGCAGGTTTCTCTTAGCGTGGGCTTAGGTAGTGTTCTAGAGAGCACAAAATCCTATGGCATGCAATACTGTCAAATTATGGCAATATCTGACAGGTGGCAAGCACCAGAAGTGAGTACTTAAGGAAGTGAGTGTTGGCAAACATTCTTTGGAACCTGAACATTCGACGGGGCTTCCACAGCTTCCAATTGGAGCTTCCTGCAGCCAATCAGAAGCCACACTTTTGTTTCCGAATGTTTTCGAAGTCGAACGGACTTCTGGAACAGATTCCGTTTGACTTCCAAGGTACGACTGTATTCGCACCAAACAACGTAAGTCCAGCAACTTCTCTTTTAATATGCAGATTGCAAGAATATCCTAATTCTGATGTGAACTTTCAATTCTAAAGTCAGGTGTTACATTTCAAATAGAATTATAACATTAAAATCTGAAAATACAAAATTCGAATATATATATATATATATATTCAGTATTAGCTGTACCAGAGATCATTATCACATTTCTCCTAGCCTGATATTTGCCCTAAGAACAGTCAGAATAAATTACTAAAGTATTGCACTTCTTAACATCAGAGGCCCAACTATGAAACTCTTGCGTAAGACACAGATGCAGTAAACAATTACGTTATATAATAAACCAACCATCTGAGCAGAAATGACAATTAAAGTAATGCATCAGTGTGCTTCATTGATCTATGTGTTTGAGTAATGATTATTGTTCAGAATAGCAGGAACCATAATGCATTCACTTTGTGTTCTTGCTGGGTTGTGTGTGAGTTTTGTTTTGTTTTACTGTGCTTTTTTTAAAGTATGGCCTTTCCCATGACAACAAAAACAGCATATTCAAAAGAAAAATGCAAAAGGGGTGTTTCTATTACAAACCTCATCTGAGGCATAGTTTGAATTTTTTTTAAAAAAAAAGCAACAAAAACAACCTACTATATATTTCTCTTCTGTTCCATCCTACTATCCAGGGGGAGGTGGGGGAAAGAGAGTGAGTCTGCTCAGTCAGAACATTTGGGTTTGCACAATGAAAATTGCACTGAAAGCATGTAAGAGTTCAGCTTGAAACAATGGAGAGCAAGCAAAATCAATGTAAAACCACAGGGATTAATGCTAAATGAGGCCCACATCTAACCCTGCCCAAAGGCCTCAGCAAAATGAGAATCCCACATTCTCATGTGATTATTTTTGTAGTCTGGCAGCATCTACATTGGCTCCTGCTGATCTCAGCCCCTCCATTGTACTAAACATTCATCATATCTATTGAAGAAGATGGGCTCCTTCCCTCTCTCCCTCACCGGCCTCCCCAAAAGCGGGGGGGGGGGCGTAATCCTCACCAGATAGTGCAGGATAGAACAAGGAAATATTATTATCCACATTTTTTAATGAACAGATGACTAAACTTGAGACTAAACTTTTGGAAAAACATTTCCCTGCTTGATCCCTAAAAAGGGGACACTTTTGAAATGCTACTATTTCAGAATTTTGAAACACCTCGCCTCAATAATGATAGTGTAGAGTTCCAAAGGGCAGCCAAAATGATCAAGGGAATGCAGTGACTCACCCAGGAGGAGAGGTTACAGTGTTAGGGGTTTTTCTTCCTTGCTCCTAACACTAAAACTCGTGGACATCCAGTTAAGCTGAATGTTGGAAGATTCAGGACATATAAAAGTATAAAAGTAAAGTGCAGTGCAGTTAAACTATAGGCACTCGCTCCCACAGGAAGCAGCGATGGTCACCAAACTAAATCGCCTTTAATTAGGATTAGATAAATTCACAGAAGAGAAGGTTATTGATAGCTACGGACCATGATGGCTATGCTCTGCCTCCACAGTTGGTGCTGGTAGTAGTGCTTCTGAATACCAGTTGCTGGAAACCACAGGAGTAGAGCAATTGTTGTTTTAAGTAAAATGCAGATTCTTGAGATTACAGTCAGGAGTGGGGAAAGGTTGGGGAGTGGGGAAAGGTTTTCCCTATAGGTATTTTTTATGGTCAGCTCTCTCCCCTGGCAGTGAAGATAGAGAAAGAAAGAAAGAAAGAAAGAAAGATTATTTATTTCCCCCTTATAGTGAGATATGGACCTTGAGGGCATTTTTAGGTGACGAATAGCCATCGAATAGCCAAAAATGCAAGTAGATAAATAGGTACCGCTCCGGTGGGAAGGTAAACGGCGTTTCCATGAGCTGCTCTGGTTTCGGTGTTCCATTGCACCAGAAGCGGCTCAGTCATGCTGGCCACATGACCCGGAAAAACTGCCTGCGGACAAACACTGGCTCCCTCAGCCTGTAAAGCGAGATGAGCGCCGCAAACCCAGAGTCGTTCGCAACTGGACTTAACTATCAGGGGTCCTTTACCTTTTTTTAAAAAAAAATCCTAATACATATGCAAATATTAATAACCTACTACATTCCAAATATGGTCATATTTATCCACACAAAGTCTACATCTGTAAGCAGTTCGTTCATTTTACCAGATAATTTGAAATGATACGTACCATATGAAGGGGATGGTTCAAATTTGGAGAGCCTGCTTTCTGCGTTACATGCTGCTTAACTGAAAGCTAAGTCCACCACCCCTATCTGACATTAGGAACAAAAAAAGAAAATCCTAGGGTCCCACTCTGGTGACTATTTGCTATTGTGTTTGTGGGCATGGCCAGGAATTGTGAAGCATTCCGGAAACACACCCTGCAACCTTAATCAAGAGATCATGCTGCTTCTTAGTGAATCAAAATACCTCTTCTGGTTAGAAAACACCACTTTCCCCTCCCTGCCCTGTCTATAACACCTCCAGGGATATGGGGGTGCCTCTAACACTTTCTGGAATGTCAAACACCGTCCCCAAGGAATTTAGCTTTAATGCCTAAACCCATGGCTGACTTGAAAAGAAAGAGGTGTCAACAATTTAACTGCATAGACAAAAGCAAAGTGCAGTCCATGAAAGCAGTAAAGGGAGGTTTGCTCTGATAATTAGCTGTCGCAGAGCAAATGACATGGGCCAACAGGTACCTTTTCTCCATTATCTGCAAACGACCCCGTTTTTGTTGTTTTCTGTCACCACCTTGTCAGTTTAATACCTGTCTTTTTTCACTGAGCAAACATTCTTTGTTTGTTTTCAGGTCTGTTTCCGTGAATTTTCTTTTCTTTTTGAAAGTAAAGATGGAGTAGAGGGAGGTGGGTGCAAGAATTTATTCTATAGTGGAACAGCTCATTTTACAGGCCCAGTCCTTATACTCAGTGTTTCCTTATATTTCCTTACAAAATGCATGCATACACACAAAGCAAAAAGCAAACACACACCCCCAAGTATTTTTTTGCAGTTTTCAGAGGCTGGCCAAAACTGTAATGTTTCTCCAGGGCAGAGTGGCTTACCATGACAGAGGCAAGGAAAGAGAGCATGGCCACCTCTCTATTACACCACTTCCACACCATACATTTAAAGTTATACCATTTTGATGGTCAGAACATCCCTCAGATCATTCTGAGAACCACAGTTCGTTAAAGTTGCTCGGGGTTGTTAGGAAATCTATATACCCCCCCCCCAACAAAGCTACTTTTCCCAGAGTTTCCTAGGAAGAGAGATTGATTGTTAAACCACTTTGGGAATTGTAGCTCTTTGAGGCATATGTGGGTTTCGTAACAAGCTTTAGGAACCTTGACAAACCTTAGTTCTCACATTCTTTTGGGGAAGCCGTTCATGTTCAAGTGATATTTGTTGTTGCTGGCATCTGTCTGTCTCAAGAGTGGAGAGACTGTGTGGAGTGCACCTCTGGGGCTGAAGTCAAACCACTCGAGAATCACAGCGCCTGTTTTGGCTGCAGAAACAGGTAGCTGCTGCCTCCCGTGTTGTTTTAGCTGCATTAGCAGCACCAAAATGACCACTCCAGGATGCAAGCCTGAGCTGTGTATATGAAGGTCCTGGGCTGCCCAGATGACAAGACCCCCCCCCAGCTGATGTGGTCCAAAGGACAGCATAGCAATACATTTGGCAGCAGCTTGGCTGCAAGATTTGCTGGAAGGAGACATACAAGATGCCATCTAACCGTCTGAGCGACTGCACTCCGAATTTCTGTACGGTTCAATCCTTACCCTTTTCTTCTCCTGAATATGGCCCTCAAGGCAGCAGACACAGATTCTTCCTTAGGATTTACTCCTGAAGTCTTTCTCATGAATGGGCATAGCTGCAAGGCAGTGGAAGTCTAAGTTTTCCTTCTCCTGGAATGGCTATCTTCCCAGGTTGGCGAGTCCCATCTGCCCCTTATTTCCCTCTACAGCAATGCAGTAACCGCCTTCTTGACTGTTGTACCTACTATGGGTCTCATCTGTTCAATACTCTGGAGCCTGTCTTTGGATACAGGAAAAGTCCCTAACTCACAAGACCCATCGGCTTCCCTCACCTGCTTTAGCCGGCCACTTGAAACCATTTTCCGAGACTGGCCGCTGTCTTGTGCTGGCAGCTTCTCAGTGCCACAGGTGAGACCTGAATGCTGGGTGGGGACCAGAGGTGGGCAAGCTACCCCAGAGGGAGCATGATGTGTCTCCCACCAGAGGTACTACCCTCCCCCTAATATCCCATCCCCCTTCCCCTAACGTAGTATACCAGTGCTTGAAATTTATTGTGCAGATGTGGCCTTAAAGAGGGGGTGAGGGGGACTTCGTTGCTGCTTCAAGAGGTGCTAGAACTACAATAAGCATCCTCATTGCAAATAGACTGTTCCCAGTGGGAACAATTTTTTGGGGGGGGGGGTGTTGGAGAAAAGCATTGAGTAACTTCAACCTTCTAAGCCCAAGTGGTGACAATTTTCCTGGACCGTTTGGAAACTTTGAAAAAGATTATGTGTTACATGTTGGTTTCTGTGGGAGGTGTGCCATAACATAAAATACATTTTTTTGCCCATTTTAATTGCAATTCCCCCCCCAAAAAAAAATAGTTCAGAGCTATTGCTTTGCATGTTACACCACAAACATAACACACTGTGGCCGCAATAGGAAACTGCCTCTTCATAGTGGATCTATGTAGCTATTGCTTTTGGTATGGCTTGGAACTGCTGTGTGGAAAGACTCCACTTTGGCACTGTTATAAAATAATATTGGGGGGGTTGCAGGGCACCATTACTAATGAACAGAGAGGGGTGACCGAACCTGACAGCTGCAGTTACCCAGAATCCCTCGCAACACCACCTTCTTCACCTCTGCTCCACTCCAGAGACCCGCACCCCTCCCGCTTGGACTCAACCCTGCCTTAAGGAAGGCTTAAGGATCAGCATATGCGCACATTTCCACATGACTAGCAACTTGGGAGCCATACTTCGCTGTCAGTGGTATCTCATTCACAATGGAAGACTCCTCTGAACAAAAGACAGTGATCAACTCTTATAAAAATGTTAATTTCTCTTTGTGTTTAGGAATTCACACCTGGGAGGGGTGATAGGAGGACTAGGAGAGGTGTCAAAAGTGCTCAGATTTCTACCTTGAAACCTCCTTTTTTTGTGAGGTATTGATTACATAGCTGTGATGTAGGAATGATGTATTGGGGGCGTTTCTTGGTGATGGGGAAACTGATAAAAGTGGAGGTTCTCTTTTGTTCTGGGTTCCTTCCTTGTTCTCCTGCGTGAGGGGAAGGACCCTGTTGCAACAACAAATAAAGGCTTTGCTTCTCAAACTTCTCTGGTTGGCCTCTGTTATATATTCTCCGACCGATGGAGAACCCAATAAGGCTCTTGTGTACCCCATAAGGGAATAAGAGCAGATTTTTGCTTAGAACAGCACCATATGTAATATGACTCTTACATATCTCACACAGCCGCATGGAGCACCTTCCACTTAGTGGAACCTATGAGGAAGCCTTCTGAAGCCCAGGTGTGCAATTATTGGAAGTGGGGGATAATGTAAAGTGCGGAAAGGATCCTCTATCTACTCCCTTCCTCCCTCGACACACTCTAATGCTGCCTGTGAAACACGATGGGCGCAATTAGCTGGTCATATCATGCAGTGGCGATTTCATGACTATAAAAGCACACCTGTGCAACTAAGCAGCCAGTAAGAGTGAATTGAAAAAGAAACAAAACCAAAAAACGAGGTGGAGAGAAAGTCTCCCATTGGACTACAAAAGAGACACCACTGGCTGTGAACACCAGGTCTGAGGAACCATGGAAATCTATTGGGAAATGTTCCTTAATTCACCCTAGGAAGGAAGGAAGGAAGGAAGGAAGAAGGGACTGTCTTCCACACTGGAATCAGCATAACCTGTGTTTGCCAATTTCTCACAGAAGAAACAGTAAGAGCCTGTCGGCTCAAATCCAGCAAAGCACTTAAAATGTATGCTTAATTTAAAACATGTGACCAGTCTCATTGATTTCATTGAGACTACTGACCCACTTCAAGGCAGGTACGTGCTTAAGTGCCTTCCTGGAGCACTAAGGGCTGATTTTTTACCAATGACATCAAGGAATCTCAATGAAACTTAATCCTGTGAGGTGCTGGATCCATCCACTGTCCACTGCGTCTGTGTTCATCAGAAGCCAGTGCTTTAAAACTTATGATTCAGCTTTTGTCTTTTCATTATTATATTTTTGAATGAAACCTGCATTTCCTCACTTGAGATATGGGGCCACTAAGTATGTGACATACTTCTTTTCATAATGTTTATCTCCTCTCCGTATTACAGGAGACAGTATTTTTATTCCCCTATTCATTAATAAATCCCAATTTTCATGCCTTTTATCTCTCCTGGCTATTTCAAATCATATCACGTTGAAAACCCTGCATGCAATTTGGCAGTACAGTTTCAAATATTTTCACGGAGAAAAGATTGTTTTAATCCACAGACTTGTTTTGATTTATGAAGTGGCACAAAAGGAAAATTACTCAGTGATTCAGATGCACATTTGTTCAAGATCAAAATGATGAGTCTCAATTGTCCTTAAAGAAGCTTAGATCCTTAGGAAATTAGGGTATATGTGTGTATATATGTGTGTATATATGTGTGTATATGTGTGTGTGTGTGTGTGTGTGTGTGTGTGTGTGTGGAATATATAGCTTCCTGTGCTGTGCTGCTTTCTAAGTAGTATATTTTAAAGTTGTATTATGGTAAATTGCATTTTATTACATTCATTTTATAATCGATGGGATTCTTGCATCGCTAATTTCCGCTGTGCTTGTGTAACATGAAAAAGTGGTGTTGATGTACCATATAGAACAGAGTCAGCCGATGTGGTGACTTCCAGATGTTGTGGATTACAACTTCCATCATTCCTGACAATTGTCCATGATGGCTAGAGCCAATGGCAGTTGTAGTTCAAAGCATATGGGAGAAAGCATAGGCTGGCTATCTATGACACAAACTAAGACTATTCCTTCTTAATGTGGTGCAGGGGCTACCTAAGAAGGAATCACCTTGGGGATAAATAAACCTATCTTTATCCTCTCTGTCATCTCTGCATATACAACCAGGTCATCAAGTTTGTTTGTTTGTTTTAACTGTTACAGATCTAGAGTTAGTGAGAGTTAGAAATTAGCAAAACGTTAGAATTTAGATAATAAAGTAGTTGGGATATCGAAGGAAAAATAAAGCCTGCAGCAGTTCTTCTAAACTAAGTTTGAGCTTAGCAAACTAGTGACCTGGAAGCCCAGACTCTAGTCACCCAAGAGCTGGAGAGATCCAGAATATGGATGGACAGTGGAGCTTGGACTGCAAAGAAATGCAGTCAGTAACTGAAGGTCTCCATGGACAGGAAAAAGTGACTACATGCAATGTGAGAGCCCTGCTGGATGAGATGAGATGCTACAAGGAGCTAGGAGTGACCCAGAGGCCAGGGGTGCCAACTTGAATAAAATATTTGGCGGCATGCAAGCCCCACCCTGCATAATTGATCACATGACTTGGTGCATGCACACCATTTGAATGGCAATGCCCAACAACTCCAGGGGGGATTATTTTATTGGGGAAACCAAAGGGACCTCAGCCCCTAGGAGTTGGCTCCTATGTCAGGGGCCCAAGCTGTTCCCTGTGCACAATGCAAGTTATTTCTGCTCCGGAGCCCTAAATGCCAAGTTTTCTATAAATATTAAACAAATAGTGGAAACAAATTCTTTCAGCACTGAAATAAGCATTTTCTATCTTGTACCGTCCATTTTTCTTTAAAGGCAGGCAGGACTCAGGATTTGTTAGATAAAGCACAGCTCTGGATCCTAGTGGCAAACTTGCTTTTATATTCCATAATCATGCTAGATATTGACGTGATTTTTATGTCGGCACAAACTGCATTGGTGTGCTGGTTACCTTTATTGTGTGGTTACAGGTAGGTAGCCGTGTTGGTCTGGGTCGAAGTAAAATAAAAAAATTCCTTCAGTAGCACCTTAAAGACCAACTAAGTTTTTATTTTGGTATGAACTTTCGTGTGCACACGCATGCACACGAAAGCTCATACCAAAATAAAAACTTAGTTGGTCTTTAAGGTGCTATTGAAGGAATTTTTTTATTTTACTTTATTGTGTGGTTAAAGAACAAGCTAGAATTAAAGCAACATTGTCTTCCAGCTGAAAGCTTCACAGCTTTGCTTGTATTGAAAGAACCAAATTTAAATCTCTCTCCATAACTTGGAGAATGCATCGTTTTATATTGTGACATAAAAATATGGAGCTTGGCCAGCATATCATGACAAGCTATTTGAATGGGCAGTTGCTGGGAGAGCTAACATGGTACTCTCCCCCCGCCACCCGACATTGTGGATTACAACTCCCATCATCCCTGACCATTGGCTATGCTGATCAGGGCTGATGGGAGTTGTAGTTCAAAACACCAAGAGAGCTATCTCTGAGCTGATGCATTGGAAACCTTACTGCCTTGCTTGTGGGTGTCCCCTCTTTGAAGTCTGCACATATTGTTGTTCACAATTAATTGCAAACAGAAGCAGAACTATTAGTAGCCAGTACTATTTTTCTAGAAAAAGAGGTGCTGGAACTCAGTATGAACGCCTCGCTTGTTCTCTCATAATGGCAATGGAACCTACCAGAGAGGTGTCGGAATGGAGTTCCAGCTGAAAAAAAGGCCTGTTTCATGTTTCCACTGTTTTGTAATATTGTCTTCTGTGTCAAGGGTAATGGCTGTTCTTCCTAAAGCACCCCATTCATTCTGGTATTCTCCTTATCCATCTCCCTTGCAAAAGGAACAGTGGACCTGTAAGCATTACAGTACTAAAGTTACTTAACATCTCACAAAAATGAAAAAGGCCTTACCTGATCCTGAATGGGGTAACTGTGCTCCTGAAGGAGCAGGTGCACAGCCTGGGAGTCATTTTGGACTCACAGCTGTCCAGGGCAGCTGTCTACCAGCTCCATCTGGTATGCAGGCTGAGACCCCACCTGCCCGCAGACTGTCTCGCCAGAGTGGTGCATGCTCTAGTTATCTCCCGCTTGAACTACGTACTGCAATGCGCTCTATGTGGGGCTACCTTTGAAGGTAACTCGGAAACTGCAATTAATCCAGAATGTGGCAGCTAGACTGGTCACTGGGAGTGGCCACCGAGACCATATAACACCGAAAGATCTTCATTGGCTCCCTGTATGTTTCCGAGCACAATTCAAAGTGTTGGTGCTGAACTTTAAAGCCCTAAATGGCCTCGGTCCTGTATACCTGAAGGAGCGTCTCCACCCCCATCGTCCAGCCTGGACACTGAGCTCCAGTGCCGAGGGCCTTCTGGCGGTTCCCTCACTGCGAGATGTGAGGTAACAGGGAACCAGGCAGAGGGCCTTCTTGGTAGTGGCACCTGCCCTGTGGAACGCCCTCCCAGCAGATGTCAAGGCAATAAGCAACTATTTTACTTTTAAAAGACAAGTGAAGGTGGCCCTGTTTAGGGAAGTTTTTAATGTTTGATGTGGTATTGTTTTTAATATTCAGTTGGAAGTCGCCCAGAGTGGCTGGGGAAACCCAGCCAGATGGGTGGGATAATGATAATAATAACAACCACCACCACCACCACCACCACCACCACCACCTTTGTTCGGGGGGTGGTCTATGCTGTCACATATGCTGGGGAAATGTTGTGTGGCCTTCTAGACATAAAAAAAATGTATTAATGCAAGCCTGCTTTGGGTGTTCCTATAGAAATTTATCATTTTCATTCCAAATTAATCCCTAGGGTATTCTTTAAGACATTTTAAAAATAATCGTAACCATTGTTTTTATTTTATTTTAATTGTTGCATTTTCACCATAAATGAAAAACGTAAAAAGAATGTGAAGCTATAACTAAGGCAGGGGTCCCCAGACTTACCGGCGTTTGGGCCGGTTCCCACCGCGCCGATCGCGCGGTGGGCCAGAGGACGGGGGAGCGCGCGCCTGTGCGGGCCGGCGGGCGGGGGAGTGCACCAGAAATGACCTCTTCCGGGTCGGGAGAGGCCCATACGCATGCGCACAAAGGATTTTCGGCGCTTTTTTCCCGACCCAGAAGAGCGCTGCCGCGCTGCGCGCCATAAGAGCGGGCGGCGGGGGTCGTCGCGGGCCGGATTGGCAGGCCAATTGGGCCGCATCCAGCCCCCGGGCCGTAGTCTGGGGACCCCTGAACTAAGGCATGCTAAGAGATGGGGGGGGGAGACACACACTCCTTGTTGTATTGTTAAATTCCATACTTCAAGGACTGTAGCCAGAGATGGTAATCAGATCGCAAGTGAAATCTAGTTTTAATTCAGCTACATGATAAATGGAATCTGCCATACGTAGTCAGTACTGCACGATCAGATGTTGTATCAAAACATCTATTTGTGAAGTAAAATTCTTCGATGATCTAATGTTCTGCTTTTTTTTGGCATTTAAAGTTAACAAATGTGTCTTTGGCAGGGAATGCAAGCTCTCGCAGAGGATTCCATGACCAAAATTTAATCTGAAATGATCTCAGCCACTAACTCAAATGGGTTAACACTTTTGGTTTAGAGATTTATTTATTTATTTTTAAATGTTGCCTATAGAATATTAAATGATAGAATTATGGCTTTGCATCATCAAGCAAAAATGAAGTAATGATATAAAAATGATAGCACAAAGCTTGTTCCCCCACCTCACCCCATCACCTAAAACTGTACCATTATTTTTTTTTTCCAACAGCACCCATCATTTTTTTTTTGCATTATAACATCCCAGCACTGGTTAATAATGATTAACTGCAACGTTGGTGCAAACTGTGGTTCACTTTGAAGAAACCCTGCAAGGGATACATACCTTTCTACATACTCTGCAATATGTTTTTATTGGGGTCAGCAATAGCGTTTTTATGGGTATTCATTTTAATTAGTAGGAGAATTTATATTCCTGTAATTAATCTGCTCTACTAATTGAGACGCATATATTTCTAATCACAAGGGGCACAATTCAGTGAGATCTCATAATTTTTTTAAGCCATTGCGTGGTCACTCCAGGAAGTGCTGCTGGATGGGAAACCTTCGTGCGAAGGCCCCTGCGGCAGTGTGAGCACAAATATAGCTTTTCTAACATTTTGTTCTTTCCAAAGCATAGTCAGGAGTGCTTCCAGGTTGAAAGACTCCATATAGAGAGCTTCACATCACAGTGTGCATGTGTGGAGCTTCAAGACAACCATTTTGTAGGGCTGCCATACATCCAGGTTTTCCGGACGTGTCTGGGAATCAGGCTGTCAAAATGGCACCTGGGCAGATTTTTGCTGAATTGGCAAAATGTCTGGAAAAAACCAGATGTATGGCAAGAAGGGGTTTGGTGTGTTTTTTTAAAAAAAATAAAATAAAAATGCTTTTAAAACCCCAAAACATAATTGGGGAGGGGGATGTTCCCAAAAAAAGCTCAACAACTCCCCCCCCAAAAAAAACCCATGTGCAGAATATGGCAACCTTACATTTTGGCCACTTTGCTCAATTCAACAAAGTTATCACAACTAGCGATGTCAGAGAATTCCAGTGAAAAGATAAAGGGGAACAGAAATTGCCAATGTTTAGCTATCCACCCCATGTCTGGAACTGAATGTAGAATGTACAAAAATAAAATAAAATAAAATAAGAATCCTGAAGACTTTCAAACAATATTAGTATTTGGTGCACCTTTAGTGCCACCTGACCTGTGGCACATGGCACCCATCAGCAGGCTGAAATGGGGACTTAAGGGAGGACGCCAGTAGTTCAGCAGTCCTGCCTTAATGTCTTACGCCGGTGTGCTTTTTGAAAACAGTGCTAGGATTGGATGCTAAGTAAGATAATGGCATATCTGTGCATGTAAATAAAGCCTTTCTTCTTCCAATGGAACACTGGCTTTAAGATTTCTTACGTCCTTTTGGAGTTTTAGCTGAACAAGATTTCAAAAGCAGCGAGGGGACACATTAGAACTCTTGGCAAGGTCAGAGGTTTGATGGAATAAAACACTGGCGTGCTCATCCGGACTCTTTGAAAGAAGCATTTCAGCCCGCGACATTGCTACTGGTAGGGAAGAAGATACGTAATTGCTGTGGAGACTTTGTTGGTAGTAGCATGTGTGAGAAAAGGGTTATACTTCAGGATAAGTGCCCCTGAGGGCAGGATAGAATAATCTGAAGAAATAGCTTTATTGCTACTAAGAGCAAAAGTCACTGGAATTACAGTTGACAGTGTCAGCAATCCCGTGATAGATAGAACTAACGCCAAAGACTCTTGTTTTATTGTTCTCTCTCTAATAGAATTAACGTACAGTTATTTCAAAATATATTTGGAGCATGCCAAGGGCGATCAATCGCACTTGTAGAAATGCATGTGCACACACAAACACACAAGCACATGACCAGTGCAGAAAGACAGTAAATTAAAGGTTTGCCTTCTGATTTGGCAATGCGTTCTGCAAAGCAAGGAAGCCTGGAGGGTATGAATTATTTAATGTAAAATTTGCATAGATGTTGCCATTTATACTGAAACACTAATTTTAGGCATTGCAAAATAAAATAAATAAATAAATAGGCAAGAGGACCCCGAAGAAGATGCCAGGGACTTTCAAACAACGTTAATGCTTGTTGCAGTATAAACTTTCAGATCATAACTTATTTATTGCTAGATTGATGGTCAGTGGATTTTTCTTTTCATCTCCTTCAGCAGAAAGTAATTATGTAATCCAATGACGTCTGTGGGTGTTGCCCTGATATTACATTTTAATCAGGGCTAACCCAAGGTGCTTTGTTGCCTGTAGTGAAGGACAAAATGGACAGCTCTTCCATCTCCCCTGCTATAAGCCAACTAGACTGACAACTGAGTCTTACTTTAACATTGGTGATGGAATAACACCACCCACCACATCTGGGCCCTATATAAGAAGGTCCTGGGGCCGTGTGGCAGTAGAGGTGAATGTCTGGGGGATCGGGAAGATCACCACAGGGTGGCTGTTGCTGCCACTGAGCATCTGCCACCTGGGGCACTTGCCACACTCTACCTAATGGTAGGGCTTCCCCTGATTTATATCCTCCATACACTAAGTGTATAAAGAAAGCATTCATGCATTGCCGAGTTCTAAGTATCTTTAAAGGTAAAGGGACCCCTGACCATTAGGTCCAGTCGTGACCGACTCTGGGGTTGCGGCGCTCATCTCACATTATTGGCCGAGGGAGCCGGAGTACAGCTTCCAGGTCATGTGGCCAGCATGACAAAGCCACTTCTGGCGAACCAGAGCAGTGCACGGAAATGCTGTTTAACTTTCCGCTGTAGCAGTACCTATTTATCTACTTGCACTTTGACGTGCTTTCGAACTGCTAGGTTGGCAGGAGCTGGGACCGAGCAGTGGAAGCTCACCCCATCGCGGGGATTCGAACTGCTGACCTTCTGATGGGCAAGCCCGAGGGTCTGTGGCCACCAACTAAAGTATCTTTAGTTGGATGTAAACCCTATTATGTTCACTGGGACTTACTCCCAACGAAGGGCAGGTGGGTTAGTTGCCTTAAAACAATGCAGCAAACGCCATTTTCCTATTGAGCAGCTTCTGCACAAGGAAGTCCATGTGCTTTCTTGTCCATGCACACGAAAGCATCTCTAGGTATTAAGCCATATTGATGCAAACACATTGCCAAACTATACCAAAGGCTTAGAGAGAGGTGTGATGAGGTAATTGGTGCATTCTCAGAGCTAGACTCTGCATTGTGAACATATGGCGTCTATGCAGTGCCCATTGAAATGGGCAGGGCCTATGCAATAGCAGATACATTATTTTGGTTGCTCTATCATTGAGTTCACAGGTATGCTTCACACTAATGATCTCCATACAAATTCTCCTTCTTGTCTTCTTCCTTCTTTCCAAGGTTTCTGCACTTTTGGTTCTCCATATTTCACAAGAGTTCACTACACTTCAAAAGCAATCAGAAAAAGAAACTTTGAGCTGACTCACACTAAACCTTAACTATGGCTTGGTGTGATGTCTGAACTGATAAACAGTTTTTATTTCATTTTATCTATTATTATTCATTTCCTTTCTATACCACTTTATATTTTTAAGGGGGGGGAAACCTCAAAGTGGTTTACATTGAATAACACAATCCAGTATAAACCATTACTGAAGAAGTTCGATATAAAGTATACATTCAAAGCAATATAATTAACAGGAAACTAAAACATTATCTTAAAAAAATCAAAATAAAACGTTGCAAAGGAGGTCAGCTACAGAATGCGCATTTAATGTAGCAAAGTTAACTGGATATATATATATATATATATATATATATATATATATATATATATATATATATCTAAAACATTCAAAAAGAAAACATTACTAAATGAAGTCAAATATCAAATGCACATTTAAAACAGCATAATTAGCAAGAGAATGAAATATTATCATAAGTATCGAACATGCCTGCTGCGGCTGCTGCCAGTCTTGCCCATGGTGGTTCTTGACAGCTAGCAGTTCTGAAAGCTTAGGCTTGATGACCTGGGTCTAAGAGCCAGGATGGTCTCTGGCTTCTTCGGCAGCCTCAGGTTTTGTAGCTGGAGTCAGTCAGAGCCCCACCTTCCCAGGCCAAGTGGAAAACATGGCATACAAGGCAGGGAGAAGGTCTTCTAGGACTCACAGCCAAATCATGGTTTGTGTGCAGCCAGCAAACCAGAATCAGAAACCATGGTTTGAAGAGGGTTTACAAACCATCATTTGTTTTTGCTAATTATGGTTTGGCATGATATCTGAATTGCTCGACTATAGATATGGCCACTGCTGGCCATTGCTGGCCCTCCATGCTGTGCTTCTGCACTATGGAGAAGGAATGATTTTTTTGAAGCTGATTACTGAGAGGAAAGAAATGGAATGAAAGCAAATAGTTTTAAACCATGATATACATTTTGGAATACATTTTGAAGTTCAAAAATGTTTTGTGATGCAAAATATACGAATCACAAGCCATGATTTGGCATGATTTCTGAACTGAGTCTATGACTTCCTTATCTAGAGGCACAGGGTTTGTTTGTTTTTCTTGAAAATTTAGTAGAAAACACAGATCCTTTGCATATTGAACAGCTCCCAGGTGCCCTGTTTCCAAGTGCCCATGAATCAGACCTCAAACCTGGTGAAGTATAGTTATAAAAAGCATCACCTATGAGCCTAGGATCCATTATTCAAATGTCAATTCAACCATAATCTCATTTGGTGACCTTATTCAAGCCGTTATTTCTCAGTCTCACGCCCCACCTATAATATGGGGGTCATAAATACTGGACTACCCTATTATTGTGTTCCTGTAATGAACACTTACATAAGGAACTTCGAGCACTTAGAAAAAGTGCAAGCATTAACTTTTATGACTGTACAACCTCTGTCATCAGGGGAAATTAAGGGTCTGCCTGAAGATAGGATAAGCTATGCCCGTGTTGAAGTTTCCTTCACTGCACTGCATACATTGCAGCTTAGCCAGTTGTGATCCTAAGGTCAAACTCTCCTTCAGGAGATGAGCCCAGAGATTCAGGGCCACTCCCAGAAGCACCCAACAAAGAGGAAGCACTTCCACAAGAAGAGTCCATGGGGCCAGTATCCTTCTGGCCTGAGGACGCTGTATTGCCCTCCTTACAGAACACCAGCTCAAAAGCCTGGCGCAACCAGATCTTCCACCTCATTAGAATAAATAACTGGGGTAGGAGAGCTGAAAATAATGTCAATATATTTCACATCTGGCAACCCATGTGCCCCTTGGGTTTCAGATAGAACATGAGTAGGTGAACCTAAAAAGTCTGGAACACAAATTTCCATGGCCCTCTAGCAGTTGGTGGGTCATTTACCAGAAGTAAAGTATTTAGTGTTAGCTCTGGAAATGTATACTCAATTCTGACCGAACTAAGCTTCTGGATGTATATTGTGCTCTAGGAGGCTTAGTTTGGTCAGAATCAAGTATACACTTCCAGAGTTAATGTTAAATACATCTGGGAAATGAGCCACCATAGCCGCTAGAGGACAGAGAAAATGTGTGCTCCAAGCTTTTTAGACTCGTCTACCCATGTACTAAAAGGGATGCGGGTGGCACTGTGGGTTAAACCACAGAGCCTAGGGCGTGCCGATCAGAAGGTTGGCGGTTCGAATCCCTGTGACGGGGTGAGCTCCTATTGCTCGGTCCCTGCTCCTGCCAACCTAGCAGTTCGAAAGCACAAAGTGCAAGTAGATAAATAGGTACCGCTCTGGCGGGAAGGTAAACGGCGTTTCCGTGCGCTGCTCTGGTTCGCCAGAAGCAGCTTAGTCATGCTGGCCACATGACCCGGAAGCTGTACGCTGGCTCCCTCGGCCAGTAAAGCAAGATCAGCGCCGTAACCCCAGAGTCAGTCATGACTGGACCTAATGGTCAGGGGTCCCTTTACCTTTACCTTACCCATGTACTATCTGAAACCAAAGGGGCTCATTGGTTGCCAGATGTGATTTTTTCCAGCTGTCCTACTCCACTAACTGGGTCCTTTTAAATGAAGAGACACCTCTCAGTGAAGGTGGAGATAGCTATCAAGACAGAGCTTTAGCTGACTGTGGCTGAAGCAACAACTGAGAGGGTTTACAAACCATGCTCTCATGAAGTGGCCAATCTGAGTTGGGCAGGGAGCTGTCCATGGTCGCCTTGTCTTGCCTCAGTACTTGCAACAGAACAGAGTCTCTGTAACCAGCACTACCATTTAACTCACTCTTAGAAACTGTGCTGCCCAGTTCTTCATAAGGAGACTGTCTCCTATGTTCACTGGATACACATTCTCACAATGCAAAAATGGTTATTTACATGAGATCTTATCTGAAATTATACCCAGGGTTGTATTTTTAAATAAAATATATATATGCACATTAATATCCGTGGGACCAGAGATATACTCAATAGCAAAGTATTATTGAGCTGTATTGTTCAGCAGTGCATTAACTTGCATGCAGTGTGTATAAGCTCCTAGGTGAAATTTCATTATGGAATTACATACCTTCTCCCCCCACCCCCTGCTCTGTTAACAGTATATATCTTTCAGTCAATGGCACCCGTGACTGGACAGCAGCTTGTTCTGATTTCCAAAGCCTGGAGACTGGCCTTTGTGGTGGGGGTGATGTCATTGGTTAACCAGCTTCCGCAGCACCCCATGCTGTACAAGGCAGTTCCTCTCTGTATTAGTTCTACCCTAACCTGCCAAGAAAAGAAAACACATAGCTTCCTTTATTCTGCAGTGAAACAAAGTGGTTTGGACACAATTTGGAGAAGCATTGCCAGAAACAACAAAATAGGCTTTAACTTAATAACATTTCCATATATTTAGGTGCTCTTCAAGAATATATGACTCTAATTGATTTTTACCATTTTTTTATGGAACACAACTGGTGCTGTGGAAATTATCCTTTGGCACATGACCAGAATCTGAGGGAAAGGGGGGGGGGGAAATATGTATAAAAATTTATGGAAACTGATATTATTAAATCAGAACAGGGTTGCTTTTTTGGCATTCTATTTGGTGCCCCTCTTCCTGACGATTGCTATTAAAAGAAAAATCACCTTAATTTTCTTTATAAAGCTAATGTGCTAGTCTATTTTATTGGTGACAGTGATTCTAATAGTAAAATCATTCATAAAAGCATATTGTGCAGTGAAATAGCTGAAGTTAGCGCAATCATTTTCACATAAAAAATGTTATTGCGTTTGCAACCTGCATTTTATGACTGAACATGGATATATATTTTTAAGCAACCTGTTTGCTGAAGCCTTGAAATAATGATAATATACAGAAGGGTTTTCTCTTGAAAAAGAAACAGTGGTTGCCTTGTTTACAGCCAGAGCTATTTAAAATTGATCTTTTCAGCAATGCTTCCAGACAAAAGCCTTTGGAAGATTTTCAACGATGCCAACCATTCTATGGAACACTCTGTAGGTTTAGCAATAGTATTTTGTTTTATTAACTATGAATGTTTCCCCCTCCTCTCTCTGAGCAGTATCTTTTAAATTGTGTTGTCCTTTTAAAAAAATAAAAAAGTAATATCACTTTCCTCTACAACTAAATGACTGTCACAATATCCTCAGTGTTCTATCTGGTGAGCTAATTCTAGGAGTGGGATGCAAGACAAGCGGAATTTGGTTAGTTGTATTTAAAGCAAAATAAAATATGAAGCCGTATGAATTGCTTTTGTGCAATCTGTGCTTTGCCCATCCTTTGGAGACAACACTCTGCAAATAGATAGTTGTTTTGGAGTGCTCCCATAAACCTACATGAGCCAGACATGGCAAATATGAAACGTATCCGTCACAATCTTCATACCAAAGACACTATGAAATACACTGAGCCTCTTGGGCTTGCCAATCAGAAGGTTAGTGGTTTGGATCCCCGTAACAGGGTGAGCACCCGTTTCTCTGTCCCAGCTCCTGCCAACCTAGCAGTTCGAAAGCACGCCAGTACAAGTAGATAAATAGCTACCACTGTGGCGGGAAGGTAAACAGTGTTTCTGTGCACTCCAGTTTCCGTCACGGTGTTCCATTGCTCCAGAAGTGGTTTAGTCATGCTGGCCACATGACCTGGAAAGCTGTCTGTGGACAAACACCAGCTCCCTGAAAGCGAGATGAGCGCCGCAACTCCATAGTCACCTTTGAATGGACTTAACCGTCCCGGGGTCCTTTACCTTTACCTACCTACCAAATACACTATGCTGGAAGCTGTCCAGAGTGGGTGGGGCAACCCAGTCAGATGGGTGGGGTACAAATAGTAGTATTACTACTACTAAGTGGAGTTCTAGCACACTTACAGAATCATAGAGCTGTAGAATTTGAAGGGACTCCAGGGGTCAACCCTGCAATCTCAATCTCTCTGCTCAGACTAAAACATCTTCTCCCTTATATCTCCTCCTATTATGCACAACCCATATATTATCAGCCCCCACTCTCCCTCCATGTTTTCTCTCAAACTTCTCCCTATGTCTCAAAGAGCATCCCTCTCTCCTATGGTCAAGACATTTCCCTTTCCCCATTTTTGTGATTTGGTTTCCTGTTTCTTCACTGCCACCATTTACCCCTTTTAGAAAGCTGGATCATAGTCATAGACTTAATTGAGTCACAGTGCACTGAAATCAAGAAGCGTTTATTACAATTGTCATTAGTGTGTTTAAAATGGATATGCTGCTCTTTAAGGAACTATTTAACACATTCTCAGTTCCCTTTTTAGGGAACTTCCTTTACAAAAAAAATTATAATCTCTAACAAACACAAACCCCACCTGACAATAAAAAATACAGCACAACTAAGCAATAAGGCAGCATAAAAACATAATGCCAATCATAAAAGCCATATTTCTGGACCTTAGCCACAACTCACAAAGAACACGACAGGTTTCAAAGAATTTTAATATTTCCTTATCAAACTATTGTAGAATATTTTATCACTAAGTCTAATACTATTTGGGCTGAGCATATGTTCGTCATTGGCCATCCAATAATAACCTTACTCCTTTAAGGATTTTCTGTAGGCAAAGCTCATTTATTTGCACCAACATATACTCCCAAATTCCAGAAGACCCAATTAATGCTAACAAAGCTCGGCTGATAATACTTTGATTAAATCCCCCCCAGAAATCACAAAGAATTATCTATATTAAATTGGTATTTCAGAGCAAATCCCAGTTTCCAGTGAATGCCATCTTTGGTTTTGATAGTAGCTATTAAACATCCCAGATGTAGATTTGCAGTTGAAGATTTACTCCAGCTTCCCTACAACATACCTATTATTTCAGATACCTTCTAAGAAGCATTTTGTCAATCTCTGATTGGTCTTGCAGCTCCTAATCCTAAAGGAATGGTGAAACTAATGAGTTGTGGACCTGATCAGTGACTGTCTGGGAGGCCATTGGAAACAGACTCTAAGATGCTCTGAGCTTCATAAATTAAGAGTAAGATAGAAACATAAATTATTTCATTTATTTATTTAACATTCTGTATACTGGAACAAAAGACCTCTAAGCACTTTAAAAGTCTAACATATTGATTTAAAATGCTAATAAAACAAACTTTAAAAACTAGTCACATATTTTTAAAAGGTTAAAATATAATATGAAATAAGCCGCTTTAAAACACTTATACCTAGTAAAATCAGGCGACACAATTACATGGGTAGACTTGCTGGAATAAATGCTTTTTTTTTAGCAGGCACCAAAACAAATGAGTAATATTAATGGGCAGGGAGTTCCAAAAGTGTAGGTAATAAATGAAATAATGTCTAGCACAGAAGGGTAACACAGGGAATAACACTTTTGTTGCTATTTGTGCACCATTTAATTCATTTAAATGGACTTGCGCAGGGAACTTGAGGTGGCCCCTATTGAGATGCCAGTGTGCAGCAACCATTGAATGCCTTCCCAGTGACAAACAAATGGGATGTTATACGGGGATGGTGGAAGGGTTTAAATTATTTTGAAGGCTATTTTTTAAATATAGACCCCATAAGTACATAGGAAGTTGTCATATACCAAGTTATACCATTGGCCCATTTAGCACATTAATGCCTACATTGACTGGCAGTGACTCCCCAGAAAATGATCTTCCCGGCCCATCCTAGAGACGGTGGGGATTGAACCTGAGATGCATGCAAAGAAGATACTCTACCACTGAGGTACGGCCCATCCCGCATAATAGTTTGCATCATGCATTAATTGACAGATGGAATATGAAGACACAGCGGCGGAGCAAGCCGATTGGGTGCCTGGTGTGGCGCGCATACCCTGCGCCCAGGGGCGGGGCCAACCAGGGCAAGATGCTCTGTGGGGCCTCTGAGGAGTCTGCCTGCCTCCTCCCACTCAGCCACCCTAGAGCTGAGGGGGAAGCAGCAAGTGGGCCATTGGGGGCAGCGCGGAGCATGCGGGCGCTCAAGCCACCGTGTCACTCCCAGGAGAGACGCATGGCTTGGGCATGCTGCAGGCCCCACGGTGAGGGCCGCCCAGCCCCACCGCACCCCCTTCCTCCGCCCCTGTGAAGACAAGATGGTAGCTGCATTTATTTATTTATTGAAAATCTTACATTTTAAAACTGCTGCATAGAGTTTGTGACAGGGGTGCCAGCTTGTGGGGGCAATAGGGGGAAGCCAACCAGCAGTGCTTTTTGGTACTCATATCTTGATGAAAGTGCCGTGGCTGGCAGCACAAAGTGGCAGCCATGGGCAGCAAAAAAGAAAGAGAGGAGAAATAACATGGCAGTACTTTGCATTAATGAATACTGTAACAAAAAGAGCACTTATATTAAGCACAAAATTGCATGTAAGTATGTGTACGTTGGGAGAAATCCACAAAAAAATGCTACTGACGTTCATTAGAAGTTTGTTTTTATTTTTTAATGCAAACTGGGATGCAACTGTGGAGAACTGAATTTAAGACTGGGGAGAAAATGAGAAGCTGAGAGAAATGAAACCAGCAGATGCTGTACTGTTTTTAATATTCGGTTGGAAGCCGCCCAGAGTGGCTGGGGAAACCCAGCCAGATGGGTGGGGTATAAATAATATATTATTATTATTATTATTATTATTATTATTATTATTATTATTATTATTATCACCCATTCCCTACCTATGGCTCTCTGCGGCCTTCACCCTCAGCAAAATGAGGCACTGTGGGATGCAATGGCTGCCCCATTGGGTATGGAGGAGAAGGAAAAGAAAGAGGAGGAGGAGGAGGAAGCCATAGTCACTGCAGGTACAGATACAGATACCAGCTGCATCAACGGGGAGGAGACAGCAGTGATGGAGCAAGCAGCAGCCAGGCACCATTATCTGGTCCATCTCGGGCAGCAAAATGTCTTGGACTGGCCCTATATATCCATATCCACAGGGAAATCAATGCTCATCAGTGCTTGCCTCATCAATCCTTTAATATTTTCCATTGTGCCTTGCCCCGGAGCTCTTCAGTTTCACAGCCTCCTAGAAACAAACAGATGTGTTGGATAAAATCTTTGGCAGCATTCGGGAGTCAAGTATTAAGGGAGACTCCCAAGTATTAGTGCTGAGCAAGACAATTCCCATAAATCAGCATCAGTCCATGACCTTTCATAGAATTCAAATGAAATTGCTCACTGAATTTTTTTCCAATTTTTTTTTAAAGCTTTGGCACCTGTACATTCCATAGAGGGCCATAAAGAGAAGTGCAAATGTGTCATAGGACTACCTTTTCTTTCTGCCTTATAATCAAACCGAGAGGTTTCCATGAAAGAGTCTGTTTTCATGGGATTTCTAGTTCTGTAGCCCCAAGGGGATATGCTTCCCTGCCCCACACAAACAAAGCCAGGATAATGGGCTAAATGCTAGTTTACTTGAAAATTACTCTTTTGATGTTTTGAGCATTTTTCATTACATGTGCCCTCAGCACACTTCTAGAATAGATTTTTTTCCTCCTAAAAAGAGAGTGGGGGGGGGAGAGAGAAAATTTTAAGCATTATCCACTAACAATTGCAATTCATTAAAAGGAGGAAATGACCATTCTCTCCTGCAAAGGGACGGGAGTTATGGCCTCCACTGGTTGATCCATCTTGAGCCCATAAATCATTGGCTGGGAGAAGGGATATGGATGAGTTGTGCTATACTCACTTGGCAACATCAGCAATATGAACAGAGGCCTCTGGGAGTTATATACAGTTTAGGCCTGTCAGTCCAGGCCAACGCAGCAAAATCTTTGGGAACGGTCTGGGGATGAGGGAAGGCTGAATGGAAATTAAACAAATAAAGCCCCCCTCTATGGCTCTCTAACAACATCAGTCTCTTCCCTTAAAGCCCCAAGTTCTTGACGGGACTCCTTTGTCAGAATGTGGCTATTTCGTATTCCCTAGCCAAGAGAAGTTATCCCAAGCGAAGTTCTTTTGAGGCAGCTGTAATAGTTTTAAATGTGCCTTGATTAATTCTGACCAGTCTAGTGATCTCTAGTTGGATATGGGGGAACAGCTATTACTTGTTCCCAGTGAACACAACAAGAGCCTACAGCCATCGCTCCTAATATTAGGGGGTTACTTACCAGAGACATGCCTACTCGCACGTCCAATTGAGTATCTATCAAAGGTGGTTTTCCTCCTCCACATTTATCACCTCACTAAACAACCAGCAGCCATGAGGGGAGCCAAAATGAGCACATTAGGGACTGTGGGGAAGAGTCATGATTCAAGCACATGGCAACTCAGTTTTGTGGAAAAAGCTCTTATGGCTGGAGGCAACCCACTGTTCCACATCATTATCTTGCAGTTCTTAAGAGGAAAGGAAGGAGAAGAGGAATAGTACAAGTGGATAACAGCTGTTTTTATTCTGCTCCTTACTCCCCCCCGCCGCCGCCCCCGATGTCACTGCTTTCATGTCAAAGCCAGCTACCCCATTTCAGCATACAAGGGATGTATTCTTATGATGTCAATAATGAAAGCATGTTTAATGGAAGGAGTGTGTCGAAGGGGACAGAGAAACACACATCATAAAAACCACCCCAAAATGTAGTCTGGGCCCGATCTTGCTGTGTGTTCAGAAAAGTTTAACCACATGCAGACAAGATGTGTAGCATGAACACTGGAAGTGGGAAGAGGCAGCCTGGCAACCAGCTAGCAGTATGGCCATACGTGATCACAGAGTTGCCAGCACATTCTTAGACAAGGCAGGGCTGCAACAGGTAGGAATGCAAATCCATATCGACTTTGATTTCCCTTTCCCTTTCTGCTGCGCTCTGGTGTCAGCACATTCTATGCCTATCTTGTTTCTCTGTGACAAGTGTGGCAGTGGCCCAACACACACACACACACACACACTGCAATAAGGACGGTGACTGATTTCCCACACACACCCCATTATCATGTGTTCGCATCTCACACCAAAGAAATGTAAACCTGTTATGTTTGCAACTGGCTGTGATTTGTATCTGCTGCATGACATCTTCCTCGTTTCAGCATTGTTTATAACAATTCTGCAGAAACCACACTTGCTATACTGCGGTGGTAACAGGGCCTGTTGGGATACTACCTATAAATCACTGGCAATCACTCAGAAATCTGTTCAGGTAGTAAAAAAAAGAAAGAAAGGAAGAAAATGAGTGAAATGATGAAGAGCACATTTGTAATGAGCAAGTCTTGGAGCTATCTGTCTTTTTCATTTTATGAAAATGCATCATGATTATGGAAATCTATTATGAGATTCATCATGTACTAGCAATCAGCAAAATCCCCATCTCTTAATTCAAATAACTTTTAAGCATTCTTTTCTCTGTTGTTTATTGATCATTTCTTGGTTCTGGGGTAAAAATATCAGACAATGAAAAAACCCAGAAGGTTTTCAAAAGAATGAGAAATAGCTTTTTAGAATGTTTCTTTTAATATTGCATTAATGTATCAGAGTGTTGCTCGTATCATATAGAAAACTTAATGCACCAGGGAAAAATGTGCTTATAAAAAGAGCATATGGACAACAGATTGCAAACAAGGCTGTACTCTGCATTACAGTTATTTCATATGTTCAGATTTTTTCCCCCAAAGCTGGCATCAGAAGCTGTGGCACTAATGTACCATATTGCTATGATACTAACTAGCCATAGTGTCTTTACTATATGATAACGTGTCCCCTGTACTGCATGAAGCATGTACATATGAGTTGGGATAATGGGTTTTGTCTAGAGCTGCATAGCATACCTTTGTCTTCCCTTTGCATTGCGGTAACTGGGCTTTAGCTACATAGAGGAGCGGGGAATAGCTGTGGAAATTGCTATCTTCCAACTTTCCTCCTCACCCCGGCCTCCAGTTCTTCAGCCAAGCAATTACGGTGGCAGCTCTATAATGACAATTTGTTGAAAGAGGCACTAGGGGGCTTCTCCCTTAGAGAAATATGGGATTACCAAGCATGCTCAGGCTAGGATGTGCACACATCAGAGGCTTAGCATGACCAGGAAGAATGCATGCGACATTGACTTAAGGATATGATTGCAATGGCAATTACTTGTTCTGTAAGATAGCGTTCTCATGCGGTGAAAACCCTTATCAGACATTGTCTGGGGACCTGCAGGAATCGGTGAGACAAGCTTTGACCATTTTTGAATGGTCCATGCGCTAGTCATGCTCCTGAATCTATGTGTGATTGGCTGTTTCTGAAGGGGGGCACTTGAGTCTGAACCAGGAAGCCCTTCATGTAGTGAGGGTTGCCCCCTTCAGACTCAGCCAAGGAAGCATTGTTGCTGTGTGTTGCAGCATCAGGGCCCAAATTTATCCCATGTATTCACACAGGCTCCTGAAGAGGGCTTTTATATCCCACTTGTGGTCTCCAGGGAGATATGACTGAAACAGTGAGACTTTTTCACCCCTGGTTTTACCCTGACAGTGAAAATGGGCCCAGGGGTAGCTGCAGAAGGGGATTATGCATGACAAATAACGAAGGAAGCTTCAAAGCCAAAACAAGGCATGACAAGTGAGATGGCTCTGCTAATCTATCGAAAGCCATATTATTGCTGCTTATATCTCAGCTTAGCTGTGATGAATAGCTGAGGAAGGACGTGCCTCAATAAAGCTTTGCTTTGGTCTCCAAACAGAGTCAAAATGAATTGGGCAGAAACATACTTTGAAACCCGTCCTTTTGCCCCCTCCTTTCTCTCCAGAGTACAATAATGCTTACAAGATGTGGGGAGCATATCTGAGCAGCAAGCAGACAAATATGGGAACGCGCTCTGAGGAAATAGAACAGCCAACAGGTGCTTAACATTAGAAAGTGCTGTCAGTAACAAGGGACTGAATTACCACACACATACAAAGGCTAGTGCCTGAACTTTTTAGGCCAAACTATAAAGCATTGAATGTGTGATGTGCTGCAAACCGTGACTTGTTCACAAACCCTGGTGCTTGCTATTGGCACTCCCCTGGAAGAACATTGATCTTCCTATTCCTGCGCTGCACAAGTGACACCAAGCATTGCACTGGCTGCCAACTTGCTACTGGGTCAAAGTAATGTAGCCAATGTATGAAGCCCTGGGCGACTAAGAGAATGCCTTTTCCTGTAGAGGCCTGCCCACCCACTAAGATGGTGAGATCAGTCACTATGGTCTGCAGCCTGCACAAATCCACTTTGCTGAGAACCAGAGGGCCTTCTCTGCAGTGACACCCAGCTTTCAGAATCAGCTCCCTCTAGGTGTCAGGCAAGCACCAACCTTGGCCAGTTTGGGGCACTCACTGAACATTTTGGACCGGATTCAGCTACTTAGTTCCAGCACAAGGACTCCTTCCAGAGCCAGTGTGGTGGTGTAGTGGTTAAGAGCGGTAGACTCCTAATCTGGGGAACCGGGTTCGCGTCTCCGCTAATGGTCAGGGGTCCCTTTACCCTTTATGAATTTAAAAGACTGAACCTTTACCAAAGTTTGTAAACCGCCTTAGAGGTTATATTTGGAATCGTGTGAAAAATAAAATAAAAATAAATAGTTTTCATGGGGAATAAAAGTAAAAGTATGTAAAAGCATGTAAAAGCATGTAAAAGCATGGAGGGCGCCTGTTGGAATTACATTTGTTGACTCCAACCTCTGCATGCTCATGAGAGATTCTTCACCTAAAAGATGTACATGTGCGAGTTCTGCCTACATGAGAAATACATGCAAGTGTTGAAAGTGTTGATGGCTTTTGCATAGAGATAATCCTCAGAAGACTAGAGTGGGCACCATTGGTTTGGTTTAATTAGCCAACAACTCATGAGGATATACCTTAATGTATGGACTAGTGATTCAGTTTGTCCTAATGAATGAGAACAGAACTGAGGTATGCTACTGATCCCAAATGACTAAATATAATGGCTTCTTTTGTGAAATGCTCACATAATGGAACATTTCTAACATACCTTTTATTGCTTTGAATTCCTAGTCTGTATTTCACTTCCTAGAGACAAAAACTCTTTAGACAGAGCATAGAGATTTCTGTCTGCTTCCATAACGATCCCCCCCATCTTTTTGTTTAGAAAAAGATAGGAGAAATAGCTCGACAAACAAAGTCATTGAAAGTTTGTATGAAAATAAAGAAAATGACCATTATTAGTCCAAAAATCTGTCATTACTTTATAGGGGGAAAATTGCCTGCTTGAGTACATGTAAAATCTTTCACATTTGCCAAGGACATTTGATAATAGTTGGAAGCCTGTGCTGGCCTTGGTGGAGATATAGAGGCAGCATATCAGTCAGCAGTAACTTGCAGTCGTGTGTTCCAGGGTTACCTGATGCAAATCAGGGGATTTAAGTATGTAATATGTCAAGTCACAAAGTATGTTCTCAATCATACATTCCCTTCAGCCAAATAAGATAGAACAATAACAGATTGTGTGGGTTTAGAGCTGCTAATCAAAGCAAAATAGGTCTTCTCTTCCCCTCACCACCACACCCTCCAATCTTGCATGTTCTCAGATTAGCAAGTTCAAAATTTCCAATCCAAATTAGACAGTCACTTTCCATTTTAATGAATGTGTTGTTTACATGGACAAAACACCTTTTCCTCTTTTTAAATTTTTTTTTGTTTCCTTCCTTTAGCAACTAGCATTTTTCCCTTCGTAAAAAAAAGGAAAATGTTTTTTTCTCTCTAATCATTCATGCAACACCACTCCTTTGGTTGTTACCAATCTGCTCTAAATGTCTTTTGCACATTTGGATAATAGAGATAAGGGGGGGGGGGAAGGAGCCACAGCTAGAAAGATCTTATGCTAATTAAATATATAAACTAAAGTGTCAGCATAGGTAATCAGACCTGAGTATGTGCATGTAGCCATGAAATCTAGGAATCAGGATTCATTAGGTGTTTATTGGTGCATGTTGAAAAGGCAGGCTTTTCTTTTAAGGATTGGTGTGTGTATTCATTTTAATGGAAACATTTGCTGCCTTATCTTTTATCTCAAGCCTTCTGTTCATCGTTATCTTTTTTTTTCCTAAGTGGCCATCATTCAGAAATTGTCACGTTGCTGATAAAAGCATTTACGGCAGTGCTTAATCCATTTATTTTTATGTTGTTTTTTTTAAAAAAAATGACAATTGCAAATCTTGAACTGGGGCGGGTAGGGTGGCTTTTGATGCAAAATCTGGTCTGTCAAGATCACTTTACACATGGCAAGATTCCTACAGAGAAGGCATTCCGCCCTTGTTTAGAAAAAAAAATAGCAGGTGATCAGTGCATAGATCATCTTAGTGTGTTGTACAAATGCAAACTAGGAAAGCAGGTTAGATTTCAGATTCCCAGATACAGCTACAGTGGTGCCTCGCTAGACGAATTTAATTCGTTCCACGGGTCTATTCTTATAATGAAAAATTCATCTAGCGAATCCCATAGGAATGCATTGAATTTTTTTTTTGAAAAAAAATTTTGCCCATAGGAACGCATTAATTGAATTTCAATGCATTCCTATGGGAAACCGCGATTTGCTAGACGAATTTTTCATAAAACGAATTCGTCTAGCGAGGCAACCTCCGCTAGAAAAATCCTTTCTTTAAGCGGAAATTTCGTCTTACAGGGCATTCGTTAAGCGAGGCACCACTGTATAGATATATAGATATAAATCTATATTCTGAGTAAACATGCAGTGCCATACCATTGACATATGTGGTGTAGATTATATGCTATTTTCTATATGTATTAAATGCAGGTGTATAATCATAAATGAAGTGACTCAATGAATCAACAAAAGAAGAGTGGTAAAAATTTGCTTGCCCTTTACCTGTTCTACACCTTATCCATTGGCCAAAGATTTATGCATTATGTTTAACAATCTGACTAGCATATAGTTGGGCATGTTAAGTTAAATATCATTACTTACCATTATCAGTTGCCAAGTGAACTCAGTCAATGGCCTGTGCTCACATCCACTTCAGTACTACCATCAGAGTCAACAGAAAGTTGGTATAAGCCAGGTCTGACCACTAATCCATCTACTCTGATGGCCAGCAGCTCTCCGGAATTTCCAGAAGGCGTTTTCTCATTGTGGAAGCCTGCTCTTATTACCTAGAGATGTTCAGGATTGAACCTTGCATGCCCAAGGTCTGGTATTGCATAATATTAGAATTCAATGTCATTTAGTGAAGCTGAATGTTGGAAGATTTGAGACAGGAAAAAAGGAATCACTTCTTCACGCAGGGCATACTATGGAATTCACTCCCACAAAATGTAGCGATGGTTACGGACTTGGATGGATTAAAAAAGGATTAGACAAGTTCATGAAAGATAAGGCAATCAGTGACTGCATAGTGTCCCTGTTTTCCAGGGACAGTTCCAGAATTACAGAAGCTGTCCCGGTTTCTGATTTGATCCCAGAATGTCCCGGTTTTCCTTTTTCTTCCCCTTCACATCTCAGAGAACAATTAAAAGTGGTGTGTGTGTGTGTGTGTGTGTCTGTGTCTGTGTGTTTGTGCTTGTATAGGTGCAAAAATAGAGTCCTGTTTAGAGTTGCCATATTTTGAAGAGCAAAAAAGAAGACACATTTGCCAACTTCTACTTTTAACTACGGATTGCTATGATGACTCTCATTTTGTTGTTGTTTAGTCGTTTAGTCGTGTCCGACTCTTCGTGACCGACTCTCATTTTACATACCCATGACCGACTCTCATTTTACATACCCATGAAAACGAGGCTGTGTCCTGGAAAAAAGAGGACATATGGCAACCGTTATCCTGAAAATAAAATACCTGCACCAAATGAAGGAAATGGTGACACTGGCATCTGAAGCCCTTCCTATAATTTTGAAGGAAAAGGACACCAATCCACTTTAAATTATTTATTTGCAATGCTTCAGCAGCCAACCATTTCTTAGGAAATACAGCGAGTGTTGATTATTGGAAATGGATCCTTACACTGGCTGCTCAGAAGTAATTTCCATTGTATTCAATGGAGCTTATTCCCAGGTAACTGGGTAAAGACTGGGCAGCCTTACACTGCAGTCCTAAGCATTTTTACTCAGAAGTCCCACTGAGTTCAATAGGATTTACTCTCTGGTATGTTCCTGAGCGGGACACGGGTGGCGCTGTGGGTTAAACCACAGAGCCTAGGGCTTGCCGATCAGAAGGTCGGCGGTTCGAATCCCCATGACGGGGTGAGCTCCCGTTGCTTGGTCCCAGCTCCTGCCAACCTAGCAGTTCAAAAGCATGAAGTAGATAAATAGGTACCGCTCTGGCGGGAAGGTCAACGGCGTTTCCATGTGCTGCTCTGGTTCGCTAGAAGCGGATTAGTCATGCTGGCCACATGACCTGGAAGCTGAACGCTGGCTCCCTCAGCCAATAATGCAAGATGAGCGCCGCAACCCTAGAGTCGGTCACGACTGGACCTAATGGTCAGGGGTCCCTTTACCTATGCTCCTGAGCATTCTCAGAGTTTCCATTATTATTTCTACTACAATATCCCACCTTTTCCCCTGACAAGGCAGCTTACAGTTAAAATTTTATTTCATTCTATTTATTTGTGGAAGGTGTTGAACAGGATCCCTTCCCTTGCGCATTTTTCTTTGCAACAATCCTGTGACGTAGGTTCGGTGGTGAGGTTGCAGTTGGCTCAGGGTGACTGATGTAGATGCGTATATGATGTCTCTGTGTTCAACGAGATCAAACATGGTGGAAGTAGAAATGATGCCCCTATTTTCATTGGAGAAATGTTGGCGGGGATGTGACTGCAAGCCACAATGGCTGCTATTCAACCTCCTCTGTGAGAGGCAGTAAGCTTCTCTATACCAAATGAGGGGAATCACAAGACATCTGCTTGGCTCCTGTGAGAACAAGATGCTGATCCAGCCGGGCTCTTTTGTATGGTCTTTTGTTCAAAGCACTTACTCTACCACGTGTCCTAACAAGACAACCTCCCTTCTCCTGCTGGCAAAATTCCATCCTGCATTGAACCAGGTTCCACAGGACTAGAAAGTATGAAGGACCCGATTGCATGACACCAAATATACTACTTGCCTAAGTGACGTTTCTCAAAGTGCTATGGAATAGGGGGGGGGGAACCTTTTTAAAAAGGGAGATTAGATGAGCCTCTTTTGGGAGCGATCCCTAATCCATAGACTGCCTTGCCTAGCATGGAGGATTAGCCTCCCTCCATTGTCTTGGGTTTATTCTATTCACGCCCTTGTGTGCCGCCAAGCAGAGTGTGTGCACATCCACCTCTCTTGCACAAGAGAAGTTAACTGTTTCAATTGGCAAGGAACTCGCAGCTTTCTGGGTGGTAAAGACACCATGCCCTGCTGCTCACTGTTTATGTTCAGAATCCCTTTTTTATTTGTCTAGATTCTGTTAACCATTGCCCAGTTCACTCTAAAAATGTTGGCAGGCAATCTGCACCAGGACCCTTGCCATTGCTAGAACTGCAGCATGTTAATGCAAAGAAGGTGAGGGAGGTGGGGGAGAGACAGAAAAAGACATTCCCATGCCCGTGAAAGGGAGCAAGGAATTAATGAATTAGCAGCGCTAGTAGCAACCACATCAGGGATGGCCAAGGAATTGCAATGGCAGGCTGACTTTGAGCTCTGTTGTTATTTCTCTACTGTAAACAGGTTTTAGATATGTGAGATAGCTAGATAATCTTGGTGAGATGCAAAGAACCCCTGAGACCCGAGTTTGACTAATGCTATACTGTATTTTAAATGCATGTGGAATTTAAATCCGGATGCAGTCCTGCCTTAAGGGGCCGGCATCATCCATATGTTTTTGACCTTGTACTCGATTATGGGCATACAAGGTAGGAGGAAGATGAAGAAGAGTTTGGATTTGATATCCCACTTTATCACTACCCAAAGGAATCTCAAAGCGGCTAACATTCTCCTTTCCCTTCCTCCCCCACAACAAACACTCTGTGAGGTGAGTGGGGCTGAGAGACTTCAGAGAAGTGTGACTAGCCCAAGGAAACCCAGCAGCTGCATGTGGAGGAGCAGGGAATCAAACCCGGTTCACCAGATTATGAGACTACCACTCTTAACAACTACACCACACTGGTGGATGTGGCAGATAAATACGTGCTGCCCTGCACTTGCAGGAGCCAAGGAAAGGGTTGTAGCTTAGTGGCAGAACATCTGCCTTGCCTGGAGAAGGTCCCGGGTTCAATCCCTGGCATCTCCATGTAAGGTTAGGAGAGACCTCCTCTCTGAAAAGCCTGGAGAACTACTGAGAACAATATAGAGCTACATGGTTAAGCAAAATGGACCAGTGGTCTGATTCAGTATTAAGCAGCTTCCTATGCTTGCTGTCTCCCTGCCACATGGTATACTGCAATCCAAGAAGACCGGATTCTCATCAGGAAAGGAACGCATGGCTTGATAGCCACTGTACAAGAAGCCTCTTGCTTAATGAGGTTAACACTACCAAAATTTCTTTCTTGGCACTGGCAGGTTTCATAATGACAAATCGCTAAATCACTCCACTGTGATATGTTAATTTAGAGGAACATTAATTTCCATATCATGTAGTATCACTCAGAAAGTATAAAGTAAAATATGCAGAGTGCCCAAACCCTTTCTGGTTTATAAATAGCATGATTCTGCCTTTCAGTGAAAATCTCTAGTAAAGTTGAGACATGCTAAAGGAAGACTTGGTCCAATATTTCCCTCGTGGCATACTTAAGTGGATCGCTTCTGTGCGGTCATTTTCCTGGCACAGACTCTGGAACGTGTAGTCCTCCTTCACCAGGGAAATGGAGCACCCATGTCTGTCTCTTTTGCTGCCAGATGTAAAGTTAAATGGCCGAGGGGCAGCAGGGAAAGAGAAAGGGAGTGTTGGAGATGCAGAGCATTCATGAAAGATCACATCCCTTTCAGAACAACAAAGAAATACTCCTGCAACCTTAGACTATGTTGTTTCAGAAACCATGTAGGGTATTGCATGTGGAATCCTAGCCTTAGCCTGTTCCCTGATGTACTAGTTTCTATATGTGGGGACGTTATTGTTTTTGACCTTAAGTGGCTTCAAATGTAGTTTCCCAACCTGGTTTCTAAAATAGTCCTTTCTCAGGAGCTATGTGCCATGTCATATTTGTGAATGTACAGTTTAGCTCTTACCTAATTCTAAACATCATTGTATAGTTACAGTCAAGGTGATTAAAGACCAGAAATTATATCACACACACACACACACACACACACACACACACACACACACACACCCCTCTTATTTCAGTAGAGTTATATTCACATGCTACATTTAATGAGCATACAATGTATATAACCTGTTTATGCAAATAATTGAGCTGCACCCTCGCCTGCAACATTGACTGAAAGTAACAGTGTATTCGATAGATGAGCTGTGCAAATCAACAAGCAGGCACCAGCTCCTAGGGACCGAGACTTTTGGACCCCCAAATATTTTTCAGGTGGGGGCCACCCCCCAATGTCCAAAAAGTGCAGAGGCAAAGTGCAGAGTCAAGCACAGTTCAGCTCCAGTGGCTGGCTCCTCCTCTTCCTGCTGCTGCTGCTGCTGCGGAGGGGAAGGAAGGTTGAAGCAGCCTCTGGCCGGTGGCGATACCAGAAGGAGGTGAAGGAAGAGCTGCCAGCCATTGAAGTCAAGCAGCTGCCACATTTGACTCCACCCCCAGCTACTCCCGACGTCCTGACATCACACATACACTGTCATGATGTCACACGTGTGACATCCTCCTCCATCAACCTCCCTCACAAGTTTTCACTCTTTCGCTACAACACATGTGTAGAAACAGCTTGTGCCTGTGTTTGGTGTAATATGTGGACATGTTTCATGTGTGGAGTGTTTAATCTAATCCATGTGGGTGAGCCTATGCAATAGGAGGAATAAGGAAGAGGTTGGTTGGTTAATATGGAATAATGGGAAGGCCTTTTGCATATACATCCTAACAGAGCGTTTCCCAGCTGTGTCACAAAATGACATTTCAAAGTCCCATAATGTGATGGGAGCCAAGACACTCAAACTAGTTTGAAATCAGTTTCAGTTTGTCACCCAAACCCTGGTAACTGATTTATTTGTATTCTGCACATGGGCTTTCTGCTGTCTATTCACATCACCTTTTGCTACATCTTCTGGCACCAAGCATGTGAAAGAACAGCTGGCTATGCATGCTGCCTGTTTGCTGCAATAAGGGACTATTTCGAGATTCGTGGGATGATAGTTACATTTTTCTACCCCATCTCTTTGTACATGGGCAGGGCAGGCGACTCTGAAATTCCTGTCAAGGAAGGAGCACAGAAAACCAAATTATTCAGGCTGCTCTAGGAAATGCACAGAGTCCTGGAGCCTTGCCACCTTTTCATTTATGCATGCAAATTAGGAATTATGCAGAAGAGCTATTTGATTCTTGTTTTATTTTTGCTTAATCAGTTGTCTGCATGTTTGTACAGTTCAGTCACTGTCACTTGTGATTGTTGCTGCCATGACACGGCAGCGTTTATCAAGAGGCAGGGCGTGAAAAGGAAGCAATCTCCGCTTGAGAGGCAGCAGGGTGAAGCGTTCAGCTATGCCCTGTGGGGCAGGAGAGGTAAGCACGCCTTTGCAAGTGTTTCCAAAAGTTAAGGGGGAAGCGCTCTGGGTCTAAGCTCTTTTAATATAATTACAAGAGGCTCATCCCAAATTTGCATTCACTCCGAGGCGCGAAGATTCAGATATTATTGTTGTCACTTGATGGCCCTTCACCAGGTTCAACACATTTATTACAAAATAATTAAGCCCTTTCTGTATGTTTGTGTATGGGGGGGGGGAGGATGTTTTCTGTTTTTAGGACTGTTAGAAGTGCAGTGTGTAGAAAAGAATGTGTGGTCCTTGAGATATTGTTGGTCTCCAATTTCCGTCAGCCCCAGCCACATGACCAATCGCTGAGGATGATGGGAGTTCTAGTCCAATAACATCTGTAAGGCCACTGGTTCCCCATCCCTGGCTTAAAACCTGGGTATTGCAGTGGTCTTGAAAGATTGCTATTGAAGATTTCTAGGTCAAAGAAATCCAGGGTTGGTGCTGAAGACTGCCGTCAGTGCATCATGTACTGTGCTTGGAACCCCATGCACAGAACTTTCCTATTTTCTATAAATTTGTGGATAGGAAAACGTAAAGGGATGTCTTCAGCTACTTCATTGGAGTTGAAAACCAAGCCCTCTCACTGCACTGATGATCAAGTAACTCGTATCAGGACATTCTTGCTCCTTCATCTATATAATAACCAGGTTTCTGAATGAGTCAAGTCTGCTACAGCTTCTGAATCATCATCCATTCAGCTGGCCAATCATTGGCTGATATAACCTGAATGGGAGTTAATGACTGGAAATTTGTCTCGCCTGACTTTGAGACATGACACCCTTCAACTCATGGCACTTGGCAGACAAACAGCATTGTTGAAATGTACACGTGATTTCTTCTTCATTTTTTCTTTTTTTCTTTTAGTAGACAGAATGGTGTGGCCCTGTCACTCACCTCACCTTTCTCGCATTGTGTTGCTGCTGTGTCCTGGGACGAAGGGGGAGTGGGATAATGTGGTGGTGAGGCTGACATGATGCAGACATGATGGCAGGAGAGCCAAATTGGCTCTGCTGGTGCATTTGCACTGCACTGACCTCACAGATGACTCCCCTCTTCCTCTCCAGGCCAGTATGCAACAGTGATGGACCCAAGGGAGGTCAGGTGGTCGATGTAGTTTCACCACACGGTTCACTACTGCCACTTCCTCTTTCCTTCACCAGCAGTCTTCCTGTGTTTTCGGTTCATGCACCCCATCCCACCTGCCATTGCCTATAACCTCAAGGTGCCTCATCCCCACACACAACCCCCACCATGTGCTTTCCATGTTCTCTGGTCACACAAACTCATGAAGACTTCTTAGTGCCTCCTTACTTCTTGCATTTGCCTGGTTTTCTTTCAAGCCACAGATAAGCAGAATAGGCAGAGCAAGTAGACCTTGCTTATACTGGGTTAGGCTGGGCGGTTGTTATGTATCAAGGGAGGGGAGGGAGAAGAGCCAGCTTCTTGTTTGCTTTGTGTGGCCAGCAGAGGGCATTCAGGTGTCAGTTGTTAGGTCCTGTCAGCAGATGTGGCATCTGGAAGTATCACCCAGTTGGCTGGCTTTGTGCAGTGCAAAAGCATGTGAAGACCATTTGGAAACTTGGAAGTTGTAGAATATATTCCCCGGTTCCAAGAAATAGCAAGTTGTTGGAATCAATTAAATCAGTATTATAACTTGGACATCAATTCTCCATTCAAACTGGTTTAGAACTTATATGGAGCTGCTGAATTTCAAATACTGAATGTTGCTCCTTGGTACTAGTGGAGAGATCTTTAGATAGATTTTGCTAAGTGATTTGGATCTTGCAAGATAAAAGGCATTCTAGTAAGTGAAGAATTATAATTGTTGCCCACGCTTGACATAAAAAGGATGTATGCCTTAGATTTATGCTTGATGCGCATACAAAGGATATACAGTTACATACAAACACAGAGAGCCATTTCAGAACATCAGGCTGGCAATCTCATCCTCTTTATTCTTATTCCACTGTCCAGTGATCCATTTACTGCATTGCAATATCTCCAAGGCAACCCCATGCCATCTATGAATGGAAAATTATATAGCTGACTTTCTCCTACTCAAATATCATCTCTGTTTTAGAAGATATAACTCAGACTATAGCACTTCAGGCTCCTGCGATCTTTAGTGCTGCATACATGAAGAAGGGCAGCACTATCAAGGGGACATTGTTCCATAATATTTTGTGATTGATGATTAAGAGACAATTCCAGGTATTTCCGTTTGCCATAGAACACTAGTGAACCTAACAGACCACACAGCAGGCTTAGGAGAAGCATATATAGTTAACCACCATTTGTTCAGTCTCGTTGCTTAACTATCAGTTGCTTCCAGTGAAACTCCTGTATCCACCTGTTGCATCTGTAATTATGCAGTCAGACATTCGCACATTTTTCAATTAGCTGCTCACTCAACTTGTTCTATAATGTTTTGGTCCTTTCAGCTGAAGGTATGGCCTATTAGCTGGGCAGAAGAAATTAATGGCTAATGTATAGACCTCATTACAAAACAAGCGTTTCACATACCTAATTGTACAATACTTTCTTTGCATGCACACGAAAGCTCATACCAAAATAAAAACTTAGTTGGTCTTTAAGATGCTACTGAAGGAATTTTTGTTTTGTTTTGCTTCGACTCAGACCAACACGGCTACCTGCCTGTAACTAATACTTTCTTTATTTCTTTTTTGGAACCAATAAGAAACAGGCAGCTTCTAGAAATACTTAGAAGAAATAGTAATTAAGAGGACTGTTGACGTTACATTAAATCTTCAAGAGTAATTAAGGGGATATATTTTGTTGCATTTGATCCTCATAATATGAAGTTATATACAACTCTCTGCAATAGGGATCAGCAGCTGACAACTGTAGGTCAAACTGAACCTGCTGATGAGCATCACCTGCCTTTGAAGTTGTCAACCCAGAAGTAAGAAGAAAATGTAGAAGCACCTGGGACTGTTGCCAGCAGCACCAACACCATGGAATTATGCTTGCCACTTATGCTTGCTTGTGTATACAGTACACTTAGCCACTGACTGGTCCAGCTGTGAGTATCCTTTGGCCCTCCAGACATTGCTAAACTGTAACTCCTGTCAGCCCCAGCAAGCACGGCCAGTGACCAGGGCTGATTGCAGATGTAGTTCAGCAACATATGGAGGGTCAAAGGTTCTCTGCACCTTGAGCAGTACCATACTCATAGAGGTCATCTGAAAACAGACGAGTCTTCCACAGTGCCCATGGCATGATTCAAATATATATTGAGGGAAGACTCTGAGATCCATAATATATCTCTAGATGAGCATGCAACATGCTATTATCACAGCCAGCACAGTTTACATCATAGGAGGAGATTTTTTTGTGCTGTGTGCGTCCTTGACGCAACCACACTGTGAATATTGTTATCGGTTCTAGACACCCTATTGCTAGACACATCTATTGGCACATCGCAGGGAGTTCAAAGAAGATGAAGATCAATTGTTAGGGACCTGGAGACTGACTGTCTAGGTGATAAGCCTAAACATGAGAGTACTTGTCAGGTATCCAAAGAAGGCGAACATGGAAGGATTAGCAAGGGGGTACGGATAGGAATATAAACAATATTAACCAGTTAAAATTTAAGGGGAGTTGCTTTAAAAACTCTATGGAAGTAAATAAATCAAGGAGAATAAAGTCTGCTGTTATTCAGAATGCTGTTACAAGTTTGAATGGAGGATTTAAAAGGGAGCCAATAGGTCATTTAGTCCTAAGGCAGAGTATCTTATACCTATAGTAACCCCAAGAGAGCCTGTCAATCTTTTTCTTTGGAAACCTCAAAGGAATGGCATTCTAAAATGGCTTCAGGCACTTTTAAACTTCAAGACCTTTTTTCCGTAATGGAACAGAATCTTTCCTTGCTTCACTTTCCCCCTATCTTTTCTTCTCTAATATATTTTTAATTTTTTTTTAAATAAAGACACAAAAGATATATTGAATTCTTCCCACTCCCCCCATCACATTCCATTTCCAGGAATTTTATAAATGCCATACTGCTGAAGCACAGAACTCGGTGTGTAAACATAAAGCTAGGAGTGTTGAATCTAGAGGCCTGGTACCAACATGCAGCAACCTCAGGCAATGGGTGGGCTCCTACGGCCCCCTGCTATTTGTACCCACCCATTTGGCTGAGTCTCCCCAGCCACTCTGGGCAGCTCCCAATCAAATATTAAAACAGTACAGCATTAAATATTAAAAACTTCCAATCTTCTCTTGGGAAGGACATCACTTTAATCACCCACAATGCCCATAGGCATTGGGACGTGTGGAAAATTTAATAATGTTGGGTCCAAGTTGCACAACTCTGCTGCTGTTGCTGCCACCACCTGGTGAACTCACTAGAACCCAGCAATATAAGAGGGGCCTGCTATAGGGCACTTGGGGGGGGGGGGACTCCTCAAACCTGGAGCTGGCATTTACAGACTCCACAACCTGAACCTGTGCATTCCACACAAATGACCGAATTCTCCTGAAAATTAGGAATCCGATGCATTCAACCAATATGAAACTCTTCCTGAAATGTTCCTTCAAGAGGCAGGCTGCCATTAGACACCTGCCTTTCTGAAATGTGCATGAGCTTCCTAAAACACAGACAGAGTTCTATTGCTATTTTCCGTATGAGTGAAATTGAGTTGGAACTGGCATTCTGAGGATGCAAAAGTACAAGTATACCCTAGGCTGGCTCAGCGAGGAATTTTGTCCTTCAGTCCATTTGGGTTTGATCCACCTATGATATGTTGACAACCCTGGGCATCTATATAGAAAGCTACACCCTGTAATCAATAAAAATTAGTATGCCCTAGTTAATTCTGCATTCAAAATCGTGGACATTGCTGTATCGCAGGGGCCTCTTGTATCTGGAATGTAGCTGTTCTGTCTTAATTCCATCATGCTGCTGTTGCTGCACAAGCAGGTGCCACCCATCTAGCTAATGAACAAACCAGCTAACCCACTTCCTTGCGGTGCTCTGTAGGATTAACCAATTCATTTTCAAATACACAGCCTTGAGGGGTCTGTGGGTTGCATCCTTTGGTTAAGACATGCATGCCCTGTTGGCTAAGAGCACCAACATGAGCGCCAGTAGCTTCGTGTTAGGGTTTGTTTCAATCCGTGCCTTTTGATAGCTCCTTTCCTTTGGCATGCAAACTTCATAATCCTTCTAGTGAGTTCTACCACCCACACATAGAAACCAGACCAAGTAGCAGCACAAACAATAGGAAGGGTAATACTGCATGATGAAAACGAAGGCAGAGTTGATCAACTTCCTTGCAATAACTGTTTCCTATCTCTGACCTGCCATCTTAGGTAGCTGCATTTTAATTTAACTGGTAGCTCAACATACAATCAAGTATGATGAAGTAGGAGCCATGGAGCCTTCTTACATTTTGAAAGATATGTGAAGTATGGTTACATAAGATACCACCTCCCAAACTGTCTAACTCATTTTATTCAGGCTACAAGATTCATATCTCTGCCTTAAACCTGTAGTGAGCATCATCACATACATGGGTTAACCATTTAAACCCCAGACCTTGTCTGCCCAGTATATAACACATCATCTCAAAGTCCATGTGAAATACAAAAATTACATTTGCATTAGAACAAGAAAAAGCCATGAAGGAAGCTGTAACTCAGGCACCCCCAAACTTCAGCCCTCCAGATGTTTTGAACTACAATTCCCATCATCACTGGTCCTCTTAGCTAGGGATCATGGGAGTTGTAGGCCAAAACATCTGGAGGGCCGCAGTTTGGGGATGCCTGTTGTAACTTATGTTGGTCTGTTGGATGTCTATAAACCCAATAGGAGTTACTATAGTGGTTCATACACTCAATGGAAACAGCTATACAAAAAGTGTCCCTTGGAGGAGGATTATAATGTATCAGGCCTGAAATAAAACTTTCTTCAAGCACCTGTAATTCCTTGCTTCCCTCACCCCACACTTGTCAGTGGTGTTCTTTCCAGTTTTGTGGTCACTTCTTTGCTTTATCTCTACTCGCGTGTATCAGCTTTCACTTCCAGAATGCAAAATGTGAATATTTGCAAGTGATTTGTTGGCAGTTAGCCAGAGCTTTGCAGGGATTTTGAGAATCAAACTATGGATGGCAGCTGGCGAGGTGGTTCGTTAGGTGAAATTGCCCACAGCTGCAGGGTAGCAACAGAGGAGGAGAGTGTTCCTGTCTTTACTTCTCATTGCTGGGACCTTTTATTGTGATAGAGGTTGGGGCTGCCACATGCAACACCATGTAAGTGTAAGTTGCAGAGTGGAGAGCTAATCCAGCATGATGCAAAGTGGAGAGCTGACCAAGGATGGATGCAGACAGCTTTCTATTGTGAAAGGTAAGTGTGAAGAACCCTCTCCCCTCCTCTATTGCCACACCATGGCTACCCACAATTTTCACCTACCCAAACACCTCACTGGCTAGGGCTGCAGTGAACACAGTCCAAAGCAAATGGAGAACATTCATGCTAGGCATAAAATTATCATTTTCATGTACCGGTATCAAAGAGTTTCAGGTTGTGAGCTGTGGGAGATAGCCAGCCCAGCGTTCGCCCTGTAATCGCAGGCCGATGACGTTTCATTCAGGAATGCGATGTGCTCGGTTGCTGTTGTGATTCTCTGTAATATGAAACGTCCTTACTATGTCTGTATCTGTGTGTCGTGGCTCTTACAGCTGAGAGGAAGCATCTCTCGGCTGGGGACTTTACCTTAAAATAAACACCTGAGTTTTAATGAGAAGGAGTCACCGAAAGTAATTTCTAGACACTGAAGCTGAATTACTTTTCTAGCTGTGCATCAAGCTCTGCAAATTAGAACTGGAAAGAAAGGTTTCTGAAGTTTTAGCAGAGGAAAACACCACGGAGCGTACTGGGCGAACTGGCACAGCTGGACATTGCTAGTGAGCCCAAAGGTTTTTTACCTTATGTTTCTAGGTGCTGTGCTGTATCTTTTCAAGGTACCCCAACACAGGTTTTGTCCTTATATCCCTGCATTTCACTTACAGGTCTAATTGTTTCTGGGGGAAGGTGATAAGAGAAATGATGTGGGAAGCGTTCCTGATTGTGTGGCAGTAGTTGCCACATCTGGGCTTGCGCACATGTTGTGTTCCTCTTTAGACACTGTGCATAATGTGTAGGCATAAAAGGAGCAAGGCCACAAGGGCATGCAATGAATGGCAGAGGTGTGGCCAGGCAGTGCAAAGCCCACACTACCTGGAATTAATCTATCATGGAACCAAAGTAGGTGAAATAGAATACCCTAAGGGGAAAGTATTACATAGTTTGTCATTCTTTGCATGCCATTAGCACATTGGTCAATCCAGAGGCTCTTACAAATGACGTGTTTATTGATCATCCATCCTGATTTGCTGGCACAAAGTCTACAGGGATGCAAGGTTATATATGGTCTTTCTTGAGCATTCATCCCGACTTGTTCATGGGAAGAATATATGAAAATGAGCATTCAGCTTGCTTTGCTTATGAGGTGTTCATATGTCTTCCCCTTAATAGTTTGTTCATGCCACACTTTTCACATTTGCACTAAGGCAACAGATTGCTTTAATCCACTTTAATTGGGCAAATCTAAATTTCCCAACTTGAGGTCTTTCCAGAAAATACTGGCAGCCTGGAGGTACCTCAGAAATGGTGGTTTCAGTGGGATACATAGCTGCCAAGTTCTCCCTTTTTTAAGGGAAATTCCATTATGCTGAATAGGCTTCCTCGCGAGAAAAGGGAAAACTTGGCAGCTATGGTGGGATATGTCCATTTTTAAAAACAGAACTTCTGAAATATCTTTATATACTCCTCTTAAGGCATGCCATTGCTTCATTGGATTTGATCAAATAGTGTGTAGAGTCTTTTTCCACTGGAGACTCAACTGAACATTCATGTCTTCTGCTCTTTTTTATGAATAAGATATTATAAACCTAAAATCTATGCTAGGGTGTCCAGGGATTAGCCATAATCATAGCTAGGCAACAGTTGTTCTGTGGCATTGTAATTGTAATGAAAGTTCATATAATCTGCTTCTTTTTCTTTCAAATCCTAATTTACAGATGTTGTTAGAAACCGAGGTAGATGCACTCTTGCTATGTAATCTACTTTCTGCCAGAGTTCCACTAGTACAAAATGAAAACAGAAGATTATTGCATTAAGGAAGGCTTTTGGGCGGTGGTTGTGATGGGGGGGGGGGGCTGGTGAGGGAAGAGAGTTTAAAGGCAACCAATTTGATAATATTTCTGCTGTTCGACCTATCAACTTACCGTTTATGTGCTCAGACTTGATGAAAAGTAACTACGAAGAAAAACTTTGGACATTGTTATAACAGGAGGTCAAGTAGATTTTTAAGGTGACCCTTCTCTCTTCAGCTGGAGGACCATAAGAGGCCTTTAAATTGTGAATTCAATATAAGGAAAAATGGTTCTGGGTATCAGAATGCTATCAATGTTTATGTCCCTTGGCATCCAGTGAAGCTTACTCCCAAGTCAGTGTGTTTCAGACTGCAGCCGTGGCCTAGATCTCCATTTGAGTGGCTAAGAAACATCTCTGTTTCAACACAAAAACCCACTCACAACAGTGACAGAAAGCATTAACAGCACCCTAACAATAAAAACAAAATCAACTCCATCCACGAAAGGCCTGGAAACAAGGTAGAGCTTTACCAGATGCCAAAATGATGTCGGTGAAGGTGCCAGTTGGACCTCACTGGGGACAGTGTTCCACAGATGGGGAACCACAGCTGAAAAGGTCCTCTCCCTTATCACCCTCTGAGGAAGGACCCAGAGTAGGACCTTGGATGATGATGATCCAAGGGTCCAGGTAGGTTAATGCTGGGAGAAGCATTTCTGAAGATAGCAGCCTGGAACCACTCTTTGTTGAAGTAAGGCATTAATGACTTTGCTGACCTATCCTGCCATTCAACCCAAGTGGCTGTATGAACCTGGCCAAGTATCTTGTCCCTCACCATTTCTATGTTCCCAGGCAATATGGGATAAGAAAGCACTCAGCAGTATCATCAGCACCAATGATGTAATCCAAATCCCAGGAGAGGGAAACAGTTTTCTCCTCAAAATGCTTAGCAAACGTATCAAAGTGGGCTTTAGATGGCTCCATCACCCCCCTAGGGTCAGTATGCAATAAACTTCCAGCCTTTCTCAACCTTGGATCTCCATATGTTGCTGGACAACAACTCCCATCATCCCTGACCACTGGTCCTGTGAGTTAGGGATCATGGGAGTTGTAGGCCAAAAACACTCTTAAACAACTCCGCTGGACAGCCAGCTAAGGACAGTGGAGAAGCAAGCTTTCGTCAACACTTTCATTACCACTGAGTAGGCTCAAATTCAAGTGCATGCCAGTGTTTGGTGACATTCACTAGGAAGTTTTTCTCACCTGTACTCAAGCCGTCTTACTCCTTGCTCCTAGTTTTGAGGTATACCACAGAGATTTCTGAACTCTGCCAGTCAGGAGAGGCTGCTCAGTGCACTCATGTCAACTTCCTGGCTCATCTTTGGGTTCCAAAGATTGACCAGTGCTTTAATTGATGAGCCAGATGGAAAACTGCTCAGAGCTCTCTGAAAACTAGTTGGATCCATTAGTCTCTGGGGTGACCCATCTTAATAGGTCGCCCACCTCTGCAGTGGGGTGAGGCCACCGTTAAGTCAAAGGCTCACCAGAAGGTGATCTGGCCATGACACCTTCAGGAAATTGATTCCCAATCGGCATGGTTTGCCATATGCTCTGGCTAATTCTGAAAGTGGTCTGGATAATTGGATAGCATGGATTGCTTTCACCCACAGTTTGAGAAGGAGGCTGAGTTTCTAATGAAAATTAATTGTATCAAAATCAGAGTTACGATTTTTCTTTGGGAAGAACTCATTGATGGGAAGTGAATTGTTTCATTCTTTAGTACTGTAGTCTCCTTCACCTTCAGAGCACAGCTGAAGGGTCCCAAAGTTTCAGGGGCAAAGGCAATGAAAGAAGCCATGTTTTGCCCTTGGTTGGAAGGTCAATATTGTTGCATCCTCAGTAGCAGCTGTGTCTCTCTGAACTCTGCATTATGAAAGATGAACTGCATTAAATGCTAAATCATTAAGGATCAGCTGAGTAAAAGCGCTGTGGTGGGTTGCCCTGCTTAAATCGCCAGCATCTGCCTTCTGTCATGCGGAGGGTTGCTCTTTACAATCGCGCAGCAAAATGCTGACAGAAGGGCTATGGCTAAAGCTGCAGCAGCAACTTGAACAAATGTAATCTGGGCTTTCATCAGACAGTAAGTGATGGTGAGCATATACCCAGCTCAAGAACTGGCAATTCGTTATGTGATGCTCATACCCTCCAACATTTCTCCAATGGAAATAGGGACATCCTAAGGGAAAGTGGGACATTCCAGGATCAAATCAGAAACAGGGACAGCTTTGGTAAATCCAGGACTGTCTCTGGAAAATAGGGACACTTGGAGGGTTTGGATGCTTTTTGGTGAACAAAAATGGAAATTATATTCAGATGTCACACTAAACCACCTGGGAGATCAGGGTTTGAATCACGACTCAGCCATGATGTTCACTGGGTGACTTTGGGTCAGTCACTGTCTCTCAGCCTAACCTACCTCACAAGGCAGGGAGAACCATGTACACCACCTCGATAATAATAATAATAATAATAATAATAATAATGTAGCATGAGCAAGCCTAGGCAAACACCAGGCTCACACACTCTTCTTCCCTTCCTGGCCTCCAGTGTGGCCATGAGGAGTTTAGGAACTTCCTTCTCATTTTGCTAATAATTTCATCCAACTTGAAAAATGTTGGTTTGTTTGAAACAAGCCAACTTGAGAGTGGTGTTCAACTAAGTTTTACTCATAGTAAAGTAAAATGACTGAAATTAGTGGATGGCCATTACTTGCAAAGGGTCTGCAGAGTAAAAAATAGTTGAAAACTACCCTGTGATTTAGTGTGATATCCAAACATGGCCTGAATACCATGCTGGTCTTCTGTTGAGTATAAAGTCCGCAGAAGTAAACATTACGTTTTTATTCCAGTTTGAAGACTGGTAGAGCTACGGTTGATGAGGTATTGTCATGACCCATGCAGGTTTCTAACCTTAGTTATTGACCCTACATTATATATCAGGATGTCTATGCAGCATGAAGTAATACTTTTGTATAGTGTATCTAGTTTTCAGATCACATGAGAAAATGGTGCTAACAAGCAGAATCTGACTGTGATCAAAGCAATAGACCTTGTAGGGAGACGGTGAGAAATATGGGTATGCAGTGCCCAACATTTGGCATTTTAAAAGATAAACTTTATGATCCCCCCCCCAAAAGCACAACAAAACAAAAGAACCACATACAGTGTAAAAGAGAAAACCATATGCATCTATTTGAATTATGTTGCATCAAATGCCTGGTACAAATACATTAATACTTTGGCTCCGTATCTTTAAAAAAAACTTCCTAGGGTGCGAATCCCATTGAACATGCTGTAGCTTATTCCAAGCAAACAGTATCGGGTGGTTCTTTAAGCATTTACTTAGTGATTTTGGAATTCAGCAAGTGTTTCCTATAATTATCTTTACAACTGCCTTGTAAGGTAGGACCAATATTGTAGAATGGAGGGAGCCGAGATGAAAATAGTGGATTGCCTATTCATTCCTAATGAACCTGTGGTAGGGTGTGTGTGTGTGATTAGAACTAGTGTTATCATGGTTCACGGCTCAGCCTCATAACCCCTACACCACACAAACATTCCAACAGCCCAAAAGTGACCTGGAATTAATCTACATTTGAACACTTGGGGTGACATTTCCCTGAAGCAACTGGAAGCCACTTAATCATTTACCGAAGTGGAAAGTAGGCGTTGTGGTTGAAGGTTCCCATGACCTTAAGACAAGGTTGTTGGGAAATGGGCATGTCTATGAAGGAAGCAGCTTATGGGAACTTCTTATGGGAAAGAATTTATTAAATAACTAGCTGGCTTTAATTAGCTATACTTGCTGCTTGTGGTCACTCAAAAAAATGTAGTTGTGCAAATAAACAAACAGTGATGTCATTTTGACTCACCGCTTGTCCATGTTTCTGAAAGTGATACTTTTGGAGCAAGTTCTTCAGGACAGGGCAGGAAGAGGATTACCACAGAACAACTAGCCTCTGAAAGCGCTTCTTTTTAGATCAGGTTCTTCTGGAAACAGCAGGAGGGAAATGCAGAACCACCCACTGGAGAGAAACCAAATACCTGCTTTACCTTTTTTGGGGGGGAGCAGATTTAGCAGCAGCACCATCAGGGCAGGATTTTGGAGCAGAAGGAATACTCTGCAGAATAAAGAGGAAGGAGGTGCCTTAAGGCTTTTTCATACAGTTCAAAGCTATCAATTTGGAGCCTTGTTTCTGAACAAAACAACATGTAGGAACACTTGGTGATGATGATCATATCCCACCCTTCCTCCTGAAGGGAGGAATTTTAGGAACACATGTGTAAAAGGAAGTGGTTACAGTATTGTCTAGGTATGAAATGAAAGGTGTGGGGGGGGGGAGATTCCTTTGATTGCATCCATGCCCTGAGACTGCAAAATGGGTGTCTACAAAGTGGAGGCCACAAGGTATTGTACTTGGTGCTGGATACACTTTGTGTATATTACAGGGCATAAGCCTTTGGCATTGGTGTGTCTTAAGCATGCCAGGACAGGTGTGCCGTAATGATGTCAACCAGATAAATTGGCATGGGAAGAAAGCATTTGCCAATCAGACGAATAATGTCATATCCAATATAGGATGCCGTTCTTGTCCACTCAGTCCTTCTCTGTTGAACTTAAAGGGGCTGACTTCTGAGTAGACATTTATAACATTGCACTGGCATTGGCAGGAGTTGCTGTACATTTATTTATTATTACATTTAAGGTAAAATAAAGTAAATGACACCTGGACGATTGAGTCCAGTCAAAGGCGCCTATGGGGTGTGTGGCGCTTATCTCGCTTTCAGGGCGATGGAGCCGGCGTTTGTCCACAGACAGCTTTCCAGGTCATGGCTAAACCGCTTCTGGCACAACAGAACACCGTGCTGGAAAACAGAGTGCACGGAAACGCCGTTTACCTACCCACCACAGCGGCACCCATTTATTTACTTGCACTATTGTGCTTTTGAACTGCTAGGTTAGCATGAGCTGGGACAGAGCAACAAGAGCTTACCCCGTCGTGGGGATTTGAACCGCTGACCTTCCGACTGGCAATCCCAAGAGGCTTAGTGGTTTAGACCACAGAGCCACCTGTGTCCCTATTACATTTATATCCCACCTTTCCTAGAAGTTCAAGGTGCCTTATGTGGTTCTTCGCCTCCTCATTTTATCCTCACAACAACCCTGTGAGGTAGGTTAGGTTGAGAGACAGTGACTGACCTGCGATTGGCAAGTGAATTTCATGGTTGAGTGGGAATTTGAACACAGCTCTCCCAGGCTCTAGTCCAACGCAGGCTTTCCTGAAAGAAACAGAGAGGCATTTTAAAACAGCACAGTTCTATTGTTTGATACAAGGCATCTGTTTGAGCAGCATCCAGACTCCAATATGAATTAACTTTAAAACTTAATTTAAAATAAAGCCACTAGGTAGGTTTACAGTGCATGAAAAGCCCTGAGAAACTCTGTATTATTTTGGTTGCTTTACGTTTCTTTGTAAAGGAATTGATCAGTACGATTGCCTCCCAAAGCCCTCTACTTCCTTGCAGTTTCCTGCATCAGGAGAGAAATTGCTGCTCTTTGTGAGTTAAACCAATCTTTAAAGAACCTTTTAAGGCTAAAATACGAATTTACCACTGTTTTTCATCTCTGTAAAAAAGGGATCCATCTCCCAATTTGTCAGCTTCTCCATCTTTCCAGCCACCTCTCCCCATAACAGTTAAAAGTTTTAAAGGACAATAAATTTGAGCGTTTTATGCAGTGCTTTTTCATAAGGGCAGTTCGATTTATCTCTATTCCTGGGAAAGATGAATGTTGCCATTCTGCATTGCAAAGCCTGCAGGAGAGCATTTATGGAACACACAGGCTCTCAGATGTCACCCGAGCACCCAAATATGGATGAGCCTTCACCCGGCAACTGCCATCTGTTGAGTGCTTTGTGACAGCTGTATCTCTTGACCAGAACTGGTTTGCGCATAATCAGGCGAGGAGACCCACCTCCCTCTCTGGTGGAAAAAAAAAAAAGATTCAATGTTTGCTAGGCCTGCGACTCCAAGTTTAATGGCACTGTAATGATTTTCTAACAGACACAGTGGTATTCGGCTTTGATTTAGAGCAAACAATAAACTAGAGCACAGTTTAAAAGCAGTGGCTAGGAATTCCTAATGCATGGGTGGGTAGTCTTGCATGAGTGCTTATGGCTGCTTATGCATGGCCCAGAGAGATATTTTTTTCCCTAAATAAAAATTATTTCCCAATAATACCTTGCATGGGTGTTTTCTCAACACACACACACACACCGCTCCTTCTGACAAGACTTCGAAAACAAGACTTGACAAAAGATTTCTGTGAATAAGACCATTGTTATCTCTGTGAGTGGCAAGGGTTATTTCCATGTCGGATATCTGCACTCAACAAAAAAACGATTTAGCATACGCAAACCAGTTCTGTTTGAAATGTGCAGACAAAAAAACAACACCAAAAACAAAAGAGTACCTTAATGTATTTTTCTTTCCAGCCTATTTTTTGGGGCAGATCACTCTCCCTTCACCCTGGTGCCCTACCCCCACCCCACCCCCTACCCCAAATCTATAAAGCTGCCATCTGTCTCTCCTGCTTGCGAAGCAGCATCTCAAAAGCTGGAGGCCTCCCAAAAGAGACGCAGCATGGCAAGGTCATAAAATGAGAGGCATAGGTGCTGGAGTGATGCAGGGGTCAAAGTCAAATCTGCTTTGAAGCATTGTGAAAGCTTCCCGGCTACCTCTCTCTCTCCCTTTAACCTATAATCACTCATCAGCTTCTCCACACATACGCTTGAGAGCTACATGCTGTCGTGCCATTGTACCAATGCCCCCTCCATGCGAAGGTCTCGGAGAGAATCGAAGAGAGAATCTCTAGGGCACCAATTCACACTTTTCTTTCCATTTAAGCACAGGAACAAGCCCTAGACTGAGCATATTCAATATATGTGCAGGCCTTATGTTAGAGTTGGGCCTTCCACAGAGGAGGCAGATGATGAGGTACCATTAAGGGGCAACACATGTATTGGTGGTTTAGTTGTTCCCTGAATTTTTATGGGACAACAGTGAGGTTTTCTACCTCGGGCACCACAAAAACCTCTCACACATTTTCATACATGACACAAAGAAGTTAAAATGGTGCCTTGTTACTATTCATGAAACACTGATGTGGAGAAAACAAAATGGTGTCGCTCTAGATCCGTCGGCAATGATGGCTGCTTCACTTTGTTTCGTGGTAAGACCAAACTTGTTCAAAACCAGGATTCTCTACTACAGTAGCTTGATTATTATTACGCTGCATTTCTAAATTGAGATGCGCTGAAATTCAAGCTTGCCTGGCAATCACATTCTATAATTTATGCATATTGCATTTACATGTTCTTTTTTCTTGCTGAGCTTTGTGAACGACCTCCACTGTTCGGTTGAATGGGAAGGGAAGGTACAAATTCCCTAAATGTAAAAATGAATCAGTATACAGTATACATGTTGTATATGGGCTATCACTCAGAATGCCCAGGCAGTGTTTGCTTGTCCATTCTGTCTCAGAAATCAGCTTGTAAGAAAGATCTGGTAATAGCTGCTGCCCAGCTATAAACAATCACAAATCAAGAACAGGCTAGACTGGAGAGGTCATAAAGAGTTCTCCAGCTCTGCTAGAAAGCAGTGGTTTTGCAATGACATGAAGGCTACAGTTGTACAATCATTTACCTGGGAGTAAGCCCTATTGAACTTGATGCAAGTTACTTTTGAGTGGGCATGTATACGATTGCACTGTAAGGATAGGCACTTCACAAGTTTTGTTTTTTTCAAATATTTGGAAGTATAGCAAAGCCACAATGTCCATAATATGTTCGTTCTCTCTTTCGCTCTCTCTCTCTCTGCATCACAGTATCTTTTTAAAAAACAAAAAACCAGGTATTCGGGAAATTCATATGGACAAAAATGGGCCTGGTAAACAAACAAACAAACAAATAGTAGACCTTTATTGTCATTATACCACCTGTGTGCAGTGAAATTAAACGAGCCACACCCACCCACCCAATACGCTCAGTATTGTCAGAAGTCAATTACACCACGGATAAAAACTGTTCTTTAACCTTCTGGTGCGGCTGACTATACTTCTGTATCTCCTGCCTGAAGGTAGTAGATTAAAGAGGTGCTAGCTGGGGTGTGAGTCGTCCCTGAGAATTTTCCTCGCTCTCCTGAGGCAGCGGTCTCCTGCGATGTCATCTAGCAAACCATTGGGTCAGGGAAAGTCCGACTCATAAGATCAGACTCTGTTTCTGTCTTTGTGAATTCCCATTTTTATTTGGTTTTATATGCTTTAACACACCAGCTTTTCTGGTTTTATGTTTTATTTTTGTTTTAATAATGTTGTTAACTGTTTTTAAGTTGTATGCCACATAGTGTTTTTAAAAAAATATTAAGGTTTTTTTATTATTTTTGTTTTAATGTTCTAGGGTTCCAAGCCGCATGTGATTGAGTGTCCCAGCGCATCTCCCCTAGTGGAACCTGCCCCAGCCATTCTATGGGCTAGGGACCACTCCCAGGGCAGTCCTGAACTTAAAAACAACTTTCCTTATACAAACTACAATAAACAAATCAATAAGCCAATGGATTTTTAAAAAATAAAAATAAAAACACGATTTACAATGACAGACAGATTAAATTAACCCCTGACGCATCCAAGCATTAAAAACAACCCCAACCCAACTAAAACAAAACAAGTCTGCTAAAATTTAAAGCCCCACAGGTTAAAATCTGCATAAGAATGTTTTAAAATACCTTACAGTGGTACCTCATGTTGCGTATGGGATCCTTTCCGGAGCCCCATACACAACATGAGCAGTACGCAACATGAAACGCTGCGTCTACACATGTGCGTGGTGCGATTCAGCACTTCTGCGCATGACGCCATTCATCGCGTCTGCGCATGCATGAACCGCCGAACCCGGAAGTAACCCATTCTGGTACTTCCGGGTTCGGCACGTATGTATCCCATGTTGTACGCAACCCGCAGCATTCGTAACAAGAGGTATGACTATAGACACTTGGAGCAGAGAAACAGTAGCAAATAGACACACACACAAACAAACACACAAACACACCAAGCACTGCCCCAAGAGTTCGTTCCAGTGAGTCCAGCCTTGTTCCCCAGGCCAGATGGTAGAGGCCTTGCAGAGGGAGCAGGCCCTGCAGTCCTCACCACAGCAGAAGATTCATACATTGCAGTGGGTTGGACTTGATGATCCTTGCTGTTCCTTCCAGCTCTACAGTTCTATGATTTCGATGTGATTGCATTAGGGGCTGTCTCTTGTTGGCCAAGCAGGCCACAAATGCACCCCACAACCTGAGCAGATCGGGGTGGCAGAATGGGGCCCTCTTTGTGACTGTCCTCCCTCACATCTGAGTAGGTCCACCTAGGATCACACCTCAAGTTAAGTACAGTATCCAGTATTGTATCTCTCTCCCCACCCCAGTAGAACTAATAGCAGGCTGTGGAGAGGAGAGGTGGTTTAAATTGTGATGTAACACTTTGGAAAGGCTGCTAAATCGCCCCCGCTCCAGTTTCTGTGGTCCAGTCCAATTCAGGACTTGACATGGCTGAATTTAAACTCTCTTAACTATCCTCCTTTCACAGATCTGCATCTTGCGTATTTTGGTCTTTAAGAAGTGTGCCAGTAATTAGTAAAACTCTACCCTTCTGCTTCCTTAATTCTGCTTCGCAAATCCATTTTTGGCGTGCTGATCTGTTTTTATGTGGCAATGTGGTTGTGAATAAGCCTCTTGATTTCCTAAATAAAACAGCCTGCTCAAAGGGCAGGTAGAGAAGGCTGTTTATAGAAGCAGCTGGCTGAGATGGTATAAAAGGGGCCCCACGTCCTCACAAGTCGCAACCAACCCTCTCCTTCAAATCCCTGGTGTTTAAATATAACTTGTCCATTTTTTAATACTCGAGGTTATATTGGGTGGCCTTTAACCAGCATATGTAGCAAGGGTGAAGCAGAAAGGTGGAGAGCAGTGGCAGAGCTTCATGCTCCGGCACCAGGGGCGGACAGCAGACGGGGCTGGGGCTGGCGCATATTCTGGGAGTGGGTCTGGCGCCGCCCGTAGGGGTGTGGCACATGTTCTGTGGGCAGCCTGCAAGGGGGGGAGCCACAATGGCGCCCACGGGATCGCGCTGCCCGGGGCGGAGCACCCCTATCACCCCCATCACCCCCTCCTTCATACGCCCCTGGTGGAGAGTTCCTATGTCTGAGCAAAAACGACATGGTGAAAAATCAGAAAGGCTTGTAAGTAAACCAGCACTTTATTGCGGCTGCATGCTGACAGGGAATTTTCAACGAGAAGCACTGCTTGGTGGCAGACGTTACGTGAGATGGACTGAAGTTTTGTAGCCCATGTCGTCTTGAAGCAGGCTGTGGGAACTGGAAGAGGCTGGTGAATTACAGCACGCTAGGCATATGGTAAGACATATGCTCATGACAGCAAGCATGGAGAAGGTCTGCTTGCATCTTTCAGGCAACGGATAACAGAGATGTGCCTTACCCATTTGTATTTCAATAGACAATTGTGCTGGCTGGCCAATGGCTTGGTCTTTTTGTTTTTTGTTTTGTTTTTTGTAGCCTTCCTTCACAGTTTTCCAGAAGCTTCTATGGGAGTACTACACAGGACCACTGGAAGAAACGTCAGAATTCTAGTTCAGGGGCAGATAAAGTTTGAGGAATGGTGTTGGATTCTTCCTTCGTCTCTCAAGATAGGCATCCTTAATGGTGTATAATTTTGTGGCAAAGACTGAACTTTCCACCAGCATCAGTTTCCCATGATCTAGAGCAGGCATGTCAAACCTGCGGCCCTCCAGATGTTTTGGCCTACAACTCCCATGATCCCTAGCTAGCAGGACCAGTGGTTGGGGAAGATGGGAATTGCAGTCCAAAACATCTGGAGGGCCGCAGGTTTGACATGCCTGATCTAGAGGGATGCTAGGCATCTTATCACTCTGACTTTCAGCAGGTTCACATCCTCCCCGCAGTTAATTTATACAAGAGGCCTACTTCTGGATGCCCTACTAATTCCTAGCAAGGTTTGGCCTAGCATTAGGCAGAGTGAGGTAGATGCCTCAGGCAGCAGGTGCCTGTGTGGGGTGTGGGGGTGTGCGTGCCAGCCATGGCGAGGCATGGAAGATAGTGCTAGGTGTGCAAAAGAGCCTGTCCTGTGCCCCCATAGCTAACTTGCTGCTCTTTGGCATCACGGAGGGTGCTGTCCCATGGACCAGTGTTGGGGAGGCGCCATCTTGTCCTCCTCAGACAGCAAAATGTCTCGGGCTCATTCCAGCATTAAGCTGGATCCACATTCAGCACCGGTGAGCTTTGGCTTCAGAGGAGCCCTGCATTGTCCCATTGTTCCATGTGAAGTCTTGTTTCTCAGTTATGAGCACAAATCTGTAACTATTTTGAAACTGGAGTTGTTGGAAGGCCAAACCACTCCACATTCCCATTTGATTTTGTTTATGCTGGGGAATCCACCGTGTTGGGTTACAACTGTGTCATAAATTCCCCCCATCTGCCCCCCCCACTCTTACCTCTAGTGCTTAGGTTACAGCCCTATAACATTTAAAATACCAGCTCTGCTTTTAGCTCAGTGGGAGGCTCCGGTTTGTTGCTACATTAGATTTTACCAAATTGGATGGCATTTAGATTTTTTTGATTTTTTTGATTTTTACAAGTTTATGCTAAAAGAAGCTAGTGAAACAAGCAATAAGCTTTCCCTCCCCTTGAAAGTCACTTTTATGTTGTAAAAGTTTGGTTTTTATACGGCAAAGTGGTTGTGAAATAGACTCTTGATTTCTTAAATAAAACAGCATGTAAAGAGGGCCAGGTAGGGGGAACGGGCCCCTCTCAAGCCTTTTTATAGACTGCACAGGCATCAAATGAGAACTGCCTCCTCAGTCTGAGCACAGATTTTGAAAGTGCTTCGTTTTAAGACCACGTATGTAGCGTGATTTTTCTTTTTAACAGTTTAATTGCTTTATTGGGGGTGGGGGAGGGAAGCACCAAGACCGACTCACATTCAAATAAAACTTGGGGGATTCCTTTGCAGCTTTTTGGATCACAGCAGCGAGGGGGGAGGAATTAACAATGAACTTCACTGCCATACAGAAACACACCACCACCACCACACACAATAAGACAGAGCCTATAATTTGACATCTGGGGTCCAGGAAGGGCTCCAGTGCGCTGTGTACTATTCAAATTCAAAGCCAATGAGAAACTGCAGTTGGGGACGGGGGGGCGGGGGGGCGGGATGAGGGAAGCCATGCAGCAATTGGGGTCATTGTTTGCTTTATGCGTATGGCTGATTAAAAATGCAAACGCCACTGTGAGGCGTAAGACGCCAGGGCAAACTCGAGAACAGTAGGAAAGGCCATGAGGTTGAGGATTATTTTATTCTTCTTCGTAAATTGCAGGGAGTACCGTAATTCCAGGGATAGGTGGGGAGAAAGGAGGGGTGATGGTGGTGGAAAGTGGCCCGGTCTGCTGGGTGCTTGCATATGCAGTTGTCTGCCTTCTTTTACCTCCAAGATAAGGGCATGCTAAGTCGGTGGAGATACTATTACTCCATGGTTCCATGCTAATAAGGCGTGCTTCCCACAGTGTGTGACAGAAAAGATGAATACCGTGCACTGCTAATGGTTAATTTGTAGTGGCATGTGTGTTCCTTGAATGTTTGTGAAGTCTCCTGATTCACCCATATACAATTGAGCTCTCTCTCTCTCTCTCTCTCTCTCTCTCTCTCTCTCTCTCTCTCTCTCTCTCTCTCTCTCTCTCTCTCTCTCTCTCCTTAATCAAAAAAGGGGGGCATGGTGACACAAAAAGAGATGAGGCACGGCTGACAGACCAATTCTGAATGTGATCCTGTCCCATCGACAGTCGCTCCCCTCCCCCCCCCCACTTACTATTCTAATAATTGACCCACTCAAAAATGTATTTATCGGGAGCAAATCATTTTTTAAGCCTTGGCCACATTTTATTTTTTTTAAATGTTAATGGTGTTAGAAACCTGTCACAGATAGCATCAGGCCTCAGCAATGTTAATCTACATAGCCTGGCTTTGAAAGTCCTCTGGGAAGCATATATTTAGGCTTACTGCTGAGCGAACATGACTGTTAGGATTATAGAGGCCCTACAGAGTGAGGGAAAGCATAACGCTTCATCTGACTAGCAAGTAAACAATGGGGCGATTGTCTGAGGACGCTTTGGGACTAAAGAGCCCTACTGCTGAGGAACTCTAGGTATAAAGCTGCTATCAGGAAGGAGCCTTAATGTTTTCTTCATGGGGCTAGAAGGCTGTCAGGGATTCAGATGAGCTACCCTAGGGAGCGTACAGGAATCCAAACAGGATATTCTTGTTTTCAGGCCTGCTTTGGCTAATTATGCAACACTTGAACTTCTCCAAGTTCTCCGGCATGAGTAAAGCGTGTCTCTAAAAAGAACAGCGAGGTGTCCCAGTAGTGTGGGAAGTGTTGTTACAGAAGTCAGCTAGCTTAATTTCATCGCTACCCATCAGCAAAAGGCACAAAAGCTAGTTTTACCCACTGCTGAGTGCCATTTCCAAGCCACACACAGAATGAGCCAAAGTTAGCACACTGAATATGTATAGAATTGTGTGTGTGTGTGTGTGCGTGTGTGTCCCCTATAACAAAGCATTTTCTATTTGGTCAGCACAGAGTGGGGGGATTTAATTGGACTGATCTAGTTACTCTGTGCTTTGCTTACAGCCCAGTCCCAAGATAAAGCTAAAGGGTCATGAGATAGAGTGTATCTCTCTTAATGTGGAGGTGAGGAACCTTTGACCTTCCTCAGGCTGTTGATGGACTACAACTCCCATCATCCCTGACCATTGGTCATGCTGGCTGAGGTGATGGGAACTGTAGTGCAGCAACATCATTGGGGGGGGGGTGCTAAGGTTCCCCATCCCTGCCTTAACAGAGTGTTTCTAACCTCAGCCAGACTGATGCGGAATGTCACTTTGCAGGCAGAAGCCAGCAGAGATGTTTTGGGCTAGCTGGAGGAACACCTCTGCAAGTGCAGTGTGCGTGAGAATTGTAGTGAATCAGGATGTGGGCCATTGGCACGACTTCCCTGTCAGTGGACACTTTGGCTTATTTATCTTAAGAGCGGGCTCTGAAAGGCAATGTACGTGGATCAGTTATGCATTAACACACATCTGATGACAAACCAAGCAATAATGCTCTAGTGTAGAAGATGCAGCTTGTTTACACGTCAGCATGCATGTGTTGTAAAACTGACTCCTCCGTTGTAGCCTTTTTGGCATCAAGGTTTGGCCTTTTTAAGATTCTCCCAGGAACCCTTTTGTAAAGAAATATTTTCCCAGGCGTTTGAAGGTTATTTTAAGATCTTCAGTGTTTTTAGCTTTGCCGTGCTAATGTATGCTTAACTGTTGCTGTTTTTATTTGTTTGTTTTGCTTTGGTTTTGTATGTGTGCTGCGATTGGTTTTGGTTTTATTGTGTTTATTTTTGAGAGCTCATGTAAATTGCATTGTATGGTTTTTAACTTTTAGCATTAATTGCCCAGGAGGCATTGATAATTGAGCAGCATACAAATGGTGATGTATATAAGTACATGTGTATATAAATATATAATAAATACAAAACTGAGCACAGTTTTGCACTAGTACAGATAAAGTCCTGTGTTGTGGAAGCCTCAGCAGAGGACTCAATACTTTCTGGTTTACCGTTCCTTATTTTATTTTATTTATTTTATTTTTCAAGGCCACATATGACCAGGCTAAATGAGTCTTTCCATGTTTTGATTTGGTGGTGATGGTGGTATGCCAAAGAATAAGGATGACTTTGGGAGACAGAAACATAGGAAGCTGCCTTATATTATAAATTCAGATCGCTGGTCTATCTAACTCAGTATTGTCAATTCCAATTGGCACCAGCCTTAGAGGATTTCAGACAGGGAACATTCCCAGACCTACCTGGAGGGATTGAGCCCGAGACTTACAAGAAGTATGGTTGTTGGTCCTGAATGGGATAACTGTGCCCTGGAAGGTCCTGAATGGGATAACTGTGCCATTGAAGGACCAGGTGCACAGCCTGGGAGTCATTTTGGACTCACAGCTGTCCATGGAGCCACAGGTTAATTCTGTGTCCAGGGCGGCTGTCTACCAGCTCCATCTGGTATGCAGGCTGAGACCCTACCTGCCCGCAGACTGTCTCACCAGAGTGGTGCATGCTCTAGTTATCTCCCGCTTGGACTACTGCAATGCGCTCTACACGGGGCTACCTTTGAAGGTGACTCGGAAACGGCAATTAATCCAGAATGCGGCAGCTCGACTGGTGACTGGTGACTGGGAGCGGCCGCCGAGACCACATAACACCAGTCCTAACCTACATTGGCTCCCAGTACGTTTTCGAGCACAATTGAAAGTGTTGGTGCTGACTTTTTTAAAGCCCTAAACAGCCTCGGTCCTATATACCTGAAGGAGCGTCTCCACCTGCGTTGCTCAGCCTGAGATCCACCGGCGAGGGCCTTCTGACGGTTCCCTCACTGCGAGAAGCAAAGCTACAGGGAACCAGGCAGAGGGCCTTCTCGGTAGTGGCGCCCGCCCTGTGGAACGCCCTCCCATTGGAGGTCAAGGAGATAAACATCTACCTGACATTTAGAAAACACCTAAAGGCAGCCCTGTTTAGAGAAGTTTTTAATCTGTGATATTTTAATGTATTTTGGTATTTGTTGGAAGCCGCCCAGAGTGGCAAGGGAAACCCAGCCAGGTGGGTGGGGTATAAATAAATAATAATAAAAATGATAAAGTACTGTTACATACATACATACATGGCAGCACTGATAGTACAGCACTACACCAAACATTGCATCCTCGGCCTTTGAACCATGTGCAAGGAAAGCCCACTAAACCAGTGTGAGCACACACTGCTCCAAGCTGTGTCGTCTGTCAGCATTGCTCCATAGGAATCAAAGGGTTGTGAAAGCGCACGTGAACCAGCTGTGCTGAGCATTCCCTACAGTTCTTTGCTTCTGCAGAGCATATGCTGCCTGACACACTATCCCGCTCTGTGACTCCAGCAGCATACAGTCCTCCTCAACGTGGTTGTAGTCGGGGAAAAAGGCTCTGCTTTTTTGTTAATGACACTTTCTCTGGCCAGCTACCCTAACCCAAAAGCAACCCGACACAAGCTATATCTGATAGGAAATAGAGAATGACACATTATTTCACTTACCGTCAATTAATTCTAATTGAGTTGCAGCAGTACATGAATCCATAGGGGGGATTTGCACAAAATGCTGGGAGTGGGGTGCATTTGAAACGTAGGGTTTCTCCAAACCCTATTTTGCAAAACGAAACGTCACTCCTCCCTGTTCCCTGTAAGCCTTGGCTGTTCCTGTTTGTCAGCTCTGGTTGCCAAACCTCCCTCCGTCTCCCTTTCATTAGGCCACTTTCTACCTGGAATGGCAACTTTTGTTATAGCGACATAAATAGTGCCCTAGATTGGTGGCTTCCTTCCTGTAGGTGAGGCAGATGAAACGTTCTCAGAAGAGTTAATCAGTGGTGTTCGTAATTATCAAGGTAACAGTGGCATGCACATAATAACTGAGTTATTAGTTATTGCGAGTCAGTCTCATGATGCGATGCTTGTAACTTTATTAAGTGGCGATGTTGCTGCTGCGTATCCTGTTGTGGGTGGATTCTTGGAGACTCTGATTGTGTAATGGAGCTCAATTCTTAAGAGATGGCCAGCTATTTAGAACTGCGGAAGGAAGGTGTTGCCACTTCTTTGGGGAGAGGGTTGGGATTGGACACAAACAGCGTTTAACGTCTCTTAGCACGTTACAATTTGGTCCCCCGTCTGCTGTGACAAATAAATAAGATTTGCTTGTTAGAAATAACAAGCTGTGAAGCTTTTACCTTGGGTCCCCCCCCCCATTAAAGACTTTTGCTGAAGAGAGTGTAAAAAATGCCACTCAGCCTTCTGCCCTTGTTTGCAGAAGTAAACATTGATCAAACTCTTAAAGGTAAAAAGCGTATGGTCTTGTATAACAGCTGTTTCACAGTTTGTCTCAACTGAATTCATACTAGGGTTCGTTGTTGTTGTTTATAGGACAATGGAAATCCTCGCATGTTGATGACAATAACAGACATCGGAGAGTTGTACCCAGTGTTGTTCATACTCAAATGAGACCCATTGAAATTAATAGACCTAAATTAGTTGTTCTCCATTAATTTCAGTCAGCTCGTTGTGCAAGAGCACCAAACCAACTTTAATTGCACAACCTGAAAGTGACCGTAAGCTTGCTGCCGTTAGCTGAGACTCAACATACAGCAATCCAAGGCAGTGCCTTTTCTGTGGTGGCACCTGCTCTCTGAAAGCTGCTTCCCTCTGAAATAAAGCAGGCATTGACTGCGATGGGCTTTCAAAGCCTGCTTAAGACGTACCTGTTTACTCAAGTTGGCTCCTACTTCACAGCTTGAAGTAACATATTCAGCTGGCTGCAGTGGGTGGGGTTTTTCAGTGGCTTAACATTTTAACGTCTGTTGCATCTTACTGTATTTTATTTGTGTTTTCTGAACCATTCTAAAATCACTTAGATAAAGAGCAGTATATCAATATTTTAAGGTAAAAATCTTATTGAATACATCTAGACCTGATTCTACCTGAACCTTCCTAAGAGGCTCGATCCAGCAGTTAAGGTCTGACCTTAGCCAGTCTACATCTGTGTGCCACTAATGTGAAAACAGTACATATTGGCAATACATGAACAAAGAGTTGGCAACTCAATCCCATTTATTACAATGGACAAGCATACTTAACTCAGTACTGGATTATGGCCAGCAATTTATGTGAATCCAACTTGTGGATTTACACCATTGCACAAGAGTCGTAGTCCCCCACCCCAAGCCACAGCTAAAAAGGACAGTGGATTTGTATGCGCATTTAGTACAGGTAAAGGACTATTGCTGTGATCTGGAAGTGTGGGGCAGTCATTGCATAAAGACATAGTGTCTAAACTGCGTATAGTGGGTGTCAGGGGGACTCCTTACAGGGACCCTCCCCCAGTCATCCTGACCAGCACTTCGCCCAGTGACAGCGCTAGCAGTGGGTCAGGAGGAGGGAATGAGGAATGGAGCGGGGTGGAGAGGGGGCTCTCGGATGCGGCAGAGTCTAGGCACCGACCCAGCTGGCCAGAGGGAAGGACAGCCTTTGCAATGCTCCAGCCGAAGGACAGGAGAAGGAACGCAGCCCCTTCCAGTGCCCGAATTGAGGCGCGCGCCCACATGCAGGGCTAGGGGGAGGCGCTTTGAGGTGCCCAGGCTTTTATGCTGGTCCAAGACACAAAGGAAGCCATTGCCGGGTTCTGAATCGGACTAGGCAGTCATGTTTTCTGATATCTCTGCACTGTAAATAATATGCGCGATAAAAACTCTGAAAGACAGAGCGGACTGGAGCATCTTTATTCGAGAGTAGCCGCAACAATCCCCTGACAGTAGCCTTCTTCTCTCTCTCCAAAAAAAAAAAAAAGCAAACGAGAGAATTCCTGATAAATCTACAATAGGTTTGAGGAATAAAATGGCTAAATTATCATCAGTTCAAAGGTGGAAAGAATTGCATATTTTGTATTTAAGAGAATACTTTCCCACTTTTCTTCAGAATGGCTCAGCAACTACAGGAAATTTATTTGCCACCACACACCAAAACCAAAACTATTTATATTGTGTTATAGACTACTGGGCTGAATTTTGGGTGCAGTGGTGCAAATCAACACAACTGGCTACGTGGAGATTTTGAACTTGTATAATGCCCAAAATATTGCTTGAGAGAGACAGCTAGAGGCGGCAGCAGAGCTGCAACATGGCAACATATGGCTGATTCTAGTAGCTGCGATTGCTGCCTAGGGCCACAACAAGCCAAGAACAGCCTTCAAGCTTTGATCAGTGAACAAAGTAGTCCCTGGACTTTACAAATACACTTGTTCTTTTTCTCTCTGATACAGCCCAGTTCTACTCTCAACCAATCATCGCTCATTCATTCCAGGGAATGTGCAGCTGTGTATGACACTGTCCCTTTAGATCCAATTTTTTTCCCTCAAAGAATTCGGGACACTGTAGTTTGCCCCTTGCAGAGTGATGATTCCCAGCAACCCTTAACCAACTACAGTGCCCAGAATTATTTGAGGGTGACAATTTGCTTTGCTGTGTCTGTCACACCATACTAGTTGGGGGACCGGTAATCATTCCCCATCAAGGGTTGAGGAGGTTCCCCCTAACGTCAATGAGATGTGAAGCCAATGTGACTCAGCGTCTCACGGGTTCAGTTGGTTGCCTCTTTGCAATAAAGAGAACGGGTTTCGGGGAAGGAAGTCTGCCGTTGGGAGTTTCACAGTAGACCATAACCAGCCCTGACAGGTGTCAAGTATTTAGTTCTCTTCAGGCCTGATCTAGCGCCCATTGAGCTTGGTAGAAAGACAACCACTGAACAAAACCCATGTGACTACATTGAACCACACTCGCTGCACATAGAAACACACAGTGGCATTTTAGGGATGCCTCTCAATCTCCTGCCTTTGAATGGTTGTGTTCCTTTAACATCTGTCCCCCTGGGCTTAGAGTTAATTCTCTCTCTCTCTCTCTCTCTCTCTCTCTCTCTCTCTCTCTCTCACACACACACACACACACACACCCAACAGGAATGCTCAAATTAGCCTTTTGGGGGTGTAACCGAAGATGGTGGACAAAAAGAATCAATCCACCCTGTCAGGCAGAGGCTGGACTGATGCCAATTCCCCATTTCAGAGAGAGTGACAAATAAGTGTAGCTGCCCAAACTCTGGATTCAGAGAGCACCAATTCCTTGGTCTAATGAGTAGGCGTCTGCTTTGGTAAAGGAAAGGCTAACAATCCCCCCCCTTTTTTTACTGGCCTTCTCTTTATGCCTTTAAGCAGCAGCTAACACCCATAATTTAAAGAAGTGAAGTTTTCTTGACCCAGAGATAAATTGGTGAGAAGAAAAGCTCTACTTCATTTGCTTAATTTCTATGTGTCAGACTGTTTGCTGTTAAATGCACAAGAAAGAGCAGCAACATTTTTAAAGGGCAAAACTAAAAAGGAGCCACTCTGAGGTATATTTTAAATTGGTAAATTAAATAGACAAATGTTACCATGTTCCAGTTCTGCTGTAATTTAGCTGAGTCTCTCAAACAGCACCTCCGAAACGTTGGCTGTGTACACAACATACAATCAAGAAACATAAAGCACATGGCTTCCCTCCAAAAATATTGGGGACTGTAGCAATTTACCCCTCACAAGAGCTATGATTCCCAGCACCCTTAGCAAACTACAGGATTCTGGGGGAGGTGGGGTGAACGTGATTTAAATGTATGGGGTATTCAACTCCATGTACAGTCAACACAAGGATTTCCACTTGCACAACAAGACTTTGGTCTGTTTTACTCAGAAGTGAGTCTTGGAAATAAACGAGGCTTGCTTCCTACTGACAAAAAAAATGTGATAATATAGTGTCGCCCCTCCCCCTTGCCATCATTTTTCATATCTCCCACACAGCCACTCCTTTTAAGCCTCTGCAAGATACATGCAAAGCCCTGAATAACTCTGGAACAGGTTACCTGAAAATATATCTTAATCTCCACTGCCTGGTAAGGGCACTGCAATAAACTAATTAGTTTTGCCATGGCCTGATGGCTATCAGCTTGTGGTAACATGGAGGTGAGCTTTTTCAATTGTAGCACCAGTATTGTGGAACGCCCTCCCTGCTGAAATATGAGAGCTCCCATCAATGTTGGCATTCCACCAGCTCCCGAAGGCACGCCTGTTTAGGCAAGCATTCTCCTGAACTGAATTTGTGCTTTTATTGTTTTAATTGCTTATTAATAGTTTTTAGTATTATGCTTATCTTAACTGGGCTGTTATTTATTTAATATACAATAGCTACAAAACAAACATATGAAATACAACATTAACTAGCAGATACAACTATAGCATCATCATGGAGCTGCAGAGCAAATGAAAATTACTATAGACAAGGGTACTTTTTTGGTTGTCAAATTTGGCAAAAAAAATCTTTGTATGTGTGTGTGTGTGTGTGTGTGTGTAAGGGAGTTTTGCTGAGAGCTGTAAAACTGCACATGCGTAAAGATTTCGTTACTTCTTGTTGTTTATTTTTATCTTGCTTTACCTCCCAGGAGTTCAAGGCTGCGTACATAGTCCCCTATTTAATCTTTGCAGCAGCCCTGTCTGGTAGGCTAGGCTACGTAGTTTAGTCGTTCAAAGTTCAGACACCAAATTTGTGAAATACTTGCTTATTCTTCTTTATCAGTGTTGGTAAACTTACTGGTGGGTTCTGTAAACTGTAGGACTATGAAATATTGCCTTTAAAGCAAGGTGCATGTGTGTGTGTCCCCTGACTAATCTGTGATATATAGTTATATCTAGCATTTATACCCAGGAGCTCAAGGTTGTGTACATCACCCACTGTTTATCTTTGTAACAGCCCTGTGAGGTAATCTAGACTAAGTTGATATATGTACATCCACATATACTGTACTGGGCCAACAAAAATCCTGTTGCCATACCTTGTCAGTTACTGAGGAAAGAGACTGGGAGTTTTTAGGTTGTTGCTGTTCCCTGACAGAGGTTTTCCGCTTGCAATATCACAAAGATGGGCCATGGGCAGAAATTCAACAGGTGCAGCTTGTGTTCGGCATCGTGAAGCCAGGATAGGAGAAGATGAACCTACTGAATTTCTAGCCTGCAGCTGTTAAAGGCACACTACAGCTGTCAGGAAATAGTGCAGATGTCAGAAAAAATAGCATCCTCTGGAAATGGTGAGGCTAGGAGAGCAAGCCAAAATCCTCCCTTTAAAAACCAAAATCTGGCACAAATCCAGAGAGGCACTATAGCCCAAACAAACTTTTGCTCTTTGTCCCTGACTTTTCCATCTCAGTGAAGAAAGTGAAGGAAGGAGCTGTAATGTGCTGTGTGACTCCTCCCATCCAAACTGAAAGGAATTAGATAACCACATAAGTCATAAATGGTTGCTCACAGCACAGCCCTATACATTTCTATCCATAAGTAATTCTTAATGAGTTCAATGGGAGCTTACTTCCAAATAAGTGGGTATAGGATTGCAGCATTGGTTGTCAAGCGGATTCATCATATTTACCTAAATGAGCTATCCGATTCCTGACCAGAAGCCTTTGAGTGACATAAGATTGTTTCTTAATTCCGGCTAATTTCTGCTTAGATATCGCAACATGCACCATTTAGTATGGAGAATTCCCTGGTGTAGGCACATACACACAAATTGTTTGAAGCCACTTGGCAGCTGCTTCACAGAAAGAGCTAAGCAGCTTTCTGCCCGGTTGGTGGCTGTGTGTTGCCAACTGACCAGAAAGCAATATGGTGTGACCTTGTCTTGCGCTCTTAAGAAACTCTGTGAGCAGGCATCGTAGGTGAAATTATCACCTGCTGATATTGATAATAGAGTCTCATAGTGACCAGTGGGGGGAAAAAACTGGCAACTTTAATACTGCACTTCCCAAAGTTAAAGTGGGTTATAGTTACAATAAATAAATGTTGAGAAAAAGCTCCCCCAAAGAACCCGTGGTTTTCCTGGAAAGCCTTATCCTGAATTATAAATCAATGGAGACTTCTTGGAGTTATTTGCTGGAGAGAGCAGGGCACTTTGCACATGGTCAGAGTCACTCTCTTATAGTTTCAAGGTGCCAGGCTTGCATCCTGATACCGAGAGCTGGTTGTAGAGCTAAGCCCGGTTGAGCCTCTGATCAAACTAAGCTCTGTTCAAACTGCAAGTGCAAATTACAACATTAGGGGGTTTCACACACTGTTTCACTTCACAGCTCTTTGGAATGTATCCTCTCAAGTCCATCGAACCTATGTATTTTCTTCAAAGCCTCTAAAATCCTTCCTTTGAACTTCTTGGTTGGGTTTCCTTGTTCTTTCCTACTGCTGAAGTTGCTGGGTTTTCTAATTACTATTATATCAGTGTGTAGGATCAGTGATCTAAATGCCCTATCAATTACTACTTCCTATTTACAGTTTAATAGAGATGGTTGTTCTTAATTTGATGGTTGTTCTTTGTTCAAAAAGTCAACTGGAATCTTCTATTCAGTTCCTGTGGGAAGGGGGAAAGCATGTTGCCCTTTTATACAAATGCAGTACATTCCTGTGAGATTTTCCCCACCCCTCATGATTACTGCATTACATTTCATCATTTGAGAATGGAAATGCCAGCATTTTGCCTTCCGCTTTCTATTATCAGATAGTGGCCCAAATTATGTAAACGAAACAGACAGCTTTTTCATTGCCATGCAGATTAATGCGAGTGTCTTCATATTTCCATTTACTGCAGCTCCAGCCTGCTCCCACGGGTGGTTTCTTGAGCCGGGTTCATATGACATGAGGCACAGCCCATCTGTATCCTGCTGCTTTTAGAGAAATACTGTACTGTACTCCTTTCCCCTTTCATGAACTTTCCCTCAAATCAGCTTCAATGCAATTCAAAAATGCAAACTGTCATTTCATTGTGGTGTGAACAATTCGGGCAGCTTTTGCACATGTGCAGATGGTGGCAAAAGTGCCATCAGCTTGGAGTTTGGCACAGGGGAAGAAATAATCAGGCAAAAGACCTCTCCGCTCTCGCTCTGTTGAGAACAGAGAATGAGACTTGGAAATGCAGCAGAGGGGAAATGGCCTTGCAACATCTCAAGTGAACATAGCCTGTGCTGGAGGTGTAGATTGCACACATCCTCATAGTAGCATCCTACGGTTGATGCTTTCTTACAGTCTTCACAATAGCCTTGCCACACAGGCCAGTAATATTCACTTACTGCAGGGTTGGGAAGCCTGTGAGCCTGTGTTGTTGAAGTGCAGCTCCCATCAACCCTAGCCAACATCACCAGTGTTCAGAGATCATGGTAACCTGTAGGCCAATAGAATATGCAAAGCAACGTGCTGTGCTTCCCTTCCTTCCCATGTTTCTTACCTACACCTAGGAAAGACCTAGGCAAGCTGTTGTCCTTGGCTTGCCTATTGAGCTAAGGGCTTCATATCTTACATCTTAGCTGCACCAACTGAGCGTGTGTGTTGTGTGACGGTGCATCTAAATTATCTGCAGGAGAAGAGCTGTTACCATTTCCAAGAGTATAAAACAGGACACTATCATTTTCTTTCCCTTTCCACAGAGGCCATCATGCTGCTTACCTAAATAATCCAAAAAGGGCTGCAGACAGCGATTTCTTGAGCAGAATAATGACAGTTTAATCTTTACATATCTGAAAAGCAGCTATTTGTAAGCTGCAGATGTCCAAGCTTTTGGCAGAAGTAGCTTTCTGCGTGATGTGTGCTACAAACTAAATCATCTCTCTTTTGAAATGAAGTGCATATTGTAACTTTGTTCTTTCCTGTTGTCTCTTGTCTATCCCTGCAGAATTATATGCAGAATGTTGATGCCCTTTTCAAAGTTTTTTTTTAAAAAAATACAATAAACTAAGCTACCTGTTAGGTCAACAGTGACCTAAGTCTTTCATGTAGCCAATTCAAAATTGGGCCTCGTTTAAAGACATCATACTGTTTTATTGCAATTGAACAAAGTGGTTTCCACAGGCTCGCCATTCTGAATTGCCCTGTGCCCTGTACTCTAGACATCTTCTCTTTGAGGACGTAGAGTATAAAAAATAAAATGATCTCCAGAAAAAGAAAATCAATGTTTTCCTTTTAGTCTTTTTCTCTTTCCATATGCTTTTCTTACCCGAAGTGATTAAAACACACATCATAGTGGCAAAATAGACACACTCATAGAATCATAGAATTGTGGAGTTGGGAGGGAACCCAAGAGTCATCTAGTTCAACCCCCTGCAATGTAGGAATCACAACTAAAGTATCCATGACAGATGGCCATTCAATATCTCCTTAAAAACTTCCAAGGAAGGAGAGTCTGCCACGTCCTGTGGGGGTCCCTTCCTCTGTTGACGACCCTTTGGGTCCCTTCCAACATGACAGTCTTGTGATTCTGTGATTCTATTTTATGCCACTTTGGATTTCAGCAGAAATCTCTTAAGATATTTACATATGCCAACAAAAAGGAAGCAATGTAACAAATGCAATTTTTAATATCCACATTTAAACCAAGCAGTACTACAGTATTACTAATCACCATCGTTCCACATTTTGAGCAACATAATTAACTCTTTTCTTGTTATTGCGATCACAGATCGGCCACATAATTAACTAAATATTTCCAAACAATGTACATAAGCAAACGGCTAAGAACTGCAAAAACAGATACAAAGCATCAAATGTATCTTTCCTATACCAAAATTCCCTCCAGCTCCACTGCACCATCAGAGAAGACCTTCTCATATGGAAGCAGCAGGTGCTAATGAAAACTGTAGGAATCATCTCAACATTTAAAATAAATACATAAATAAATTCGAAGATGCATACAGATGGTGGTGTTTTTTCCTCCCAGGGATTCTCTGTTTCCACCTAGTCAATGTAAACAGGTGCCAACAACGGTCTCTCTAAAGAAAGGCAGAAGATTGAAAATTGATTATCTGATTAGCCCCCTCCCTCTTCTGGGAGGGGTATCAGCAGCCTTCCACCTGCTCTCGGCTATCCTATTCCATAGAGGCAGCTAGGCAGCCATCCACCTTTACTTTCTCATTTGCAAAATCCGTCTGGCTTTTCTCAGTCTTGACTAATCAAGGAAGAAGCATTCTCCCATGCCTTTCCTCAGTCAGATAAATATAGACTCAAAGATTAACACTAGCAAAAGATTTAATTGATCTTGATTTGTTTATTTGAGAGAATTATATGTTTGTTTAGTGGTTGTTGTTAATGGCTGCTTTAAAACAGGTATCCCCCCTTTTTTCCACCTAGGTATACAGCTTTTAGGACATCCCATCATCTGGTGTGGGGAACTATGGAACTGAAGCTAGGGTAAGTGATCCGTAACTGGCTTTTAAGTAATATGTAAGAAGTATGCACAGAATATTAGGTTGTTCTTGTTTGCTAGGGCCAATTCACACTGTACCTGGGAAATATAGAGGGCAGGTTCTAACTCAGTGATGGAGAGTGCTATTGTTCAGAATAAGTGATAAACTGTGGTTTGTTTTGAGAATGAGCTGTAGTGAGCATCTGGCGTATGCACTTCCTCTAGCACAGGCATCCTCAACCTTTGGCCCTCCAGATGTTTTGGACTACAATTCCCATCATCTCTGACCACTGGTCCTGTTAGCTAGGGATCATGGGAGTTGGAGGTCAAAACATCTGGAGAGCCACAGGTTGGGGATGCCTGCTCTAGCGCCACCACAAGGAAGAGTTGAGAAGCTTTGTTTCCTTCTTTGATTAATTGCAGTTTGTTGTGCTATTCAAAACCGGGCAGACTGTGGTTGATCTTTCAACTATAATCCATTGAAACAAGTTAATTTCAGACTGGTTTGTTTCAACAATCCATAGTGAAGATCAACAATAGTTTGGGGTTCCGGCATGATGCTAAACTGTGGTTAATCCTAACTGTGGGTAGTTGAAAAAACCCAGCTTCATAAAACATGGTTTGAAGTTAGCTTAATGAGTTTGCCCAGATTTGGACATCAAAATGCACCTTACAATAAAGCATTAAAGCAAAAATATTTGTGGTGGCTTTGAGGGAGAGATTGGATGCTTCCATTTTGTATTAGCCACTTAAAACAGTGTTTCTCAACCAGTGTGCCTCCAGATGTTTTGGGACTACAACTCCCATCATCCCTAGCTAGCAAGACCAGTGGTCAGGAATGATGGGAGTTGTAGTCCCAAAACATCTGGAGGCACACTGGTTGAGAAACACTGACTTAAAATGCTATCTATCTAGTCTTGAAGAGACTTTAAACTGGGACGACCTTAGCCAGCTCTCACTAGCTAGAGTATGCAATCTGAGCTGTTCTGTAGGGCAGCACTGGACTTTATTTGATACTGAACGCATATTGGGGTACTCCTTGTTCCGTGTGTGACACTTCAATTGTTGGTTGTTTCTTTGCTGTAATTCTATTAAATTAAAACATAACGCACACTAAAATAACAGAGTACTGGCAAACCTTATAAAATCCTCATAAGCATTAGAACTCAACAGACCAGCAGATTTACCTGAAAGCCTACATGAATAGGTATGAATGGAAACTCAAAAGGCTTGGAGCCAATCATAATTTAGAAGAGAGGGAATTCCACAGTTGGGGTTTGGGGTTGTCTGAGTTTCGTGATGCAAGTTGGGCATGTATTCCCAAGGTTGCCTGCTTTGAATATCACACTGCTATAATTATGCTGCCGCCCAATCTTCTTCCTTTGTACTGAGTGCCTCAAACAACCAGTGAAGTACAGTGGTACCTCGAGTTACAAATGCCTGAGGTTACAAACGCTTCAGGTTACAAACTCCACTAACCTGGAAGAGTTACCTCAAGTTGAGAACTTTGTCCCAGGATGAGAACGGAAATTGTGTGCCAGCGGCAGCAAGATGCCCCATTAGCAAAAGCACATCTCTAGTTAAGAACACTTTCACGTTAAGAACGGACCTCCGGAACGAATTAAGTTCGTAACTAGAGGTACCACTGTATTAAAGAGTGAGTGCTGTAGAAACTAGGCGAATTCAACTTAAGATCAGAAGCATGAAGAACTGAGGTAAAGTGAAATTAACAGGGTCATCCATCCCTACTTGAAATGGGGTTGTGCTGGCTGGTCCTGTCATTGATAACAGCTGTCCCCACCCATGCCTCCTGATGGTTGTGCATTTGGTGTCTATTTGAAGGGAATAGACACCAACATATAAAAGTAGGGCTTCTCTGCTCAAGAGGAATGTGTTGACCCTGCTTGGGCCAAGGTTCTCCCTGTGTCTATAACAGACTCAGTTGCTGGGGGAAGGGAGCAAGTTTAACCAAGGGTGTGGGACCTGTGGCCCTCCAGCTGTTGCTGGACTCATGGGTGATGGTCAAGGATGATGGGCATTGTAGTCCGGCAACCATTTCCTCTTCCCTGCTATATGGTATATCCTTCTACAAAGGGTTTTGGGTAGCAGGAGGGAGGGCTTTTACTTTGCAAAGTAAATGGAAGAGCAATACACTTTTACAAGGCTGTGATTGAACCACCTCGAGCAAATGTGAGAAGACAAAATGTGCATGTTTGAAATAAGTAAAGGGTGAGCACCTATGATCTTTTTAGGCAAGGAAACTCAGATTTATCTTTTTCTTGCTCTTATATCCAAAATATGCAAAGGAAGTACATTAATTCATGCTACATACACTATAGCTCAGAGGTTTCAGTGAAGCTCACGTCACCCTAACATGACAATGCTCAATCAGATTTGTGAATTAAAAGAATGTAAACAGAGTTTAAATAGATGAAAAAGCAAAGTCTCTGCCTTCTGAATAGAATCATTCCGGGCAAAGGGCAGTCTGCATTCTTTTGGTCTTTGTATCTTTTTCTATACCTTTATGTACTTGTGTATAAATGATGTGGAAAAAGCAGCTGAGGCTCTCGATCCTTCAGTCCAAGTGTACGTGTCTATATTTCATGGAATTCTTGTGGTTGAATCCCATAAGCACCTGCACTGTGCAAATAACATTTTCTCTGTTTACTATGAAGCTTTTTTCACATTTCAGCAGTGTTGAATGACTATAATAAAGCTTTAAGATATGAGATATAAAGTAGAATGAGCAAATGGGAAAGGTCAAGTGTTTAGTAATTTCTGAACACTAGCATAACTTCCCACTGTTGCAGAGTTTTCATTTCCAATAATTGGTTCTTATATAATAATGCCTCATACCTTGGCATAGCTGATGGTCCAGCCTCTGTTGCGTCTTTTGGGTTTCAAGAGGCAGCATCCTTTTCAGACAGTGCTAAGCAAAGGTTGTTTAGATGTTGCTCAATGCCTGTGATTTAGACTAAAAATCTTACAGTGGAAAATAAGGTTTGATTGTCAATTCTTTTTCCATGTGTGGTGTTCTAAACACACATAACATGTGCATGTCTGGGAAATATTATGGCTTGTCTGATGCCTCCAGGGTATTCAGGCCTTTACTGAGAGTTAAACTGAGGACTACCAACTCAAAACCCGTGCTCTTAACCAATATACCACATTAGACCAATGTTCACGCATAATGTGTTTTGTTATATATTTTTATAGCGACATCCTCTAATGTTCCAATTTCCTCTCCACCAAATTCAAAGGCTGTGGATCCTTCCCTAAAAAAAAAAAACTAGCAATTCTATATCTGAGGGAAAGATGCAATTATATTTGCCTTCTTGGGAAGGGAACGAAGCATATTATTAAAATTTATACACAACACCATCAAGCAGAGATGTCCCTAGACTTATAAATGCTGCAAACTGGTTTGGGAGGAAATGCTCCTCCAGTGATCAGCTTCACCACCTTCCCAGATCTTCAGAAGAAGAATCACACACACACACACACACACACCCAAAAAAGTCTGTTATTGTGGTCTGTGGAGAGCCACTGTCATATGCAATTATGCATGCTGGTAAAACAAGATACAATAATGAAACCTGATGGTGCTGCCACAGAGATAAAACACTTGATAACTTATTATTTTAGTAGATCAGCAGGGTGGCCCATCGCAATGAGCTCTTCTCCCACAGCTTTGATTCTGTTCATCTTCTGGATGTTGAGAGACACAACAAAAGGAGAAGAAAACAACAAGCCCTTAGATGCTAAGGCTGCTGCTTCTCATGTAACTGGAGCGAGTTATTAAAGCATCGAGCATGGCAGGGACTTACCTGGATCCCAGATCAAGCTCTTTGTCCCACGTAGAGATTTCGCTTCATAAGAAACAACAGCTTGCAGATTGCTCTAGGGATGCTTACCGGTATTAAATTATTAATTGGGGACATGAAAGGATGGTTCTGTGACTTTCGTAGAAAAAGCGAGCTTCCCTTTTCAACATCATTTAGCTGTCCTAATCTGAGCGCTGATCCTACACTGCTTGGCTCGTGCGCTTCAGGTTTTCCTTTTGGTTTGGCACGTTGTGCAAAGCTTTATTGATTTCCATGGCAAAGATTCTGAAAGATAAAAGGAAGCAAGGTTTGTGGAAGCAGAGCCATACAAAGGCAAGGCTCGCGTGACCTGGAAACCTGTGTGACTGGGTTCTGGATTGCATTACAACTGACAGGCACAGGTATCATCTCTCTGGATGGTCCTGCTCAACTTTTGGTCACTGCAGAGAGGGCTCACAGTGTTGGGAAGGAGCTTTCAAATTTGCCGCTCCCTCTCCTCTCATGCTGATTACAGCAGCTGAGCAAAGCTGGTCTCTTGTGTGGGGCCAGTTTGCTGTCCCCTGTGTATCATTTGTAAAATATTGAAGAAAGTGGGCAGCTTTCCACCTCTGAGCCTGCAGAAAGCTACTGTGTCTTAAAAGGAGGCGTGTGATTACTCACATGTGATGATTGAGCACTCAATATATTGCACCTACACTTGCTTGCTCTGGCAATGAGCTGGAGTCCTTTTCTCTTAAGCTACTTGGCAAAGATGACAAGCCATTGTTGCACAAGGGTAATAGTTATGTTTGTGGGCCATTTCTCAGCTTGGGAATTCATAGAAGAGTCAGAAATCAAGGTTTTCATTTGCAATACTAATTCCATTCATTCCTCGATTATAACGTTTGTTTGTTCAAAAGCACAAGAGCAGCTTTGACATAGCTGCAGAGTTTTAATTGGTCGCCACAGTTTTGATTTCAACTAAACATTCGTAAAAACTGTCTGATGGTAAGAGCTGTTCAGCAGTGGAGCAGACTCCCACAAGAGGTGGTGAACTCTCCTTCCTTGGAGGCTTTTAAGCAGAGGTGAGATGGCCATCTGTCATGGATGCTTTAGCTGAGATTCCTGCATTGCAGGGGGTTGGACTAGATGACCCTTGGGGTCCCTTCCAACTCTACAACTCTATGATTCTGTGTTTCCCCCCCTCCTCCTTTCCTGCCCCCAAAGGCTTGAAACAATATTTCAGGATCAGCTTTTAATGGGGTTTGAACACAACCTACATACCGGTAGCTTTTAGTATTAGGGTGCCTTTGGATGCGGGGATTACTGCATTTGTTTCCCCAATTCTGTGCTGGGTTCTAACTATATTACACTGCATTACCTGATGTGCTATGGAACTGTGGCTTTTTAAAATTGATACACCGCCACATCAAACTAAATTTCATTCACACCATTGGCCATGGAGATGGCATATAGGCCAATTAAACAACATATTGCCATTCAAATTGTGTGGGAAGGGGTGACTATTTTTGTTTGTTACTATGGTATGTATTTTATATTTATTTATCTATCTATCATCTCAAACTGCCCTGTGATCCTCAGATGAAGGGCAGTATAGAAATTTAATTAATAACATAAATAGTCAATAAATGTGTGCAAATCCTCCATTTCCCATCAGTTAGCAATGAAATTTTGCAAGGAAAGGAAGACCTGTAAGTAAAAACTAGTTGAGTGGAGACTGTAACTTAGGCCTTGGACAGGAAGGAAATGTGGGACATGGGGAATCCATACGCTGCTGCTGTTGCTTGTTTGTGGGAAAGCATCTTAAATGCTTCTTGCTGAGATGTCTAGAATTACTTCTTGAAAAATACACTGATTGTACTCCGCTTCCTGCATAGTGTTCAATTTGCCTCGCTGAAGGAACGATGTAGTTTGGGAGCCACCTGTTCCAGCCATTGATAATTTTTTGTTACCATTTTGAGTCCAAGGAAATTTAAAGTAGCCCGTTGTTTAGCAGAAATCTTAATCAGCCATAAAAATCCAGCTGTGTCCATTTAAAAATGCAGCTGAGTGATAGCCTCATAGACCTTGCAGGAAGATTTCATAGTCAATTTGTCTTTTTCTGCAGAATGATTGTGTCAGATTGGTGGTATTCTGTTTTCTGTCCTTGTACAAAGGAAACAGTGCAGCTTAGGAGTTAAGAGTGGTTGAAGAAGACTGGAACAGAAGTCATTTCAAATCCCCCCTCACTGATGAAACTTATTGGGTAATCCTAAGGCAGTCATTATTTGCTTCACATGGTTGTTGTGAAGATAAAATGGGGAGGGGAATGATGTGTGCTACCATTGGTGCTCAGAAAAATAGAATCATAGAATTGGAAGAGACCACAAGGGCCATCCAGTCCAACCCCCTGCTAAGCAGGAAACACCATCAAAGCATTCCTGACATATGGCTGCCAAGCCTCTGCTTAAAGACCTCCAAAGAAGGAGACTCCACCACACTCCTTGGTAGCAAGTTCCACTGTCGAACAGCTCTTACTGTCAGGAACTTCTTGCTAATGTTTAGGTGGAATCTTCTTTCTTGTAGCTTGAATCCATTGTTCCGTGTCTGCTTCTCTGGAGCAGCAGAAAACAACCTTTCACCCTCCTCCATATGACATCCTTTCATATATTTGAACATGGCTATCATATCACCCCTTAACCTTCTCTTCTCCAGGCTAAACATACCCAGCTCCCTAAGCCGTTCCTCATAAGGCATCGTTTCCAGGCCTTTGACCATTTGGGTTGCCCTCCTCTGGACACGTTCCAGCTTGTCAGTATCCTCCTTGAACTGTGGTGCCCAGAACTGGAAACAGTATTCCAGGTGAGGAATAAATACATATAAAAATAGCAAATACCTAATATGAAGAGTATACATGCAGCGCACATACATGCACACATAAGGAAATTCGATAATAATAAATTGACATTTTAGCATGAGTTTGTGAATATACGCACTCTCTTCAGACATTACTGGAGTGAAGAGACAACCGCTGACCTCATGCAGGGAGCTTCCATAGTTAGAAAAGTTCCTGTGCAAAAACTGGTCATTCAGAGTTCCTGAGGCTTCAAAAATGAGGATCCACACATGCATTGTACCTTAGTCATGGGATTCCCAGGTGGATCTGTAACCCAGTGAATACTATTATGTTTGGAGAGGCAGGAAAGCTCTGCTTATCTCTGGGTTCTGTAGTCTGTGATGGGTCTTTTGCATCTCTTGAAATTGGCAATTGTGCACGATGAACACATGTATGTGAATCCATTCTGTTTGAAATAATTGTGTGGGACTTTTGCTCATGTGTGCCATCTACCTATGCAAACAAATCTAAAGTGTGGATTGTAGAGCAGGATCCTTTGGCCTACTGGCTGTTGCTAGCAGGTGTAAAGGCAGAAAAGAAACTCTCCTATGTTGACGGAAACTGTGATGGTACCCCAATATACTTTCAAATCCTGTATGATTTAGGCAAGTATGATTCCCCTCTCCTTAACCCACATACTGTGATCCTTTATGGCTTACTTTATCCCAGTAGTTCAAATAATGCTAAAAAGAAAAATATCCAAAGCTGCTTGTGCCTATCTATAAAAAATCAACAGCAAGCTCCTGATTAACAAAGGATACCCGCCTTGCAGTTTGCGTCCTGTTAAAAAGAACAATAGGCTGTGATTGTGAGTGTGATTATCTGTGGATGTTGTTGCTTGGCAGCTGCAAATGTAAAAGCATGGTAATGTCTAGGAGAAACAGCGTTTAGGACTGTTGTACCACAGTGAACTGTGAAAACTGAGTGCCCTGATGCTGATGAATGTAGAATGAGATAATTCTGAAAAGTGAAAAGTAGCAATACAGATTTTTTTGAAAAGAAGAACATTGTGTTTGTACATAGCTAGACAGCAAGAATTACATGAGAATTAAAGCTGAGCAGGTTGTAAAGAATGACACACTTGTATAGCATTTACGGAAGATGCAGTGTCAGATGTCATGATTTTGGACTGATAAACCGTGGTTTGTTTGACAGTAACCCATGTGCCTCTTTCCCTCTTGGTTTTATATCCTGGTTCATAAGCAGGAAGGATATTACAATTTCCAATGCCAACAATACAAGAAACTGATTTAACAAATTATTACGGAAGACAGTACAAAGCCATGTGCTCATGGGAGGAAAGAAAAGGAGAGAAGCAAGGACAGGAGAGAGCATGAAGGCTTATGACTTATTTCCCCATCATTTAGGGACCTGAGTGCATGACATTTTAACTGGGCCAGTTTCTGGATCCCTCAACCACAAATGCCACAAACTTGCCCGAAGATTACCGTACATTGTCACACATTATTTTATAACTGTATCAACCCTTCTGCTGAAATCAGTGAAGCCTCCATTCCTTAATTTTGCCAGCTCGTGCCCAGTGTCATTTAGGACATAATTTATTGTTTTCAGCGTCATGTTTAGAGTGGGCTGCTCAAATACATGGGACTTAAGTACGCAATGAGATATCAACTTCTCTTGACTTCAGTGAGACCGCTCAGAGCATGACTGATGCTGCGATCCGAACAATGTCTCCTTGGAAGTCCTATTGAATTCATTGGGACTCACTCCCAGGTAACTGGGTTTAGTATTGCAGCCTCCATCCTGGTTCAGCCCATTATTATCCCATCAGTATTCATTGGACTTTTCAGGGAAACATAAGCACACTCTCACATACCGGTACAGTATGTCTTTACAGAACCGGGGGGGGGGGAGGACAGGTGTGAACAAGGGATAAAAGTGAGCAACTGCAGGTGCTTTTCTTAGACTTCACTGCACCTGGAAATGATGACCAGAGGCTTATGCAAAAGCCACTCACTGTTATTTTTTGAATGCAAGTGAGACAATCGGAGAGTAGGATTGTTTTCAAGGTGAGAGCACAGTCTGAAAACCTAGTATATTTGCTGGTACATGCTATGCTGCTTCTTTTATATATATATAAAAAATCAGGTGTTATTATGCAAGGCAGAACATGCCATAAATGCTGGTAATGTCAAAGACAATTGTGTCAAGCAGTAAAACCCAAATGAACTTGCCGTGTCATGCACTAGCTCAATTTGGGGAAGGAAGAAGCCTGACTTTGAAGGCATCTGAATCAATCCCCAGTTAAAATTAAATTTGGAAGCTCCAGCATGTAACTCCATTTACAACCTGCACTTAAAGCTCAGGCAAATGTTTCATTTAGAAGAAATTGAGTGAGGATTACAGACCACATAACATTTACAGTGCTATATTTTTGTCATTAAAGTCAAGTTACAGTCCTTTTGTCTTAATCCTGTGTGCCCTGGAGATGATTTAATTGATAAATTGATATTTTTATACCAGATCTTTCTTTCTTTCTTTCTTTCTTTCTTTCTTTCTTTCTTTCTTTCTTTCTTTCTTTCTTTCTTTCTTTTAAAAAATATGGTGGTGTAGTGGCCAAGCCTAGTATACAGTTTTTAACATGTGAAAACAAGAAATTCATCAGTGGACAAAACACTGGTGACTCTGGTTTAACAGAGAAAAACATGGGTTAAAATTTTGGGCTGTGTTGAGTTCCATTCACCATTGGCACATTTGGTTGCTGGAAAGGCATTTCTTTTCTTCCACAATGCAAACTGAATTTACTGCTCAATAAATTCATTTTTTTTTTTGCATGGAGCAAAATAAGTGAAAGCATTCTGTTGAACTTAGCCCTCCCTCCCTCCCCCCACTTCAAATCCCAACTCCTCTCTCTAATGCACATACAAAAAAAATCTTTATGCTTGGTTGGGCTTGTGTCATCATCTCATTAAAACGTTGCCATGCAAATGTATCATAAGTGTTGCCTGAAGATTTCTGTCTCATGCAAAATTTAGCTCAAATTCTTCTGGCATCAAATACTTTCTTATGCATAAACCTTCTGTTTGCTTTGCTGACGTTCCTCCTTAGTCGGCTCTCATGGTGATTCATTATCTCGTGATATAGATTTCCAAGTATCATCTTTGCATTGATTTTTATATCTTTAATAACCTCTCCACTGAAGATGGCTCCACTTGGTGTCATTGATCGCATCAAAAATTCAAGGCTTACAGAAATACTAGAGGGCTAATTGGTAGCAGAACATTTCAGACGTAATCTTAATGCAGTCTTAATCTTCTGCACTAAACCTACCTGAAGGTTTACTCATTGGGGCTAAAGGGAAAGTTTTGAGTATGCAACTACTGGAAATTACCTGGTGTTATGAAATGTAAGACACTTCAAAAATCCAGATAGCTGGATTTGGTATCATTAAAATTGTGTGTGTGTGTTATTTTGTTTTGTTTTCCATAAGCCTTTAAATCCTGGGTTATCATTGTCTCCCAGCCCTAAATCATTTGATTCCCTAGAACCATAAATGAATATACATCCACTGTCAGGCAAAAAGACAGTCTGGCTAAGTGTCCATTCAGAGGGTTAAATGTGCTTGTATGGATTGATATGTCTCCTAATTTTACCTGCACTAAACATATTCACTATCAGTAGTTCTAAAAGCCTATAGTGTGTTTTTTCCTTGTGCTCTGGCAGCTCCATAGGAGTACCCACTGCTAGTGTTAGAACATTCAGCAAAATCAAAAGCAACACAATGGCAGGAAACAATTCAGTATAGAAAACTTTGTGGAATAATGCAAAACATCAAAACTATCAAACTGAAGTCTCTGAAAGTCCTTGAGTAAGTCACAGTGCCAGACTTTACCTGGTGGTTGATATGATAGCCATGTTCAAATATATAAAAGGATGTCATATAGAGGAGGGAGAAAGGTTGTTTTCTGCTGCTCCAGAGAAGCGGACATGAAGCAATGGATTCAAACTACCAAGAAAGAAGATTCCACCTAAACATTACAAAGAACTTCCTGACAGTAAGAGCTGTTTGGCAGTGGAATTTGCTACCAAGGAGTGTGGTGGCGTCTCCTTCTTTGGAGGTCTTTAAGCAGAGGCTTGACAGGCATATGTCAAGAATGCTTTGATGGTGTTTCCTGCTCGGCAGGGGGTTGGACTGGATGGCCCTTGTGGTCTCTTACAACTCTACGATTCTATGATTCTAAGCTTGTAAAGTAGAAAGATGTGTAATTTCTTCATTAACCAATCTTTTTTCGAATTGATATAATATACATGAGAATGAAAAATACTCTGGAACAGTGCTCATGCGATTGTGTAGTCGCTCGCATGAGCACTGTTCCAGAGTATTTTTCCAGAGTATCTTTCTACTTACGAGTGTTTATTGAACTAATTGGCTGATGAAGAACTGAATGAAACAATACAGTAGTTGCTATCCGGAAACACTGTTCAGCAAAGTTCAGCGTTGGACATCAGAATTGGACATCAGAATTGGACATTTGCCGATTATACAAAGCTTTACAAGCTTGATCTCCGCTGGGTAAAGTCTGGCACCGTGACTTCTTCAAGGACTTGCAGAGACTTCAGTTTGATAGTTTTGATGTTTTGCATTATTCCATAAAGTTTTCTATACTGTAATTGTTTCTGGCCAGAGTGTTTGTTGTGGGGGAGGAAGGGAAAGGAGAATGTTAGCCGCTTTGAGACTCCTTCGGGTAGTGATAAAGAAGGATATCAAATCCAAACTCTTCTTCTCTTCTTCTTAAGTGTGGAAGTCTCTACCTGTCGGTGCTTGCATTTGGGAACTTTGGTCTGATTTAGTAGTGCTAAATGGGCAGGCATGATGGGAGTTGTAGTCCAACAACATCTGGAGGGCCACAGGTTAGTCCCCCATAGATTTCATAGGTTTGTTACAACTCATAAATGTTTTGGACTGACTTTTAAGTCTTCCTCAACATTTCTTTGCCAGGCAGATTTCAATCCTTTAGACCAGGCATTGCCAAACTTGGCCCTCCAGCTGTTTTGGGACTACATCATCCCTAGCTAACAGGACCAGTGGTCAAGGATGATGGGAATTGTAGTCCTAAATCAGCTGGAGGGCCAAGTTTGTAGGTGTTTGTAGGTGACTCTGATTATCTGCAAAATATTCATGAATGTGCTGGCATGACCCTATGTGAACCTTCTCTATTTAATAGAGGTGGGTTTTCAGCCCCCTACTCATTTTCCTGTTTTACAGTAAATGCAACATATTTTGAACATCTCGGCAGCACTTCCCTGATTTAAACAGTCCAGGGTTAAACACAGAATTGTTAAATGGTAATAAAATTTGTTGAAGCAAAATATGTCAAAAGAAACATAAAATAGCATTCTAAATAAGCATAATTACAATACCTTCTGTGTCATTAAGGTTATGAGTCATAATTACTAGACTGTTTTTGGAGAGCTAAAGCAAGCCTGCTCCCCATTTATGGCGTAGGCTGTGCTAGGAGTAGGGAAAGGGGAAAGTCTCATTGCACAACCTGAAATCCTTATGCTGATGGGATGCTTATTCAGCGCTCCAGTGGATACAAGCCTCTGCAGGAGGCAGTATGTCTCTGAATACCATGTGTTTGAAATCACGTGGAGAGAGGAACATTGCGCTCGTGTCCTGCTTGTGGGCACCCCAAAGACATCTAGTTGGCTCCTGTGAGGACAGAATGTGGGACTAGAAAGGGTCTTTGGTCTGATCCAGCAGGGATGTTATTTTGTCCTAGAGGTGGTGAGTTACATCCCCATGGGTCTGCCTGCCACTGCAGCTGGCAGCTAGCTTCACACCAGTCTGCTGCGGCTGATGCTGAAGCAGTGGTGGTGGCAGCTGTTGCCCTCAAGCTTGTTGCATCGTTATGGAGCGCTGCTGTTGAAAGTGGCCAATGCCTCTCCAACAGGTCTCTCCAGGCTCGCCCTTCTTGCTCTGATGAAGGCTTCTGTTGGGAGAAAGCCTCCTCCCACATCATTCCTCTCCTGGCTTGCTCAGGCAAACAATCAGTCAAGTTAGACGTAGCAGGGCAACAGCAGCTGTGGCGTGTTACTTAGAGCAGCTGCATGAGAGGCAGGCTGCTGAGGGGTCTGTAGGAGTTGCTACAGAGATGTGGAAAGAGACCAAAGGGCAGGGAAAGGGTCTACAGCTGAAGGAGAGAGAGAGAGAAAGAATGTACTAGAGAAAGGGGAGAGGCTGCAAGTCAAGGAAGAAAGAGAGAGTAAGGAACTAATTATGGGCTGGTAAGAAAGCAAGAAAGAAGAAAGAACGTGGATATAGCCACTGTGCTACAAGAGGTAGACAGAGGATCCAGTCATGGCAAGGGCTTCGAAACCCTAATAGTAAGAGTCCCACCAGGCCCTCTTGGCATTTAAGAGAGCGCTAACGAATCTTAAGTCCTTGCTAGCAAATTTTGACATGGCTCTTTCGAACAGTGAGACGCTGTGGCTGAAGTGACACATGAAAAGCACGTCACACACCTGCTTCTGCAGAAGCATGATCTTGAGAGCCAGTGATAATCCTGAAATGGTGGAGGAAGAAGTACCAGGAGCAGCAGCAGCAGCAAGGTGAAAGTAGGCAGGAGGAGGAGGAGAATAGTGTTTATATCCAGTCAAGCATGAGGAGGAAAGGGGACATGTTTAACAGAAAACAAGGTCTGCAGTAACTTTTGTTGACTAGTCCAGGGCAACAACGCATATAGAGAAGGCATGGGTAGTATTATCCAAATAGGAGGTTCTTCTTTCCAAATGAAGTCTGGATGGAATGAAAAGGTCCAAATGGCTTGCTTTGTGCCCTTCTTTTTGTCTCCAAAGACATTTGTGTGGAGAGCTGTAGGGTGGAATGCCGAGACGTTCTATATAATACAATATGCATGTGTCAGGTGAGCTCATAAAACAAAAGCAGGAGATTTATACAGATGTGTGGCAGCATCTGGAGAGGATTTAGGTGAGTGCACATCTGCACCTGGACATCAAATGTAAGCAGAGGGAAAGGGGTGGGGGGGAACCCTCCTGTTTGCCCACAGCAGCAAGCTAAGAGGGGGTCTCTGAATGGTGCTGCCAGATCAAACATTATCCAGATGTCTCTTGCATTGTCTTCTTTTCTGCACAGGCTTTCCATTTCTTTTCTTTTAAAGAAGAAAGAAGTATTTTCATTTTCCTTAGGTATGGTAATTTTATATACATTGCGGGAGAGTGAATTAAATAAAGGAGAATTTGGAAACAGGCAAGCTACAGCTATAAAGAAAACATTATGTGTTAGGATGAATGGAAAGCATATTGTTGAATTTCCTATGTTCTTAACTTTGTATTATTAGTGTGGATGCATATATATCTATATCAGACATAGTAGTCTTACCTTTTAATTACCGTAAATGGTGCTGAAATGAAATAGGTTGTTGGATATAATTTACATTATTTCAGCATTTAGAAATAATTCTTATGTTGTCTACCAACTGTTATTTTAGTGGCCTTCCAATTTTTGGAGATATCAGCCACCCTTGCATGTTACTTTTAATTCAGAGTGATGGGTATCTAATGTTTCAGGATATGAGCACCAATTCCCCCTCCTTTACACACATGCACACAATTTTCATGAAAATTAGAGTTGTGTGTATTTTGCAGTGATTACCAAATTTTCAGTAAACAGCAGAAGGTATTGAGAAATCCTGTGTGGACTACTTCTGATAAACTACTTTGTATAAATTTGTCAGAGATCTTTAGATTCAAACTCAAAGAGTGGATGTGTAAGGACAGGATGATTGTTCTGTGTGTGCAACATATATGTAACAACAGGTGGTGATAACACATGATGTAGGCGTCTTTTTGATTGCCCTCCTATGAATTCCAGGCTTGGCTCAATGAGCTTATACATCTGTGGATAAATTTAACTGCAAATCAGATTTATTGACTCAGGCTCCCTGATCCTTACTGCAGAAATCTAGCAGCTCACTGATAACATTTTGGAATTCTGCTCACGCTCAGAGGCATCCTCATTTTGAGTTATTCTAGATGTACACAAAAGAAGAAACCCATGCAAGATTCAAGTTCTGTAGCCTAGTCCTCATTGTTAACAACCACTTTGTGTTTTGCACTGGATAGAAAAGTAATGTTAAAAATATTTCGGAAGAGAATGTGTAGCAAGCAACAGTTTTTACAAGCCTCTCACAGAAGTGCAATATTCCTTATGCGAGAAATTATTGATTGACAAATATATGCAAAGCTTGAACATCTCACACCGTTAGCACTTCACAATTTCCAATTCAAATGGGAAGTTTCCCACCCGGTGCAAAACAGTTCTTTAACAAGCACAAGCATGCTGGTGAAAGAAACAGTAGTGTACACACACACACACACACACACACAGACACACACACACACTTCCCCTCCCTTTTGCTACCCTCTTCTTTGTAGTGCTGAATGCAGAAAAAGAATCTAAGAAATCTGGGCAGCCCATCAGTTTGCCATGGTTCGTTTTAGCTAATCCAGACATCTAGCACAGCAGGGGGAAAACTGCTGTATCTAGTGAAACAAGAGCATGAATAATTAAAACTCTGTTATTAATGAACTTCCAGTCGTTATGTAAATGAAACTGATTTCAAGTCTAATTTGTCAGCCTGAATTCTTTTTCTGTTCTTCCTTTGTCTGGGACAAGAACTCATCATAATGGACTTGATAATAAAACACTGGCAGACATGCTGTGTGCAGTGCCCATCTTACGCTGGGGCTTTTAGCGTCGTTAATTGATACAGTTCCTGCAGGGGAAGTCTATATAAGGCAACTTGCGCGGCGCTTTGCTTTTTACAAGCGGCTTGTTTCCTTTCAGCTGCGACGGCCTTTCTGTGCAGGCCCCACATTAGCATATACCTTTGCATGAGAGGTGGCTTGTAATTGTGAGTTGGTAAATAGTGCCTCTCTCCTCTCTTCTCCCCCCCCCATTGTCCCCCCTCCCTTGTGCTGGCCCATGAAAGCAAGAGTTCAAGAAGGTTTGTGAGGAGACAAGGGTACAGCTGCCTAATGACAGATCAGAAAGAGTCGGCTCAGAAAACTATGCAGCTAGTTACATAGGGCCAGTTTGCATGTTTCACAGGAAATATTGTGGTTCCAAGAAATTATCTGCTGTGGTGGCCCCTGGTCCCAGGATACCGGTGCTTTCTATATTCCATGTGCAGGCTGTGCATTAGTGTAACCCTGCACATCATGTGGATGGGGGTGGGTGGGGTGGAATCTACATGTTTTGTTCATATACCCAGTGAGAGGTGCTGGAACTGAGTTCTGGTTTATCTTCTCTCTCTCTCTCTCTCTCTCTCTCTCTCTCTCTCTCTCTTCTACACCCACTGTTCTACCTGCACTGTCTGAGGCAGTATGCCTCTGTATACCAGCTGCCAGTGGGGAGAGCACTCTTTCCACAGGCATGTGGTTGGCCGCTGGACTAGATGGGCCTTTGGCCTGATCCAGCAAAGCCAGTAGTGGCTGGTGACACTGAGGTTGCTACAACTTACCTGGATGGGGCTGGATTGGGGCGGCATGGCAGTGGGGTTGGGCTTTGCAAACATACCAGCATAGGCATTTTTAAGAGAGAGAGAGAGAGAGAGAAGTTGTGTGCCACCCCCACTCTCTGTTGAGTGACAGCAAGATCCTAGGGGGATCCAGGCACTCACCCAGGGTCTAAGAATTAAGACATGGTGGAGATCGCAAAAGTTGTAAGAAGTATGGTTTATTCACCTATTTACATCTACAGTCTGGAGTGAGGGAGTCCAGATCGTACATGTACATCACAGTCATTTCAAGAGGGGCTTGTCCCCCACAGCAGTACAGCCAGACTTTAGCCAATCTGCCCAAGATGGATCCCAGTCTTCTGGGATCTTCGTTTCTCCCTTCTTCCCCTAACACAGGCACCCGCAAACTGCAGCCCTCCAGATGTTTTGGCCTACAACTCCTACGATCCCTATCTAACAGGGCCAGTGGTCAGGGATGATGGGAATTGTAGTCCAAAACATCTGGAGGGCCGGAGTTTGGGGGTACCTGCCCTAAAGGTAAAGGGACCCCTGACCATTAGGTCCAGTCATGACCGACTCTGGGGTTGCGGCGCTCATCTTGCGTTATTGGCCGAGGGAGCCGGCGTACAGCTTCCAGGTCATGTGGCGAACCAGAGCAGCACACGGAAACGCCGTTTACCTTCCCACTGTAGTGGTACCTATTTATCTACTTGCACTTTGAGGTGCTTTCAAACTGCTAGGTTGGCAGGAGCTGGGACCGAGCAAAGGAAGCTCACCCCGTTGCGGGGATTCGAACCGCCGACCTTCTGATCAGCAAGCCCTAGGCTCTGTGGTTTAACCCACAGCGCCACCCGTGTCCCTAAGCCTGCCCTAACACCCTGTTAAAAACACTCTTTCCTGTCACCTGACACCCAGTTACCCTGGCAACCTTCCAACCCCCAGCCTCTGTTCACACCTCAGGGCAAGGGGGGGGGACAGTTCTCTTGCATTGCCAATAGCTTTCAATGGCTCTTTATTGTTTCTTAACAGCCCTAGCTTGGCCAGTTGTTTTGCATAGACTAGCTCAGGAATTCCTCTGCAGCTTTTTTCTTCATATCCCAAATAATCAGAATCCTACCGTTTATTAATTTCTGTGGTTTACCCCCCCCCCATTCGATAACAGCAACACACTAAAAAAAATTCTATTGAAACCATAGAAACAATTGCAATAAAAATTATCTGCTGGTGTGGCCTTGCAACTCTGGCATCACCAGTGTTTGAAACTCCCCTTGTTCTAGGCGCATTTTGCAACAGGGAATTTCAATACTGCGAGCAGTTTCTGAGCTCTGGGCGCAGTACAGCGACTATCATTTCAGATTAAAACTGCAGAGTGGAAGGAAAGGAGGACCTTTTTCTGCCTCCCCACTTCCAGCTACTCTCCCAAAACCCTCTTAAGAATATTAGGAGGGTGGGCAGACAAGACGAAGACTAGACCATGTGAATAATGAACAAAATATTTAGCTGCAGTTCTTTCGTTTTCAGCTTTGTATTCTTGTTATATATATAAAAAAAGTGTGCCTAGACATTCAATTGTTGCACCCATAACCTAGGTTTAAGGATTATTTGGGGGCAGGGGAACCAAGCTGGTTTAAGTCATGTGATTGCTTCTTTAAATACATAGTGCACAAGGGGCTTGAGATAGGAGGGGATCCTACCTACAGAACTTACAGAAGATTTTTACAGTGGAGGCATTAAAAAGAATGCCTTTTTGTCGTCTTGTCTGTTGAGTTTGCAAGCACCTGGGCCCAGGTCCAAACGAGGACTGGGAATCTGGCCATTGCTAACAAGAAACGTTTTGAATTGCGGCTGTTGAGTTCAGGGAAGGGAGGGGAAGAGTTTATTGTTGTTATTTTCTTTACTTGGGAGCAGTTTGTGCTTCGTTTGCCTTTTGCTCTTTTTTGTGTCGAGTTTCTTTCTCTTTCTGTCAGAGGCTGTTTTCAACAGTGACTCTTAAATCGGCTGCTGCATTTCCAGAGTTGGCAATATAAATGTCAGACCTATAGTATATTCTGGTGGGTTGAGATACATACTGTATATATATAGAGAGTTCCATGTTCTGTACCACTTTAACTCAATTTGAAAAGGTAGACATACCCAACCCCAAAAAAGTGTGGGGCGTGCTCGTGAAGGCCAAACAACATATGCTGTTATTTCACACACACGTTTTTTTAAGCTCACCACTTCTATTTGGGAAGAAAACCAGTTGTGGGCCCCCAATGTGAGTAACCAGGACCTTTGGGGGTTAAGTACAGCTAAGCAACCCAGCCAGATGGGTAGAGTATAAATAATAAAATTATTGTTACTATTATAACCATTATCAGCAGGAAATTAGTGTGGGCCACAATCTGATCAGGAACACACTGTGGAATATGTGGGGTCCATCAATCAATTTTCACCAAAATAATATTAACCATTTTCTTTAAGTGTATACAGTGCCATTTTTCTAGGAAGAGAGGTGCCAGAACTCACCATAAATGTCTCCCTTGTTCTCTTATACTGCCAATGGTGCCAACCTGAGAGGTGCTGGAACTGAGTTCCAGCTGGAAAAAAAGCCCCGAGTGTATATAATGTCACATCAAATTCAGCCCTGTTACTGGTGAGAACACCTAGAGCCCCCTCAGTTTATCCAGTATGTACTCTGTGAGCAGTTACTGCTGCCCAGTTTGTGTATGATAAAGTCCTGCACATGGTCCAATCTAGCGGCTGCTGCTGCTTTGAGGGAGAAATATATGGGTTGACAGTATAATGCAGCCAGCTACTCGAGAGCAGTTCCCATGAATACGCCAGTAGATGTTGCTGCCTTATTTGCATGAATCCCTGGCAAGTGTTGTGTGGTTTTCTTGGCTCATACATTATTTCCTCCATGCAGCTCTGCCCTCGGAACTGTTCTGCTTGGCGGATTTTAGTACATATGAAATAGGCCAGAGTATTCTGCAGAACTGCTCTGCTGTTCACCCACAGCAAGGCATAGAAAAGGTTTTTGCCTAAAGCCAGAATCCTATGCACCCCCGCTTCCTTCAAACCGGCCTCCCCACCCCCCAAAGTGGCTGGAAACCACGCCTGGCATAGATAATTTCCCACCCCCATTTTGCCAATGGGATGGAAATTAAGTTGTGGTTCCAATATCAGGGGTCAGCAAACATTTTCGGCAGGGGGCCGGTCCACTGCCCCTCAGACCTTGTGGGGGGCCGGACTATATTTTGAAAAAAACAAACGAACGAATTCCTAAGACCCACAAATAACCCAGAGATGCATTTTAAATAAATGGACACATTCTATGCATGTAAAAACATGCTGATTCCCGGACCGTCTGCGGGCCAGATTTAGAAGGCGGTTGGGCCGCATCCGGCCCCCGGGCCTTAGTTTGCGAACCCTGCTCTAGCATAAGCTCTTTGATGCCTTGTTCTCTTAATGATCAGGCAATCACCTCACCAGGAAGCTAACCTGTCTTACTACTTTTTGACACTTGTTAAATCCAGGGATTTGTGTAGTCTAGCACACAGTTTAGCACCCAGAGCCTTGATTAAATTCTAACACTTACTGGTTCCAGGAGAAATAGCTAGCACCCACAAACTCATAACAGCATATTGCCACATTGCTCCTTAAAAGTTCAGTCTTCTGTCTTCCACAAAAGATGCCCATTCCCAAATCAACTCCCTTAAAATATTTCCTATGCCTTTAGTTTTACATTTTCCACAAATAGAAAATTACTAGCTGGAATCGAGGGGGGGGCAATGAGATCTTCCTTAGCTGGATTTTGGCCACTTCTGGTTGTGAATATGTCACTGGAGTCTGTGTATTGCAGACAAACCAAGTGACCGAGGATCATGTGGTCTTCAAACGCTGACAGCAAGTAGTGAAACTGTGCCTCTGCTCCAATTGTTTCTGCAGCTTGTAAACGTTCTCTGTAATGTTTTGAAAAATTGTCATGACTTTATTCGTTAACATACAGAATGGAAAGGATATGGAAAGAGGGGAAAGGTGGGTAAGGGAATAAAGCTTTAGTGTTCATTGCCAGTATTTGTAGTTATCCACTTTGGTATATGAATTTGCTCAGCTGTATTATGAACTCGCTATCCACACCCCGTACCCTTCTCCACCCTGCCCTGCAAGAATTCCTTGTCCAACTCTGAATATTTCATGATACTGAGACCAAGGAACTGAAACCAGGCTACTGTTACCGAGATGTACATGAGGGGAGCCAGCAGCCATCTCAGTGTTTGAGGACAGGTATACCCTCACTAACCTTTCTTTCTCTGAAGTTGCTGAATTGCAACTTATTACCAAACCTAAAACCATGGAGAGACCTGGTCTGAATAGAGACATTGGATTCTTATCTCATTATACATGATAAAGCTATTTTTAGCCATCTCACCCCTTGCTTTTTCCTGTAAGACCAATTGCAGTCATTAACAGTCAACAGGTTTACCACACCTATCAGCCAATCACCTATTCCCACCACCCTTCTGAGTAATACCCCTCCTCACCCTCTCACTATATATAAGGGTCTGGTGACTTCCATTTCAGTGTACCTGAAGAAGTGTGCATGCACACAAAAGCTCATACCAATGACAAACTTGTTGTTGTTTAGTCGTGTCCGACTCTTCGTGACCCCATGGACCAGAGCACGCCAGGCACTCCTGTCTTCCACTGCCTCCCGCAGTTTGGTCAAACTCATGTTCGAGAACACTGTCCAAACTTAGTTGCTCTCTAAGGTGCTACTGGAAGGAATTTTTTTTATTTTGTTTCGCTTTCTTTATGTTGTTTCATACACATACTGCATACATTTTATTACATGGGGGTATGTGACAACATGACCTCCTAAAATCTAACAGAAAGGAAGATTCTTTATCTCTAATATTGTCATTGCTGAATAACATGTCCTTATCATCCATGGGATGTTTAAAAACACAATTGTTGTTTATTGGTTTATATGGATTAGTAATTTTCTATTAGTGTAACATTTTTATATCAATTCTGTATTTTAGTAAAATTTGATACGTTGCTGTTGCTTTAGTTTTTTTTTTGTACACTCTGTGTTTGTGTAGAAATGGCCTATATGAATAAAACAAAAGAATTTTTATTCTCTTGGAAACTAGATGGTGAATTGAGTCAGATTTCTCATTCAGTATTATACCACCAACATGGAGCTCCATGACAGAAGCCAACCATGCATTTTAGTAAACCATTCTGAAACACTGAGATGTTTCCTATACAATGACTAAAACAGAAATGTGAACTGCTCCACGGAAGCTGGATGCTAGATCTTTGTGGATTTGCTCAAATACCTTCTCAGCTGCAGTGGCAATGTGTGAACATGGTGCCTTATAATTACAAAAGGTTTCACCCTTCTTCATACTATGCTGCAGTCAGTAGGCTATCAGCATCTTCACCCTTTTTCCTGTTGTCCTGTTAAGACATAACTGAAGGGCTTCTTTTTAATGGCTGGTTTAATTTGGCTATCATTTTGCTTTATTTACTTTATTTTTACAGTTATATGGCCCTACAGAGATCTCGGAACTGCTTTATATTTAACTGCTGTTAAACACATTTCTTTCTCTTTTTTAATCGGTTACACGGCAAAGGGACTGAAGGAAAATGAAGGGAAGTCTTTTTTGGAAGCAAGAGTGTTGTGTTGCATAAGAGCAGGTGTTTACAGAACAGTTCATTGAAATTCAGCATGGTTCATTATGATTTAATGGAACTAATATCCAGTTTATAATGTTCTGAGTTGCAGCAGCTGAATCTAAAGTGATAGTAAAGGTTTACGGGTTTCCTTTGGGTCAGCAATTGTTGGCAAAACCACCCGGGGAAGCCATTAATTTTCCCTTATGGGCAGCAACTCCTGGCAATTTTTTAAAAATTAGTTTTTACAGTTTAGTAAGGATGTTTTTACATTTTGTAAAAAACAAAAAACCCTTTTATTTTGGTCCAGGTTTAACTAAATGTACACAGGTGGCTAGATGGCACTGTGGATTAATATACTTGAGGATTAATGTGCCTGCAGGGCTTATATCACAGAAGCAAAGCATATTCACATGGAAAATATTCCAACATTCCCAGAATGACTGCAAAACGCAGTCTTTCAGGCTGCACTAATAGCTGTACTCCTGTTTGCAGGATTTGACTTGCAACAGGTTTTCAGGCTAGCTTGGTGGTATTATGCCACTGTTTTTAAGGTTTGTGAAACCATTGTTTATTTTTTTAAAAGTGCATTTGTGCCTTAAAGGCAAATATAGGACTAATTCTACAACACATTGAAAGCTGTACTGAAAGGCAAGCCTCTCCGAGTTCTCCCTGCAAGCCAATATAGAGCAGCCAACAAGGCTTTGCAGCTTCAACTCACTGAATTCTGTCCTGCACCCACTTGGGATTCCGAAGGTTTTTATTCAGTCTTCATTTTTAAGCAAACCATCCTGATTCACACTACTATGCGGGTGAGGGCATAGATAAGCATCAGCTTTTGCACTTCTCTGTACTACAGCTCTTGGCTCAAATAAAGGAAAGAACCAAAATGTGTGTGTTAGGGTAAAATGCATCTTAAAATGCATTTTTTCATGATAAATACTAATAATAGTGGAATGGCTGGAACAGACTTGTGAATGAACATGCGAAACTGATACATACTGGAAATAAAAATGATTCATTTATCGCCGGTGCTCACTAAGGTTCAATACATCCCCAGAATCAGTAAGTCATAGCTGCCAAGTACCCCGTTTTCCCCGGGAAACCCCCGTTTTTACTTAACTTTTCCCGGTGGTCCCCCATATCACTTTGTCTCCCGTTTTTCTCCATTATTTTCTCCAGACTGCAGCCATTTTTTCCCCTGATTTGCCCTTCTATGGGCAAGTGCGTAGACACAACTTCTGGTGTCAGCGGTGGCCATTTTTGGTGCCCATAGATGGGCGGGACGACATCGGAAGTTGCGTCAACGCACTTCCGGACATGCGTAGAAGCTACTTTTGAAGCCAGCGGCGGCCATTTTTGGTGCCCATAGAAGGGCAAAGCGACACCGGAAGTTACGTCGACGCAACTTCCGGTGTCACACGGCTGCCGGTCCCGGATTCTGCAGTCTGGGACTTGGAAGTGCAGTTGTCTGTTGCCACCAGAGTCAACAACATGCACTCATAAAGGATTCAAAAGAAGAACTTTCACCTGAAGTGGGACCCTCTGTCTGGCAGGCTGCCATGAATAATGCAGGCCTAGGTAGCAGATGCGCCATATCTTTAAAGCACATACAAAGCACAATAATATTGGGAACTGTAGTTTGTTAAGGGTGAAAGGTGAGGGATAAACAGCAGTTCCCATGATTATTCTTAGAATCATGCAATTCTAGAGTTGGAAGGGGCCATCAGGGGCATCTAGTCCAGTGTTTCCGAAACTTGGGTCTCCAGCTGTTTTTGAACTACAATTCCCATCATCCCTGACCACTGGTCTTGCTAGTAAGGGATGATGGGAGTTGTAGTTAAAAAAAAATCTGGAGCCCCAAATTTAGGAAACACTGATCTAGTCCAATCTCCTGCAGTGCAAGAATCTTTCGCTCTGTGTGGGAACTGGGATTTTCTGGGAGTGATTAGATTGAGTCTCATGCTCTACTACCTGAGCTGTTCCCTGCCAGGGAAGGGGTTGCTTTTAAGGTGCTTTAGGGATGTGGTGTGCACACATTCCTGGCCTGTGGACTTGTGTTACTCATGTTACTCAAGAATGTGACAGCTGTTGTTCCTCCATGCTTCTTGTTCCATGTTGCTTCAGTTACATACAAAACCCTGAATCACATGAGGTTGTGCTGGATAATGTTATTGCGTGTCTAGACCTTTAAACCTCCCCCTTAAATAAATTCACACAAGACTCAAATTTTGGGTTTGGTTTTTGGAAGAATTTAGGCCAGAACTTTACTGATTACAGCAAGTGAGTGGTTGCATAGGCTCTGGTTTGACTAGCTCCCTGCACCGTTGCAGGTAGTGCTGACTCAGGGCTCTACCATAGGTCAGCCTAGGGTGAACACCTGGAATGGCGGAAAGTCAGGGACATGCTATGTCCACCACCCAGATGTCCCCCTGGACTCAGGCATGGGCACAATCCTTCGCAGGGTTGACCAAACCATTGAGTCCCTGGATTCCTTTAACGGAGTACCCCTTCACATAGGGATGGCAAGAGCGTTCCCCCATCCCTATCACCTGAACCAGAGCCTATCCGCAACCTTACAGTTGTGACAATTTGCTACGCGGCAGACGAAACCCAAATGGCACCAGCCAATCAGCCAAGTGGGGGAAATTCCTGCCGTGCCCCTGTCCCAATGACAGACGACACACGGCGGCATAGCAAGGTCAAGCGCGCAAGCCCTAAAAATAGGGAGAGGTGGGCAGGTGTTGCGATGCACTGACCAAGAGAGAAAGCTCAGGGTCACATGCATGGGCATATACAGGTTCCTTGATCCATTTGGCTAGTGTCCCATTGGTCAGATTAAACCTAGCATGAAAGGACCTACCAATCGGGTGTTGTAGCTATCCAATAGTACCCACCCACAACACAAGCATTTGGTTGCCAGGTCCCACCGCAACACATGTGCTCCTTGAGGGAGGACACGATTCATTTTTCATGCCTGAAAGTAGTTGGTTCCTGTGTCTGTATAGCCATTTGCGGAATTAGTTTCTTTTCAAATCCAGCACTGACTGACTTGATGTGTCCCTCTTGGATTAAACGTGCGCATTGTAATGCAGTTAGCTTTCTGATTTCACACCTCCAAATTGTGGCCAGATGAAAAAACAAAATGTATATAAAACTCCTTTTTAAGGCTCTGAGATGCAGACTACTTTGAGAGATTACATGGGAGGTACTTATCTGGAATCAATACCCTTGGCCGTGGAGGGCAGCATAGGGTTTCCATATTTAGAAGAGCAAAAATTTACCGACTTCTGCTTTTAACTATGGATTGCTATGACAACTCTCATTTTACATACCCATGAAAAAGAGGGTGTGTCCAGGAAAAAGAGGACATGTGGCAACCCTAACTGCCCCACAAAATAAAACATGATTACAGTTGCAAAATACATAATTTCTTTCTCTATATAACTATACATGAAGTTCATCTAAACAATACAGTTCTATCCATGTTTACTCAGAGTTAAGTCATACTGAATTCAATGGGGCTTACTCCCAGGTCATTGTTGCAGCTGTCATCTACTCTGATACACATTCCCTTTACTTGGCATCCATTGCACACCCATTGCGGGGTTGGGAAGCAGTATACAAATAATATGCACAGGATCCACTTCTCTCCTGTATCCATACCATCATTTCTTATGAAATACTGCGTTTTGTGCATTCCCTTCACCCAGCTACCAATCTGAATTGAGAAAAAAGAAAGAAAGACCTAGCTGCAGTTTAAGCTGGTGATGTGCACAGAGGCCTAATTTTGCAATTTTGAGCGATTGAAGTACCTTGCTTGTGACCTCTAAATCAGTGCATGTAACTTCTTTTTGTTGCTGTTGCTGCTGCTGCTGTTGATCGTTCCCTGTCCTCCCTGGTCAGTTCCAGAGGTGGTAATCATTATCAGGCTAACACAAAGGCAATTGCTGCATATTCTTTTATAATTTCATTTTAACATCAAGCATTTAAGAATGAATGAAGATATTTTGAGTTATGCTTTCATGTGCAGCCATCCGGAAAGCTGTTAAGTAAGGGAATCATTTGAAGATGCAGAAGGTTTGGGTATGTGTCAAGGCTTCTGAATTAGCTTTTTATGATATCTAATATCTAAACAAAAATCTGTGGGTTTTTTTCCTCTTTTGTGCACTGCCACCCCTGGTGACCTGAAGTGACAGCGCTTTATTGTGCATCTCTGTACTTGCTTTTGCTTCTCTGTAGTAAACATAACGGGGGTTTGTCACAAAGGGGGACCACTGTGATGCAGAGCATTAACTGTGAAATGTCCTTTAATGTATACAATTAGTCAGAATTTTTGAGAGAACCAACTTTGGAAATGCCTGCAAAAGAGCATCTGAGCCAATTAAGGATTTTTGAAACACCAACTTCTGACTGTATCTACTTTTTTCCCAAAAAAAAGAGAGAGCGAAAGAAATGAAAATAAGCCCGGCTGCTACCACTGCTGCTGAAAGCCAGAAGCCCTTGTCACAGCCAAGAGATTTCACAGCAGTACATACAGAGCCCAGCTAATGAATATAAGTTACCTTGGTGGGTTTTAGCTGACTTAGAAATTAAAGTCTCAGCCCTCTGGATGCAAGAGGAGCTAGACTCAAACAAAATGGACTTAATAAATTCCATTGTGTAGTGAGATCCCTAGTGAGATTCCCTTTCCATCCTTGACCAATTGGTATTATTATTATTTTCTACTGACTGGTACTTTTGTCTATGAGACTGGGATTTTCTGGGAGTGATTAGTACTTTTCATCAGTGATTGACAGGTTCTAACGGCAGCGAGACAATGGGAAGAATCATTAGGAATTCAAATGCAGGTTTGTGTTTCCGCCACTCCAGGACTGATTCAAGCAAAAGTGTAATTTATGTTTGTCGAGAGCAATCAGTTGTCATTTATTTTAAATCCTTGAGATACTTATGAAAGAGAAAAACAAAATCAATGGAAATTGGGGTGATGGGAGCTTCTGTGGAAAAAGAACTGGCATATTATATTAGTGATCGTTCTTTTATAATATTGCCAAAATTCAGCCGATGTATTCTTATGCACATATCAATTGAGAACATTGCATTCCCCAAACTGTGACATAAAAGAAATATTATGCAGAATGTTGTTATAAAACACTCAGATCTGTCAGTGTAGATTATTTCCCCTCAACTCTGTCTCATTCATACATTTCTGTATGGGGCCATGGAATGGGAGCATTTTCCATTCATTAATTGTTGTTCATTCATTCATTCATCCACCCATTCATCATTCATTCAATTACAATCACATTTCTATCCTGCCTGCCCTTCAAAGTGCTTAGAGCAGCACCCATGGGGGATATCCCAATTTATTGCCACAACAATTCTGTGAGGTAAGTTGGGAAACTCTGGCCAGTTGCTATCTCCCATCCCATCAATAACTGGATAACTAGGAGGAGTTACAGTGAATATCTCACCTTTGTTGAATGAAATGCCAGATAAACTTTGTGGATGTCCAGAAACTCTGTCACAACTAAATGTGTTTATTGAAAGAAGCAGGAGTTATGTCTATGGTGGGGCATTCACAAAATTCATCTGGGATTGTGAGCATTCACATGTCAATGGCAACTTTCACCAAAGTTTAGACATTCACTGTAATTGCCTCCACTGCACCCAAAAGCAAGACTGTCACAGTATTACTATAGTAACTGGTTCATATTCTGACTAGTCATTTATGATTGGCTGTAAATATTTAGAATGAGCCACAGATGTTGGCAAGAGTTGCATGCATAAAATTTCAGATGAAAAGTATAGGCCTACCTCTATATTGCCATACATGGCGATTTAAACCTGTGTGGCATCAAAGCTACCAAGATGGTACAGAATTATACAAGTCTTTGGGAGGGTTACTCTAATATTTTCCAAAGAGACAGGATTTCCTTTTACTTCTTCAGAGATAACAATTAATCTCCACCTTCACTGCAGAAGCTGAGAGAGAAAACATATGGAAAAACACGCTACTTTGAATAAAATTACAAATGTGCAGGAAAGCATATTTCATATTTTATTATGTTGTATTATTTAAAGTATGAGAGACTAAATCCAATACTCTTTAGATGAAACAATCACTACATCTGATTTTTATGCAGATCTTGCGCACTCTTCAGATATAAGGCTGAGTTCCTGAATGTGCTGTGACTAATTTATGCCAAGTTTTCATCAAGCTAGCATTTTTCCCTTTTCAGTTGGCACACAAAGGTCTGCAATTCATACATTTAGGATTTTAATATACTCAGATTACAACCAAGAAAAGCACAGCATCAGACTAACAAACACATTCTGTCAAAAAGCCCAACTGGGATCCTACCTAGAGGATGATGGGTGGGCAGCTGATAAACAAATTCTGAATTCCTTTCAGGGTGTGAGGCAATAAATGATCAGATGTTCAGGTGGTACAGTCCTCTACACAGCTGTAAGTTTTTGGAACAGAAGTTGGAGAAGTGCTTGGTGGAAAGTTCTCCCGTCTCAAAAGCCATGGGCATGGGTAGGCCAATTAAGGCCCGGGGGCCAGATCCGGCCCAATTGCCTTCTAAATCTGGCCTGCAGACGGTCCGGGAATCAGCGTGTTTTTACATGAGTAGAATGTGTCCTTTTATTTAAAATGCATCCCTGGGTTATTTGTGGGGCCTGCCTGGTGTTTTTACATGAGTAGAATGTGTGCTTTTATTTAAAATGCATCTCTGGGTTGTTTGTGGGGCATAGAAATTTGTTCATGCCCCCCCCCAAAAAATAGTCCGGCCCCCCACAAGGTCTGAGGGACAGTGGACCAGCCCCCTGCTGAAAAAGTTTGCTGACCCCTGGCCTAGGGCAAACCAACGAATCAGGAAGATCTGCCACAGGAATGCAGTCCAAACCATTTATTCCAATGGGGTATGCCATACTTGTTAGAGCACACACAATTCCCAAAGAATAAGATGTTCCAAGAAGGGGGGTTGTTTTGAACGGTTTGAAATATTTTGAAACAGCAGCCAAGGAATATCAGTCATGAATAGGCAATCTGAAAGGGGTGGATTTTCAGTGAGTGTGATAGCCTTCCTGAGATGAAATGACGAGGAGTTCTATACCTGTGGGGCCACCACATAAAACACTCTCTCCCTTGCCCCTGCCAGCCTTACTGATCTAGGTGGTGGGCACACAATAATGGCCTCCATTGCAGATTTTAGAGTGCAGACTACTTGCAGACAATCTTTCAAACAGTTTGCTCAAGGCTTCAGAGGGTAACATCAACACTCTTCGTTTTAATTGCTCATGAGCAACCCAGTAAATATGGGTATTGGGCAGCCTATGTAAGTCCCAAGAAGTTCATAATCTCCCAATGTTTTCTTTTTGTGATTTCAATAGATTATTTTAACCTAAATCTAGCCCTAACATGCCATATATATACAGTGTGTGTGTGTGTGTGTGTGTGTGTGTGTGTGTGTGTGTATATATATATATATATATATAGTTAACACACACATTTCCCCCCAGAACACTTTCCTTTTTTGAAAACTGAATGTCATACACATATAGGGATGTGTGGCAATAGAAACTTCCATCTGAAGGTGTGAAAACTCGTTTTTTGTGCCGTAGAGAGGAAGATATATTTTAAGAATCATACTAGGGGGGGAAATATTTGACAGGGCATGCTTTTAGATCCTATGAAAATGTCTCTTCCTGTTATTTCTGTCACATGTTAGAGGTAAGCTGTACAACTGCCCTGAAATATGGCGCACACAGTGATTTTATTATAATTCCAGAAGATGAAGTGTGTGAACCCAAAAACTGCTTTAAAAAGTAACCTCTAAAGATCTGGACTAATTTTCTTCGCCTCTTGTCAGGGCTCTGTAGTGGGAGATAAGAGATGGCTTATAAGCCCGTGATTCAGTACAGAGGCTATTTGGACAAGTTTCCACTCCAAGATTCTGCTCATCAGCCCCTAATTAGCACCTCATCACTTTTAGCTTTGTGTCACCCAGCTGGCGAGAGGAGGTTGACACCTCCAGCTTGAACTGGGCTATTTTCCCATTTTTCCTGCAGCTCATCAAGGCATGTGGTGCTTTCTTAAAGTGCAGCTGGCGCTGGCACTTTTCATTGTCAATGTAAATCGTTAGGTTTGGGGAAAGGTGATAAGAATAGTTTGTTTCATGTCCCTGGTGTTTAGCCCAAGGCAATCTTAAGCAAAATAGATTCAAGACTCCTTCTGGCTTGATCCTCAACCCCCACCCTCTCTTCATATCCTTATTGTTATTCTAAATACAAAACTGGATGAAAGAATTGCTAAGAAATGCAGCCGATGCATAATGTTAAGGGTGCTTTATTGTTCACAAAATAAAACTTTAATGATGGGAAATTATTCATTATGTCTCTAATCCATAAACTTTAAAATTTATTTGATTATGGGGTTTTTTATTACCCTGTCAGGGTGAAGATATAACCTTTTTGATTTGACAGGGCCTATTATTTTTATTTCAAGTAATAATTAAATCATGCATTAAAAATTTCTTCTGACTCCAAAGTCATATTTATTAGCAAGTTATTATATGCACATTTGGAGGTGTGCGCCGCTTTATTCAGTTTTCTTTATTCTAAATGATAGAACTTGCCATTTCCTTTCTTTAAAGTTTGGGATTTATTTATTTCTTCTCCCAAGGAATGGAGAATGATGTGTGAAATAAGTACTGTAGCAGTACAGATACCGGCATACATTTAAGTGAAGAAAGTGAGGGGTATGTGACCAGACAGGAATTATAGGTGTGGAAGGGCATCAGGGGTCTACATCATTATGTTGAATGACTAGAGAAGATTCTGTAGTTCATATCTGAAGGCTAGAGAAAAGTCTGTAATTTCCAAGTTTGCTTCTTCATGGACAGGCACTCTCAGAAGTGTGGTTAAGAGAAACGGTGTTTGATCGAATGGTCCACACCTAAGCTTATACTTCCACCTTGACTCCTGCACACATTTTCTGAGACTAGAACGGCTCCACATGAAATCTGAATATTTCTTTTATCGGCTTTAATAAGGAGAAAATAACATAGCAGTGGCAAACAGAATTGTACATGAAGTTCGAAGTGGTGCGTGCCATTTTAAATAGGTATATAATTTGTACTGAAAATAAGAGCAATACCAGTGCTTTCTTCCATATGTTCCAGGTTAATGTGATGTCTCATTGCCTTAGCTCAGCAAGCACATGTTCTGGAGTATAAAGGTGCAGATCACTGAAAATTTGCCGTCAAAAATACCATTCCCATCAATGAGATTGGTGGGTAGGAAGGGATTTGCCCCATCCCTGTTGGAGGAGGAAATCTCAAGAGAGGGGGCAAGAGTGGGACTCCTCAGCGCCTAAAGAGCTGGCACTATGTCTTAAATTAAGGTAGGCACCACCTCCAACACCTCCTTTTTCTTACTTGCAGTGTTCTGCTTACCCACCCTGCAGCAGTATGAGCTTTGCTAGTTTCCTTTCAGGGGGCTGAGTAGGATTTTGTATCTCCTCCCCATTCGATCCAGATTTACCCTTTTCAAGGAAAATATGAGAAGTAAAAAAAAAAAAAAAGACCTGCTGTCAACAACCTGTTTGTGATATCTCAGTGATAGTACATACAGGCGTCCCCAAACTTTGGCCCTCCAGATGTTTTGGACTACAATTCCCATCTTCCCTGACAACTGGTCCTGTTAACTAGGGATCATGGGAGTTGTAGGCCAAAACATCTGGAGGGTCGCAGTTTGGGGATGCCTGTGCTAGTTAAACCCCTGTCTGGGAGCAGCTCTAAATACAAGCAAATAACTTAAAAAAATTGAGAAGAATTTGGAAAAATCGGAGTAAATTTTAGATGACTAGAAATGTGTGAAATAAGGAGATGAGTGGGCATTGCTTGGCTTTGAAATGGAAGGTGTTGATTCTGATGGAGTGAACACACACCCAACTGGAATCTGGTATCTCTTATCCAATCAAGCAGCAAGCTTTGTAGAAGATGTTTCAAACTCATTGGGAATGACATGCAATATCATGATAGTTGACTTGATACCAGGATTGCAGTAGTTTGTAAAGTTCAAGTCCCAGCTGGCAAAACTGCATATAGATACATGTTCATAAAACTATAATGAATACTGTCTATGGGTATTCATCTATTACTCAAATTCAGTTTCCAAGAACAGAAAGTAATATACAAAGTGTGAAAGGGTGAAAGCTTAAAGAGAAGCTAGACACCTAGATATAAGATACAAAATTCTTATACAGTTCATTACATTTTTTATTTTTTGTGTGCTGTCTGCATATTCCATAGAACCACTGGCTTTCAAGAATCTCTCCCCCCCCCCCAGCAATATAGACATCAAACCAAAAATATCTTTATGTAGCTCCAGGGAAGGAAAAATTAAACATATCATTTAGATCTAAGTTATCAAATTGAATCAAAATACGCTGGTTTATGTCTAATTTTACACTCTGAGAAATAGGATTATGGGGTTTTGTTTTGTTAAAATCTATTGCTAAAGATTTTTAACACACTGAATTTATACATATGGAATACTCTGGCATATATAAAAATACAGTTCCGCGTTTATGATGATTCTATAAATATAGATGCTTGGTGATTATCACTGGAGCTGCTCATTAAAATTTAGAACAGCATACAAAATTGTAATCGTATTTGTGGGCAAAAACTGGAGGAAAACCGCTAAAAATAGCTACCCTTTAGCTCTTTGACAAAGGACTTGTAAGGCTTTTCCCAGTATGTTTGTCACAGAGTAGGAAACACTTCACAAAGGGAAAATAAATTGTCAGGGGAAAGTGAAAAGGGAAAACTTTAATAGTTCCAAAAGCTCATGTGGTCCAAGGAAAAGAGGTCTGATATCTCCCCTAGGGACTTCATGCTGCTATTGTCTGGGAGTAAGTCAGCTACTCATTTTCAGAGATTTCTTCACATGAATGACTTAATACTGCAAGAAACCAACTTTCACTTAATGGCTATTTTAGCTGAACGGATACATTTTTTGGAATGAATAAGATGGAATGATAATTAGGGAAGCAATTCTATGCATGCTTACCTGGGAGTTAGCACTACTGAACACAGTGGGACTTACTTCAGAGCAAATGCATAGAAAATGGTGATACAATACATCTTCCTTGGGAATGGCAACATCCTATTATTATTGATCCATCAAAAACTTTTTTTGCTTTTATCATTCCAGCTTTCTGACCCCTCGCAACACATCCATGCCTCTTTCCTTTTGAAGTTCACTGACTGGTGACCTCCTGAGAAACAGGAAAAGGGAAAACTCAGCAGCTTGCTAAATGATTTTAATTGGGAGGAAGTGGTCTTTCATTATTCCCTTACCCAAAGACACTAGAGAAAAGCCCTCAAACCCCTTATTATATGCATGTTAGTCATGGCAGTTTTCACGTTAGTTGGTGTGTATCCGTGGAGCAATAATTATAGTTATTGTAAGTACTTGAAAAACCACTACCAATCGAAACTCAGCTGTGGCAAGCTCCACTAACTGGGATCAGGAATAGGCACCCAACACGTTTTTTCCCTTGCTAGATTTATTACCCCTTGGTAAAAGTGTCAATGCAGTCCTAAGCATGCTTGCTCAGAAATAAGTTCCACTAGGTTTTTATTGTAAGCCAGATTCCTCCCACATTGGCTATATGTTTTCCCACTTTCCTGTGCTTGTTTGGCCCTTCTGGTTGGTGTTCTCTTGAAAATCACAATGGACTCTGACTGAAGGCTTGTTTGCACATTGCACTGAACACAGGTCTAAGCCATCACTATGCGTGTACAAGCTATCACTATGTGAGGGTACACAGGTGGTGCTGTGGGTTAAACCACAGAGCCTAGGGCTTGCTGACCAGAAGGTCGGCAGTTTGAATCCCTGCGACGGGGTGAGCTCCCATTGCTCGGTCCCAGCTCCTGCCAACCTAGCAGTTCAAAAGCACGTCAAAGTGCAAGTAGATAAATAGGGACCGCTCCGGCGGGAAGGTAAACGGCATTTCCGTGCGCTGCTCTGGTTCGCCAGAAGCGGCTTTGTCATGCTGGCCTGGAAGCTGTATGCCGGCTCCCTCAGCCAATGATGTGAGATGAGCACGCAACCCCAGAGTCGGTCACGACTGGACCTAATGGTCAGGGTTCCCTTTACCTTTATGCGTGTACAAGTGTTTGTGATTTGTACAGATCAACTAATGTGTACAAGTATGCAGCCTGTACACTCGTTTAACATTTTGTTTGATTAACTGAACAAGTATACAGCTCAACTGTTGTGAACACAGGCGGTACACCTGTCAAATGCAACGTGTGAACATCCCTCAAGTGTTCCTTGCGTGGAATAGCAAGCTTTGTGCCCAATGACAAACACAACCATACAATTGTAGAGGTGGAAGTCCAATGCCCTGCAATGCAGGAATCATAGCTAAAGAATCCCTGGCATGTGGCCATCCAGCCTCTGTTTAAAAACCTCAGTAAAGGAGAGTCCAACACCAACCCATAGCTGCCAAGTTTTCCCTTTTCTCACGAGGAAGCCTATTCAGCATAATGGAAAATCCCTGAAAAAAAGGGATAACTTGGCAGCTATGCACCAACCTCGCCATCCTCCCAAACAGTGGTCAAAACTGTCAAAGCTGATTCCACCACAGACAAAATGTTTGGAAAGATGCAAGCAATTTGTGTGGTACACAGCCCATATGGTGTGTGGGGCAGGAACCCCAATATTGCATCTACTTGGATTTATATTTCCCCTACCCCCCATTGCAAATAAAGTCTTTGCAGTGAACAGCTAAGAGACTAACTTAATTAAGAAAGTCAATTTGCAAAAGTGTCACCTGTTGCTGAGGCTACAAATAAGCAACTTCTGCTTACTTACCCAATTATGGGTCATGAAATATTGGCAGACAGTCATTTTCAAGTGCATAAAGAAATAAAGCCGTGCAAATAAAAAAGGGAGCAGAGGAAACTGACAATCATGAAAATGTATATGATCCAGATAAACAGATACATCTTTTTTTTTAGGGCAATTCAGCATTGTAATGATAACACTGTACCACAAGCAATATAAGTTCAGATATAAAAGTAAGGAACGACATATTGTCAGGAGCAGTAAAAAAGATTTAGCTGCATGTAAATTTAGATAGATCAGCAAGAGACGAGGCATGCTATTGCTTTATTACACACACCTACCTGTTCGGGAAGCCATATGGAGTGGAATATAAAAGAGTGAGAGATATTAATCATGTGGGTTTCCTTTTTAAAATAATATATCTATACCACTGTTTGATACCTTAAATGGAATGCAATTGAGAATCATCAAGCTACAAGAGTTTTGGGGTCAGTTTGTTTTTTAAAGGTTATATTTCTAAGATACCTTTATATATATTACCTTTCCAAATTAATCTTTACTTGTATGAATGATGCAAATGGGGAAGGGCCATAGCTCAGCGGCAGAACATCTGCTTTGAATGCAGAATGTCCCAGGTTACCTCCAGGTAGGAGTGGAAAGGACTGCCGTCTGAAATGCTGTGAAGCTGCTGCAGCTTTGAGCCGCATGGTCTGACTTGGCGCAAGGCAGCTTTCTAGGGTACAAAAGTGGGACTATCACAATGGTAAAGCATTTGCTCAATCCCTGGCATCTCCACTTAGAAGAATGTTCCTTGGAAGCAAAGTGTGCTCTCACACTGCACATTGGCCCTTCCCCATTATGGACATCATAGAATCATAGTGTGTGTGTGTATTGTATAACTCCAGATATTGTTGATCCTTACTCCCATTAGTGCTAACCAGCATGGTGAATCATCAGGGATGATGGTAGTTGTAGTCCAGGGGTCAGCAAACTTTTTCTGCAGGGGGCTGGTCCACTGTCCCACAGACCTTGTGGGGGGGCGGTGGACTGTATTTTGAAAAAAATAAATAAATGAACGAATTCCTATGCCCCACAAATAACTCAGAGATGCATTTTAAATAAAAGGACACATTCCACTCATGTAAAAACATGCTGATTCCTGGACTGTCCGCGGGCCGGATTTAGAAGGCGATTGGGCCGCATCCAGCCCCCGAGCCTTAGTTTGGGGACCCCTGTTGTAGTCCAACAATATCTGGAGAGGTGTAGCTTAGCCACTCCTGATTTGGTTTGAATTCTTTATGTCAGAGTATGGTTGAGTGGAAGAGTGTGTTCAGTTAAGAAATCTTAAATTCAAGCCTCTGCTCAGGCATGGTAGCTTTAGCAAACACTATATTTCAGCTTCAGTTTTTCTATCTGTTGCATGGGAGCAAAAGTGCCCATTGTTCTAAAATATCACTGGGTTGTTGTGAAGAAAAGCAGAAATAAAGATTGTGAAGCCCTTGGCTTCTTTCTCTCTTTTTTCAAGTGTCATGTAAGTAATCAATAATAAGGAATTTCATTTGCAGAACACATTGTGGCCTGTTCCTCTCTCTGCTGGTTATGTTTTGCTATTATGCATTTTTTTAAAAAAGAAAAGAAAAGAAGAACTGCTCATTAAAGCTAAAAGGAATTGCTGTTAGAAAGTCAATGGTGTTGTAAGCTCCTGTATGCACAAGTAGCTGTGGAGTTAGACTCAAAGAAATGTGTTGTTTAGCGAGGCTTCTGAAAATAAATTCCCCAGTATTCAGAATTTATCTCTTGTTTGTGTTGCAAGATTTTTGGCATAATGATAAATGGCGTCCATATATCTTTACGTGATCACCTTACAAGCAAGAAGCAAACAGAGATCGGCATAACCATGCCAGCAATCCGTGTCACTTGGGGTGCAGGTTTGAAAATGAACGTTAACAGAGACCTTGTAGACATCTGAACTCTATAAATCCACAGGTGTTTAAGTAGCCCTGAGGGCTGGGTCACATAGCAGGCTTGTTTCAGTCAGACTTTACAAGGATTTAGTACTGTGTAAACGACACTTTCAAGTTTTTCTCTTTACTGCTGAGTAAAACCAGTAGCGGCCTGAGCCACATTTGAGTTTTGCACCTTAAAAGGTAAGTTGGCTATTTGTTCTGCTTAAGCAATAGTTGGAGTGAAGGCATTTTAACACTAATTTACACTATTTTTACAGTTACCTGTTACAACATTTGTCTCTCACAGGAGGACACAACTTAGCTGATTCAACAGACAGTGGATCACATCTTCTCTCTGTCATGAAGCTCAGTGACTGGTATTTGGGCAAGTTAGCCTGACCTACCTCACAAGGTTGTTGTAGGAAATAAAAAAAGGGCTACCCCATCTACAATCACCCCAATCTCATTACAGAAAGATAGAGATACAAATGTAAGATTTACACAGGAAGAGTAGTTTTGGAATAGAAACAACATATTGAAGTCGACAAGACTATCTGAAAAAATATGTTTGCTAAAAACAAACTTAGAACGATTATTAAAATAGCCTCTTGTGAACTTACATCTTCAAATCATAAAAACTAATTTCAAAGTTGTTTCTAACATGACTGTTTATATATAGCAAGACCTTTCCCCCCCCCTCCCATGTGAGTGGGTATTTGCAGTGAGATTCAGCTGCCTGTCTATCAGCAAGACAGGGCTTTGAGAAATTGCTCACTGCTAGGCTGCTCCCCAGTAGAAGGTTGTAAAACAGCTTGAACCATGACACCAGATTCTGAGAAGCAAAATAAGGAAGAAAATTGAGAGTCAGAGAAATTACCCTTGCTTAAAGTAATTAGGATCTGCCGAGGAAACCGAAATCCTTAGGAAAATGCCAGAATTTGATCTCGGTGCTCACAGAACAAGTGGGGTAGGTGGATGCAGGAAGTTGTGTGGGAGGACAATTTAGGCAAATCTTTTCTTTATTTTACAACATAAAACTAGCTGAAGTTACATATTGGTTATTAGTGTAAGTCTATTTTCCATAATTTACAAATATTTCAGAGGAGTTTTTGTTTTCACACCACTTCATCTGACAATACAAACAGCTCAGTTTTTCTAAAACTTTTGACAGCACTACTAAAACTCTTTATCATGTATTTGTTTGGTTACATGCTTGGTTTTGCATTTTCCTGGAGAAAAATAGAAACATGTTGTGAAATTCAGGAGTCACACATTTAAAGGCACATGCAAAGAATGCCATAGATCATTTATTGAGTAGTTTTGTGCAGTGGGTAGGAAGGAGAGAGATGTAGTATTTCTGTCCAGACATCACCAGGGACATAATGGAGCACTGAATTTCACACAAAAGTTGAGGCCCTGACAAGAAGCAGTAAAATGAGATGCAACTCATAGCAATTGTTTTTTGGGGGGTGTTCCTGAGGCTGAGTAAGGTAGGGAGAAGCGTACTGACACACTTTTTACAGGAGTACATTTGAGAAGCTAAACACATATGTCTTCACACAGAGATTGCTCCCTGTCCATCAAAATGCTTGGCTATTTCTACGAATACCTCTCTTCCATATTTCACTGGCTACCTGCCTATCTTTAATTTGGAGTTCTTAAGACTTTCATCTCATGAAATATTTAGGCCTCATTTTGCCCATCTATTTTTAGGTGTTTCTCAAAAGGCTTTGTGTGTACACTGCATTAAAACAATGTAAAACAATCCGTATAACTGGGCAATTCTTCAAGCAGTCTGCAAACTCCCGAATCTGCCCCCAACAACAATGACTTTCTTCAACTCTTTAGGAAACTCCAACACTTGTCTTGATAGCTTCATGTGTGGCTGAGCTTTACAAACTGGCTCAAAGCATGAGTTTCAGATTCATTGATACTCTGGTTGAAAAAATGCAGGAAATGTCATGTGTTTCAAGCCTGATTTGGTCCAGTCCATAATACACTGGCAATACACTAGGCTACTTTCTCCTTATTCATAGCAGGGTTGAACCCTGTGCTAGTAGGCTAGTCTTTGCGTTAGTATCTTGTACCCACTCCTTGCCTTACCCATTCTTTTTATGGGAGCCCTTAATTTATTATTATTATTATTATTACTATTATTAATAATTAAGTGCCAAGTAAACATTTAAACAGAAAAAATGCAAGAAGCTTGGAAACAAGCCAGTTGCTTCTCAGAAGCATGGTGGGAACTGGGGAAGAGGGCAATATGGTGTTAAAAGAGAAAAGATGGATGAGCGATAACTCACCTGATGACAGATAAATTTCAGCCCCATCCAGCTTGAAAGTATAACTGTTGCAGCCTAACCAGAACAGACTTTATAACCAAAGTCTTAAACTGCATTCCCATCTTATCATTCAAACTGAGTCCTGTTACTGCAGCTCAGATCCGTGGCTAACAAAACTTAAAACTAAGGCCTTGTTTTCAATCCATTGCTAACAAAAAAAATTAAAGATAAGAGCCTTTGGAATTTATAGCCCGGAGCATATAGCCGAAATAAAGTCCTTTGTAGTTATCCATGGAAGGAGTTGTGTAACCAAGGCTTTCTTTGTGGGGACAACGTCTGAGATACTGAAAGTTGCTCTGAGACCATTTGGCTCTGTTGCGCATTGTCTCAGCCCATTATGGTTTAGGCTTCAGCTTGGTTATTAAGCTGATAATAGGCGTGCATTATGAAAGGAAAAGGAATCCAATCAATAAAAGCTGCTGGAGAAAGACTGGTGCGGAGGGGAGGGGAGAAGGGACAAACAGTTGGCTGTGCTTTTGCATTCAGCAGGCTGACCAGTCAAGACAACAGATCATTTGCTCCAAGTCGTCTCTGCCAGCTAGGCAGCTCTTTCTTACATGTTACTGAATCAGTTTCATAAGCAGGATAGCCAATCTTCTTTATTTAAAAGCAAAAAGAATAGGACAGAAATATTTGCCTAGTACTCTCTGTTCAGAATTCTTCAGGTCCCTTGCAAGACCACTTTCTGAATTCGCCCCTGCAAACAAAGACCTTCAAATACAGTTTTTGTTTTGTTTTGTTTTTCGTTTGTCTAGGAAATGGTCTTCCAAGATGTTTAGAGGAGAAAAAAAGAAAAGGTCCACATTATCCTAAGTTAATGATATTTGTTAATGCTTTGATGTTCTATAATGGTGAAAAATATAATGGCACGGCCTACTCAGAGTAAGTCAGTGGGATTGAACTCCAAGCAAACATGCCTTGGTGGGATTGGGCTGCTTGTCATGCGAAGGCTTTGCACGACAGCTGCTGGTTTTTGTTAGGCTTCTCTTCCTCGGTTGTCAGAATCCCCGTTCTGCTGCCTCTGTTTTGTAAAACTGGCTTCAATCAATCAGCAGTGTTGTTTTGAACCTGCTTCGTAGATGTAAAGAGAGCAGAAGACAGACATCCCATTTAAACAGCACATTCTGTCCATAACTGTTCGACGTTACAAGTTGGATGAGCTGGATCTCACTGTGAGAGGCAGGTTTTTAAACGGAGAGGAAAAATTTAATTGGATTTGGAATAGAGACAGGTAACAGCTATTACAATCAAAACAACTTCCTTAACCTCCTCTTTCTCTTCTTCCCTCCCCCCACTCTCTTTATATTTCTTAAGTGAGAAACTGTTATTTTTTCTCCGTATTTAGGGCATAATATTTCCTTACATACTCTTCTCCCACCCCTTTCCTTCTCTCCAAGTATTTTAGATCAACAATCTCTATTTTAAAAATTATTGCTGCTTTTATAAATGCATTCTTCCAGTTTTTAGGCTCCAGATAATAACCATTCTCACAAAGGCATCTAAAATAATGAAGCTGTTAAGGAACATTTAAATTTATTTCCTCCTCTCCCTGCTCCCGCCGCCTCTTTTTGGTTCATTTTAATAAAAATAATCTGGCCCTCTAAGCCATGGGAGGACAAGTTTCCTCTCCAGATTCATCAGAGGGCCACAGTGGTGACACTGACAGATAACTATTAACTCCTTTTTAAGCTCTAAAATGCCTCGGAATGCCAGAGTAAAGAACCTCAAACTGCGGATCTTATTCAAATGAATTAGGGTAGACCAGATGGCTGAAGCAAGGCACACAAGGAAGAAGTAAATCTCCTGTTCTCCCTTTCTGATTGCTTTGCCCACAGAGGAATAATGATTCAAAGAAAATCACTAATCATGGCGGATGTCATTAGCATATTCCCAATAAGGAAGCTTACATTTTAAAAAAGGAGAAGGAAAAAAATCCCAGGGACAATAAATGGTCGCTGGAAGATCAGTGCGCAAGCAGCACACTTCTTCCATCTGCTTTCCAAGCCAGCGGCCTCGGAATGCTTTCCGAAACGGAAATTTTTCAAATCTGAATCAGAAATCCTGAGCAGGAGGGGGTTAAGGGGTGTTTTGTTAATGAACTAAAGCAAATAAATCTGTCAAGGTTTCCAGTTGTGACACAACAGCGTGCAGTAGCAAAGGTTCCTTGTTGGAGAGGAAATCCTAGCAGCGCTTCCAATAAAACACTGGGACCTTTGGTATTGAATATCTTGTTTGCTTTTAAATAGAGGATTATGTGAGCTGCTGCGGACCCCATGTTTTTTCTGATTGCATTATTGTGAATCCATGTGGTAAGGTGCTTTCATTCTAACTGAGTCTAACTAAACCACTGAATCAACAATACGCCAGTGACAAAGTAAAAACATTCTGCACACACCCAGACGCACAGACAAAGTCAGAGAAGGAGGAATGCTTGTTGAAGTCTGTGAAGTGCCATAAAAATCTGATGCCAAGAAGCTCTGAGACTGGGCGCCAGTTCACACATGCGTGTACATCCTTTAATTTCTTCTCACTCAGTGCTGAACGTGTGAACTGATTCCACTGTGACAAGCTTCTTCTTTTTTTAAGGGCATTTCCATCAGCTTCTATCTATGGTGTTTGATGTGTGATGGCTTGTTCATACAAGCATAACCATTAGGTACTACATCCAGCTCTCCTAGGAATTCAGGGCTCAATTTTGTGACTTATATGGAAAAGATTAATCAGTGGAGATCCTGTTCATCATGCCTGCTTGAAGTCACTGTCCAGCTATTGAGTGTGTCCAGCCATTCCCCTGGCTATCTTTCTTACTTAGCAATCAGCCCCAATAGCCCACATTTTCGGGCAAAGGAAGTCCAAATTTGTGCTGTACAGAAGCATAAGTGAACTTTTCTCAGAAGCATTGGCTGCAGCTGGCTCTGAGAGGGGAGATTGTCCATCATCTAGGCTAGTATCTCTTCCCCAGCCAGAGCACAAGACTGTCGCTTTTTGATGGGCTTTATTTCTCCTGGTCAGTTCTCAAGAAATGGCCTCTTATTGCTTATCTCTGACATGCTGGCTAATGTCTGAGGTTCCAGTGCCTTTGTCCATATTGATGAATCTTTTCATCTGCTATACATCCTGCTATACTTGGAAATAATCTCCCATCCTTTCTTCATTAGTAAGAGATGTGCATACCATTTTTAGGATGGAATAATTTGCTAGCACAGCTTAGGGAGCCTCGTCCTATTGAATTTGGCACTCCTTTTCTGTCACTTTAATTTCTAGAGCATAGCCAAGGCCTCCGAGGAAATTTCCAGTCCTGTGCTCTACAGATTAGCCCCAGCAACTCATTGACACTTCTGGGTGATGCATGTCTAATTCCTTGTGCCTCATGCTGAATATCTATCCCCTATAGGTTCCCAGTACAACAACAGGGCAGCAGTCACTCAAATATGTAGCACCACCTAGCCAGATGATAAATCTTCTTGGCGAAGCAGCCATGAGACACAATATTGACAGGTTTTGTTGTTAAATAGAGAGGGACTAGGTAAGGATGACAACATCCCTGCAGATGTCATTATTGATTGGACCAGCAGGAGGCAGGTGGTTAAAAGGCACAATAGGAACTGTCACAATAGTTTTAATTTTATTATTGAAGACCCAACTTTCAGCAGCCATGGACAGATTGCCTTTATTTTCCATCCATCTTCAACATTTCCTACACACACACACACACACACTCCTTCAACCAAGTGCTGGAGCCAGAAAGGGGGCCTTTTATGTATACTAAAGATGGCAGAAGCCATTAATAAAATGCCTGTCAACTCCATCGTTCCCCATTCTCTTTAGCCACAACAGGAGAAACCATTAATTACAGTTTCTGTCACACAGAAAAGAGATGAGGATTGTTCCGGTCTCCTAAGCCCTTCAACAGCATGAATTCACCTAGTGGCCACCTATTCTGCCCAGTTTTGAAAGGGGAAGCCTTCTTATCCATCTCTTTCTCTTTCTCTCTCTCTCGCTCTTTTTTAAAAAAGAGAGAAGCCCTTTTGAACACATAGTATATGTCTTCCAGGGCAACAAATGGGGAGATTTGAGGCTGAGGAAAGGAAGATTATAAATATGGATAGCATGCAAATATCCCATCTATCTTGGTCAGAATGTAGCAGTTCAAAGGTAATGTTGAAGATAAATAAGAAAGCAGTGGAATTCCCATTCAAAATGTGAATGTGGTGAATCTTGATTTAATTGCGGAGGCCTGAGAAAAAGAGAAATTATTATTATTTAAATGTCTTGAGTTAGGACTGATGTTAGCTACCTTTATCTGAGGGAACCACACACAGCACCAGTAACAAGCCTAGGTCATTTGATCTATCTCAGAATGATATGTAAGCTTTCAGAAATGTTATTTCAAGGTTTTATCCCGTAGATTAATTTATGTGGGGGATTTTTAAAATGTATTTAGATTTTGCATGCCTGAGGCTTTAATTCAAGCCAAGCATTACTTCAACAAGGACACAGGCCTGCCTATATGATCTCAGAGGAACCCGTGGTTGCAATGATTCTCCTTTGGAAATGGCGGAATTGTAGCCATGTTGGAGCAAGATGGAGGGGGGAGGGGGGCAGTGCTGGCGCCCACAATGCTGTACCTCCAGCATGGTTGCAGTTTGGTAAACTGTGGCCTGTCATTATGTACATACGGTACACAACAAGTCTACATATGTTGGCAATCAGAAATAGCAGCACAAAATTGTGTAAAATGTCTGTTAGCAGCACTGGTAGCTCTTAAGGAGGGTGGGGTGGAGGCCATGGCCATAGATACTGAGGTCCAGCTCCAAGGGCCTTCTGGTGGCTCCCTTGCTGCAAGATACGAAGTTAGAGAACCAGGCAGAGGACCTTCTCAGTAGTGACACCCTCTCTGTGGAACACCCTTCCATCAGATGTCAAGCAGATAAATAAATATACAATGTTTAGAAGACATCGGAAGGCAGCCCTGTATAGGGAAGGTTTTAATGTTTGATGTTTTATAGTGTTCTTATATCTGTTGGAAGCCGTCCAGAGTGGTTGGGGAATATATGGAAGGAGAGTTGCTTAGGAGAGGAATTACAGAAATTCAAGGTTACTCAATGAAAGTACTGTCATTTCCTTTCCAAACGCTATCTTCAAAAGGTTCAGATATTCATACAATCATCACATTGCAGAATTGTGGAGCTGGGAGGGATTCCAAGGGTCATCTAGTCCAACCCCCTGCAATGCAGGAACTATAATTATACTGCCTTTTGAAATTTTGGGATGATGTAAGCATCAGTCACTTGACATTTCCCAGGCACTATCTGACTTGAACGGGAGGCCAGTTATTCCCTGCGGCACCTGGACACCTTATAGAGGGGAGGAGTCGTTCACAGGTGGCCACTGATGCCACAACCTGTGATCTCACTGGCTCAGAATCAGGTTGTCTGGTGGCAACAGTGTGATGATCATGATGCAGCGTCACCAGCTGAGGAACCTCAGCAGGTCCTCTCTTAGACTGCCAGCCTTCATCCTAGCTGCCGTCTGTTTCCCCCCACCCCCTGTGCTCGCTGTCCCCAGGTCTGTGCACTTGACAAGGTTTTCCATTCCATCATCAAAGGGGAAAAAAGGTACCCTCACAATTCATACAATTCTATATTCTGCAACCAATAAATGCAGGAAGCCAGGACCAGTGGTAACTGCTGAAGAAATCCTACAGCCTGAACTTATTTGGCTATATATAAACAGTCGCGCTTGCAATGGCACCTGCTTGAGCCTCTCAGAAGAAGCCACTGAGCTCCTGGACAAGTAGCATGGCATTTGTGATTACCGGGGCCTCCAAATGGTTCAGTGTGCCGTGATGCGCTCTTTCTTTATTTCTGATACTGTGACTGCATAGATTGCAGCACCGGAGAATTCAATGCCCGCATGGAAAACCAGCTCACTGGTTGCACAATTTAAGCCCCAGAGGAGCAGTGCCTGAGTTTCAGCTTGCTCACTGATTCCAGAATAGCCAGCTCCTAACAAACACAGAAATGCACCCGAGGATATTCTGCAACATCGTTATGAGAGGGGTGTCTTGACCCTCTGGCAACAGCATGCCAAAAAGGGAATGCCGGCAGAGTTCAACGCACTGCGTTGGATGTCAAACAACTATTTCCACATACTGGAGTGCACTAGCTACCTCTGCCAGAGGTGCTTGTACTAACAGGCCCTTTGTTTATCTCCAGCAGAAACTAAAACTTGCTTTCTGAAGTTGGGGGGATTCCCCTTCTTTCTCAGCTTAGCTAACCTGCATTGCTAAGGAATTCAGTCATTCAAAACCTGACACACAGACCGAGAGGGCAACATACCTGTTTGTGTGGAAACACAAGTCACAGAACTCTAAATGGAAGGGTCAAGACTGGTTCCAGGTTTAAGAAGACCCTAGGCCAGGGATAGGCAACCTAAGGCCCGTGGGCCGGATGTGGCCCAATCGCCTTCTCAATCTGGCCCGCGGATGATCCGGGAATCAGCGTGTATTTACATGAGTAGAATGTGTGCTTTTATTTAAAATGCCTCTCTGGGTTATTTGTGGGGCATAGGAATTCATTCATTATTTTTTTACAAAATATAGTCCGGCCCACCACATGGTCTGAGGGACGGTGGACCGGCCCACTGCTGAAAAAGGTTGCTGACCCCTGCCCTAGGCAAACTATCCTCTAGTGCAGGTATCCCCAAAACTTGGCTCTCCAAGCTGTTTTTGGACTCCAGTTCCTATCATCCCTGACCACTGGTCCTGCTAGTTAGGGATGATGGGAACTGTAGTCCAAAAACAACTGGAGACTCAAGTTTGGGAGAGCAGGCTCTAGTGGGTCTCTGGCAGTGGACTCTCATAGGCTTGCCGTCCTGCTGAACTCAGTGGGACTTCCTTTTATATAGACATGTATAGGAGTGTACTGGGAATCAACAATGCAGCCACTGGCATTTCTAACTTAGGGAAGGACAGGATGCAGGGCTCTTGTGTTCTTCACCCGAAGGACACAAGTGCCCTGCTGCACCAGACCAAAGGGTCTGCATTTTGTTCTCACAGTGCCCAGGCACTTGCCTTTGAGAAGTCTACATGCAGGGCATGATTGCAACAGCACTCTCCCCCCTTCTGATTCCCAGCAACAGGTACAAGAATACCTTCTTTGCTACTGAAGGCATTTTGTAGCCATCATTACTAGTTGCTGGGAGCAAATTCCATAGTCTAGAATTCCATACAAGCCATTTCTTTTGTATGCCCTGAATCTTCCAACATTTGGCTTCATTGGGATAGCCCTCAGTGGATAGAAAGTGGTCTATCTCCTTTCTTTAGGTGAACAACCACAATTCCACTCTGCATGTGGATTTAAGAACTTTGTTCCTAGTCTTTTGTAATTTTTGTGGTCCTCTATTCAGGGTTAAAGATGGGGTTAACATGGCAGATGAAGGTGATGGATAGTTGACAAAGGACTGTGTGTGAGATGCAGGGAAGAGAAGATCTCCCAGGGTGGGGAGGATTGGAGACAAATCTCCCAGGTGCAAGCTGGGAGGGTTCACCTTTCTCTGTGTGGAACAAGTTAAGATTTATCTGCAAAAGAGGGCTTTGTGTTTTTTTTATCTTTCCTTTTTATGTTTATGGTTTTTTTGTTTACCGCAGATTAGTTGGTCTTTTACTGTAATGTATTATGAAAAGTCTTAATAAAACTTAATGAAAAAGATTTTTGTTCCTAGAAAGATGGCTAATAACTAAATCCCACATAATATAGACTGTAGACAAAATGAACATGGGCACAGTCCATGGGGAAGTTCACCTGTACAGAGCCCATTGAAATGAATGGGTATTGCACAAAGAATGTAGCAGTGTGGGTTTTTTCTTTTTCTTTTGCAAGGGCCCCATTCATTTACATGGACTTATGTGCAGAAACCCTTTGGCCTTAAAGCTGTAGTGAGCAGGATATTTCTTAATACTGGCTGAAAATAGAATAAAACCACAACCTTTGAATCCGGCAAGTGTTTGGAATCACTGAATCTTTCATCAATGTTTAATCAGACTAGGATTCTTTTTGTACCTATTTTGTTCAGTATCAAAGTCTTTGCTGAAATTTGCCTCCCCCAAATTGGACTGGCAGTTTGAGTAAGCAGACAAAAGAGGCCGGTCCTTTGAATGCAATTGCTGTGTCAGTCCAGCTAACTGTACTCATGCAACAAGAGTTAACATTGTGACATTAATAATTTCGTCAGATTACAAATATTTGCTTCACAAACAAGCCAGCTATTCTTCATAAATTGTCTGTGACCGGTGTAGCTCCCTCTGGAAGAAAGCCACAAATTCCAGTTTTCAAAGGGAAAACAACCCCATCAAAAATTTGATTTGGCTATGATTGTTCCGGCTTAGAGATTGGGGTTTTTTGAATGAAGGTGCCGGGGGGGGGGGGCGAGGAAAAAATATATAAGATCTCTAAATATTTGCATTGAGCCAGACTCTATAAATCCCACATTTCCTGTCAATAAGCAACAAAATAATGGCTAGGGCCCTACAATAAAAAATGGCCAGGGCAGGAAGTGTAATAATTTTGTCTTGCTGTTCTGTTCAAGAATAGCTGCAGGCAGGTACACGAAGAAGTTAGGTTTCCCTTGACTTAAGAAACCACCAGATGCACACTTGCAATGGTTTCTTTGATTTATGGCTGTATATCCAATGCATTGGATAATAAGGACAGTTTGTTACCCTCTAATTTTGGAAGGCTATAACACATGAAGCTTGCCCTACATATTTCATTCTATAAAGGAAACAATAAGAAGGAACATGACATATATTAGAGAGGTACATTACAGCATTATACTCTGCGGCCTAATAAAGCATTGCTGGCTGCCACACTCCTAGCTACTGAGGTGCGGTTTTGTGCTACCACTTAATCACGGGAGTCTTCGAGACAATTCCTCTGTGAGTGTGTATGTGCCCCATAGGATTCTTATAAATGCTGTGATTCACATATATACCGTAAGTGCAGACATTTCATTGTGTGTTATGTCATTATGCTTCTACATATTCAGAGTAACATGGGGGGTCCGAGGATAGGTTAAACCAGTCATCCCCAAACTGCGGCCCTCCAGATGTTTTGGCCTACAGCTCCCATGATCCCTAGCTAACAGGACCAGTGGTCAGGTATGATGGGAATTGTAGTCCAAAACATCTGGAGGGCCAAAGTTTGGGGATGCCTGGGTTAAACTCTTCCTCCAGTTTCTCACCGTTGCAATCTTGAGTTCACTCCTCCATGTTTCTACATCTGTTTGTGATTTTTTTTAAAATGCCCTTCTGAAAATCAATCAGCATTTTTGTGCAAATTTACCCTTACATGCACATTTTTGTGTGCATTTTTGTCCAATATAATAATGTTTGCAAAGCAGTGCCCTCAAATGCAATGCATTTTTGGGGGGTAAAATAGAATGTTCTTTCAATCTTTTATGCATTTCTAGGGACACTTTAGTATATGTGTTTTTATGCACACGCCATGGCTGGAGAACTGCATTGCAAAACTTGGAGGAGTGCAAATTTGGAAGGATGGCTGTGTTTTGATTCGCGTATTGCTTTGGAAGGTGCACATTATGTCAGTTTTTAATGCATACAGAACTGAATTTCTCCCCCATCCTTAGTAGGGTTGCCAGTCTCAATAGAGGACAGGACTTCTGTGCTTTTAATTGCCCTGCTCCCTTTTGAGTCTGGAAACCTCAAAGAGAAACCAGCAGACCCTTTGCTTGGAAATTAAACAAAGGGTCTGCTGGTTTCTCTTTAAGGTTTCCAGACTCAAAAGAGAGCAGGGCAATTAAAGGCACAGAAGTCCTGTCCTCTATTGAGTCTGGCAACCCTATCCTCAGGTGAAGCACTCTGGGAGCTTCATCACTGGAATGCACGTGAGGCATGCCATTTCTGAATTATCTGTTTCCATTAAAACACACCCAGGTGGCGCTGTGGTTAAACCACTGAGCCTAGGGCTTGCTGATCAGAAGGTCGGCGGTTCGAATCCCTGTGACGGGGTGAGCTCCCGTTGCTTGGTCCCAGCTCCTGCCAACCTAGCAGTTCGAAAGCACGTCAAAATGCAAGTAGATAAATAGGAACCGCTACAGCGGGAAGGTAAACGGCGTTTCCATGTGCTGCTCTGGTTTGCCAGAAGCAGCTTTGTCATGCTGGCCACATGACCTGGAAGCTATACGCTGGCTCCCTCGGCCAATAATGCGAGATGAGCGCGCAACCCCAGAGTCGGTCACGACTGGACCTAATCGTCAGGGGTCCCTTTACCCTTTACCTTTATTAAAACACACACACCATCAGCTCCCTGTCCACAGAAAACTAGCATGACAGGTCCAAAGCTAGCCTGGAGGTTTCCTTTATGACATGCTGAGTTCCTAGCTCATTCTCACATGCTAGCTTCCAGGCAGTAAGGTGTATCATTCAGTTAGGCTTATATGGTCTCCCACGGCATTTGGGTGTGTCTTTCCTCCAGCAGGGCAGGCTTATTTTGCTGAGTTGTGGTTACTGTTGTTTCTCATTGAGCTTGTATTTTCACGGCACAATGTGAGGTGCAAAAATACTTAAAACTGTATGAATCACTGACTTTATGTAACAACTGTCAAGCGCGCAAGCAAATTATTGACAACTGGATTAAAATGAAGGCTGCACTTGAGATGAAGGATGACAGGCTAAATCCTTCCTTCAGCTCAGGCCCTCCATGTGATTGTAGGCTATTTAGCAACTGCTATTTTCTTGCTTGTTTGAAGAAGGCCTATGCTACTTAATCAAGTGTGTGTGGTTTTTATATATATATAAAAAAATGTTCCTTTCCATTTGGCCTCCTTAAATACTTTTATTTTTGCTTACTTTTGCCAAAGCAAAAGTGTACCGATGGACATATTTTTGTATGAGGAGTAGCCCAAATGGTACCCTCTGGATATTGTTGGACTACAATTCCCATCAGCCATACCACCATAGCCAATGATCAAAGATGGGAGCAACATCTGGAAGGCACCATATTGGCAACATCTGGAGGCTGTGCAGTGACAAGCTCATTGTTGCAAGTCAGGAGAATCAGTGGGAGCAGTACAGTAGTTTGAGGATACCCATGCAAAATATGTTGGGCACAGCAATCTTAATGTTCATTTATGGTGAGGGGAGTAATCTGCTGGTGGAGTAAAGACCACATTCATTGACCTGCCATCTTGCTGTGGGCAAGGAGGCAGTTCTTACCTTTATCCCTCCCATTGCAATCCATAGGCAGAAATTAACTATGTCAGGCCCAGGCCTGGTATAGAGTGCCACCATATGCGGTATATTTTTTGTGGGCATATCAGGGAAACAAAGGAGCTTTGGACATAGCATCGTCGCATCTAGTGCTGGCATGTCAGTGCCATGTTCCTTTTGCTCCCGCTCCAGAAGTGGACCATCTAGGCCAGGTATCCCCAAACTTCGGCCCTCCAGATGTTTTGGACTACAATTCCCATCATCCCTGACCAATGGTCCTCTTAGCTAGGGATCATGGGAGTTGTAGGCCAAAACATCTGGAGGGCCGCAGTTTGGGGATGCCTGATCTAGGCCTCACTTTCTGTTGTTGATTTTCCCCTCTGGTTCGTCAGCAAAAGTGGCTGGCCCTGTGAGGAAAGGTTACAACATTTGGGACTTTTTAGTTTAGAAAAACACACACGTTAAGGTTGTACATATTAGAGGTGCATGAAATTGTGGTGCAAGTGGATACAGATATATTTTTCCCTCCCTCTCTCAGCACGCTGGAAACTAGAGTCATCCAATGAAGCTGAAACTTGAATCATAACCCTGTCAGGGCAGTAGTGCTGGTGAGCTTAGTGCAGCGGTGGAGCTACTGCCACACCTGCTGCCTTGCCACATTCTGCCAGCCAGGGCAGAAAGAGTGGGGGCAGCAAATAGGCATTTGGCTGGTCATAGTAAGAGTAGGATGCTGGACTGGATGGGCCTTCTTTCTAAGATCCAGCAAGGCTCTACTAACATGATGAGAGCTCCATCACAAATTAACAGAGCAGGTCCTTCCTTGCTTAACACGGGGAGGTCAGGAACTGAATAGGGAAGAAATACACTCATGGGAATTAGGACCAAGTGTGTGCCTCATGTGACCTTCTAATGACAAACCTGGTGATAATGTTTGAACTCGTCACATTCCACAATGCCATCTCCTTTTAAGAACACAAATGGACATGGGAAGTCCTGACCTGAAAGAATTGTTGTTTGACACTCTGTCTTCTCACTTGTCCCCCCCCCCCAAAAAAAAAATCTTGAATAGGGTAGGATGGCCTACCTGACAAAAGAATTCCAGCCCTTAACATTTAGGATTCAAAGCTGCTTTCTCCTCAGTTTCTAGAAAGAAACCAGTGGGGACCAGCTGAATGTTATACCATTTGTTGAAATTGATGTGTTCAGGTGAGGGTCAGAACTGAATAAGCACCAAGAGTGAATCATTTGTCACTTCTGCAGAGGAAGAGGTCTAGCAGGAGAGAACATATATTTATTGAGCGGGACTGTCACCAGAAGATTCACACCTAAACTTCCTACTTTTATAGCTGTCCAGGCTGTAAATAAACGAAGGGCACCCCTTTTGTGTCAGCTTCAGATTCCGAGGGGTTACCAGACCCTTAACAGAAAACAACTGCAGCTATCCGAAAGAGAAGCCAAGAAGCTGAATTGTGCTGGATATCAAAATTGGCTTCTCACCTAGGAGTATTTTAAAGCTTAGCTGTATATATTATGACAGGTCAGGGAAATGCAGGCATATTCTGTTCACCTGGCATGAATAGGGTTACCTCACTTGCTTCGTATGTCTGTTATTGACATAACCTTTCGAAGGTGAAATATTCACTTAAGCTGTGATCGCAGAAAGCATTAATCCAGCTCTCAATAGGAACAAGTTTAGCCTGATTAATGTCTCTCACACACTGCGGGATTCCATGGCGTTAATCCTGATCTCTACCGGTGCAAATGGAATCAAACCCAGACCTTATAATCTTCTGAAAGAGCTTTGTTTCACTTTATTCGGTACACAAGACCTCACCCTCATTTATCTATGAATGATTTATATACACCAGCAGGTAAAACTTTCTTTCCTTGGCCTGTTCTTTGGCCAAGTAACTCTTGCGTAAAGCTTGTTGCAGTTGCTAATTTAAGCAGAACAAACTGCTGCTTTCCTACAAATAAACTGTTGCTTTCCTAAAAATGCAAAAGGAGGATGGCTGTGGATGCACAAATGATTGCCTAAATGATTATGAAGAAATGCAAAAGGGGAGAAACTTATTCTCAAGACTGCCGGCTAATGAGATTTATTTTAGCTCAGTGCATTTTAGAACACAGGTTCCTTCTTCAGGCTCAGTCTACAAATTACCGGTACATAAAATGTGGATATGTTAAAATCTAACTATGGATTATCATAGAATCATAGAGTTGGAAGAGACCACAAGGGCCATCCAGTCCAACCCCCTGCCAAGCAGGAAACACCATCAAAGCATTCTTGACATATGCCTGTCAAGCCTCTGCTTAAAGACCTCCAAAGAAGGAGACTCCACCACACTCCTTGGTAGCAAATTCCACTGCCGAACAGCTCTTACTGTCAGGAAGTTCTTCCATTGTTTTTGAGAACTTTTTTTTCTTTTTTAGTTTTCATCTTGAGCCTTTCACAGCCTGGAGTGAGCAGCAGCTATATAGGAAAAACTGTTGGTAGATCCCAATATATAAATACACACACATCCCAGATTGATCATGAATACTACCAATGCAAAGTAGAATATGTTAATATCCATGAGCATACCTATATCTTATTAGCTATTCCTGTTTTTATGGGACCAAAAGGTAGACCAGGTTTAATGTTGTCAAGTTTTACAAACCCCAGTAGTGTTTACTTTTCCATTTTGACACCAGTGCTGAATATATATTATCACAGTTATGTTTCCTGGGGGCCTTTGCATCATCTCAAAACAGAATCAAGTGCACCTCATGACAACTCCAACTGGGTAGAGCACCAAACTCCTGAAAAATGAAACTCTTATTGGAAACAGAAGTGTTAACTTGACAAACATCCTGCCACTAATACATATGCTATTCGTTTTCTCTTTAAGTGGAACCATGAAGGATTTTTTATATATATTCCAAAAAATATAGATTTTGAGGATAGGTGCCTTTCTGAGCCTATCGATTTTTAAAAAGAAAATAAAGCTTCCAGCTGATTACGATTAGAAAGCAGGATTATGACGAAAGTGAAATTGAGACATGAAATTGATTCCTCCAGAGTTTTGTTTCTGCATTATTTTATCATAAAGTTCAGAAAATAATGCAAACTGTCCCTGACTTTCCCATTTTCAGATTCTCAGAACAATTCATGGTAGTCACGATACTTTGAACATACATTCTGGGAAGTCTGCCTGTTTGTTTTCCAGAGTGTATGATGACCATTTACCATGGACTTGGAAAGAGTTCCTTGCTCATTTTGTGTCATCAGGAATGCCACGACATAAGGGCAAAATTCAGCAACATGGTCTCCTGTGCAGACAGTAATACTCTTGCATGGCTTTAATACATTTTAGTAGGCCTTCACAGGGGAACATCCCAGAGGATTTTGCTATAATGAGATAAATGAAGAGCCCTCTCTCAGCTCCGTTCAAGAATTGAAAGGAGAAAAAAACACGTTTCACTGATGGGGGGGAGGGTTTGAGGTATAATATAAGCAAAATTCATTTAAGCAAAATCCCATATTTAATTGGCCGAGCAAGTTAGATTGAACTCATCCGTTTACCATGCTGTTTGTTCTTAAGTTTGTATGTTTTTGTTTGGTACTCAACCAGTAAGCCATTGAACGCTGAGATAGCCAAAGCACAGAGTCAGCATACAATTTGGCCATTTGACTTTGAATATCAGCTCTGCTCTTCGCTGATTTTAAAGGGCTGAAGTATGGATCGTTTGGTTTGATGTGATTAGCATCACTGCAGTTTTGGTTGAGTATTTGACACGTTACTCAGAGTGTCTGCAAAGTTCTTGAATAGTCCTTGGTTTTTCTTCGGCAGCTTGGGCTGGCTCTAAAACATTGCTTTACGTGCCCTCTCAGCAGTGTCAGGCTCTTTGTACGCAAGATCCCTTCCAAGCAGGACTACCTGGGACGTTCATGTCACCATATGTCATTGCATGGTCACGTGATCTTGTGAGGAAACCCTGCAGTGTCTCTCAAGAGCACATTCAGGGCTTTTTAAAAAAGTATTTATCCCCTTCTTAAACTTGTAGCTCCAAACTCCTAAGATAAACACACATGCTCCTTGATTTATATTCTTTCTTTCTTTCTTTCTTTCTTTCTTTCTTTCTTTCTTTCTCTCTCTCTCTCTCTCTCTCTCTCTCTCTCTCTCTCTCTCTCTCACACACACACACACACACACTTTTGCAGAGTTCTCATGCTTTCTGTGAAGGAGGCATGACAAAAAGAATGCCATGTCCACAAGAAGCGTATCAAACTAAATGCAGAACACTGGTGTACACTCTGAGCAAGGCTCCCTCTATTATACCACCCTCAGCCCTCTGAAAAGGCAGCCATCTGTCCCTAGCTTGTGGAAATCCACAGCATCATTGAATTCAATAGCATTATTTCCTTACTGGTCAGAATTTATTGCAAAGCCAGACATAAGAAGAGGAACCGGTCTTCAGATTAATTAAAATTATTGTCACAGCTTGGTATTCCTTTACATCGAAGCTCTCCTATCCTTTATAATAAATGCAGCTGGCTTGAATATTAAATACCCTTCTTCCTCCAGAGATTTCGAAAATAAACATGCTGCCATTAATGCTGCTTTACTTCCAGTCAGTGTTAACTGTTTTAATGTGAATGTCCTTTCCATATGTACTCACCCATCCATTTAAGAACCATAGAGAGCATGACCCCCCCCCAAAAAAAATTGGTTGGAAAATATATAGAAAATACCATAAACAGTGCAATATTTTGCATATTTACAGTTCCACTGAACTCAATGGAGCTTTGAAGTGCACTTAAAATGTCAGGCCTAAAGAGCATAGCAGCTCATCCCCAGTAGGTCTTGCCCCATGAATCAGTTGCCAAGGCTGAAAGTACCACCTCCCCACAGCTGTCTATGTCCCCTCCTCTCCAGGGCCTTTTTTTCAAGCAATTGGAGACTGTGCCTGTGTGCAACCTACCGCTGCTCCACCTGTTTCAGCCCTCTTCTGGTTCCTGGGGGAGGAAGGAGGGGAGTTTGTTGCAGCAAGAAGGGGGGACATCCATGACTCTTCACCAGCCTGACTCATCTCTGCCTCTTGGCCTCCTTCCTCCCACTCATCCAGTACCGGAGGAAGGGGGCAGGGGGAGCAGAGGGTCATGGGAAGCACTGGGACTGCAGGGCGCCCTCCAGCAGACGGGCCCAGCGCTGCCTGAAAATACTGCGTTGGGTGCATGTAGCACGCAGCCTGCAGGGCGCCCCAGCCGCCGCCTCCCCAGCTCACTAAGTCCTGTTACCTCTTCAGCTTCCAACACCTCCTGTTCCTTGTCTTCTCCCTCTGCCCACTCATCACTACCACTCCCCAGGCTCTGACCCTTCTTCCTGTGATGGTTCCCCAGCTGGTTCCTCCCACCGTTCCTCCGCATCCAACCAGCCCATGACATCATTGCACTTATATCACACACACGGAGTTTAAGGTAGTGTACATAGTTCCCTCGCTGCTCAATCATTCCCCACAACAACCCTGCAAGGTAGGTTAGGTGACCCAAGGTCACCCACTGACCATCATGGCTGAGTGGGGTTGTGAACCCTGGTCTCCCTGGTCCTAGTCCGACACTCTAACCACTACACCACCCTGGCTCTTATCTACAAGTCAAATGTCAGCAAAATGCTTTAAGGCGGCAAACTCTGTAAACGTTACAATTCATCACCATCTACTGCTACGAATATGATTGCTAAAATTGTAATGTGTGAACTTGAACTCCGAAGCAATCATGGATTTTTACCATTGTCATCACTATCATCATCTAATACAACTGCTGTAATGGCTGCTGAAACCCGCATTGCTAAATATGAAATGCATGAACTTGCACTCTGACTCCTGGTTCATTTTCCCATTGATAAATTGTAACTATTTGGGAGCAAATGACTTATAGGCTACAGATTCGGCACTTGCCCATTCCTAGTATGGGATGAGCTGTGTTTTGAAGGGGAAACAGCCATTGTGTGTAAAGGTAAAGGGACCCCTGACCATTAGGTCCAGTCGTGACCAACTCTTGGGTTGCGATGCTCATATTGCGTTATTGGCCGAGGGAGCCGGCATACAGCTTCCAGGTCATGTGGCCAGCATAACAAAGCCACTTCTGGCAAACCAGAGCAGTGCACAGAAACACCGTTTACCTTCCCGCTGTAGCAGTACCTATTTATCTACTTGCACTTTGACGTGCTTTCGAACTGCTAGGTTGGCAGGAGCTGGGACCAAGCAATGGGAGCTCACCCCGTTCGCGGGGATTCGAACCTCCAACCTTTTGATCGGCAAGCCCTAGGCTTAGTGGTTTAACCCACACCGCCACCCACGGCCCTACTGTGTATGCCATTGTGTATACTTGATGTTAATTACATGGTGAATAACATTTGTTTGAAAGGCAGGTCATTTTTTAGTATTTAAAAATGTGATTCCAATGAAGGTGAGAATTTCCAACAGCTGCAGGAGCCTAAGGGTTTCCCCATTCATTCCTTTTTATTATGACTCATGCCATATTCTGATAGCTTCTTCTGACTGCAGCTTTTGGTTTTCATTCTGCAGAGGCAAATAATAAATTTCTGAATGCTTTTTGATTAATTCCTAAGAGAGATTTTAATACAAGCTGTTCCTCTCCATGCTTAATATGTACATCTTTCTTTCTTTCTTTCTTTGGCGATCCCTCGTATCTGAGTAAGATTGTCTTCCATAAACACGGTTTTAACAATGAGTCCGTAAGTGATTGTGGAGGCCAATTCTGGATCCACACATCCTTCCACAGTGGGGACATTGGTTTCCGGGCAGAAGTTGATCACGGTGTGGAGGTGCCAAGCATGCCTTCCTCTTAGCACGTTTCTCTCTTACATCCTGTGTATCTGTGCATATACAGATATCGTCTGTACATGTTATGTTTGTCATGTAAAACCTTCTTTAAAAAGGAAAAGAATGGTTATCCTCAGGCCTGTTGGACATTTTAGTCCCCTCGTGATTTGTAGCACAATGCTCTGTATCAATTAAAAACAGATGAGCAAAATGGTTTTGTAGAAGAGGTTGTTTCCTTGTAATCAACTGTAAAGAGACCCAGGTCACATAGCAGATCTCTCTCATTCTCTCTCCCTTACTCCCCACCCCCTTTTCTCCTTCCTCCTCCTTGCCTCCCTCTGTCTCACTTAGCCAAGAAGACTCTTGTGAATGCAAATTGCTTTATTGGTGAAGGGAATTAAAATTATAAAAAGCTAGGCTTAAAAGAAGTGCAAAATCAGGACTGTGTCGGAACAGGGACAATATAATTGTGGTATGGATTCCCATATGGGATTAAATTATCTCGATTTTAGAAATGTCAGCACTTCTGTGGGGCTGCTGGAATGCAGCCAATGTGACACATTTGCTTCAATTTTATTTTTTTAAGATGGTTCGGATTCCACGCAACTTTAAATATGCAGAAACTATGCTTGCTGTAGGTGTCACAGTGGCGCTTCTGTGAGGCATAATTTTGCATGCAAATGTTATTTGACTATTAAACAAAACTATTCTGGAATATTTCTCTTTTTTTCTGAAGGAAAAGGTCACTTGTTTTCTTTTGGGTTTGCCTTGTGAAGTCTTTAATTTAATTATTTAATTTTTTGAAAGAAAAAAAACACAGAGCTTCTCCTCTCATACTGGCTCACATATCAAGGTTGTCTTCCTTTAAAGTGCACACCATTCAGCAATACTATTTTGTAGCAACTCAATAAAACTGATAGTTTTTCTGGGTAATTACCCACAGCCCCCTGCAGGACAAATTAGCATTCATGACCTGAATAATGCTTACTAGAAAGAGTTCAGTGGAATTTACTTAATCAGAATCATTGCTTTCTCGTTGCTATAAAAAAAAAAGGAGCCCCCACTGTCTGCTAATAGCAAAAATGTTTTCAATGCCAGGTCCATCCTGGCACCAGATATGGAAGGAGAAAAGATTAGCCTTTTAAAATATACATAATGCATTTTTAAAGATTGTGCATAGTATTCTTCAACCCTGACATAGATTCGCAATGAGGACTCTTTCCCTTCCCTAACCAGAGGTGTATATCTGTGGGGTGGGAGGGTTTGTAGATAATAATAATAATTACACATTTTTGTGCAATCCACGAACATGGGTTTTTTTTTTCATGCAACCTTGTGGTTGTGTTCCAACACTTTCTATTTTATTTTATTTACTTGGGATGGTTCCTGACTAAGCAACATTCAGAGAAAACTCATTGATAGCAGTGGACAAGTTGCTCATGAGTACCAAAAGATTGTCCTTTTGGGTCTACTCGGTGTACGGCTTAGCTGAGGAGTTGGGAGGCGAGGAGAAAAGCACTCACTAATTTTCTCAATATTTCCACAGTGTTCTAAATTGTAAAAGAATAAAAAAATAAAAAAATACTTTGGTCAAATCTTAAAATATTAAGTTGGAATCTTGTTCAGGTATCTGAAGAAGTGTGCATGCACACAAAAGCTCATACCTATGACAAACTTAGTTGGTCTCTAAGGTGCTACTGGAAGGAATTTTTTTCAATATTCCATGATAGTTAATGAAGAAATCAGTTGGAAAATAAAAAGAATGAAGCAGAAATATTTTGAACATGCTAACCAATCGGGAAAATTGCTAGCGTGGCAATTGAAAAAAGTGAACAAAGGAATTTTTATAAACAAAATTAATATAAATGGAAAAATTACAGATAAGATGAAGGACCTAGTTGAAGCAGGTGACACAATGTTTAGCTATACAATCTCTAGATTCCAAAAGGAGGTTATAGAAGAAGACGGGAAGCTATTGAAGAAAGCATATAGTATTCTGCTAGAATGGGAAACGAAAGACGAAGTTAAATCAGTTATGATTAAATGGGCGCAAGATATAGGACATAACGTACAATTTGAGGATTGGGAAAAATTGTGGAAGGTAGATTTGAAATTTACAGATTGCTCTTTTTCGAAGGAAAATTATATGAAAATGATGTACAGATGGTATATGACACCAGTTAAGATGGCAAAAAATGTATAAAACCAGATCAAACACATGTTGGAAATGTAAAGAAAAAGAAGATACTTTGTATCATATGTTATGGGAATGTAGGGAAGTAAAAAAGTTTTGGGAGATGATATATAATGAATTGAAAAAAATGTTCAAAATGACATTTGTAAAAAAAAAACAAAAGCATTTTTGTTAGGGATCCTGGGACAAGACCTGCCAAGGAAAACAAAGAACTTATTTATGTATGCTACAACAGCGGCAAGAGTCTTGTTGGCACAAAGATGGAAGAATGAGGAAATCCCAATAAAAGAACAATGGCAAGAAAGACTGATGAGTTATGCAGAACTGGCAAAGTTAACATATAAATTACATGAGAAGGACAACCATGAGTTCAAGGAAGAATGGAAACTTTTTACAAATTATTTAAGAAGACAACAAAAGGATCTGGACTCCTTGGCAGGTTTTGAATAAACACCCACAAATTTATTAGTAGAATACATGATAAATAAGGTAACGATATGTACAATTTTATAACATGCAGAGAATAATATGTATAAACAAACCAGAGAGGGGAGCTGAATGAAGTCTTTGGAGGGTGGGAGAGGGAGGGATGGGAGGGAATAAAGGGGGGTTAATTGGTTATATTGATTGACAATGTGTTTGTTTAAAAATATATATTCAATAAAAAAAATTTTTATTTACTTTGGCCAGTGTTTTAAATGTTTAGTTTTCCGTACGCTTCTCTTATTTTCTTTATATTTCTTACTGAACTATTGTTTTAACTTCATTTTAACTATTATTTTAACTTTAAAGAAAAAAATCAGTATTTAGAACTAACTTGAGATTAATTGTGTTGAATTGTACACATATTCCGTATATGAAAAAGCAGGCCATTTACAATGGTTGAGAATTACGCAAACATTTCCACCAATTAATCAATTTCCCATACTTATTAGTGTGCTTGTATCACTTTCCTACCTGCAAAAAGTCTGGATTTTTTTCTCTCTTTTTTAAACAATGGGTTTGTTGCACCAGAGTGCTTTAATTCACTTGGATTGCACAAATGCAAATTTCTGATATGTGAATGAATTCTTTGCGCAAAATAATGACATTCTTAAAGCAACCCAAGTTAAATACTTATTGCCTTACCGTTCATGGAAGAATGTGTAGCATTTGGGGTTATATTGCCCTCTTTAGCCCTATTCAAACTTTCAGTTTATTCTTGTGAAGATAATCATGTGAGCAAGGGTGGGGGGACATGCAGGCAATCCCCCATGCCTCTGGTATATCACTTTTTCCTTCTTTGCACTTCTCTATAGGCTGGAGGGTGACCTTATTAAGGCTATTCTGTTCGTAGAGCCCCCCTACACCATCCGACTAGTAAATCGCTTGGAGAACTTAATCTCCAACTTGCTCAGATATGACATGAATTTGCCCCAAGAGGTTCTTTTCGTCTCAAAATGAACTCTACATTTTCCCAGAACTTCAGAGAAGAAATATGCAGCGGCTACCCATTCTGGCAAACGGAACTGCAGCTTTATAATTTCTTGGAGAAATTCATGGTGTACTGACAAGTGTTGTATATAGATAATCATGGCAAAGTCATGTGGATCTTTTCGCTATGATATAAACTATAACGAGCAGTGGTAAAACTGCACAAATGTTATGTTTTCCAGATGGTGGTAACCAGGCACCCAGAGTGTTTTTTTTCACCTGGGCTGAGGTCTAGAAAGTCTTTTCACTCTTTTGGCTTCTGGAACATGTGTAGTATCTACTGTTAAGCGAAATAGAAAGACAGCATCCCAGATGCAGCTGCTCCTATTATATAGGGATCCAGAATAAACTCTTTCTATCCCTAAAGGTAGTTTCCACCTAGGGAAACATTATATATATTTGAGGGACGCAGGTGACACAGTGGTCTAAACTCCTGGGCCTCTTGGGCTTGCCGATCGGAAGGTCGGCAGTTCGAAACTGTGCGACAGGGTGAGCTCTGTCCCAGCTCCTGCCAACCTAGCAGTTCGAAAGCACATCAAAGTGCAAGTAGATACCGGTAAATAGGTACCACTCTGGCGGGAAGGTATATGGCGTTTCCATGCGCTCAGGCTTCCTTCACAGTGTTCTGTTGCTCCAGAAGCGGTTTAGTCATGCTGACCACATGACCTTAAAAGCTGTCTGTGGACGAACGCCGGCTCCCTCAACCTGAAGCAAGATGAGCACCGCACCCCATAGTCACCTTTGATTGGACATTTACCTCACCTTTTACCTTTTATCATCCAGCCAAGATTGTGTGACAGACATTCACATTCACAGCAGGAACACACTATCAGCATTGGCTTCAGTTTTTAATCCTAGCCAGATATCTTTTGAGATCTAATCATGGATACCTTGCAGAATGCAACCACCACCCTACTGTTTTAATCCTAAATCAGGCATCCCCAAACTGCGGCCCTCCAGATGTTTTGGCCTACAACTCCCATAATCCCTAGCTAAGAGGACCAGTGGTCAGGGATGATGGGAATTGTAGTCCAAAACATCTGGAGGGCCGAAGTTTGGGGATGCCTGTCCTAAATGGATTCACTGGGTAGCCTTGGCCCAGTCACTGTCTCTTGGCTTAACCTACCTCACAATGTTTCTGTGAGGATAAAATGTCTAGGAGGAGAACCATGTACATTGCCTTGAGCTTCTTGGAGGAAAGGTGGGTTATAAAAATAATAGTAGCTGAGGAAGGATGCTTAGGATACAGATCTTTCCACTCTCGCAGATAGAAGTGTGATCTTCAGAACACTATACAAGATTTAGGCAAGCACAGAATTAACTTCATTTGTAGCTCATGCCACTGACCTAAGAGACCATTAGCTTGGGGGGGGGAATACAATACGTTCTATACGCAGTCGCAATCATCACAGTCTGTCCTGCGAGGCCAGAGAGCTTGAGTAACACAGCTTGCTTAAATGAGAAACAGCCGTTCTTCATCTAGTCTGCCAGTGACTGTGATGTCATCAGGGCACGCCAGTGTTTCCCCATTGCTGCTCAATTTGAGAGCCTTGGAGAGTGAGGAAACTGATGAAAAATTATCTGTTGCCAAAGAGGTGGTGTGGCAGTGTGGTGTCACTATGCTGATACTAGACGATGAGATTATGCGGCCGTTGTTCCGATGTTATGAAACTCTCCCTCTGTTCAGAACTGGCAAGAGCGGCTTTTGTAACGAGTCACTGTGAGAATGTCTGGGCTGTGAAATAAAAGGGCATTTGTCATCCTCCTGGGTTCAGCACTGTGTTCAATAGGAATAAACATATCCCCGTTTCTGAAACCAGGTTATATAAGCCTCGGAGCAAAACTGACTGAGTAATGGGCACTGGGAAACAAATGCTTCAGGCTGCAATAAGGGCTGGAAGCATATGTTTTGTTTTATAAAGCAGATTTCTATGCGGAAATTGTTGTATAGAAGAAGTCTAATGGTTGGCAGGCATGGCCAGCTTGTTTATTCTTAGGATTGCTGTACTATGCAGATAGTGGTCCAAGAGCTGGAAATATATCTTGTCACACCAATGGATGTCTTCTACTAATGAGCTGACTTGATAACAAAAATGGGGACATCTAGCAGTAAAGGCTACATAATGATGGAATAAATGCACTCAAAATGTGATATCCAGCTAAGTTGTAACACTCCGAATACAGTTAACGTTTGATAACATGATCAACTTCCCAAGTGATATTTATGTTAAAGTGTGCGCTATCTCTAATTCTTAAAACTTGAAAACATTTTTTACAAAATCTTATAAATGAAACTTTTTACTACATTTCCATTAAAATTTGTTAGGGCTCTTTGGGGCCAAATAAAATCGCTTGGAAAGAACTAGACTTTGAATTGCCAGTTAGGCATCAAGATATATACAAGAACACACACTCTCTCTATATATATATATGTATGAAGTGTTCTATTCTAGAGATATCCAAACGTAGTAAGGATTGGATTGCACCCAACATCATTAGCAAATGCAAACATGTGCCAGAAACAGTTATATTACATTTTAATTAACAAATGTTAAATCAGATTGCAGATTCACATTTCACAAAATGGCAGTGAAGAGATTTGAGCTTACTCTTTATTTGCAAAACTGGAAACCCCACAGAGAAATTACTAACATTTAGTTTGGAAGAACTGAAAGTCGTTTGCTGTGCAATCCTACACATGTCTACTCAGAAGTAAGCCCCACTGAGTTCAAGAGGACTTAAACCCGAGGTCCATGTGTGCAGAGTTACTTTTTAAGGGTTCTGTTAAGTATCAAAAGGTTCATGCTTTTATAAAGCAAATTTTGGTTTTATTTGTTATGACATTTATATATCACCTGCCCTTCCAGCTGCTTGAATCCAAAGCTGTGGCTGTCGGAGAATCAGGACCTTCTTGGGCTGCTAATGTTGTGAATCCCTCCATCCTAGGCTCCTGTTGTATATATGTGTAAAGAAACCATATATCCTAAAGACACCTAAAGTCTCCACTGTGCATCATTTCCAAACGGAAATACAAACCCTGGGTGAGCGTCTGGAATCTTGGCAATTAGGGTGGCGTGCAACAGCAGTAATGGCACAAAACTATAGGGGAGCATTTGAGGGCATCATGTTCTTCCTTTGTGTTTGAAGAAGTCCTTAGGATTGATGGGAGAGGGAATATTATTAGGAAAACCTTATAGGTCCCACCCCTCCCCCTCAGAATGATGCATGCATTTTAAGATAGAAGCTGAGGAAAGTGACCAAAAGCAGCTGTAATAATGCTTGATAACAAGCATAGCTATTAATAACATGTTGGTATGTGGTGGTGGTTTCTCAACTTTTTATGCATGTCTAACTCCCTTATAATCGTGATGGGGCCTCTGTGATAGGATGGGTGCGTCTTGGAGAAGCCAGGCGGGAGTCAAGGTCCCTGACTAATGTTTGGAACTTGTATCTCTAAAAACTGGCTTGGGGTTAGTTGTTGCTAAACCCCTGCTTTCTCCACCTTTTACATTTGTAAGTTTGTTGCAAAGGCTGCCAGGATTCGTCTCTTTATCTTTTCTTCAACATAAAGGAAAGCTACTGTTAGTGACATCTTTATATTGTTACTGATATCTTTAGAATGTTTCAGAACAGTTGAGCTAGTGTGTAATTATGACGAGAGAGAGACTATTTATACTTTGTCTCTTAAATCTCAGAGAAGCTGGAAATGATCCTTTTCTTGCTTTCTCCTCAACAAGTTTATTGCAGAAAACTTAACCCTTTAAAAAAAAAACCACAGAGAGGGGGGGGACATGAGAAATGTAAAGACTAAAAATTCTCTTTTTGCATATAAAGTACCAGGAGTCAGTAGGAGTTCAGGCACTCAACGAGGACAGGATATGGCCCAGTAGGATTAAATGGTTTTTCATTTGACCTTCTCTGTTAATTCACTCACATTTTCTGTATAATTCAGAATAGATGGCACAGATTGATGCCCTCGTTCATCAACCCCATATAAGGGTCACTGTGGGAGAGATGTGTTTTTGCCTTGATCGCCTCTCCATTCCACTTCACCCCCTGTTGGTCTGGGTTCTCTTAGGCTCCAATTTCCAAACCAATTAATTCATAGTAGTTGCACTGGCTTTAGATATCTGGTCTGAAATGGCAGTTTTTTTTAAAAAAAAAATTTTGCTGGGGTTGGGATGTTTTTGCATTTTGCAAATGGTGGTTTTCATCTTCCAGATGCCATAGAAGAGTACAATATTGTAAATACTCACTGGAGTAATTCTAATAAGTGGCTGGCTTCCAAGCGCCTTGAGCTAGCTATGTGCCGCATTTCAGGCAGTTCTGAGCCACCAACTGGCTCTCGGTTGCAAGCCTTGGATTTATTTTCAACAAAAAATAAAGCCATTGCCAAATAGGAAGGGCAAAATGTTGCACTTCACATATGAAAAGATATGGCCCTATCTATAAAAATGTCAACTGGCAAGCCATTGATTCCCATGCATCTTACTGCCAAAAAAGTGAGCATGGTATTTCCTTTCCCAGTGACTAATTTTATAGCAGCAAACCTAGGTTTGTCGTTCACCGTACATTCAACAGGGGCCTGTAGTCAATCTCTGCTCTCTGGTGAGTGCATCTGTATGATGCCTATGTTTTAAAAATATGTCTGCTTCAGACATGCTGTAAAGTCTACACCAGGCATCCCCAGACTTTGGCCCTCCAGATGTTTTGGACTACAATCCCCATCATCCCTGACCACTGGTCCTGTTAGCTAGGGATGATGGGAGTTGTAGGCCAAAACATCTGGAGGGCCGCAGTTTGGGGATGCCTGGTCCACACTTACAAAATCTTTGGTGTGCATCCCAAAAAGGTCTTGATTCATTTCTAGAAGGTGCTTAAGTTTGACCTTTAAAGAAGGGAGCTCCTTGGCACGCTCCAAGGAGATGTTCTTTGCACCTGCAAGAGCTTTCCCCAACCTGGCGACTCCCAGGACTACAACTCCCTCCCACCCAAACCAGCACAGTCATATTGGCTAGGGAAGATGTGAGTTGCAAAATATAACATCTGGAGAACACCAGGTGGGGAAAGGAAGACATAGAGGATCACAGGTTCAGTCCTCAAATATGTATCTACCGTATATATAGGACCAGGAAAACATTCAGCCTTGGACAGCTACTGCCAGTCACTGCTGACAATATTGCAGTTGACAGTAATGAGATACAACAGCTCCACTTCACTGAACTAGGCTATGGCAGTAGAATATTTGGACCAGACGTAAGTAGATCATGACTGTAGATGGCTGTGTTTGCACATATTTCTAAGTCATGGTTTAGTGCTAAGTCAGGAGTGGAGAAACTTTTTTCAGCTTGAAGGCCATCTTCCGTTCTGCCAATCTTCTGGAACCACATGCAATTGATGGGTAGACCTGGATACTGTGGGTAAAATGCACATTTTACCTTTGCACACCAGAGGTATTATCAGATCAAGGACACATTCAAGTCAGGCAAAGCTGCTCAAGTCTCAAGAGCCAGATCCAGAAACCTGGAAGGCCACAGTCAGCATCTAGGCCTGAGATTCCCCACTCTTGCACTAGGTAAATGAGTTTGAATGATGGAATTCAAGCAACTTACCTGTGTGCTGAAATGCAGCCATGGAGTCCTTCAGAGTTTCTGATTCAAAAGGCACTTTACTTTCCTCTGGAGAGGATGCATCTGACAGGACAACTGGGGCCCATACAGATATATTACATGTTGATTGGGTTCTGGAATAAGTATATATGGAGAAACTGCATTAGCTATTTTACTTGTGATGTATGTCTCTGAAGGTGGAGGGGGTGGGCATTCATAAAAAATGAAAGAGGTGCAAAAATACAATTGAGGGCATTCAAAATAAATGAGATATGTCTTACATCATTAATATAGTCATTTTACAAAACTGGATCACAGCAAGCCCTTCTAATAGGTGCCTTTTTCTGAAAATAGAACAAAAGAATATCAGGTTCTATTTTTGTGAAAAGTGCCTGGTTATTGACTCACAAACACAAAATGCTTCAATTAATATTTTATAATCAACAGTATTGAACATTCTACCATCCATGGGATTAATGCATTGTTTGATTTCTAACACTAAATATTTTCACACCGAAGCCAATGTCAGCATAAATCACTATCAAGAACTCTCACTCAAAATGATGCAATGAATGTGTGCATTGGTTGCTTGCAATCTGATTCTTATCTTAACCTGCACTGTTGCATAGCATCTGTTTTGCATACAGAATATTCTAGGTTTGATCCCCAGCATCTACAGATAGGGCTGTAGGTCAGTACTGAGCTAGATCATAGAATCATAGAATTATAGAGTTGGAAGGGACCATGAGGGTCACCTAGTCCAAGCCCCTGCAATGCAGGAATCTTTTGCCCAGTGTGTGGCTTGAACCTATGACCCTGAGATTAAGAGTCTCGTGTTCTACCAACTGAGCTATCAGGGGTTGCTGATGGACCAACACAGCTTCCTGTTTTTTTAAGAGGTCAATTTAAGCACATCACTGTTTTAACTTTAACCTCCACTCATAGCTGCCAAGTTATCCCTTTTTTAAAGGGATTTTCCATTATGCTGAATAGGCTTCCTCACGAGAAAAGGGAAAACTTGGCAGCTATGCCTCCACTATACTGTCATTTCTTATTTTTTTAAGGATGAGTTTGGAGCATTCAAATATAGTGGCAGAAAGGGGTTACAAAACTGAAGTCCTCTGAGGCACAAGGATGGTCCTGCCCCAGTGTTTGGTCCTGCATTTGTATGATCCCAGTAGCACCTCTGCTTCTACTCCCTGTGGAGGTGCAATTTGAGTTCTACTGTCACTTTCATACAACCATAGTCAAGATCACTCATGTCTGGTTTGTGGTATGATTGTTTCCTTCATTTTCTCCCCTGCACCCCCACTCACCAAAAAACATTGGCCGGCAATGTTGGAGAAGCACAATTGCCCGCTCTACATTGGACTTGCCACTCACTCAAGAGTGTTGCAGGCAAAGACACTTTCTCTGTTGTTTCTCACATCAAGGACAAGCACAAAGGTAACAGTGAGAAGAAAGTACCTTGGTGACAGTACCCGTGACTGCCTCATCTATTACTTCTCTTTAAAGGACTAGACTTTTTTTAAAGCTGGGGGAGGGGGTTTCTCTTTTCTTTTTTTTAATAAGAGGCCAATGTTGGATAAACTGGATTACCTTAAGGTACATGGCCCCAGACTATGCCAAGTGATTATGCCAGTCCTGATCCGCCCATTTCCCATTTCTCTGTAAGTTATGAATTTTGGCGCAGGTGCCAACTTAATTTGTGTGAAGAGCACAATTTGTGTTTAGATGTGGGTGATCGTTGAAATGAAAATAGTGTTTGGTAGTCTATGCTGAATTACTTAGAGGAAAGTGGGGCTGGCCCATTTTTAAAACGATAGGCTTTTAAAAAGGAAATTAAGTGATCTAATCAAAGATACAATTACCCCAGCTCTGAAATTTTGCATTCCAATATGGTGAGCACAAACCATATGGCAAATAAAGCAAACCAGTCAAGGCTTGAGTAATTATTCCCCATGGCTCCAATTTTAAGTAAGCTCTGACCTGCTCTTCCTTCTGAAGTTGTAAGTTCACTTATATCCATCCAGGTTCATTAGAATAAATCCTTTGGGAAATATCCTTTTCTAGAATCATGCATATCAATATGGAAAAGCAGAATCCAATAACGTTAAATAAATTAATGCAGAATTATACTGTGCATTAAAATTAGCATTAAAACCTTTAAGAGCATTAAGGCTGGGGCAGGGGAGGTGGCTTCCAACAGCCTTGCAATAAATAAAATAGCCATTGCATACCACTTCTGCAACCTGTCTTCTAAGTTAAAGCTATAGCTGGTAAATAAGCTTCTCCCTTACAAAATATTCATGGCTGGGTCATTTCAGAAATTGTTTGGTTTGTTACAATTTAAATTGGCCATATAAGTTTTTCTTTTCTTTTATTTTCTTTTGGTTTGGTTGGGCGGTAGCAATCCTGAAACAGAAGAGAAAAAACAAAGCAAAACCCATACATTGCCAAATAGATCCCTTTACCGATTGAAGAGCATGATTGTTAGGACCAGCAACAGAGACTGACCTCAGATCCTTGGCCTTTGTGGGTGTGCTGAAGCCAATGGTCCATAGCTGCCAAGTTTTCCCTTTTCTCGCGAGGAAGCCTATTCAGCATAAGGGAAAATCCCTTAAAAAAAGGGATAACTTGGCAGCTATGCAATGGTCCTCTTGCACACCCTGCTCCCTTTGCCTGCTCTTGCCCAATTCTCCATCTCTTCTTGCCCCTTCAAGACTTTCCTACCTCAACAGTCCCACAAACTGATTCCCTTAATGCCTGCCTGCTTGCTTGCTTGCCTGCTCTGATTTGTGGTGTTGGCCTGACTCGTGACTCTTGTAGTTCAGATTTACACACTTGGGCTCACTTTCCTTCTCTGGACAGTGTTCTGTTCCCACTCCTCCTCCTCCAGCTGGAGCACTCAGATTGTAAGAAGAGTAAAGACTCCTGGAAAAGATTTTCATTCATTCATTTCATAAAATTTATATGCCACTTGATTGTAGGGGAAAAAAACTCACAGCAATTGAGCAATAGGCCTACTTTAGCACATGCAATTTCATAAGGAAATGTGGCAGACTGGATGAGGGTGCTGTGATCCCATCCTGTGGGAGGGAGCCCTGAATTCCGGTCTTATCTTTGTAGAATCCCTGGTCTAGTCCACATCCAAGCAGCAGGTCTGGTGATAAAATAAAGAATAGAAATTAACTTTCTGTGGGATTCTTTAGTTCACCTTCCATTTGCATTGTTACCTATGCTAAGGCATTCTGACTGGGTATGTTTAGCCTGGAAAAGAGGAGACTAAGAGAAGATATGATAGCCATCTTCAAATATCTCAAGGGCCCATACATGTAAGATGGAGCATACTTGTTTACTCCTGCTCTGGAGCCTAGGACTTGAACCAATGGCTTCAAGTTGCAAGAAAGGAGATTCCGACTAAACATCAGGAAGGACTTTCTGACAGCAAGAGCTGTTTGACAGTGGGATGGGTTCCTTCAAGAGGTGGCGGACTTTCCTTCCTTGAAGGTTTCTAAGCAGAGATCGGATGGCCATCTGTCATGGATGCTTTAGCTTAGATTCCTGCATTGCAAGGTCTTGGACTAGAAGACCTTGGGGTCCCTTCCAACTCTACATTTCTATGATTGTTCAAGTACAGCCTGTGAAGCACACTCTTTTTATGGTAGTCAGCAGCAAGAGGTATGCAAAAAGTAGGTGACACCATTGTTCTCCATCCTCTGATAGGGACAGCTTGCCTTCCTGGTACTAACCAGGAATCTCAGGCTCATGTTTCTCCTTCAAGGACGCGAGAAAGATGTCTCTGGGTTCCCCTGCCACAAAGGGACTGATTGTCTCAGCACTAGAGGAACTCCCTTTGATTCAGGGAAGTAGCTGGATCTGGGCATTGGTCTCACATGTCCAATGAGATTGGAGAAATCATGGACATCTCGGGGGGGGGGTTGTTTCTCTTCCTTCCATGGACATTCTTGCCAACACCAACTAAGGGCAAAGTGGATAATCCATTTTGCTACCCATTTTGCTACAGGGGACCACCAAGTTGTCTATTAGAAACAAGAAATTATAGAGAATGGTTATAATGCACCTTCCAACATGTAGCACAATAATATTGAGTTGTATTTCACTTCCTTTAACACATACACACATAGTATTGCCTAAGGACAATGCTGGCTGTCATCCCTTTCAAACATGCATATTATGTCAAGTATGCAATTGGAAGTGCCTTTAACTTACATTTTCTAAAGTAATTTTGGTGCCTGTTTAAGACCTTGTTTCAACCCCAGTCTACAACTTGTTTTTAAATGGTGCTTCCTTCTTCCAGAAAATGGCCCTGCAACACAGAGTCACAGTCCATTAAATTGGCTTTTTAAGTCATCCAGCCATTTTATCTCAGTGCTTATGTTATCATCCATGCCTATCTAAGATCCAGCAGTGACAACTGTTGCAATTTTCTGCTAAGCTAATAGGCTCTGTGTTAGTGCCTTAAGAGGTAAGTCTGCTTGGGAAAGGAGCAGAGTGATACAAGGAGATGGAAGTCTTAATTTAAAGGCATTGGTAAAAGGAATCGGTAAAAGGAATCACTCGCCCTTGTCTTTTCATATTCTGCAGTCAAGGCACAATGGCAAAGTGGCTCTGATCTTTGTGTGCAGCCAAGGGGCACTTGGGAGAGGACAGGAGGAGAGTGCAAATAGATTTTCAAGGAACAGCTGCTATCTGTCCTTACTCCTCATTGTTATAATTGTTATTTTTGACTTACACAGTCTAGTCACTTACTTGGGTCGTACACTCTCACAAAATCTTAACATGGTTTGTTTATCTATTTATTAATAATACTGTTCCTATGTTACAGTAAATGCTGACTGTAGGGAGCCCTTGTCATTCCAGATAATACTTACCGTAGTTCATTTGCGAAGTGGTGCAATAATTTCATTACTTGCTAGGACATCCACCCTTGATTGTAATAGGTGACATATTTAGGATACACATATGTTTTCCCTAATGGGGGCATATAACAGCCGGAAGATGGGTGGTTTACCTCAGGAACATAGTGCTGGAGGAAAGGGTCAAACACTCTTCCTGAAACACTGTCACCAATCCCAATTCCCAGTCTCCTCTCCCCAGAGCTGCTTTCGAGAGAAATTTAGTGTTGTGAGAGATCTGAACACAATAATCAGTGTTCCATCCAGTTTGGCAGGATGGAGAACTATGATCGAACAGAGGAAAATGGGGGGTGGGAATGCATAAACTGAGTGTGTTACGAGGGAAACCTCACTTTCACAAGCTGTTTTCAACACAATCCCCAGCCCCATTCAGACTGAAGTAATAGCACAAACTATGTCAAAGCCCATAATCTCCTTGGCCCACAAATTAGCATGCAAAGCAATTAAAATGCAGGATTTCTTCATATGACCAGTTTATTGAATTTTTATTCTGAGCTGCTTGCACAAAGCTTCCACATGTCGGGCTTTGTGGAACTTCCTTTCTGATTTGATTGCAGGGAGGTTATGCAATGGGCATTCACCCTGATTCGCTTGTGGGGCAACCATGCATCCACCCCACACCTTGCCTAGCTGAAAAAAGCTAATAATAATAATAATAGCGGATTTGCTGTGCTAGCGGATTCAAGTGTGCTGTGACACTTTAATTGCACAAACCTAAATTGAATCACTTCTGCTCAGCAGTGACAGTCTGGAGGCACCCATAATTGCAATGGGTTTTAAAAACACACACACAATTGCAGTGGGACACAAATAACATTTGTATTTCATTGCCCACTCTTAGAAATGAAATGAGGAACTAGATGGACCTTTGGTGTTCTGTCAGATGCACCAGTAAAGGTTTCTCCAATATCATGTTGTTTATTTTACCATCAGAGGGAAATCTTTAATTTTTTCTTCATGGCAATCCTATGCTGTGCTAGCTGCGTCACATACAACTCCCACCTGCTGTCTTCCCCTGGCTGAGCCTCCACCCTCCTGCCTAAACTTCTATTTGGGGATACTACTACGGGGGACGCAGGTGGCGCTGTGGTCTAAACCACAGAGCCTAGGGCTTGCCGGTCAGAAGGTCGGTGGTTCGAATCCCCATGACGGGGTGAGCTCCCATTGCTCGGTCCCAGCTCCTGCCCACCTAGCAGTTCGAAAGCACGTCAAAGTGCAAGTAGATAAGTAGGTACCTCTACGGCGGGAAGGTAAACAACATTTCCGTGTACTGCTCTGGTTTGTCAGAAGCGGATTAGTCATGCTGGCCACATGACCCAGAAGCTGTCTGTGGACAAACGCTGGCTCCCTTGGCCTATAGAGCGAGATGAGCGTGCAACCCCTAATGGTCAGGGGTACCTTTACCTTTACTACGGGGTGGGGGGGGAGGGAGGAGGAGAGGGAGATAACCCAGCTGGGGAAAATATTTTGTTGAGTACTGCTCACTGATTTGATTCTTACGCTCTTTCTGTTTGCAGGCCCAAAGCATTTAGTTTAGCTGTCCGATGCAATAGTGGCCTCCACACCAAGTCAAGCTGCATAATACCCAAGGCCATGCAAGTTGTTTCAGTACCTGAGTTAGAAAATCTTACAAGCACCCCACTCCTTTATAGTAAGAATACAATAAGGGGGTGGGGGGAATAATTAAATAACTATTGTGAAACCTAAAATCAACTGCTTGAGAAAGATGCCTCACTTTGCCTCATGGTAGGGCTGTCTTGTATGATACTACGAAAGTTGGTATGCTCTTAAAATACTGGGTCCATATGTGATTTATTTACTGCATATTTTTGGTTTATCCATTTGAGCTGTCACCTCCCTTTTTGTCAGTCAGTGCTGCTTTTCTCACATACTCACTGACTCACACACACTAGAGATGGATAGCCAACATACTCTGGAAATGTAGCAAATACATGTCAAAAATCATTTTAAAAGGAAATCTTTTGTGTGACGTGCCTTTCAAACCGCTCATTAAATCACAGGGAACACCATTAAGTGTAACTGATTCTTAGAAATGTTAGTTGGCTAATTACAAGTACTGTCTTTTATTTCCCCCAGTGTTTTTAAATTTTTTAATTATTATCTTGCTCACATTTTCACTGAAAGTACTGCATTTTTGACATATTTGTGTGTTGAGACTAATAGGAGTTTTAACAGTAAAGAGACATATTCCAATGTCACCTATTATACCAAAATAAATTGTACGTAATTTGGCTGAATAGGACTGTAGCTGAGATCAGAAACCAACCTTTCATTTCCTCCACACTGATATACTTGAGAATATTAGAGAAGATTTTTAGAAGCTGTTGAAACTGGGCTTTCAGCCACTGTCCTTTAAATCTGGGCAAAACTAAGTGGCAATGCTCCCCACTTTTATTACGAATGCTTCGTGAAGCTTTAGGTGACAAAATTGTCAAGTGTTGACGATATGGTTGAGCTGTTCTAGGAAGGATAGGGGTGTCAAATGAAGAGATGATGGCACAAGAGTGTGGAAGGACTGGAGTGTGTGAGCAGATTCTGAGAAATAATGGACGGGGTAACCTGAATGAATGAGATATAGGGAATGAGTATTCTCTAATGAGTGTTCTCTAAAAAAATAACATGATAACTAAAATGCACGTTCTGCAAGACTTCAAAAAAGAATGGTTTTTCAGTGAGGGCCCAGAAGAACACTAGCTAGCATGGACGTTTTAACTCAGATTTCTTTCAAAGACTCCTGCATTTTAAGAGTACAGTCGTACCTTGGAAGTCGAACAGGATCCATTCCAGAAGTCCGTTCGACTTCCAAAACGTTTGGAAACCAAGGTGCGGCTTCTGATTGGCTGCAGGAAGCTTCTGCAGCCAATCGGAAGCCGTGGGACCTTTGTCAGACGTTTGGGTTCCAAAGAACATTTGCAAAGCAGAACACTCACTTCTGGGTTTCCGCCATTCGGGAGCCAAAACGTTAGACTCGCAAGGCATTTGTCTTCCGAGGTACGACTGTACAAAAGTGAGAGGCTGACTGCAGTGTACAGCCAAGCTGCTCAGTTCAGATACACAGGTTTTCGCCCATGGTTGATAGGCCACTATCAATTCATATTTCAGAAATGAAACCATGGAAGTGTTATATGGGTCTTGCCATCCAGATATCTGGCTTTCTCGTGCTATTATCGGGGAAAACAGACCTAGAATGATGCATACAGCTCTTCTGTATTTATAAACCTTCAGCGAAAGGCTGGGCCAAGATTTGGAAAGCTCCCCTATGGCTGCTCACTAGATGTCGTTGACTCCATAATGTAATCTAGAGGAGGGAGGGATGGGGAACCTGCAGGCGACCAAGTGTTGTCAGAATATGACTGCCATCTGAACATCGGCCACATGGGTTGGGGCTGATGGAAGTTAGAGGGCCTTAAGTTCCCCATCCCTGATTTAGCTGTTCCTTGCCCTGGAATGAGCACATCTAATGAATCTTTTGTTCTGATAGTTCATTGCATTAGAACCTCTGAGTAAACCTTAAGTGACTTTTTGTGGTTTCCTTGCAATTATTGCTTCAAACAGACAAAGCGATAGGAGGTTTTCACAGTGATGATGAGCTGACAGGCAGGAAAAAGAAGACTGAATTACAAGGTGTCTGTTTTCAGGACCATTTTATACAACTGATACTTCCTATGGTCTTAGCAATAGCCTTGGAGCTGGTATGAGTGCTATAGAAAGCTTTTCTTATTATTATTAAAGAACACAAACCATGAAGCATTTCCTAGCTCAGAGCCAAGAGAACTGCTCTCCTCTGCTACTTGTTGCTTAATTTGCTACTTCGTACAATTTCTTAGCTTGCAACTGCCAAAAAACTGCCCAAAGGAGATGCAAAAACGGCCAATTATTGTTGCGCCGTTACCTGCTCTTCATCTCCGATTGCTGTAATTATTTAAGCACAAAAACTAACCACTCATGCTACAAATACTCTTTTGTATGTACCATTTGTACACTGGCACACTGGAAAAAAGTGACTCACACCGTGAAAAGCCTGAAAACACAACCAAGCAGCAGGGTCTGGTAAGTAAACAACTTGAAAAATTCTGAGCCATATGAAGTCATTCTTTTGCTGTAGGTCGGAAACAACTTGAGTATATTAATTATAGGTATTTATCATAGTTTATATAATTCTTTTGTGGGGCCTTGTCACTGATCAAAGGTAGTTCCTGAATGCCTGTCATCAAATGAGCTAATAATGGCAGGAATAGCTTATTTTCTAAATCGAATACACCATTAAATTGACTAATTTTTCTCTGTTTTCAGCTGCTAATGTTCTGATAAAAGGGACAGTTCTGTTGGAGTTGATTAGTTGATTTGTTGCAGTCCGGTCTGCTAATTACCCACCTCTCAGTGTGCTGCTTGTATGATCATATCTCAACACACCAGAGCCTGCCGCAAAGACTTGCAAGGTGGTCTGTCTAACGCTGGCAACATCCAGGCAGATTTGAATTAAGGGGAAATGGCCTGTGAAATTGTAATTTTAAAATAAAACAATGTATCGAAAAACCATATAAGCTCAGAAGCTACCAGGCTACACAGTCATACCGGTTGTCAGGACTATTCCTTAGATGTGCTTTCTACACTGAGCATGAGGCGAGAATTTTCCTATTTAGTTATACAGGTACAGTGTTACCTCGGTTTAAGTACACAATTGGTTCCGGAAGTCTGTACTTAACCTGAAGCAAACTTAACCTGAAGCGAACTTTCCCATTGAAAGTAATGGAAAGTGGATTAATCCATTCCAGACGGGTCCACGGAGTACTCAACCTGAAGCATAATTAACCCGAAATATGAGTGTAATTGGTTCTGGAAGTCTGTACTTAACCTGAAGCGTACTTAACCTGAAGCGAACTTTCCCGTTGAAAGTAATGGAAAGTGGATTAATCCGTTCCAGACGGGTCTGCGGAGTACTGAAACTTAAACTGAAAGTACTCAAACCGAAGAGTACTTAAACTGAGGTATGACTGTAGAAACATTTGTATACTGTGGCTATAGGGGAACACACACACACACACACACACACACACACACACACACACAGCAGTAAAACACAATCTTTGTACAATAAAAATAGAGGACAATAGAATTCCTACAAAAATAACAATTTGTTTTTATTTGAACCGGCTAGCAAATGTAACAAATGACCCATTAAAAGTCTGGTGAAATATAAATATTGACTAACCCCCTCAAAACTATCAATGAAGAGGCCAACCTAAATTTCTTGAGAGAGAGTTCCACCATTGGCACACTGCTGCTGAGAATATACAGTCTTGTTTCAGAAATGAGGCTCAAGCCACATGGATCCGTCACAAAGAGACATGTTGATTTAAATCATTCCCAGTCCCATCCAATGCAAACAGTGACAGCTCAAGTTTGGGGGAGCAAAAGAAGAGTATTGAATACCCACTGTCTCACCCCCATTGTCATTTTTCTTCACTTTTCTCTCAAATATCAGAGGAAAACTCCTTGTGGAAGGAGACTAAATGGCAGGAAGAACAGGGAGGTCCAGGGGATCATGCCCAAAGATCCTTTTCATTTGTCTGGAGTTTAAAAAAAAAATGAGGAAGGGGAAGTTTTACACTCTGTAGCTGCAGCCTTCCTTGGTTATTTATTTTTTTGTATTTGCTTTATTACATTCACAACTATTTCCAGGCAGCACACCTGTAATTCCTGGGCAGCTGACCAGACCTAGACCTCCTGGGCTTCAGCAAGCTGGAGGCATCATTTGCCTTTGGAACATATCCTGCGACACCACAGTTGTCATGTGACGTGTTAAGTCCTTCCCAGTTTGTGACAGATGAGCAGGTGCTGCATTGTGTATTAATTGGTTGTGGGGGGAAAATGAGCTCTGTGCATGTTCAGATGGGCATAGTGAAGGGCTGGGTCCTAGCATTCCAAAGAGGCTCCAGGACCAAGCCAAATGTTGTTGTTTGGAACTGGGTTCAGATTACCTTTCAAATTCAACCTAGAAATATGTTTACGCAGAGAACAACCTCGCTCTCTTGGCCATGCTACTTTTTGGCAGGGAAAGTGGGGCGAACCTGTCCAAAGGCCTCCCTTCTGCGATGACTAAAGCCATGAAGGGCTCTTCAGGCCTCGCTAGGCCACAGAAGAATCTATTGAGTTTGTCAACCTCTTTTTGCCTCACAAGTCCACTTTCCTTTCTTTGCTCCCCACCCGCTCCTCCTCCTCCTCCTCCTTTATTAGGCTGATAAACTCTTGAATTGTTGGGAAGCAGCTGCTCAGAGGAGGATTTAACTGATTCTCATGGTGTTCCTGGGTGTGTGGGAGATATATTTATGTCTGGTCTGTGTCGGGGCCATAACACTGCTAGACCTAGGTGACCTCTTTTTTTTTCATCTGCTCAAAAAGAGACTGCTGGAATGCAATTAAAATGCAGCGTTACTTTGCTGTAAAACCTTAGCAACCCAATCAGTTATTGTCTTCTCCCTTTTTCTCCAGCTTTGTGTGAGCTTTTCTGCTCCTGCTCCTGCCCCCTTTCCCTCCTGCCATGGTCTTCTTTCAAGTCTTGCCTGCCCTAAAACTGTGATTTACCTTCTCACATTTTTTTTTAAAAAAATATTATAGGCGCTCTCAATTTTTAATCCCCCCTTTAAAAAAAACGGGGTTGGGGGGAGACCACCACACTATTGCTGGAAACTCAAGTTATTAAATTCCACATATTGCTCTACTAAGCAGAACTGTGCCTTTTTAATACATTTTTCCTAATAAACTCAGAGGTAGTATTTTTTTTTTTTTGGTAATGTAATACACAATTCATATTGATTAATATGTCTGTAAGTGAGATATGCATTTTCGAGACATGTATTTAAATGTCAAGCATGAAATCAAGCTGTAAATAATTATTTAGTTTAAAGGGGGGGTTCTATGTGGCAGAATTCACAAGCATTGAAACAAAGGAGTTGATTAAAAAACCAAAAACAAATTTACATTTGTAGGGAGTTGCAGTGCTGTTGTTTTCAATTTGTTATATGCCTTTACCTGGCATGCTATTTCACCCTTCATGACACACATCAATACCTTCTTTATGTCTGGCTATTACCACTCATTTAAAAATCTATTTTACATGATTCTTTCAGCCAAAAATGGACTATAATGACACAGAATACAGCATGTGCTTCATAAATTCTCTAGGAATCAATACTTTGGCTGGGAATTTGTCAGTCTCTCAAAGCCACGCATCATTAAACTTTACTGTTATTACAATGGACTCTGCATCAAAGTTCAGTACCAAATGCATATTGGTCAAACTCCCCACCCCCTCAAGAAAGCAAAGGACACAAGATACAAATGCTTCTACCGACAGACCAATTCAGTGGTTGACCAATTTATTCAGTATAAACAGCGCTAACATTTCTTATTGGTAGTAACCTTCCACATATCTACAGTAAGTAACCACACACACACACACACACACACGGTTTTAGGGAAATGACGGCAAAGTTTTAGTGATCGTGAGAACGGTCATTTTGTAATCATGTAAATGTGCAAATGTACAGATCGTGAAGCTGAGGCTCCAATACTTTGGCCACATCATGAGAAGAGAAGACTCCCTGGAAAAGACCCTGATGTTGGGAAAGATTGAGGGCACAAGGAGAAGGGGACGACAGAGGACGAGATGGTTGGACAGTGTTCTCGAAGCTACCAACCTGAGTCTGACCAAACTGTGGGAGGCGGTGCAAGACAGGAGTGCCTGGCGTGCTATGGTCCATGGGGTCACGAAGAGTCGGACACGACTAAACGACTAAACAACAACAACAACTGAGCCTAGTGAAAATGTGCAACCATACAGATTGCCGTCTGTCATGAATACTACACCTGCATACTGCATTGGCTGCATTCACACAGCACTTGATTCTGTCTTCTCATGGTTGCTCCAGCTGTTAATTTCCACATTATATTCAAGCTTTCACATGATGTACAAGCCATTCCCAAAAATATAGCCGAAAACAATGCAAGTTGAGTGCTGATTCCAATGTTATTTGCAAATATTTTCTGGAAACAAGTAACACAGAATTGAGCACTAAACTCGCATTGTATTCCACTATATTTTCAGAAATGGCTTGTACATCATGTGGAAGCTTGAATATAATGTGGAAATTATATTAGGGAAAGGTCTGGAAAACCGAAAAAAACCCACCATGTGAATTCAGCCATTGTGAATCCTGCACTGAGTTGGGAGTTGTACTAGATGATCGCTGAATTCCCTTCCAACTTTACAATTGTATAATTCTACGGCCGACAAAGGTCTGTATAGTTAAAGCTATGGTTTTCCCAGTAGTGATGTATGGAAGTGAGAGCTGGACCATAAAGAAGTCTGATCGCCAAAGAATTGATGCTTTTGAATTATGGTGCTGGAGGAGACTCCTGAGAGTCCCATGGACTGCAAGAAGATTAAACCTATCCATTCTGAAGGAAATCAGCCCTGAGTGCACCCTGGAAGGACAGATCGTGAAGCTGAGGCTCCAATACTTTGGCCACCTCATGAGAAGAGAAGACTCCCTGGAAAAGACCCTGATGTTGGGAAAGATGGAGGGCACAAGGAGAAGGGAACAACAGAGGACGAGATGGTTGGACAGTGTTCTCGAAGCTACCAACATGAGTCTGACCAAACTGCGGGAGGCAGTGGAAGACAGGAGTGCCTGGCGTGCTCTGGTCCATGGGGTCATGAAGAGTCGGACACGACTGAACAACTAAACAACAACAACAACATGGCCTGTATAATAACAAAGTACAGAAAAGTGCTGGATTACCACAAGACCCACAACTGAGGCAGGTTTGGCAGGATCTGCTTGTCTTGTGCAGGCAAGCAGTGATTGTTTGTTTGTTTGTTTTAAAAAAATGAAGCAATAAGAATACTGAATATTTACTCACGACTGGTTATGTTACGTGTTCTCTGTATGAAGCTCAAATCACAATTTAGCAGTGCTATACCAGTATCTTTCAATGCTCTGAGAGGAGGTCCTGCAGCTTTTCTGGCTGCTGCACCATTCGTTGACTAGTCCCAGTAGTCACCCACATTTCCCACTTGTTGTAGTAATAAAGACTCTAGTTTCCCATCCACATGGTGTAAGAGCACTATTGGAGGTATAGCAACTGCATTATTTCATATTTAAGTAATGAAATGGGGAAGGACCATAGTTCAGTGGTGGATAATGTCAGGCTCTGATATTGCACTCATACACACCCCAACCAAATAGTCCTCCTCCTCTTCTACTTCTTGCAGTACAATATCACAACATTCTCTCTCTCTCTCTCTCTCTCTCTCTCTGACTAAAAGTACCCAGAACAGCGCACATGATCAAAATTTCTAAAAGCAATAAGAAAACACGAGCAACCTTTAAAACAAAGCAAACCACAAACATATCGGCAGCAAGAACACCAGAAAGAACTTTATTACAGTAAGGGCTATTTGACGGTGGAACAGTCTCCCTTGGGGAGGTTGTAGACCAGGGGTGTCAAACTCAAATTCATTGGGGGCCGCATCAGCAGTTTGGTGACCCTCAAAGGGCCGGTTGTATCTGTAGGACTATGTGTCCACTTTTTATTATCATAAATTATTGTCACTGCATTCAATTACTACTGTTTTTTGTAATAATGTAAGTAATAACTAGCTCTGAAAGCAGAAACATAGTCAGAATAATGGCAAGTAGATATTCAAATGTACAATTATTGTACAATTTATTGAAAAATGATTTTTGGTAACTGCACTGGGTGGTGGAGGCTCGCTAGGGTTTCATGCAGGACCTTTGCAGAGCTACTAGTACCTGGAGATGCTGGGGTCCTTCTGCATGCAGGACAGATGTTCTGCCAGTGAGCCACCACCCTTCACCAAAGGGACTGGCTGAGGTTGACTCACTGGAGCTGCTCTCCTGGTTCCAGGGTTTAAGGGCCAGAAGTATAAAGCAGCACCCTATGTTTCTGAGGAGAGGGAGGGGAGGGGAGGGGAGGGGAGGGGAGGGGAAGGGAGGGAGGGAGGGAGGGAGGGAGGGAGGGAGGGAGGGAGGGAGGAAGGAAGGAAGGAAGGAAGGAAGGAAGGAAGAAAAGAGGGAGTTGGAAGGAGAGAGGAAGGAAGGAAAGAGGGGAGAGAAAGAAGAGTAGGAAATAAGGAAGGGAATAAAGAAGGAAAGAAAAAGAAAGAGGGAGAGAAGACGGAAAGGGAGAAAGAAGGAAGGAAGTAGAGGGAAAGAAAGAATAAGAATGAGGGAGAGGAAGAAAGATGGGAAGGACGGAAGGAAGAAAGGAAGGAAGTAAGGAAGAAAGAAAGAAAAGAGGGAGCAGGAGGGAGAGAGGAAGGAAAGAGGTGAGAGAAAGAAGAGTAGGAAAGAAGGAATAAAGAAGGAAAGATAAAGAAAGAGGGAGAGAAGACAGAGATAAAGAAGGAAGGAAGGAGAGGGAAAGAAAGAATAAGAACGAGAGAGAGGAAGAAAGAAAGGGAAGGGGGGGTCGCTGCCTTCATTCAGCGCCAGAAAAGAGCGCGAAGGGACCCAGGGGCAAAAAGCATTTCCCGTGCAGCGTGAGGCAGCGGGTGTCCGTTTTAGGAGAAGTGCGTAAAGCCTCAGAGATGCACATTCGTGAGGCTGAGCCGCTGCTGAGCTCGGGGCGCTCCACGCAGCGCTGCTCTGGCCGCCTTTCTACGCCCCCCCCCCAGCCCCAGCTGTTTGTCGGCACTTTGTCGGCGCGGCGCTTCAGCAAGGTCCCACTGCTGGGTCCCGCTGGCTGGGGCGCTCGGCGGGCCACATGACGAGGTCTGGCGGGCCGGATTTGGCCCCCGGGCCTTGTGTTTGACACCCGTGTTGTAGACTCTTCTTCACTGGAGGTTGGATGACCATCTGCCATCGGTGCTTTAGCTGAGAATCCTGCATTGCAGGGGGTTGGACTAGATGACCCTTTGGTCCCCTTCCAACTCTACAGTTCTATGATTCTATGATTCTTTAAGAGTAAAAATGTTATATATGTCAACACTTCAAACAATAAAGCCAGGTGTTACAAACTTAAAAGCTTGTTAAAATAAAAGTGTATTCAGTTCCTGGCCAAAAGAAAGAAAGAAAAGAAAAGTCATATGGGCATACCTGCTACAAATAAAGTTCTGCCTCTCATGTTCACTCACCAAATCTCCCATGGTAGCACCGAGGTCAATGTGATGGCCATGGGTTTTAATTCCCAAGTAGGCCTTTATGGGCTATCCAAAGTCCGAAAGCAGAAAGACTACAGTAATAAACAGCCCTAAATTTCACTTACATAAATCAGAAACCTTTCAAAATATTGTCTGTCGAAAATGAAGGATGAAATAAAAACATACGGTTAGTTGCAGTTTAGCAGGTGCACACATGAGTGTGTGAGAGAGAGAGAGAGGGAGGGAGGGAGAGAGAGAGATTGAGTTTTTCCATAGCTGTTTGTCAGCTGCCTCAGCAGTCTGTCTTCCACTCTGGAGATCAGTACAAGGCAAAATTGAACAGGATAATTAGTTAAGGAACACAGGTGCATATAGATACCGTAAAGCACTGACATTATGCGGTGCACCTGCTGCAAGGAGGTTTTTGGGGAACCAAAACAGATGCCTAGGCTTGCTGCAAATGCTGGCATCCACAATTGTGGTGTGCCTTGCCTAAAGCCCATAAAATGGCCACTGGTAAACAGAGACCTAAACACTGCAGTGTTTTCCAGCTGATTGGCAAATCTGACTTGGAAAAGACCTCAAACATAGTACTGTATTTTCCTGACCATGTCTTGGGAAGCATGGGTTGTGTTCAGTGTAGTGCTAATGAAAATTTTCCATCAGTTCAAGCATTTCTGCTTGCCCAATGAAACAATCCCTCCTTTCCTCCCCTTGCACGTTGTTCTGGGAGTTTTCTGGAGAGGGCACAGGGGTGGAGGGAGGGAGTTAAGGGAAAGTCTAGTTCCACTACTGTGAATTGTTGTACCAGTTTCTGCTTGCACAACTGTTTAGTTAATTGTGGTCCCACATAATTCTCTTTACTGAACCTCTGTTGAAAGAACCACATAACTGTTTTTACACATACAATGGGACTTGGTTTTTTTTTCTTAGACAAAATCCCCATTCCCCCCTGTGGTACATGGCAAGTGTCTTTTGAAACTGATGGGCGTTTCAAAACCAAGTTTTGATTTGGGAAATGGGGGGGGTCCTACTGCTCAAAGGGGGGGGGAGACTGACATTCCACCAGTTCTGCACAAACCATTGGCTATACCCAAAGTAGCTCTTTAGATCTTGACTTCATTGTGTTCAGAATGAGCTACATAGTGAAAAAGAACAGACCTCAACCAGAAGGAATATATTTTGAAAAGTTGCCAGCATGTTATTTTATGCTCATGTTTATATATGCACATTGTTCGTATGGTGAATGACACGTTTCAGACACAAGGTAGATCTGTATAAAATCTCTGTTAACCAAGCTGGTTTTCCACTCCTGGTCGTTTTACCTAGATGGCAGATTCCAGTGCAGTGTAACTGCTAAAACAGAAGAAACACATCCTCAGAAAAAGAGGGCAGAGATTTGTATAAAAGTTGCTTGTCTTGATTTATATTTATAGATGCACATTTAGAAATAGCGCAACTACACTGCATCTCATCATTGTGAGGAGTGTCGTGATGGAGCGATAGGTGATGTACTCAGTTTGCTGTGGAGGTGCTAACTGCTGATGGATAACTTCAAGGTTATCCTTGACGTTCTTTATTTTTAAACCAGACTTAAACTGGACAGGCCTTCAAACAGAGGATGCCTACAAATAGAGGATTCTATACAGGAAACAAGGCCACCCTTGATTCCAGAGGAGTGCCATTTTTCTTTTTCAAAAAAGGAGAGCCGTCTATGCTATGTGTATTCTTTTTAAAGTTGGGGTGAGGAATGGGATCTGTGGAATGACCCTGACAGATGGGTAGAGCTACCTACCTGTCAATCATCTCACTGTCTGGGAACTGTCTGAGTGAGGAAGACACACATGAGGAGGTTTGGCTGGGGCTTGAGGATGCGTCTCCGTCCCTATCCCCAGATGTTCACCTGAACATATATGATGCAGTACACTAAGTGGGGTTGGGCATGTTAAGCACAAGTTAAAATCCCTGCTTAGTGACAAAGTGGTTAGTCTTGTACACACCATTATTTATTAGGCCCAGTTTTGCTGATCCCTAAGCCTTGGTTTCAGTGACAGCAAGCACCCCCCTTTTAAATTAAAAAAAATCTTGAAGACCGCTGTGTTCCATCTATTTTTGAATGATGCTCATGGATCCAGCAGAGGTGGATTTAAGGGAGCACGACCAGTTCAATCACACTGGGCACGAAACCTCAGGGGCACTGCAGGAGATGCCACAACTATTACTGTGTTTACAATGGAGCATGAGAGGCAGGAGGTGTATGCCAAATTTTGGCGTCACACAGGGTGCATCTGAAATTTGAGACCCCAAGGTCTGCCACTGGATTCAGACCAGGGTGGCAATGAACTCTACAAGATGATGGTTACACTATGGAAGCCTCAGACTGTTGGTTACTTTACTCAGAAAGAATTGAGACAATGTGGAAGAAACAGTACCAACAGGGGTTGACCTTGCTACTTGTAACAAATAGTTAACCAATTTTGCATTAACACCTGCATGCACAATAGAGATAGGCATCTGTTAGCCTGACTCCAGGGTGTGCAGTAGATTAATCATCAGCTTTTATTTCATTGCTTGTCTAGACACCAGTGGCAAGTAGCAATTGGCCCATAGTGATGAGAATTGAAAGACCTGCCTTTGTGATTGCTACCGATTGCTGCAAATATGCAAACCCTCTAATGACATTCCTTTACATGTCAATGGTACAGTGGTCAGAAACTAGTCCTTCTACACTACTTGACCTGTGAATAGATGTGGAGACCAGTGCCCAGCTGCTGCTACCACCTATCTTCAGTATGGGTGAGGCGCCCTAATTTTCAATTAAAATGCATAAAAGATACATAAAATAGGAAGAGATATGTTTGAGACCATTGAAGCATGCATGCGCTGAAGACAACTTCTGATGTTATAGGAACTAGAGTGTTAGACTAATACCTGGGAGATCAGGGTTCAGATTGCCACTTGCCCATGAAACTCGCAGGGTAACCTTGGACCAGTCCCTGCCTTTCAGCCTAACCTACCTCACAAGGTACTTCCAGGGATTAAATGAGGAGAGGGAGAGCCATGTTTGCCACCTTGAGCTCCTTGGAGAAAAGGTGCAATAAACAAACAAAGAAAGTCACCCTGATTCGTTTGTCTCACAGAGAGCTCCATGACCTAGTTGAAGCAGGTGACACAATGTTCAGCTATACAATCCCTAGATTCCAAAAGGAGGTTATAGAAGAAGATGGGAAGCTATTGAAGAAAGCATATAGTATTCTGCTAGAATGCGAAATGAAAGATGAGGAGGTTAAATCTGTTATGATCAAATGGGCGCAAGATATAGGACATACGGTAATATACAATTTGAGGATTGGGAAAAATTGTGGAAAGTAGATTTAAAATTTACAGACTGTTCTCTTTTGAGGGAAAACTACATGAAAATGATGTATAAATGGTACATTGCACCAGTAAAAATGGCAAAAATGTATAAAACTGGGTCAAATAAATGTTGGAAATGTAAAGAAAAAGAAGGTACTTTTTAGCATATATGGTGGGAATGCAGAGAAGTAAAAAAAATTGGGAGATGATATATGATGAACTGAAAAAAATGTTCAAAATGACATTTGTTAAAAAAAAAAAAAGCATTTTTGTTAGGTATCTTAGGACAAGACCTGCTAAGGAAAACAAAGAACTTATTCATGTATGCTACAATAGCAGCAAGAGTCTTGTTAGCACAAGGATGGAAGAATGAGGAAGTCCCAATGAAAGAACAATGGCAAGAAAAACTGATGAGCTATGCGGAACTGGCAAGTTAACATGCAAACTACGAGACAAGGACAACCATGACTTCAAGGAGGAATGGGAACTTTTTACAAACAATTTTAAAAGATAACAAAAGGACTTGGACTCCTTGGCAGGTTTTGAATAAACACCCACAATTTATTAGTAGAACATAGGATAGATAAGGCAATGATATGTACAACTTTATAACATGCAGAGAATAACATGTGTAAACAAATCAGAGGGGGGAGCTGAGGGAAGTCTCTGGAGGGTGGGAGAGGGAGGGAGGGGAGGGCATAAAAGGGGGGAAATGTAATTGGTTATATTGATTGATCAATATAAATTTGTTCAATAAAAATATTTTTTTTAAAAAGAAGCAGCAGCAGGTGACACAATGAGCAAACCTGCTGAGAATAAAGCGTTAGTGGCGTGACAACAGAAGCAGGAAATGCTTGAAGGGAAAGGCTTCCTAAGGTAGTCCTCTAACTGGTTTCATTTCGTAAACCCTCAATAGAGGAAAGGTGGGTCAAGAAGGTGTCACCAGAATGTCAAGAAGTGTCACCAGAGTTCAAAGCTTGTGCACCAGTTGACAGTTAATATTTAAGGAACATCTTGAAAGTTCTCAGCTCCTTCAGGCACAAATAGTGTCATAGTTTCGCTTGTACAGATAAGGTAACAGAAGAGTGAACTGATTAGAGGGGGAATAGATTAGAAAGGAGATAAATGCAAGAACAAACTCATCTAAATGATATTTTTTAAGGATGTACAAATGAAATGGTGTATTCAGTATTACATGAAATCTGTCTTCACATTTGGGCAAGTAGCAATATATATAATCCAAATTAAGCATTTTAGGCTACAAAACGGTTGGTGGAGGGGCTTTAGGAATGTGCATAACTGCTATTTAACCTATGGAGAAGTGCTCCACCCATGGCCTGGGGCAGTGATGGCGAACCTATGACACGCATGTCAGCCGTGACACGCAGAGCCCTCACTGCTGGCACCTGCCCCATCGACCCATTCGCGCTGTTGTTGTTGTTGTCCCCCCCCCTTTGTTCTCCCGCTCCTCCTACAGCTTGTTTCTGCTAGAGCTTGTCTCCACCCAGATCTGTTTTTGTTGTTGTTGTTGCTGGTAGCCAGAGATTGGTTTTTAACCCTTTCTGTGCTGTTTTTCTGGCGCTTTGGCAGTCTATGATTGGGTGTAACAGCGTTTGTTTTTTAACCCGTTCTGTGCTGGGCTTTTTGGCGCTTTGGCAGACTATGTCGGTGCTGCGTGTTAGTTCCAGCGAAGTATTATTCATCATTTATTTCTGTTCTCTTCCCCCCCCCAAAAAAGCGCAGCAGCTTTGGGGCATCCCCCCCCCCAAAAAAGCAAAGCAACTTTTGCACCCCCCAAAAAACCTCCAAAACTATGCATAATAGGTGTGATTCAAAGGCAAAGGTGCATTTCACATCATCTTAAGCTTGGCTTTCGGAAGCCACATATAACGGCATAATTGAACTTGTGGTTGAGGTCAGTACAACTAGAATCCTGAAAGCTGCTTCACAGTGTGGATTCTTGCTCCCGTCAGCCAACATAGCCAGTGGTCAGGGTTGATGAGACTTGCAGTCCATAGGTCAGCTACCCTTGTTCTATATATAAAGGTAAAGGGACCCCTGACCATTAAGTCCAGTCACAGACGACTCTGGGATTGCAGCGCTCATTTTGCTTTACTAGCCGAGGGAGCTGACGTTTGTCCACAGACAGTTTTCCGGGTCATGTAGCCAGCATGACTAAGCCGCTTCTGGTGAACCAGAGCAGCACACAGAAATGCCGTTTACCTTCCCACCAGAGCAGTACCTATTTATCTAATTGCACTTTGACGTGCTTTCGAACTCCTAGGTTGGCAGGAGCAGGGAGCGAACCATGGGAGCTCACCCCATCATGGGGATTCGAACCACCGACCTTCTGATTGGCGAGCCCTAGACTCAGTGGTTTAGTCTGTCATCACTCTGTCTCAGCGCCACCCGTGTTGGCATTTTATGGGCATTACAATGACATTGCATGCAGTTCTACTGGTGCAAATAATGTGGCTTAAGTGGAAGCACACCATCCTTAAGTGAATCGTGAATTATGTCCTAAGCGTTGCAGATTTCTACCATCACTTCTATAGAGTTTTGCTCAAAGCATTGCACATAGCCTGTTCTCAACATTATATGCTATATTTTCAGAATATTCCACTGACCTTATACAGATAGCAGTTCCATAGGTTCCCATGGGACTCTTCCCACTGCAAACATTGTGCAGTATCTGACCTCCCATTTGTAAATCCAAGGCAAGAAAAGTGTGCCAAATAGAAGTATTCTTACAGTACACCTTGAAAATTCATTTAGGAGGAAGGGATGGATGGAACAGTTCCATCCATAAACCCGTACCACCTAAAGCTTTCTCTTTGTTCCTGTTATCATCATAGCAGAGTTCAACGATTACATATTTGACTTCAATTTACAAAAGCTTACTGCTGAGGTAAAGGTAATATATTTGGTGTTTTGATATAATCTATTTCAGGAGCACTCCTGTCAATATCTTCTCTCAATACACCACAGGAATGTTAACGTTTTCCTCCAACTCTTCTTGCTTTTGTGGAACAACTGAGAGTGAATGTGTAACCGTAGAGGGAAAGGTATTTGGATTCAGAACGGTCCCAGCCATTAGAATCCAGATAATTACAAATGATAGCAGGCCAGATTTATCATTCACGTTTATAGTTATTGCAAACTTGCAACAAACTCTAAGGGATTTGCACGAGCACAAGAACATCATTATTAAGCAGCTGTGATCCATGCAGTTTTCTGCGATAAAGCCAGTAAATAATATAAAAGGCATGCAATAAAGGGGGCTTTGTTTTCTTCAGAAATTTAATCACACATTCCAAAAATTATCAGTAGTGGTAAACATGGCTTTGTTACATATGCCTTGTATTCTTCATGTATTCATATAGGCTTGGAATAAATTGCACACTCGTGTTCTTTCTTGTTTTGTTTTATTCTTCCGGATGTCATTCTCGTGGCAGTATAGAGAGGACCAGATTGTTCTTATTCATGCAGTCCTCAAAATGTTGAGGTGTCTTTTGGGGGGAAGGAGAGGTAAAAAAGTTGGTTGTATTAAGGCACTTGGTTATTACAAAAGTAAGGAAAAACAATGTGGCAGCTTTTAGCCTTGGGTGATGTTAATTTCCCTTGGTATGAAGCAAGAGAGCAGCAAATTTTCAGCAACGTCATCCTTAAAGAATCACTTTGATAATTTTTTTCAAATACTGGATAGCTTAGTTGGTAGAGCATGAGACTCTTTATCTCAGGGACATGAGTTTGAGCCCCACGTTGAGCAAAAGGTTCATTCCTGCATTGCAGAGATTTGGACCCTTCCAACTCTTCAATTCTATGATAGTCTGAAACTGATCCACACATCAGCTTTATATGAAACATCACATGTGCCCCAGTGCACCTTTAGCAGCCTTCGGTTCTGAAACCTGCTGCAGAGTATGCACAACTTGACATTGGCTTCCAGCTTCTCCTTTCCCTGAGGTTGTGGCAAACTTCACAACTGCTCTTTGTTTCGTCTTCTTCTTCTTCTTTGGCGATCACTCGTAGCCGAGTAAGATTGTCTTCCATAAACACGGTGGGTTTTTGGAAGAGGCCTGTGCATGAATTTGTTTTATGCGTGTAGATCAGTGCACGCTGACCAACGCACAGTCTTCACAGTAGGGCTCTGTTCCGATGGCATGAAGTAGTCACGACAAACCGGTAGATTCCTATCTGCTGCAGCCTTCATCCGCCTTCACAGCCGTTGTAACATCCCGCTTGTTATCATCTGCCTGTTCTGCTGTTGAGGACTTCTTGGGTCATTCTTTGTCTAGCTCCTTCCCTTTGACCTTACCGCCTTGGGTGACCCTGCTGGGAGTACAAGATTCCCGACAGCTTCACTCACAAGGGTCTTAGGAACATGCAAGCCCACTCACCACAACATGGTGATGATCCAGCGAGTGGGGCTCTTTGTTTAATCTTCAGGTGGCACCTCACTTTTTCTGGAGCAACCAGAGAGGAAGGCAGTGGATGTGTTTGTGATGTCAACCTTTTTTGCTTCATCTGTTCGTTTTAAACCTGAATGCATTCCTTTGTCATATGATGGGGTTTCAAAAAGCAGGATAAAGCAACAGTCAAGAAATCAAAGCAAAACAGCAGCCATCCTTTCTTTCCTTTTTTTTATAATTATTTTTTATTAAGGATTTTCTTGGGTTACAAAGGTAGTGCAGTGTCTCATTTTTCTTCTTCTTCTTCTCCCATGTATCATTTTTACACATCAATTTTACTTGTTGAGACATTATGAAGGAGGTGGGTGGGATGGGGAGTTGGGTGTGGTGGATTGTCAATGTTTCCGTTTTTCTTGATATGTGTAGGGGTTCGGCGTCAGCGTCATTTGTGCAGGTTCTCTGTTGTTTGTTCGTGCCAACAAAAACAGAAAATAAGGTGCTGGTGGAAGTGTGAATGAATAGTGGCAGTTGTTTCGCTGGGTAGAACTGCTGTCTTTCCTTGGTAGGTATTACTCATTATGAGTAAAGACAGTATGGTGTAGTGGTTAGAATGTCAGAATAGGACTTGGCAGAACGGAGTTCAAATATCCCACTCTGCCATGAAGCTTGTGGGCCAGCGGCGATCTCTCAGCCTACTTCACAGGGTTGTTGTGAGGATAAAATTAGAGAGAACCCTGTAGACCACCTTATTTCATTTTTTTTATTTAATAAAATTCATGCACTGCTTGATTGTAAAAAAAAAGCAGTCTACAAAGAGAACAGACAAATAAAATTATCAATAAAAACCCTAAAACTACTCTTAAAACCTTTAAATGGTAAAATCAGCAATAAGCTAAAAACTGGTTAAAACACATCCACATTCTACATGTCTAAGTAGGCTTGTCTAAGCACACACACACACACAAAGTTTTTAGTAGGCATCAAAAAGAGTACAGTGAAAGCACCTGTCTGACGTCAAGAGGCAGGGAGCTCCTTGGAAGAAAAATATGTGAAACATAAATATGCAAAGAAGCGGCTCTGTGGCTCTGTGTCTGTTTTAACAATGGCATTTGTTGTTAAAGGTATTGGGTGTTTTCAGGAAAGGCTGTATTAGTAAATGACCCTGTGTCTTTTTAAGTAACGTTTATGCAGTTACGCAGACCTGCCCAGCCTTAGCACAGACAAGCTACTCCAAAATAAGCCATCCTGTGACTTCAACAGGAAAGCAACCACACTGCTTTGCATTAGCTGATGAAACCTGTAGTCTCTAGCGGCAGTCTCCTATGAAGCAAGCTGGCCTTCAGTTTAATTGTCCTCCTTTGCTGAACAAAATGTTGGCTTCCCATGGTGGAAATTCGACCTCAAGGGCCTCAACAGTAGGCAGGATCAAGCCTCAAGCCTCTGTTCTCTAGTTCGCTGATTTAGCACAATGACTGTTTGAGAGAGTGTTTGTGCACACATGGACTTACACTGAAGACTCTGAGCAAATTTCCTTTTATTTTAGCCGACAATCAACATCCAGTGATCCATATTACCTTATCCCCCCCCCCCCGAGCCTCTTACAAATTGTTTTATGTTACGTCAGTATGGATGGCTTCATCATTAACTTTTAAAAGGAGGCCCATTAAACCAGGCCATGCGTGAACCAGATAACTTTGGCTTCTGTACCAGTGAGAAGTCAAAGGCAGGTGGCACTCTCTGATTCTGTGCTGAACTATTTGAAATAGAGACTCCAGAACTGTGAGTCAGATTGATAAGAACAGCTGGGCGGATTGCTATTTAACTTGCATACGCTTGGACTTGTACCTTATTCAGTAAATGGTATGCACAGAGTATGGATGATAAATGGTTGTTCCTTGTCATTAAGACTCTCCTAGCTAACGCTGGTAACCACACTTGCACGTTTATGTCCTGAAAGATTTGTCAAAGATTTACAGACAGGTTTCGCTTCAAAGCTACGTTCAGATTTTCAAAACATACATTTCTTCTCAGCAGGCCAGAGTGATGAAGGATGCCAAGAAGCAATTCAAAATTCCCAGAAGACTGGCAAATGGCAGAGTCTATTAAATATCTTCCTTTCTGTCTTTTCTGTCATTCTTTCTTTCCAGCCTGATGCATCGATGCCATCTGTTTAAAAATGTAGCTTCCCCACAGTGAATATTCCCATCTATTCAGGAAAGCTGTGTAGCTGCTGGAGTCCAAGTGGTGAGATGTATTAGCATTACCAGACATTTTGTTTCTGGGCCTTATTAAAGCTCTTCAACAACTTTTATCTATGTATCTACCCTCCCACAACCCTACACTTTATAGCGTTTCGTATAGAAGGTAAAAGAAGTTGTTCAATATTCAGATAGAAATTTTTTAGCTGCAGGCACTGCCAAGATATCCTGACAGTAGCTTCCTGCACAGCTGATTTGGTGCTGGAACGCACAACTTCAATTGTTGAAAATATCCAAGAAGAGTTGGTACTTTCCTTGTCCCAGGAATCTTGCATTTAGCCTAGGAACCCAAGAAATAATGTGTATTGGTGAGCTGGACTGAACCATGTTAGCTGAGCTGTTCCCAGATCTTCTCACAGGCAACACGTACATGTAAATATTATTTTACACAGGTCCAGTATTCAGTACAACTTGTAAGGTTGTTTGTTTGTTTTTAACTGAAAGAGATTGTGCAATACAGACAGAAATGTGTTGACTGTGGTTACCTTGCTTACTTTGGGGCATATTGTAAAAAAACAAAATAAAACCCATTATCAATGTGCTTGCTTCAGACAACTACCAATGGCCACCTCGGGGTTGCAGTTGTAATTATTATTTATAAAATATTTTGAAGGTTTAAGATTAAAAATAGAGGCTTTTGCTGTTTGACACACCATTCCAGAAAAGGGGTTAATGATACACATGATGGAAATGTGTTTAATTGGAGAAGGGAATGTCTTTGCACCCCAATATTCCCCAGAATGAATCTGTATTAGCTTGAAGATAGTTGCAGAGGAGGCAGAAAGGCCCTTCCCTTATTTCAAAAGGATGGTCCTTTCACACAAATCAGACAGAGATGGTGGAGCTTTAAAGATTAACTTTTTGTGTAATCTGCTTCTGTTGACTGTTCTGATCGAAGGTCTGTGTATTGTACTGACCAACCTGCACAATTAACTTGACCAGTAGGTGAAGATGTCATGTCACAGGCAAAGCTGATGTATAATAGACCACATGGCAGTAATTATATTACAAATATGGTGTGTGTATGTGTGCCTTGTTTTGATTACTTTGTGAATTGTGGAAAGGTATAGCGGCTGTGTAAACTCTGTGATCATTACAGTTCATGTCACTTTATGGGACTCCTTTACTGCAGTAAAGTAGGGTATTGCCTTGCTTAAATGTTGGTTGCATTTTTATTTAATAAATGTCATTCCTGGGAACAAAGTGAGGGAGCAACATAGGTTACATCCTTGACATACATTACACAGATTAAACACCTGTTCTGACTTACCTGAACCATTTGCTTCATTCCTGTTGTGGGAAGAAAGGGAAAGGACCAAAGGCAGAGAGCGGTACCGATTTATCTACTTGCACTTTGACATGCTTTCGAACTGCTAGGTGGGCAGGAGCTGGGACTGAACAATGGGAGCTCACCCCGTCGTGGGGATTTGAACCGCCAACCTTCCGACCAGCAAGCCCAAGACTCAGTGGTTTACACCACAGCGCCACCCGCTCCCCATCTTCTCCATAGTCTAGTGTGAATTCTGCAGCATTGAGTTGTTTCTACTTGTGGAAACTCCCCATACAATTAAAGAGTCCTGATTTTCCAGGAAAAGGCAGGTCTAAATGTGTGAGCCACAGCCCCTTTGTGCCCCTTCACAGTTGTAATATCTGAAGGTGGACGCTACAGAGCTGATATGGAAACCAGCTATTTTGAAGAGAGCTTAGTTTGCAGTTGCGGTGTATGAATAGCTATGCACTGAGTTGTATTTTCTCCCTAAAGGAAGATAGTTTTGTCCTCAAATGGAATCTTTTGTTGTTGATGGTGCACTAGGAACAAACTCTGCAGATTGAACTGAATTAGCCATTAATCCCTTCTCATACTTGGAGTTGGAGACAACTGGTTTACCTTCCTCTCCTTTTGGATTAGGCATTTGGTTGAAGCGCAGCAGGAACAATACCTTGCACTTTGGAAAGAAACCTTTTGACTGTCTGCTTTGGCTGCCTTTTACAAACCCCTGCTAAATTATCAGATTTGCTTAGCTAAACCATAATCCTTATTTATCCAGCACTTCAAAGTACTTTACAATTGTTAAAATCCCTAAATGGCAGTTTGGTTAGGACTGTTAGACAGAGCAGGGACCAGGACTGAGATACAGTGACTTGGTCAGGGTTGTTTTTTTGAGTTCAGATTTCAACACCAGACTCGAAATCCCTTGCTGTCTCTGGTTTGACTGGGAGACTTATCAGTAGAATCTTATGCATGAATACAGAAATGGCTTACTCCCAGGTAAGCATGCATTAGATTGCAGTCTCACAGTGACAAGCCCTTCGGAAGCAGAACTCATGTTTTACTCTGAACATATGTATATCACCTTGCTGCTGCCTTGATTAACTCTAGATATTCTAAAGATGAAGGGTACATTGTTTGCTGTTATAAACTCTAAACTCCACTACAGGCACAGAGCCTGTGCAACTGTAATGTCTGAAGTTCAGACACAGGTTCTCCAGGTTCACCAGCTGCTTTTGAGATCTTTGGATGATTAAGCAAGTTCATCTGAATGCAGTTAGAAACTCTTCCCCACAATAGGGAACTTTCATAAGCTAGGATTCCCGCACATGGGGAGGTTTCTTAGCAAATTAAATTGAACATACGTGAAAACTCCTTAGACATTCATGCTGATTGCAAAAAAAAAAATCTCAAGAGTGGCCATCATACCTGGGGATGTGGAGTTTGTGTATATGTTGCAGTTCTCAGTTTAAGATTATTTGTGATCAGCTGAATGCCTGAACATCGGTTTATTCACATGCTGATTGGCATGGGAATGTTGTGTTTCCTCTCAGCAAAAGGAAAGTTCCTTATGAAGAAAGTGTGCAGGGTAACTTTGAATGCTTCTTAGCTTTCACTTCAAAAGCAAATTCCGTTTAATTCTTCCCATCCCAACTTTAAAACCCCTGGTCCTATGTGTCTGCAATTTGACAGATTCCTTTATCCAGGAACACCTCTTTCATGCCTGAAGTTTTCAAACCAACTGCTCACAAAACACTAGGAGAGATTTACCGTAAGTGGTTCCTTTTTCACCCACTCCAAAACAGTAACAGTTGCTGATGCAGGAGTCGTGCCCTCAGAAGCAGCAACCTGGCCTGCAAATTTCTTAAACTCTGGCCAGGTTTTTTTTTTTTTGTTATAAAATAAAATGCAAATAATGGATAAGACTGGAGGAAACAAAACGGGCTTCAAATTGATGATGAAATGTGGATAAATGAACCTAAAACTGAAACAATTAGAAACCGATAAAAGCTGAAACTGACATGCACCCATCCCTAGTCCTAGAGGAAATGGGAAGTTTCATAAAGTACCGAATTGGAGTCTGAATCTTGTGGTTGGATGACATGCACCTACTAGAAGGAGACTTGACCACCAATCTGTTGACACAAGTCTGTTGTTGCTGTTGCTGTTGCTGTTGCTGCTGTTGCTGTTGCTGTTGCTGCTGCTGCTGTTTTAAAGTAAAAAAATAGTTTAAAATTGTAAACTGCCTTGGGAGACTTGGCAGAGAGATTGTTGTTTCTTACCTGGAGTTTGTGCTTCCTTTGGAATGAGGTACAGCAGAGGGTGTGGTGTCTTTATGATCTGTGGTTTATTTACACATATATACAACCAGAGCCTATGATGGAGGGTCTCACAGCATTAGCACCCCAAGAGGGCCTTGCTTTTCCAGCCTGGGATTCAAACAGAAATCTAACATCACTCTGTCTCTCTCAGCTCCCAGTTAGCTGCTTTTCTTCTAGCTCACATCACTCCCAACTCTCCACCCTCAACTCTGGCTTTGTCTTTCTAACTACCTGCAAGTTGGGGACAGGGCGAACCACCCATTTGCTGTCTCTCACAGAGCCACTTCCTTTGTTCCCCTTAAAGGCTAATCACCTCACTAGGAAGCTAGCATGGGTATTCCAAGAATTATAAGGGTGTCCAGGCATTCAGCCTAACCCCTCCCCCCAAAACTCATAACGGCACACACACACACACACACACACTCCTAAATAGGTGAGGCAGGCAAATTCTCTTAACTATCCCCTACGAGATGGTCCAGGGCTTTTTTCCCCCAGCTAGTTCCTTTTCAGCTAGAACTCAGTTCCAGCACCTCTCAGGTGGGCACCATTACCATTCTAAGAGAACAAGGGAGACTTTCATGGTGAGTTCCAGAACCTCTTTTTCTAGAAAAAAAAATAGCACTGAGGCAGTCCATGTACTACTACTGTGTAAAGCACACAATCCGATTACTGAGAGTGTATAACAAGTGCTACTCCAGTAGTCATCCAACTCCTGTCTTATGGCTGTCTGTCTACATTGCATTTGTATCTTTTCCTCTACCAAGCTCAAGGAACTTTACAATGTCTAAAACTAGCATGCTAACAAAAGCTATTAAACCCATACAAAACACAGATACCTTGAATCACAGGCTTCTACTTAGCTGGCCAAATGCTTGCCTCAGAATCCTTGTTGTAAGCAAGGCATTCCTTCTTGTTATGCTTTAATTTATGTGTTCAAGGTCACATAGCCTGATAAGGATTACAGGGTAAAGAGGTCTAGAAGGGAAGAAAAATTCTAGTTAGGCAAAACTTGAAATAGCATGAATCAAATATCAAGGGAAACAAAAGCATTCCTTTTCAAAGCTTTGGGCTATTCATTTCTTGTAGGAGGAAGGGGGAAAGCATATTTACTGAATGCTGAACAAGACAGAATTGTTTTAAAAGACTTAATTTGCTGCTGAAGATAAAAGTTGCTACTTGAAATATCCTTTCCACATGAATTGTGGGAATATGCACCCAGGGCTGTGCATTCCAGTCCTTAATTCCTAGTACATTGACAAGAGGTTGTTGTTGTTGTTTCAAATGCTTCTTTTATATATATATATATATATATAAATGTGTTGAGAAATTTCTTTCCACCCATATTAGAAATCAAAGGTGAAATGACTAGGACATTTTTAATTTGATGAATATTCACACTCCATTCGCTGCTTTGAAAAATTATTATTATAATTCATAACAGTTTAATTTGCCTGAATTCTTTTTTGTTCCTTTGTTTCATTTCTCGTTGCTTTTCATTTCATCTTTGTAAAACATGAAACAGAAGAAAACCAACTTAGCATTACCAGCTTAAAATGTAGCGAGGGCCATACCTGTAGGTGTCTTTGCCTGATTTAATCCCCAGACCCCCACCCTATCTCCACATCCAGAAATCCAGACAAAATGGAAGACTTTGCAAATGGGACCCCATGCAGTTTGAATAAGGAAACTATGATTGAATTGGGCTGAAGGGTATGGGTAATGCCTGGAAACCACAGGAGAGGAGAGTGATCTTGTGTTCAAAGAAGATCTAGTTCTAGGTGCTGGACTAGGTGAGAAGTTGGCCTGATCCAGCAGGCTGTTATTATGCATTCAAAAAAGGAGTGGTAGAAGCTCACTAGACCTACAGTAAACAATAATGTGTGCTTCTTCTTTTTCTTTGGTGATCACTCATAGCTGAGTAAGATTGTAAATAATGTGTGCACAACCTTAGTAACACCCAGAATTTTCCTTTTAAGCAATGCCTCAATTGGATCTATATATATATTTTTAGAGTGTTCTGCAATAAAGTAGAAATTAAAAATCAAATTTATGTCAACGCCTATTGATGTAATATGCAGAGACAAATCCTTACCTGCCCTTCTAGTATCAAGGCAATGCCATGATACATTTCTTTGTCCAGTGGTTAGTATGTTGGACTGGAAGCACCGATCCCAAGTACCAAACCAAGGCAATCTCTGCCTTGAGTCCTGATTTTTGGAAACTGAAATGTACATGAGCTGTGGAAGCAGCTTTTCTCGCATCAGTCTCCTCTTTGCTACGTATACATATTCTTTCAGCCTCAATGTTTGATGGCCATCCAACTTCTGCTTAAAAACCTCCAATGTAGGAGAGTCCACCATCTTCCGAGAGAGTCCATTCCACTGTAGAATAGCTCTTACCATCAGAAAGTTCTTCATCGTGTTTAGTTGGAATCTCCTTTCTTGAAGCCATTGGTTTTGGTACCCTCTGGAGCAGGAGAAAAAAAGCTTGCTCCATCTTCCATGTGACAGCCCTTGAGATGTTTGAAGGTGGCTATCATATCTCCTCTCCAAGCTAAATTAAATTCAAGAGTATTGCCTCAAACAAACCTCCTTTTTAGCTCCGTATCCACATTTCATTGTTTTACCTGCTGCTTTACTACCGTAGGCTCCTGCTTTAAATAGTCCCTTAGAATCTTTCTAGATTCTAAACAACTCATCCAATAGATGGCATGATACTACCTATCCCCTCTCACTTGCAGGAAGCTGAGCCAATCAATAACAAAGGAGAGGCCAGTCTTGGGGGAAGGAAAAGCTGGAGGACGTACCAAGATTTGCTCTGTGGATTGATGTTTATTGAGTGTATGGTCTGAAGTGAACTAGGATAGGGGTGAGGAAGCACTTCAGTGTCTAAACCTGACCCCCCCATCCAAGTTAGTTTCAGTACTAACTACAAAAAACGGACCTCTGTCAATTAAACCTTCTTTTTAAATTTCCACTTGAATGTCATTTGTTCTAGATAAAAACCAGCAGAAGACGGTTTTCCTTTCACATGACATTACTGAGTGTTATAAGTCCTCTAAAAGATAATTTAATATTTAATATCTAATTTAATTAACATTAATTTCATGAAAAAGAGAAAGCTGTAGGAGGACAACTTTTTATTTATTTATAACTTTGTTGCTTTCAAATGCTAATTTCTTGTCCATATTATGAAAAGAGAGGCTATTATAACAAGATATCCTGTTGAATAGATAAAGAATCATATATTTTGTTTCAGTAATTAAGAAAACTTTCATTCTGGAACAAAATTTGTCAAGGTTGCAGAAAATGACAAATAATTTATGCAGCCGCATGCAGTAGGAGATTTGGATTCTATAACAAAGAATGCTTTCAAAAATATAAGAATTGGTACCCACCTCACCACCAAAACTTGGGATCATTCTGCCATAGCATATTGCCCTTGGTCAGAATGTAGCTTTGAAAGTGCTAGCTTCTGCTAACTTATTTCCAGTGAGTGAGAGCTTGAGGTTTCTACTCAAGCAATATTTTCCTTGATGGATAGAATACCAAGTGATGTGAACTTCAGCTTTGAAATATATGCTCACCACTGGCAGCTGTAACTGGAAGCATTGAGAGAATTCAATGTGAAGTGCTACCCATTTTGCTATCTTGCATGCTCAATAGGACATCTAATGGTGAGCATTTTCCTGGAGGCATGGTTTATTCATTCATTTATTTAAAAGCATTTATAAACTACAGTACTGAATATTTTAAAATCTCTTAAGCAGTATACACTGTTTTTAAAGGACATTAAGAGGGAAAATACTACCTAAAGCCAGGAAATTATGAAAAGGGAAAATAACAAAAGGAAAATAACAAAACATTTGGGGGATTCAAGCACATAAAACAGGCTCCAATCTTAGGGGTCAGGGAAAGGTGGGCAAACAAGTATGTTTTTGCACGACATCTATAGCAACCATTGGTTGCTGTTTCATGCATGACAAAGGGAAGGACATTCCATAGTGCAGGGGCAAAAGCTGGAAATGCCTTTGTTGGGTCACTGTCCTGTGATATTCTGTATTGTGCAGTACCATGAGTAGAATTTCTCCAGATGAACTAACTGCTCTTCCAGGTGTTCCACTCAACAACCCAGTTGCAGCATTCTGGATCAACTGCAGCTTCTGGACCAACCCCCATGGAAGTCCCTCCTATAGCTTGCTTTACAGTAAACAACCTTACTGTATGCTTGTGAAACATGGACCACTTATAAACGCCATCTTCAACTCCTCAAAAGATTCCATCAACGGTGTCTCCGAAAATTTTTGCACATCACTTGGGAAGACAGGCGAAGTAATACCGTATCAGTGTACTGGAAGAAGCAAAGATCACCAGTGTTGAAGCAATGATTCTTCAACATCAATTTCATTGGACTGGTCATGTTGTGCAGATGCCTGATTATCGTCTTCCAAAGCAGCTACTCTATTCCGAACTTAGAAATGGAAAGCGTAATGCTAGTGGTCAACAAAAGAGGTTTAAAGACTGTCTCAAGGCAAATTTGTAAAAATGTAGTACAAACACCAACAATTGGGAAACACTTGCCTACAAGCGCTCCAACTGGAGAACAGCCTTTACCAAAGGGAGAAACATGCTAAGAGGAAGGCACACTTGGCAAATCCACGGCGTGATCAACTCCTGCCTGGGAACCAATGTCCCCACTGTGGAAGGACGTGTGGATCCAGAATTGGCCTCCACAGTCACTTACGGACCCATTGTTAAAACCGTGTTTATGGAAGACAATCTTACTCGGCTACAAGGGATCGCCAAAGAAGAAGGAGTCCAGTGTGATAGAGATGACCCAGCTCAACAGAAAGATCTGCATCACTTATTGCAGCGTGGTCGCCATCAATGAGATCTCTCATTGATACAGTGGGAATGCTCCCCACCCAGGAGGCTATGCATCCTAGGGTTGATCTTAGTCAGAGATTCTACTACTGTTGCCACTGCATCTCTTCCATTAGAACCAAACATGCTATGTTTAAATTCTGTTACTGGGTCTCCCTGAGTAAATTTATTCTCTTTCTCTTTTTAAACAGCTGAGGTGGGGGCAGGGGACGGGAGGCAGGCAGCATAGAGAAACTTTCAATAAGTTTCCCAGGTTTTCAAGAAATAACCTAAAAACAAAACGCTTGACATCCCATTTAAAACAACAACACCACCAAGTCATCCTGACCTCCTTTTCCTTCAGTTTAAATTGGAATTTTCCACCTGTGATGTGAAACGTAAGAGATAAGCATTTTACATTTCATTTTCCTTTGTCTGGTAATGTGTATTACCGAAGGTTTTTTTAAAAAAAAAATTAAGAAAATGTGGATGTAAATGGGGAGAGTTTTAAAAGGAAGATAATTTGCAAAATAAGTAAGCATGCAGTTATTTGGCTTGGCTCTTTAGAGATCAGAACACTGTAATCCGAGGAGTATTATTTCCTGCTGTGGGTAAAGAATGGCAGTTTTTGCTTCTTTTCTATTCTAACATTTTTCTAATAATAAAGATCATTGTCTTTCAGACTTACCTATCATAACTCCTTTACTAAAGTTGCTAAAATGATTGGAAATGCAAGGAAGTCGAGACTGTTAAAAATCCAACACGTTCTTCTTCCTCAAAACAATTTTAATGGGCTGGTTTTTAACTTGGCACATAGCACATTAATCCAGTCTAACTCTTCTATCAAACTGTCTGAGTTTCCTTAACAAATTCCCCCCCAAAACTGTGTCAAAAGCATAAATCACTGGATTAAACTTGTTGGAAATGATGAAAGCTGAATTCATGTATATACATGTGGTGCTACAAATGGACCCTTTTATAATTTAACTTGAATGAAAGCAATAAATTTGAAACAGGTTTAACTGATGATATTGGTAATCCACAACAGATTTTTTGAATGTTGTTGAATGAACATTGGTTTTGTTGAGTAATCCCCTCGATTAAAGATGGAACAGATAATTCAAACAATCTGCTAAGCAACAAAATAATATGGTTTTAAAATGTTATTCTAAGTAAAAATTATACCATCCCTGGCACTTTTATTTATGAAGCAACTTAAAATGCAAGGAATGTTGACCATTTTATTCCGGTGGTGGTTCTGATTTGAAGATCTTTGTCACTGTGTATTCTCGTAATGCTCAAAGAAAATTGAGTCCCTTTATTGTTTACAATTGTTTACACCAGCACTATTTCCTGGCATATGTCTTGAAACATGGAAAGTTTGAAGACAAGTGTCAATTAATATAGACAAAGGGACTCTTCCTGGAGCTTCATGAACCAAATTTTCTATTTATGTGGCTTTCACATGTCAATGAAAGCTGGTACTCAGGCTACAGAAAGTATTTTCTATCCATTAGGAGTCTGGATAGAATAGACTATAGAATAGACTACAGAAGAACAGCAAGAGAAAATTGCTGACTTAAACTGGAAATACCCAGATGTTGTACGCAAATGGACTGCAGTATTACAGCCCATTTGTATGCAACATTTGTGATTTTCTAATAAAAAACCAACAACAACACACTCAAATCATGTCTCTTTTCATTATCTCCCCCATTCTAAAGGATTTACTCCTATGAATAAATCTAGGAGAATTATATCCTTTGCTTGGATATAAAGCGGGGAACTTTATGGGATTTCTGTTTCAATGAAACGTCGTAGCTGTTGGGTACTCAAAACACACTTGCCAGGTGACTTCTTTTTCCCCTTATATTTATATTTGGCTCGCACATCATGACAACTAATTAAATATCAACATAACTTCACTGTTTCATGGCTCCTGTGGGAAGACAGGAGATGTACTAGGAATATTGTTAAGTACAGCTCCTATTGGGCAAACCTCAGTTTGCAGCCAGCCAAACAAATGTAAGAGCCGCACCTATTTCTTTACCCACTTTCCCCCTCTAGGTCTACCTTCCACTGGCATGTGGCCCCCGGGAAGGTTAAGAGAATGCCTATCTGAACTTTTTGAAGACATCTAAACCAGCGGTCATCACTAGATCTTGCGCCAATGGCTCTATCCTATCTGAGGCGGCCCTGAGTGGCTCCTCTAGCATGCCCCAAGTAGTGTGTATGTATATGTGTTAAACAACAGCGGTCCTAGAGGCGGCGTGGTTTCCTTCTTTCCCATTCCCTTGATTGGAAAGAAATTGTTTATATGAAGGAGTTCAAGAGCACACCTCCACCTGCCCCGTAAGTGAGGTTGTTGGGTGTAGGTGATGAACTGCAGCATCACAAGGTACTCCAAGAACCAGCTCCTACATCCTGCTAGACTCAAGCAACAGGGTGGAAGAAGCGAGGGCATGGGGATGTTCTTGTCTTCCTCTTTTGATTTCCTTGATGGCTTTTTTAAAAAAAATTAAAAATCCCACAAGTGAGAAGAAGAAAGGGGCAAGGAAAGATTGAGGCATATTCCTGATGGTGTCCATACTTCTGAATCCATTAGGGGGGGTGCGTGTTGGAGAGGAATTCAACATAGTGCTAAGGAGGTCATTCTGTCACTAGATGCATTTCTGTTAGCCCGTCAGAATGATCGGCTGATATTCTGATCGGCTGATACCCAGCTCTACCTCTCTTTCAAATCAGAACCAGTGAAGGCAGTGAAGGTCCTGTGTGAGTGTCTGGAGGCGGTTGGAGGTTGGATGGCGGCTAACAGATTGAGGTTGAATTCTGACAAGACAGAAGTAGTGTTTGTGGGGGACAGGAGGTGGGCAGGTTTGGAGGACTCCCTGGTCCTGAATGGGGTAACGGTGCCCCTGAAGGACCAGGTGCGCAGCCTGGGAGTAATTTTGGACTCACAGCTGTCCATGGAGGTGCAGGTTAATTCTGTATCCAGGGCAGCTGTTTATCAGCTCCATCTGGTACGCAGGCTGAGACCCTACCTGCTCGCGGGCTGTCTCACCAGAGTGGTGCATGCTCTAGTTATCTCTCGCTTGGTCTATTGCAATGCGCTCTATGTGGGGCTACCTTTGAAGGTGACCTGGAAACTACAATTAATCCAGAATGCGGCAGCTAGGCTGGTGACTGGGAGCAGCCGCCGAGATCACATAACACCGGTCTTGAAAGACCTGCATTGGCTCCCAGTACGTTTCTGAGCACAATTCAAAGTGTTGGTGCTGATCTTTAAAGCCCTAAATGGCCTCGGTCCAGTATACCTGACGGAGCGTCTCCACCTCCATCGCTCTGCCCAGACACTGAGGTCCAGTGCTGAGGGCCTTCTGGTGGTTCCCTCGCTGCCAGAAGCCAAGTTACAGGGAACCAGGCAGAGAGCCTTCTCGGTAGTGGTACCCGCCCTGTGGAACGCCCTCCCACCAGATATCAAAAAGAAAAAATAACTACCAGACTTTTAGAGGACACCTGAAGGCAGCCCTGTTTAGGGAAGCTTTTAATCTTTAAGAAATTAGTGTATTCTAATATTTATGTTGGAAGCCGCCCAGAGTGGCTGGGGAAACCCAGCCAGATGGGTGGGGTATAAATAATATATTATTATTATTATTATTATTATTATTATTATTATTATTATTATCTGCCTTCTTCTCCCTGCTCACATGATAGTCCTCAAGAGGATTTTTGGGGAGTGCAGGCAGCGGGAGAAGCCTCATTGTGCTAGTGGGAATACCAATGCTGGTTTGCACTAGTAGCCATGGGAAAGTTTTGGATCCTTCAGATCCAAGTCATTCCCCAGTCTTCCCCTGGTATGCTTCCCTTTTTGGAGCTTTTTACATTAGTGGAATCCAACATTGGATCTTCCTTACGGCTCCATCTCTGACATTGCAGAAGAAGGCCAACTGATCCTATGGCCCCTGAGACACCTTCATAATCATAATGACAATGCTATTGCAGCTTTACAGCACAATCCTAACCATGTCTACTCTTTTAAGTTATTTTAAACTGCTTTTAATTTTGTGTTTTTATTGTGAAGGAGCGGGGACAGTGCTGTAGCTACAGGCGAGGGGCAGCTGGGGGGTTTTTTTGCCCCTGGTGAAGCTTCTGGAGAGGCACCACTGAGGTGCCCAGCCTGTGTATTTGGGTACACAAATGCACATGGGAGTGTGCCAAACTGGATCTTTGTCCTGGGTGAAAGAAAGCCTAGTTTTGCCCTAGGGGTGGGTGGGTAATAAATTGTAACAGTAATAATAATATGCAGAAGTATGCACTGTTGAATTCAATATCACTTTCACCCAACAATTGAGATTAGGATATCAGCCTTCCTGTCACCCTTTTTCCTAAGCTGAAAACCCAACCACTTCAATCTATCCTCATAGAAAAGACGCTTGTGTACTCTTTCCAGGTCTATGAGATGCTTTTTTGAGATGGAGCGATCAAAAAAAAAAAAAAACCACTGAATGTTAGCATTTTGTAGTTTTAATACTGACATTATCAGAAATGCCACTTCAATCAGAATGCTTTTCATTGTAATCTTTTTTTAAAAAAAAACCTGCTGTAAATCACCGAACTTCCATTTTTACAGGGCTCTCCTGTGTGACATTGGGCTCACCCTTTCCTTTACTGTCCAACCCATGCTATTTTAATTATTAAATTTTTGACCGACTGATGCAGGTATTTAGTGGACACAGAAATGTGTGAGGTCACCGAGTGGAAGACCACGTGCTATAGAAAAAGATTTCATATGAAGATGTTCCACATTTTATTCTTTCTTTTTCTGCCCCTCTTGCAATCTTTAGTGCTGCATATTTCCATTCCGGAAACATACTTAGCATTAGCTGTTTTCTCCGTAACAATTCTAGTAACATTTTCTAATTACCAAATGGTACTTACCATTCTTCCCCCATACTGTTTTCAGAACAGAGGGAGCTGTTGCAGTTCTGCAGAGGCCATGAACCTCCCTGATGAAGCACAGATGAATATAAAGTACTCTACTGAGCTTAACAGCCTTTATTAATGTGCAGCTCCAATAGGCATTTTTAAAATTCATTGAAAGGTTAAAGGACGCACTTTCAACTGTTGTTTTGCATTTTGTTTGGTGAGATTAGTTTTGCACATTTCCACAAAGCAAGTCTGAAGAGATATCAGCAAATTACTTTTCCATTAATTACATCTGCAGCATACAATGGATTTTTCCCAAAAAGAAAAAGAAAACAATGGGGTGGGCATCAAGATTTAAACTAGGCTTGACCAACCTAACTAGACAGAATGACAAATAACTCTGCACACACATTATAAGCACTTGAAGTTGACCGAACACATGTGAAGGAAGATACAAGGCCTATAATAATACAAACAGGGTTTTTGGTTTCCCCCCTTACTCCTAAGGTAAGGTAACATTATTAAAATATCAAACTATCACCACCACACAAACACAAAATCAATCAAGTTGTGTTGATGAAATTGAATGCAAGGTACAGAACCTCTTGACAATCTACTTTGGGCATAAATGTAACAGTTAAGAATATGTTCCCTATATGAACATCACTTTCCACTTTTTATATCTGCCCTGCAGAAGATCACAGCTGCACATCTTAATATCAAGTTTCCCTAACAGAGGAATGTAAAGTTATTTTCACATACCAAGTGGAGTTGGAGCACTGATCAATCAGTCTTTCCCAGATGTACCAATGTACATCAGATGATGCAATACTCACAATGCAGCAAATAAGTAAGCAATGGAGAGATCCTTGCATTGCTAGTGTAGCTATTCCAGGAGTAGGTTTGCACCAATCTGTATATGGGGAGGAAGGGAAGCACTCACTGTAAATGGATCTCCAGCGTTTCAGGAAGCAGTCCTTCCCAGTCCTACCTGGAAATGCCTGGCATCGAACCTGGAACCTTTTGCATACAGAGCATATGCTCTGCCACTGAGCTATGGCCCTTCCCCTTGAGGATCCCAGATGTGGGAGCCTGCGACATAGGCGTCTGCTTGCCAGTCTCGGCTCCTGTACCAGATCCAGGATGCTGGTCCAGTTCTTCAACCAGCCTCTGATTCCATGCCCTGATCACTGCTGGACTCTGGGATTATGGCAAGTGGTGACCTCTAAAACAGGAATTGGTATTACGGACTCGAGCCTGGTTCTTTAGTTGCCAATCTTCAGCTTTTGAAAACAGATACAATACAATAGCAGTGCTTCTTTGTTATGTAGCCTCTGGAAATCACTTTCTACTTTGTTGGGGAATGCCGTGTCGCAGCAATAAACTGTGCAAGAGCCAAGCTTTGGCTTGACGGGATTGTATTGTCATTTTACATTGCCAGGACCAACTGCCTTAATTAACTGATTGATTAATGACTGTGAAATGAAGCTCCACAACCACATGATAATAGGGTGGTCCGGAGATGGCTGAGAGATATCTCCTTTCATGGTAATATATGAACTGGGCGTTTGATTTTGCCTCCATTCTGTGCACATTGCTTGTCCACCTATGTAATTTCCGTATGCACACATATATATTCCTAATAACAACTCCTATTTCTTTTGGACAAAAGAAAGCTAGAATTGTGAACCTGCAATACAGATAAATTGAACACCTTTTATTACCTACAGTAGCATCTCTGTTATCTGAGCCTCAATGAGCCAGATTGCCCTGCTATCAAAATTTACTTTGTCTTTCTGGTAGCCTGGCATTATCATAATCCTGTGCAAACAGCATTCTTGATTATCTGAATTTCTGATTAACTTAGGGCCTTGAGCATTTTCCCAGTCCTTTTTTGGCAAATATAATATAAACATACAAATGCTACACATAATTGAACTCTGCAGGCTTGAAGTAGTCTAATATGAGAGCCAAGCATAGGAACATTATAGAATGTAGTGATGCAGATCCTCTTGAAGGAAGCTTTTGATACTTGCCTGGGTTTAAACAGTAAATACTTAAAAGTCAGACTTGAACTAATAGGGTAAGTCCTGAAGGCAGGTTAATAATTAACAACTTTTGTGAGGTCCTTGTAAGTGCTCTTGAGATAAGAGCACCATGTGTTTCACCCTAGAGTTGCAATGTGCACCTACTAGACCGTTGCTCCTGAGATAAGGAAGGATATAATTTGGCGAGTTCCAAGATGCTGGGGATTTTCCCAGTAGCTCTGCACACTGAAAGTGCAATTGAATCTATGTCCTTCCGTAATCATAGTTGCAGACTAATTACATGGGCAGCAATATCTTACAACAATTGCATTCTTTGTTACGGCTATATAGAGGAGGGGAGGGAGAGAGCTTAGACAGGGTAGGAAAAGTGCTTTCTCTACCTTGAATTTTTAAGCTTCCTTATGACACGTTCTACTTTAATTATGTGAACCTACTGAAGATCCTTAATAGAAGGCAGAGTTCCTACTGTACTGTTTCAACCAGGAACTGAGGTTTTGCTTTGTAAAATTAGCGCAGGATCATTGTACAAGTTACCATGTCCCGTTGCAGAAATTGCTTCATGTAATTTATAGCCCCAAAAGGGGAATTGAGGGGATTGCTGATTGTTACTTTCCTTCTTAACTGCATACACTGAGGATATTTATCATTGGTCTAGCGGTACTTTTTTGCTTTCCGAAGGACAGGTACTTTCTTTTCTCTCTTAGTGGATCTTATTATGAAAAAGTTGAAATCCTAGGGTGGCCAGATGTCTTGCTTTACATGAGACAGTCCTCTGTTTGAGAGCACCCTCACTATTTGAAGATCTGTGCAGTTCAAATCTGGTTTACAGAGAAAGAACTCTAAGAAGAGACAGCAAGGGCCTTGAAGTTACCATACTGAGAAGATACACATATCACTTGGGTAATGTGAGATGTATTTGTGTGTCTACCCTACTGAAATAGTAGTAATAAGGGCAACTCTATAAATGAGCATATGACATTTTTTAGGTAAGTCTGTGTCTCCTTTGTCCTTTTTTTGGAATGTGTGTGTGTGCGCAGCTACCCTATAGATGTTTCTGTGGAAAGCAAGGTTGCACTTTTTTTTTTCCAAAATATTCCAACCTCTTTTTACTTAAGGAAGAAGAAGAAGAAAAACTGCTTTGGAAAAAAACCTCCTAGCTCGCAATAATAAGTTTTTTTGAAGTGGTCAAATAGACATCATTGTTTCAGATGGCACATTCAGTTGGCTTTTCAGGAGGAACAAGGAGCTGCTATGGAAAGGGGGCCCCTGAAAATGTCCCGGTACATACCTGAAAAATGGGATTTCAGTCCCTTGGTCACCTATAAGATGCCTCCCTATATTCTTGGCTGTGCGTGCCTGTGTCTGAGTGGGCATGTGTTTGAGCTAAGATGGTAATTACAGCTTTGGTCTCTTTGACTCTGAAAGGCAATTGATACAATGCAAGGGTACATTTACACAGCTGCTTCTCCCCTTGGGGATTTTTTCTGTTGCCTGATAGTGGAAGTTTATGTAAAAACCTATTTTTGTTAATGGTTCTAAGATGTGATTTGCCCGCCACTCATCAGGCAAGGATCGAAAATCAGGTGTGCTGTGTTTATGGTGGCTGGACAAACAAACACATATTGAACTTATTCACAATAGTGGGTTCCATATAGCTCTCCGGTTTCCGTTGCAACCTCACTGCCCCAGCAACATTGCTGGTGTGGTTGCTAGCCGTGGCTTCAGAGAAACCAGTGTCATGGGCAACTTTACATATAAGGGCTGGCATGTAAAGGACAAGAGGTGCAGGAGCCAAGACCACTCAAGCTGTGCTTGATCCACTAACCACTTCTGCCAATCCACGAGACTGAATCCTTTCTATCTGCATAGAAACATATCAAGCATTTCTTGAAGATGCTACTCCAAGGGGTCGCCAGCCTTTCTGGGCCCGTGGGCAAATTTGCCCATAAAACAGAGAAATGCCACAGGCACTACACAAAGAGAAAAAGCTACCTATTACATTGGTGACATCAGAGCACATGTTTCAGTGGGGGTGGGGAAGGCGACCCTGTGATTGCATGTGCAGGCACAACAGTAACACTGCACATAGATTTTCACTGTAATCCCCAGGGCAGCCTAGTGACATAGGTCAGTGTTATTATTTGTAGCCTATCTGGTAGGATTAACTAGGTGTGATGAATTAGACTCCTCCTTCCCCCCCCCCACTGATATGATAAATAACCTGTAACTCAAGTTTACATCCCTGGAGTGCCATTAGGGCAAATTACAAATCACGGATGCAGTGCCTTTGCCAGAGCTTGTTCTGTTCGATGGTGCACCGGGGAAATGTGGAAACTGGGCTTTGGCAAGAGGGAGGAGGAGAATACAGCAGATTATTATACATAATCATACCGATCGAAGAGGAATTGGCAAAGTGGGGAAGCCCTACAACCAGTGCTTATCTTCTAGGGGGGGAAAAGGTGCCAGTACTCAACACGAAGTTGTTACAGTACGTGCCATACTTTTAACCAGTGCTTTTTTTCTAGGCAAAATGGTGCATACTCTTTAGTATCCCAAGAAAGAAAAGCACTAGGGGACAAGGGCCAAAAGGAAATATCCTGCTCAGCACCTCCTTCGTGATGCTCTCTACCATGAAAGTGTACAACGAAGGAGCACATAGAGATTATAATATGCCAAAGTGTGATGGGTGTGTGGAGGAAACTTGGTGGCTCTCTGGTCCTTCCTCTCCAAGAGTCACAGGTTCCCCATTCCTGCTGCCAAGTGCCATTCACATCTTGCAAATAAATGCTGAGAGGCAGGAGTGCAGTTTCCCAGTGGCAAAACTGGAATCAGTACTCAAGGGGCTGGGCTTAGGGTCAGCTTCAGTGTTTTATCTGACAGCTTTGGGGGGGAAAGCTCTGATGAAATGGGAAAAAGCTCTCCCCTTCTGTTCGTGGTCATAAGGTATCAATGAGACAGAAACAAGGACGCTCAGTAACAAAACAATGCAATTTCTGTTTTAAAAATACATCAAACCTACTCACCTATAAACTGAAAACAAAGGAAACCTGGAAGCCATAAAATGGAACAGTTCTTAGTTTAAAATAACCTTTAAAAATTCTTCAGTATATAGGATTATTTTTAAATGGAGGGACGTTTCTTAAAGAAAAAAAGCCACTCTGTTGTTGTTGTTTAGTCATTTAGTCGTGTCCAACTCTTCGTGACCCCATGGACCAGAAAAGCCACTCTAGCACTTAGTTTTGTTTTTATTGTAATTAAAAAAGAAGAAGAAAGAAATCAAATTTCATATGGTTCCATGATAGGATGTTTCAGAAAATCATAACGTGTTTTTGCCTGTAAAAGCAGTGTCCTTTCTTGTTAATGCCAAGAAAACTTTTCCCCAAACACTCGTTCCCTGTTCAAGACACTGTAGCTGCTAATGAGGAAAACACTGCAAGTACCTCATTGAAATGTTTCCCTTTGTTTATCTACTGGGAGTTTCCTCTGTAATAGCAAAAGAATCCCTGAGTATCAATGAGTCTGAAAGTGCTCGTATTCTGCCAAGAATAAAGTTGTAAAGCTTTGTGTGCCAGCACTTTAAATTAATCTAAAATAATGCAAAGGGGAATTTGTCATCTTGGAAAGCTTTTTACAGCCTCGTCACTATTGTCTCAATTAATAAGTGTGTTCCATATCATTGACACGACTTCTCTCCTCTGCAGCCAATTATGACACCAATGGATGGCATCTCTCTGAGGAAGCACAATAAAGCAAATTGGGGATGGGGCAGAAATATATGATTGTACTTAATTCTTTGCAGCATGGTGATGACTTCTGAAGATCCAGGAGCTGCTTGGCAGTTTCCTTTCAAGAGCATCACTTTCGGCTAAGTGTCAACCTGTCCCAACAGGTCCATTAATTCAATGTGCAGATTAAAACCACAATGCTTCATCCGGTTATGCAGACGAAGGCCTCTTCATTTTGGTGGGAATGAGGGACGACATCAGGGGTCAGAATCACCGGCCGCATGCCAAGCCCTTTGTCAGGATCCAGAGTCAAGCATAGGGCAGCAACAAAAAACATGGTGTCGGTGAAATTAGCTCTTCAAAGAAACCAAAACAGTGCAGGCCTAATGATCCCAGCAACTCTTCCCAGTAGATCTTGCCCCAGTACGGCAGTTGCAAGGACTAAAGGTCCCTGCCTTCCTACCAAGGCTCCTGATCTCCATGGTCTTTCCCAAGCAGCTGCAGATTGCACCTACACACAACCTCCCTCTGTTCTATGCATTTCTTTGCTTGTTCTAGGAGACCAGGGGGAGGGGAGCTGATTGCAGCAGGAAGAGGAGATTCCTTAGTTTCTTGCTTGGTCTCTGCCTCTTGGCCCTCCTTCCTCTCCAGCCTCCACTTCAGCCTCAGAGTCTGAACTGCTCTCTGCCACAGCCTTGTCCTGCTCACTAAACCCTGTTGCCTCTTCAGCTTCCAACACCTCCTCCTCCCAGGCTGCTGCTTCTTTTCCCTCTGACCACTCATCATTCTCCCATCACCAGTCCCCTGGCTCTGAACTTTCTCCTTCTGGAGGTTGCCTTGATGGTTCCCCAGCTGGTGCCTTCCACCACTCCTTTGCATCCACAAAAGTGACCCCAGAGCTTCCTCAAATACAATTTGGAAACTGCAGCTGGTGCAGAAGTCACTGGACAGATTGTTGACTAGGGCAAGACAGTATGAACATATAATACCAACTCTGGCATGACTGGCTACCACTATTTGTCTGGGCTCAATTCAAAGTGCTGGTTCTGACCCATTAAGCCTTATGCAGCTCAGAACCCTAGTGCCTCAAGGACAGCCTCTACCCACATGAACCAACTCAAACCCTGGAATCATCACTCCCTCCATGGGTGTTTTGGAGTGTGGCAACACAAGATCAGGCCTTTTCAGTAGTGGCCCCTTGTTTGTGGAATGTTCTCCACAGGGACGCATGCCTGGCACCCTATTTAATTTTTGGCATCAGGTTAAACTTCTTTTTACCTTGCTTTTGGACCTTAATTTGAAAGGTGGCATTGTGACCTCTGTTGTTGTGGTGGGACCTTTTAAGTCCTGCCTTTTATCTGTATAGTGGTATTTTTATATTTCTATTAGATTCTTAATTGATTTTAAAGTAAGTCTTTTGGGGTCACTTTGTGAGAAAAGTGAGAGGAGGAGGAGGAGAAAAAGGAGGGGGGGGAGTTCACTTTTTAGTTAGATACAGAAATAGTATGGTAATCCTACCTAGTTATTTTGGCACCAACATAAATCTTCCACATCTTCCCTATTTTGGACTGTTTAGAATCAAATTCTATCAACTCCCTCCCCCCTTAAATACTTTTTAAAGAAACAAAAGTGAAATATTCATGCCTGCCTAGAGTCCCTCCCTCTAAATTTGATTTCCAGTAGACACCAAAAATTATTGACTAACCTTTTCTCATGAGACGTGGCTTAATAGTATTAAACAAAACTGAGAAGGGAGGGGAAAATAAAGGGAAAAAAACATATCATGGTTCCTGTGAAATATGCATTTTAAAAGATCGTGTTCCTGTACAGCCAAGTTACTTTTTTTGTTACAAATACATGAAATTACCAGATTGCCCTGGATTTCATTTAATAAAAAAAAAGCCAGTGAGACACTGCATCATTAAGCATTGAATGAATATAATGTAACTATTGAAACTGCTTAAAATATTTCCTAACCATAAATTATTATCCAAAAATATTTTTCAAGCAGATAAAAAGAGTTGTCAATTCTGCATAGTGAATGCCTCATAAGGGGCTCATTTATGGTTGAAAACTGAATAAAAGCAGTAAATTAAGAACAGACGTAACCATAGAGAAGCTGTAATCCACTGCAGATTTCCTTGCTGAATGAAGTATTGTTGTGTGGATTTATCCTCCTTGCTTGTACAGTTAACCAGTCACATCTGTGGCCGGAGTGTTCTCTCTGTGCACACAGACAAGTTCGACTCAGTAACCGTGCAGCTCGCTCCCCCTCCCCGCCGCAGCCACAATGAAATAAGCACATGTTGGATAACTGTGTATTGATAAAGTGCTAAATTAAGTGTCCGTCTGTTTCTCTGGACCGAGCTGCCTTGAAGGGCAAGTGCAAAACTGAAGCTCTGTGGATGGGGAACATAAGGAAACAACAGCAGATTTGACGCTAGCCCAGAGTAGGTCTTGTTTACCAGTCCCTTGCCATGCTGCAGCGTTCCTGTTTGCTCTGCCTTCGCCTGTTACACAGGATGGATGTTGGACGAGTTGAAAGCGTTCAGGAGAGGGAAAGTACACACTTAGCATAAATATTCATTTACCGCCGTGCAAATACTTAGCTTTATAGGAATGTAAACTGTGGCAAGTTTGTTTGATTCACTACCTCTCCTCGTCTCTTCTGCATTGTTTGCCGCTAGTACACACAATAAGCACTCGAGGACAGGAGGAGGACATGACAGGGAGTCAATTTTGCCTCATTGCTCTCCATTTAAATGACACGATTATGCACCCAATCAGATTTCTGTCTCAAAGAGCATGTAGGAAGTGCGGAAGAGATGCACATTGTCCTCTCCGTCACCCCACCCCTTCCGTCTTGTGATCCAACTTTCTTGGATTGAGGTACATTGACTGCAGGATTACATCCAGAACATTGAATACTCATTGCATGCTATCTTAATTAGCATTAGACATGGGTGGGGAGTATATGTTCATTTTCAGACTGGGGACTTTAAAAACTTCTAGCACATTGCTATTTCATACCTTCCAATATTTTTCCAATGAAAATAAGGACGTCTTATTCTGTTGTTGTTGTTGTTGTTGTTGTTGTTGTTGTTGTTGTTGTTCTTATTCTTCTTGTTGTTGTTGTTAATTCTAATTCTAATTCTTCTTTGTACCCTGCCCATCTGACTGGGTTACCACTCTGGGCAGCTTCCAACATATATAAAAACATAATAAAACATTAAATATTACAAAACCACCCTGCACAGGACTGCCTTCATATGTCTTCTAAAGGCTGCATAGTTACTTATCTCCTCAGATTGGGGCGTCACATAACTCCATACCCGCAGACATTTCTCTGATGAAAAAAGGAAAAGTGGGACATTCCTGAATCAAATCAGAAACTGGGACAGCTTCTGTAAATCCAGGACTGTCCCTGGAAAATTGGCACATTTGGAGGGTCTGCTGTTTTATTTTTTCTTATTAAATAAGAATGTGGGCAACATAGACACATACAAGAACACAGGGAGCTGCCTGTCAGACAAGTGGTCCATCTAGCTTAGCATAATCTACACAGTGTGTCAGGATGCTGTTAGCGGCTCCCAGCTGGTTGCCAGCAAATTATAAAGACAAGGAAAAGTTTCTTGGAGTCCATTTTTATTTCAATCTTTACAGAGAGAGGCTGTAGAACCCAATCTCTTGGATAATGGTGTTGTCCCGAGTGAATCTACCCCCCCCCCCGGTCTCTCCCACTTCCTCATTCGTCACTTCTACGGGTGCTGCTATGTGCCCTCTGTCTTTGAGCTCTTTGCTCTCCTACTTTTAAGGCTCTCCGGGTTCTAGGAGATGGAGGGTCTGGAATGCTTTCCAATGACAAGGTGTCAGCCGGGTGTTGCTCAGGCTCCCCCATGATTTCCCAACTTTTCCCCTCATTTGCCTCTGAGCTGTGACCTCCCTCAGACCCTTGTTGTAAATCTATACTGTCTTCATTTTCCTCCTCCCTGGAAGGGTCAGGCTGGGGAGGCGGTCTCTGCCATTCCTCCTCTGCCCAGTCCCTGACACAGTGACACTTCAGGGTTTCCCAGCTGTACCTGCATTGCCCTTTAACACTTCTACATGCCAATCAAATGCTCTGCCACTGAATTATGATCCTTCCTCAAATATAAGATTTATAATTAGATGTTTTCCCCACCATCACATGCCCCTCGGTACCAACAGCACCTTTCTCAGATGCTTTGCTATTACCTGAACCTACCCAGCTATTCCGATGCTCAGAACAGTGCCCCAATCTCTTGCCTGCCCCTTGCTTTCATCTTTGGTCCTACACCACACAACTTTGGCTATTTTCTTCCATTCAGGGAGAAACATACATACAAACACAAGCTAAAAGTACTTATGGCAGTTAGCCCTGAATAAGTAGCAATTATCCCTGGTTTATCTGCTATTGGAAGTCACTGGGGGAACTGAGGAACAATGCTTGCATAGCTTCAGAGGGACTGCGGCTGAATTTCAAATTCCCTGCTAGACTGCTCCTATTGCTTGCCGCTCTTTGGTGAGAGGAGAGGGGAGAGAAGCAACACACACACACACACACACACATGTCCCAAGATAATTAAAAAGAAGAGGCAGGGGTTCAAAAAGGTGCTAAGAAGCCTTGGCCGGGGAGGGCGGGATACAAATAAAAATAATTATTTTTATCAAGGGAGATGTTAACTTTATATGATAATTTTATTGTGGATAACTACGTCTGAAGAAGTTGGTTTTCAGGCAAACCTGGATCCCCCCGCCTCCATATTTTAACTGTACTTCATTCAATCAAAATTGATTTCTTGGCATTGTTTTAGGTTCCCCCCCTTCTCCTCTTGCACTTTAGAGACCCTAATAGCATTTTAGCACAGAGAAGCTGGTGAAATCTCCTCTTCCTAATCAACAGTAACTGATGAAGTGACATGTCCCCCATGTTTTCCTTCCCCTTCAGCTGCTCTCAGTGGCTCAGTGAGTCTTACTATGGTGGATTGTGAGGACAGAGCAATATAGAACCGATGCCATTCTACTGTGGCCTTACCTTTGGGGGGCTCCCATAAGCTGACCCCTGCCTTTTCATAAACCATCTTCTCACAAACCCCTAATAACAAACATGTAACAAATAATTGTCAGATATTTGCTGCGATCCCTGAAAGTTGGAAACCACAATAGACAATGCCTGATATAGGTTTGTTTATATACTATCTGTAACTCCACATTTTGTGTCGTGTGCGTGCGTGTGCATGAGTGCGTGTACACAAGTGATGAATGTAGAAACTGTATCTGTGTACATTCACACACACCCCAATGTTTATATAAACATATTTATGTAAACATTGGTGTCAGTGAACAGAGATGTATACAAACAGTTCCCTGCACCAGACACACACACACACACACACACACACACACACACACACACTTTGTATATTAGCACAGTGTGTAGTGTGAATGGAAATTGTGTTCTATCATTTTATACAATTTTGGTTACCGGTAGAAACACAGAGTGATGATTTGTTTGGTTAAAGGTTTACCCTATCTCATTGGCAAGACCTGGAGCAAGTTTAAATCAGGCGTGAAGTATAAGCAGATCCAGTAACATTCAGACAAATTACTTTGCCACCTCCAAACCGGACAGCACAGGAAAGGACAGATTCCTTTATCCCAGGCTTCCCCAAACTGCGACCCTCCAGATGTTTTGGCTTACAACTCCCATGATCCCTAACTAACCGGACCAGTGATCAGGGATTATGGGAATTGTAGTCCAAAACATCTGGAGGGCTGAAGTTTGGGGACGCCTGCTTTATCCTCATCCAACAGTTGTAATGCAAGAGTGAAAGTCTGCATCATGATTAATTTAAGCTCAGGTCAATTTGCCCCATTTTTCATAGAAAAACTCTCACCCATGGTCAAGTTTCCTTGGTAATTCTGCATCTTTTTGGCTTTGTTGTGTATTGAGCTATTTATTCTTGGCAGTATCCTTTTCCCCTAAATGATTCCCTTAACTTTGTCCTATAAGGTTCTTCTTATAAAGGGGTAATTTGTTTAGAATGTATCCTGAAATTTCCTGATCACATCTACATCCAAAACATGATGGTGATGATCAGAACATTATTGAAATCATATCATGAACTAGGGGGAAATATGTTAGTTTGGCTGCTTTTCATTAACATTAACAGACCTCAAATTAGGACCTCATTAATTACCAGTTAAGGCATTTTATTGTTTCTAATAATACGAATAATTCGAAAGTTCTAATTTTGTTGTAGTTTTTTTAAGTTTTCTGCCATCAGATCACAAAGCGATTTTTATGGATTACGTGAAGGTACAACAGAGTGGTTATATTAATGAATTGGAGCAGCCTTGCTTTGTTTTACTGAACTTTTTATAACGAAATAAGATTCTAAGATTCTTCTTCCATCTCTCCAGTGGTTAAGATTTACATTTCTTCTAAAGGAACTTAATTAAAGTTAGCAAGTGTCCTGCAGTACAATACATTTTGCTGGAAAGGTTAGGGGTTCATTTGTTGCAGCGCATTGAAAATGTAAAGATGATAGGTGAAATGCGCTTCCTTGAAAGTGTTGGAAAATAATCACTTAAAAGGTCAGTTCCCTTTGCAGAGAGAGAGAGAGAGAGAGAGAGGAGTAGAGAGTGCGTATGTATTTAGTAACTTGTTTAAGAGAAAAATGCTGCAATTTGAAAGGTTAAAAAAGAGAGTTTAAATAGTAGGCAGTGTCCCCGAAAACTAAGTCATTGACTGTGTTTTAGAGCAGTTAGCTTCAATTTTTCATTTTCCATTAAAATGTGAGGGATCTATTAGCATCCTTACTGTATATATCGCAAGCGTCATTCCACCCACAAATAAGAGGATTTGAGTTGGCAACAGTGGAGCTGAGATTTAATCTTTTCTCTTCACTTTATTCTGATATAACTGGTTTATAAGATCTGGTGGTTAAAAGGTTCGCACTGTTAACTGCATTTCTGAACACTTCCATCAGGTTATTCTTGCTTGCTGGGGAATCAGTGAAAGTTTTTCACGTGGAATTAGGCTGCAAATCTGTGTGCGCTAATTTAGCAGTAATTCCCACCGGACATCATAGGATTAATTTTCCAAGTAAGCATGCATAGTTTAGAGACTGTTTATCTCCATTTTATATGTTTCATCGTTTTAGCAGAACCCCAGCAATGTGATATAAGAAACACTATGGACAGCACATTTTTCTCTCTCCATTGTTCACATTACCTTGCAGTGTGTACAAACTATTGCTCAGTAGAAAATTTCAATCATCTATATAGATGAAAAGGGGAAGGAAACTATTGATAATGCTGTGCTCTTTGCATTTTTTTTAAAAAAAAATGAAAGTGGAAGTTTTATAGTTTTATGCTTTATTCCACATTTTCCATTATTTTTCTCAAGAGTTGCATGGGAAACTTGTATGGGAAACTTGGTTGAAGGGCAGTTTTAAAGTGCAACAAATAAATAACTACATTTTGATTTTTCTTTTAAGGAGAAAAGAAAAGTGCTTTGGCTCTAAACTGGATTATAGATCAGACACGTAGACAAAAGCAAAACAACACTATATGAGAGAATTGCAAAGTCCACTGACTCACAAAGGATATTTATTTGGGGAGCGAAAGAAAGAGATGGTTTATTTAATAAAATTCTTGAATTGTTAAAATATCCTTGCCTCCAGTGGATCAATATATAACCAATAGCATTTTGTGAACTGAGAAGTCTGTTCCCTCTTTTCCAAGTACTGTTTCAAATTGGAATTCATTTTCTTTGAGTCACACTGCCTGCTCCTTGCTTATGTAACTCTAAAATCTTTAGACAACATGGCGGAAAGAAATCTTTCAAAACTATTCATAGCTTAATAAGATGTTACGGTTGCCCCCCTTTCCCCAAGTCTTATAGATTGCAAGTCAAGAAGGATATATTTTTTGGTTAGTCATGGGCTGCTCTGATGGAAACATTATTCTTCAAATAGTAACAGTCGTGGAAATAGGAAAGTCAATGTCTGATATGCTTTAGAATGAGTTAGGTGTGTTTGTTCCTCTTCTTTTATTTGTTTTTCAACACAAGGTGAAATTATAAGTCCTTTAGGTTAGTTCCACTAATTTCTCCACCAGCCACAAAGGTGACAGGGAACAGTTTCAAAGGAACACCTGACATTTGTTTCAGCCGAATAATTATCCCCAATAAAGTCATCCTCTTTAATTTGCCTTGCTTTCCATTTGAAAAGAGGGCCAAATCTATTTCCCAGACAATTTTGCATAGCAAAGATATTAATACTGTGGGGTTTAATTGTATCCTGTGTTTAAATACACTGTGGGTGAAACCCTAGACCTCTGCTTAATTGCTGTGAGAAAATAGCCTGATTTCGCTGAGATTAGGCACACGCCTATGTATACTTTGACCCAAGAGTGCCTCCTTCAGAATTAATCTTCTAAGGTAGTGGGATTTACTATTGTACGTGCTGTGGACCCATTCATGACAAACGGTGCCTAATCAACTAACTTCACCCTCTAGACCTTTCTTTGGCTGTCAGAGTTTCCCTTCAACTATTCATTTCGCACATCCCTTGTCCGGTTGCTTATTAGCAAATCAGCCTCAGAGGAGGCAATAGGAGTAAACTTAATGATTCCTTTTTAATTAAAGAGGTTTACACTTTAAGTAACACCCTGCCGAACTGGAAATGAACAGAACGTCCATTTGAGCCGTCTAGTGCACACTAAGAAATAGATCCATTCAGCCCATCCAGGGATATTCATCCATTATTTAAAATTGCCCACCGTAGGCATATTTCAGTTGATTCCTCTAATCCATGAGGTATACTCCCATCTGCTCGATCAGGAGTGTTTCCATAAGATATAACAAAATGTTCCGCCGTTCAAATATTTATATTCATCAACGCTCGCTCTGTTTATATTTTTGGCAATAGGAGTTCTTTTAAAAATGGGCTCCTCCACTTAACTAAACAAAATGTGTCAAAATGGGCTCTCGTATAAATACGAGCAAAGTAAATTTGGCAATTGGACGGAGTACAGAATCAACACACTGCCCCCCCCCCAACTGAGTGGTCCTTACTCACATCTGTAGTCTCCTTGGGCTCTTTCCCTTGGGAAGGTTTGCAGAATATGATGAAAATTCCTTTAGCTAGTCCCATTGCCATAAATGGGAATATTAATATGGACAGGCTTGGAAGATGAACAGGACAGTCTGAAAAATCTGAAGGAAGGAAGGGGGGGGGAGAAACTTCATTCATTATAGCACAGCAAAGCCCCAGTGTTCCTGGCTAGCAATGTCGCTGGTGATATCATGTACTTTCTTATTCCCATTTGACCTTTGACCGCATAGCTAAATTTCATCAATAAACATAGAAGTATATAGGGTCAACATCTAACGGTCTGTTGTATGTTTATATCTTTGTTCAAGGAAGCCACGGGACATAGATTCCTTTGGCATTCCCATGTCTGATGGGATGTTCTGGGAGGTGGAGGGAGAATTACGGGTGAACTGGTTGTTCTCATTACAACTGGGATTTTTTTAAAGAACAACACCAAAAAAAATCATGCAACTCCAAGCAATGTCTTGACTCCAGTCTTCTATATTGTTTGGTGGAGTAGCATTTTCTCCATGCTAATTGCTACATACTTGGTTTCCCCCTGCTTTCTTTTTTCCCCCTCCACCCCTTGTTTGGCTGTTGTTTTCTCAATATGTGATCAGAAACAGACTCAAAGGAAAACATTTTTGTGGTAACCCCCTCTAGCTATTGTTACAGCAATAAGCCTTGCTTGGCTGGTGGTGTGCTGCCTGTTCCAGCCTCCCTCTGGACGGAAAGGCAGTCTTCATTAAACAAGCCTTTTAACAGCAAGCCAAGCTTGATTAAAATCATATACAGATGAAATCATTTCTTTACCTTTGTAGTTCTGTGCATTCCCAATAATTCTGTAGGCTTAATAATACTTAGGAGACCTCTGGGGTCCTACTTAAGAATCTATTGTTATTTGCAATCATTGCTCAGAGAAGTCAAGACAAACAGTAATTTATTTCTGTTCTAATGATTTCAAAGGAATTTATGCAGTGCATGTTTAGATATTAGGAGGGCTGGAGAAAAGTCAGCACAGCAAAATGTAGGAGTTTTGGTGCACCGCCTTAGATGGGATCTCACTGCAAGTTATATTTCGGGGAAGTTTTTTAAAAAATAAAACAAGGAATGTTAAGGCATTTTCACTCATAGCTGCATCGCTCAGATTGTCAGGATGCAAGTGTCTGGCAAAGATCACACATGGCTTTGTATTAACACTGGGCTACTGCTTTGTCAGATTCATTCAGATTGGGACCCATCACACTCCCCCCCCCCCCATCTTAGCTCTTCAAAAGTAGGTGAGTGTTTAAAAAATGAGACAAAACTGTGCTTAAAGAACCACTAAGTGGTAAGTCTGCCTGTCTGTCTGAAAATATGTATCATGTTATATTGTTGGTTACTTAGGGTTTTCTTTCTATGCTGCCTTTCAGCCAGAAAGGCCTCTGAGGCAGATCACCAGTGTTAACGCAGGGAGAAAACTCAAGCCAAAGAAATATATAATTTACAGTGTTGTGACAGTGCAAGCCTTTTGCGCTTGCAGATATTGTAACTTCATTGCCAGTAATTTTTAAAAAAACAAAACCAAAAAACCCTTCCTTTTCTTTGGATACAATGTTTACCTTGAGATTGTTACTCAGGGAAGATGTATGACTTCTCTCCCCTTCCCTGCCACCACACAGGGGCGTAGGAAGATAGGGGCGGTGGGGGGCGGCATGCCCCGAGTCATGGGCGTACCCAGGATCAAAGCTAGGGGGGCACACCAGCCACACACCCCAGCCACACACCCCAGTCACACACCCCAGCCACCCGATTCGCTAGCTGGCAATGACATGGCCAGGATCCCCCCAGGAGGCATGGGCAACGTCCACACACCCCAGAGGAAAAGGGGCCGTTTGCAAGGCAGCACACGGAGCCACCCGCGCTTCCACTCCTGCCTCGCCCGCTCCTTTAATGGCAGCGGTGACTAAAACGAGGCAGCAGCAGCAAATCTGCCTCCGTTGAAGGAAACCTGGACCTGGACCTGGGCTAACTTCAGCCCCCACTCTTTCAAGCCACAATGAGCACAGCACAGAAAGTGCTGCCCCACAATGCTCCACGGCACTTCATTTGCATGTATTTCAGGGTCAAATGAAGTGCCATGGAGCATTGTGGGGCAGCACTTTCTGTGCTGTGCTCGTTGTGACTTGAAAGAGTGTGGGCTGAAGTTAGCTCAGGTCCAGGTTTCCTTCAACGGAGGCAGCTTCGCTGCCGCTGCTGCCGATTCACTTCAGCCAAGCAGGCTGAGGCGGAGCACAGCAGGCAGCATCCCTGCCTGTCCTCTCCAGCTGCCCTGCTTCTAGGGGGGCAGCTGCCCCCCTACCCCATGCTGTGTATGCCCATGCCCCGAGTGATGCGATCCCAGGGGTGCCATCGCTGCTGCCCGCCCCACCCCTGTGCATGGTGCGCCCCGCCCCCCAAACATGTGCCACATCACTGCGCACGGCACGCCCCACCCCCAAAACGTGCACCGCCCCCCGCCTCCAGAACACATGCCACGTCACTGGGGGCAACGCGCCTGCGCTCCGCCGCTGCCACCACACATACCTAGAAAGACCATAGCAGGCATAGAGCACCAGAGGCTAGTTCTGCCCACCAATTTGTACTATTCCCAGGAATCACACTACCCACCAGTCATGGCAGCCAGGGGCAGAGGAAGGAGGTGTGGTGGGTGCAGAGCACCCAGGGTGTCACCTCAGAGGGTGACAAAATTGTGGGCAGCACTTAACGCGGGGCCTGCAGTGCGCCCAAGCCACGCATCTCAGGCACGCACAGGCTCCATGCTGCCCAAACGGTCCGCCTGTTGCCTCCCCCCCCTAGCTGTAGGGTGGCTGAGTGGAATGGAGGTAGGCAGACTCCGGAGGCCCTGCGGTACATCCCACCCCTCTGGCCGGCTCGCACCACCCCTGGGCGCCCCAGCAGCTTCCTCTGCCACTGACGACAGTAGAAATGCTTCGCTGTTGTCTGCACAATAAAGTTGTCAGATCTAGTTTGCGACAGTTGAGGAAAGGGCAATAATCCCATCCTCGGGATTATTGGGAAAGGAATTCAAAACAAAGCTGCTGAGATCATCATGCTGTTAACGCAACTCTGTGGTGACTGCCCTTGGGATGCAATGTGCAGTACTGTTCATTTCACTTCAAAAAGGATACTGTATACAGTAGTTGGGGAAAGGTTCCCAAAAGGGCAACCAAAATGATCAAGGGGATGGTGCAACTGCAAGGTTGCAGCATTTGGAGCAAGTAAGAAGCGACATGAAAGGCATGGCGAAAGTGGAGAAGGAAAGTTTTTCTCCCTCTCTCGTAATGCTAGAACTCATGGACATCCAATGAAGATTCGGGACAAATAATAGAAAGGCCTTCTTCACTCCCACAGGAAGCAGTGGGGACCACCAACCTGGCCGGCTTTAAAAGAGAATTAGACAAATTCATGGAGGACAGGGCTATCAACAGCTGCAAGCCATGATGTCTGTGCTTTGCTTCCACAGTAAGATGTAGTAATGGTTCTGAATACCAGTTGCTGGAAACCTTGGGAGGGTAGAGGGCTCTTGTGCTCAAATCCTGTTTGTGGGTTTCCCATAGGCAGTTGGTTGGCCAATGTGAGAACAGGATGCTGGACTAAGATGGGCCATTGGCATAAGCCAGCAGGCTGCTCTAATGTTCTTGTGCCCATACATCACTTTGCACACAAAAAAGCACATTCCTATACCAGCGAAAGGTGTAAACGGCTGGGAAGCATTTCTTTGGCAGGTCACATCTCCAGGTAATGTGGCAAGTGTCATAGCCCAAGGTCCCCTTCACATGTTCTATCAACACATGGGACTTGGATGTGAACCTGCTTCTGTTTGCTCATGTCAGTTGAACCTCCCCTACAACTTCACAATGTAAATTCAGCAAAGAAAGTTCAGCGGGACTGAAACATGATCTCGCCCACCGTCTCTCTCTGGATTTTAACCAGGCCCTAATTCTAGAATCACCTCTTGGTATGACCATGTTTGATGAACTCTAGATTTCATTTAGCTCTCAGGTCAGCCTTGGGCCATGGCGATATGGATGGATCCTGCTATTTAGTTCCAGGCCCAGGTGGCCTTCAGTTATAAGCCAGGCTCCCAAATTGGCTTGCTAGAATATGTATTGTCAGACTAGATGGGGTAGCTTATAAATGGATCTAATAAAACTGATGCCAAATGTTGCAGACCATTGGCCTAATTAAATTTGGAGTCAGCATCTTCATGCAGCTCAACTTCATGAGCAGCTCCAGCAGCCAATAAATATTTGATACAGTGCTGTGACTGCTAGCACAAAGCAGTAGTACAGCTGTGGCATGGGCTGGTATAGTAATGCCATTAAAAGTCTCAAATGATACAGCCTCTCCTCATAGGGCGGTTGCTCCATCGCCCTTGATTGCCCTTTTCTCAGTCCTTCCCAACTTCACAATATCCTTTTTGGGATGAGGCACCCAGAACTGTACACAGTATCTCTAATGTGTTCACACCATAGATTTGTGTAATGGCAATATGACACCAGCAAGTGGTCTTGTAGACCTCTGATTTTGAAACCTGTGGTGTTTTTTTCTTAAGGAGTAATATGGCCTACTGAGAAGCATTCCCGTGGATATTGTCACACTTAAGCCAATAGCTGCTTTATATCCTCCAATTTTCAGTTTTAGTAAAATTAAAAATTAAACGTGACCACTATGTTAGATGGAGAGATAAGTGATGGATTGAATAGCAAATTGATAGACAGGTCAAATTACCTACCTCATAACCCTTGAAATGCTACCTGAAGCTCTTCCCAGGGTACCTGCTTAAGAAATAAACATGTTGAAATGACTTGTCATTGCCTGCCTGTTAGGGCTGCAAGCACCAGTCAAGTAGGAACGAAGATAACCTAACAAATTAAGTCAGGGTCTGCTTCTCCTCCATTTCCCCTCCCATCCTTTCAAGGTGGTTGCTAGCAGTGATCATAAGAGTGCTAACCGGGTTGGTGTAAAGGCATTTCCTGCAGGACTAATGGACATGTTAATGCATCTGCTCCATAGGCCATCCACAGCTCAGCGAAGGCCAAGGACAGTAAACTGCTCTCCCTTGAAGCAATGTTAAGATTTAGCCCAGTGATTTATAAACCACAACACATCCTGGGTAAGGCAAAAAAAGAAAGGGGGGGGAAGCAAACCATTAATTAAGCAAAATGGCTTGTGATTCTGCATGTTCTTTTTTTCTTTTCTTTTTTACAGCTTTGGACAGGATAATAAATTCTAGTGGTTTTAATAAATTATGAAAGGCCTGTTGCTATAATGTGAGAATATTAACTTTAGTGAGTCTTTTAATTTGCCGATGGTGTCAATAATATGGAGCGGGGTGTTTCCCCCCCTCCTCTCTCCCTTAGCTTCCAAATAGCATTCCGAGCGGCTGCACAATATCTTTTCCCCCGCAGGGGTGCTTGATCCTTCATTAAGCCCAAAATCTTTGAGAAGGGGGCGAGAGTCTTGTCTGTGCGATCTTTGACCTCGGAGGGTATCGGCAAAGAGCAAGACCTTGTCAAAATGGGAACATTCCTTTGAGGAGGAGTTTGCGCTTGTTCTTTCAATGTGCTCTTCCTAAAGTTCATGAGAATGCACGATTTTTGATACAAACATTTATATATATATATATATATATATATATATATATATATATATATACACACATACATACATACATATTTGAATTTAGCCGAGTGCTAGAGGATCAGGTGTTCTACAGCAAAGCCGTGCGGTCAAGGCAATTTTTGCTCCTAATATCTGCAACTGGGAAAGATTCATCCTGTCATATTGAGCACATGATATCATCACATATGAGGTCCATATGCCTCAGCTTACATTGGAAATGCTGGTTTTGAAGCATGCGCTATTGCTTCAGAAATGCCTTCTCTCTCAGAAGAGCTGAACTGGTTCTTGGAACTGAATGTAGACTGCATGGTCTCCAGCATTTCTCTGATGAAAATAGGGACTTCCTAAGGAAAAGCAGGACATTCCGGGATCAAATCAGAAACTGGGACAACTTCTGTAAATCTGGGACTGTGCCTGGAAAATAGGGAAACTTGGAGGGTCTGACAGGCAGCAGTTCTCCAGGGTTTGGCTCAGAGAGTCCTTTCAGCCCTCCCTGGATTTCCTATGGATTGAACCTGGGACATCCTGCATGTAGTGCAATTGCTGTACTATTGAGCTACAGCGCTATTGATTCCCTGAAACCTCTCCCACCTGATAAAGTTATGGGATGCAGCAGCAACAGGTGACAATATTGTATAACATGGATCACCAGACATATATGGTCAATTTCTGTGCCCTACCAGCACAGGGGTAGGCCAGGGAAGGGGAAAAGGTAGATCTGTTGGTAGATAACTGGGCAACTTGCAGTAGATCAGGATAAGACCATGTATTTATCGAGAAATTGAGTCTTTTCATAAGATATTGGTGTAGTGAGTTTCAGGATAATACAAATCCATTTGTGCTCCTTGGAATATTGTGGAATTGATTTATTATGTTTGATTTTGGTATGGAAATTTATTCTCACATGTTCACTTCTAGATATCCCCTTCTACTTTTATTTTATTTGGCATCCGTTGTGTTATAAATCAATATATGTAAATAAAAATAAAAATAATTTCCCATTAAGAAGGAAACAAAATAATAATAATCAGGAAATGTTTCTGACTCCTAATAAGCTAATAATAAGCTAATAGCAATTTTTTTAAAAAAAAAAATTATGTCGTGACTTGAGAAGGGGGCGAGAGTCTTGTCTGTGCGATCTTTGACCTCGGAGGGTATCGGCAAAGAGCAAGACCTTGTCAAAATGGGAACATTCCTTTGAGGAGGAGTTTGCGCTTGTTCTTTCAATGTGCTCTTCCTAAAGTTCATGAGAATGCACAATTTTTGATACAAATATATATATATATACACATACATACATACATACCTTCCATGCTATAAGATATGCAAATGAACAGTTGCCTTTGACCAGGTCTTTGTGTGGGTCAGCTGACCAGTTTTAGATTGTTCAAATCCCTGATCTGCAGTAACTTGTGTGTTCATACTCATATATGCTGGTTATTTCATTGTATGGATTTTATGTGATGCAGTTCAGAATTGGCATAATATGCTGTTTTGCTGCTTTTGAGGTCTTTGGTCCACAAAGGAATAATTGAATGAACCAAAACATACAAGTGGTTCTGTAGTGTTAACCACAGAAACTCGAACTGGGCCTTGGAATGGAAGAAGAAATCTCTTGAGTTTATTGTGTTTTCTTCATGACAGAAAGTGACTGGCTTGCATGTCAGTGGATGTTTCTGACTCAAGTACCCAGGGCCGGATTTAGGTTTGATGAGGCCCTAAGCTACTGAAGGTAATGGGTCCCTTTATATGTCCAGCTGCCCTTTGTCAACAACAAATTGTCGCTGTTTTTTGTGTTGAATATATGCTATATGTAATTTATGGACCTAAAAGGTATATAAAGCCATTTGCACATAACAATTAGGAGCCTACACAACACAAAACAAAACATTGTTGCTGTGTGTAGGTTTTATTTTATTTGTTTTTTAGCTTATATTTTGGAAGTGTACATCCAGGTTTTTTTTCCTTTAAATTTTTTTGGGGGCCCCGAGAGAGTGGGGCCCTAAGCTATAGCTTGTTTAGCTTATACGTAAATCTGGCACTGCAGGTACCTAATGGTTGCAAAAGCATGGAGCTGTGAGGGAACAGGCTGCTCTAACAAAGAACAGAGGTTACCTGAGGTATTATAAACCTCTTCTTCCAGACCACCTGCCCAAGCTCCACCCTCTTGTCTTAAAGACTGCAGCTCTTAAAGACCCAGTCCCCTGGCTTGTAGAGGACCACTTACTGTATATACTCGAGTATAAGCCTACTTTTTCAGCAAAAAAAAAATGTGCTGAAAAAGCTGCCCTCGGCTTATACTTGAGTGAGGCGGGCGGCAGCGGAGAAAGGCACAGGACCGGGGGTTCGGAGAAGCGCTGTGCTGTGACTCTCTAAACCCCCGTCCTATGCCTGCTCTGCGCGAGGCGGGGGGGAGGGAGAGAGAAGCGGTGAGGAAGGGACCCTTCCTCGCCGCTTCTCCCCCCCACCCCGTCACCGACAGCTGGGAAAGGCATCGGACAGTATTTATTTTTATTTTTGAAATTTACCAGTAGCTGCTGCATTTCCCACCCTTGGCTTATACTCGGGTCAATAAGTTTTCCCAGTTTTTTGAGGTAAAATTAAGCGCCTCGGCTTATATTCGGGTTGGCTTATACTCGAGTATATATACTCACTTTTCTGTTGCCTCCTGATTGGCACAATGCCTGCATCATTGGGTCATACCTGCCAAGTACTGGACGGAAAAATCCGGGATCGGCAGCGCGTGACACCGGACGTTGCGTAAAAGCGACTTCTGGTGGTGCTTTGCCCTTCTATGCGCATCAGAAAATGGTGGCGCCGGCGCCGGAAGTCACTTCCGTGCATGACCGGAAACACGTAAAAGCGACTTCCGGCGCCGGCGCCGCCATTTTCTGATGCCCATAGAAGGGCAAAGCGGCAGCAGAAAAATGGCCGCCGGCAGAAGCCGATTTAAGGGAGAATATCGGGATTTAAAGCTAAACGGGAGACCGCCGGGAAACGGTAGGAAAAAAGGGGTTTTCCCAGCGGAAACGGGATACTTGGCAGCTATACATTGGGTAGGTGTGGCAGCACAGGAAAACACCAACTTCTCTGCTGAGTCAGTCACATGGGGCAGCATCTACGAGGTTCCTGACTCAGACTCTGTAGGTTCCAGAACACCAGCTTCAGGCTCCATGGGCTCTGAATCACCAGCATCAGGTACCCAATCCAATTTGTGACCCAGGTGGTGGTATAGCTGGCTCCCCTGACTATGAGCTCAAGGCCACAACACTACCCAAGTTGTTGCACAGAGCCGTCTGTGAGACGAACTCTTATAAGGCTGCATGCCCATAACTAATGTCTTTAATTGCTCCTTCTGGTTGTTGGGCTGGATCAGCTACAGGTCAGCTGGGGCCTCCCACCACTCCTCTTGATCCAGCCAGTCCCTGACATCGGCACACTAATTCTGCTAACAGAGTAATCCTAAGGAGGGGCCAAGGAGGCAAAGAGTGGCACATCCTCTACTGCCTCCCTAGCCCTGCTGGCTCCTGCTAACTGGGTTGGAGGTTGGGGTGATGGCTTCTTTGTTCCAGGGTGTCAAAGCTGAAGAGTCTGAGGAGATGGTCCAAAGGCACTGGCACCCTGCCCCAGTTTACCCGGTTTCTGGGCCTTTATGCTGGCTGCTGCTAGCGGAGGACCTCCGGTAGTCGCATGGTGCACTTGAACAGAGCTGGTGCTTCCTCCATGGCAGGGCCAGTTCCTGCCATCAGGACTCCTCTGGTAGACCGGCAGAGAAACAGGTGTGTGCCCTCTTACCCCCACCATCATCACTGAGATGTGCATGCTAGGATTGCTCTGTTAGCATCCTATAATGCGAGCCATCGTGGGACTGAGGACTGGCTCCACCTCCCTTTGCAACGCTAAAACACAACAGCCACCAGCTCCTCCTGTTTGCTGCTGATTTGACCACTTTGCCAGAAAAGGAAGCTTTGGTCATTTATCATCTAAGGCCAGAGGGTGTTTCACCCTTTTCCTCCTGTCAGCGCCTGGGAAGTAGGACCAGCCCCATCTCCCTTTGCAGCTTTTTGAACGGGATCATTTTGCTGCCTACTGCCTTCTGGGTCAGAGAGGGCGTTTCGCTCTCTTCATGCTGCTAATTATTTATGAATGAATGAATTTGATATGTTGCTATTGAGGTGGGCTTTAAACAAAAAAAATCACACTTCTATTATGAAAGTATTTTGAGTTGTCTTTCACTGCGAGATGCTGTAGATAAAATGCACCAATCTTGATGCATTTATAGTTTTGTTTCTTGGCCTTCATGCTTTGTTGCTAACTGAATATTTAAAGAAAACTGGTAGACAAGTGATGATGGATTGCAGCCAGCTACGTTCTACTCAGAGTAGATCTATTTAAATTAATGGGCTTTAGCCACTTCCATTAATTTCAGTGGGTCTACTCACTGGGTACAAACCTATGACTACTGCTATCTTCCCCAATCAATACAAAATTCCTTCACTTTCCCCACTCACATTACCACCAATACCGATTAAAACTGTGGATTTGCCACAGCTCTGTTGAAACAAAAGCTACATTCAGGCATTCATCTGACCATGCCAGATGTTAAAATGGGAGCAGGGGCAGGGCAAATACATGGAAGCCCCACCCCAACATCCCCGAGTACACAGGCCACACACCAGTCTTTTGCGTGTTGAGTGCCAAGGTCCGAAAGAGGGTTTTGAAGCACCTTCTGTCGGTTGTGTTTCTGCCCTTGCCCCAATTTTATACCCTTCACATTTTCAGGGAGACACCTGAATGTGGCTAAAGGTTCTACTGTATGATCTGTCATCCCATAATGCAATGCAAAAAGGGAAAAGGAAAACAGGAAGCCACTTACAGGTAGGTAGCCCTGTTGATCTGACGTAGTCGAAACAAAATAAAAAAATTCCTTCCAGCAACACCTTAAAGATCAACTAAGTTTTTTATTTTGGTATGAGCTTTCGTGTGCATGCACACTTCTTCAGATACACTGAAATAGAAGTCCCCAGACGCTTATATATAGAGAAAGGGTGGGGAGGGGTATCACTCAGAAAGGTGGTGGAAATGGGTGATTGACTGACTGATAGCTGTTGACGACTGTAAACAACTGCAAATGGTCTTGCATGAAAAAGCAAGGGGTGAGATGGCTGAAGATCGCTTTATAATGTATAATGAGATAAGAGTCCAACGTCTCTGTTCAAACCAGGTCTCTCCATGGTTTTAAGCTTGGTGATAAGTTGCAATTCAGCAACTTCTCTTTCCAGTCTATTTCTGAAATTTTTCTGTAATAAGACAGCTACTTTGAGATCTTGTATATAATGTCTTGGGAGATTGAAGTGTTCTCCTACTGGTTTCTCTGTCTTGTGATTTCTGATGTCAGATTTATGTCCATTTATCCTTTGGCGTAGGGTTTAGCCTGTTTGTCCAATATAGAGAGCTGAAGGGCACTGTTGGCATTTGGTGGCATACACAATGTTAGAGGATGAGCAATTAAATAGTCCTGAGATGGTATGTTGGATGTTGTTGGGGCCAGTAATGATGTTGTCCGGGTGTATGTGGCAGCAAAGTTGGCATCTGGGTTTATTGCAGGCTCTGGTACCAGTGCCCATGTTAAGTCTGGTGGTTGTTTTATTGTGGGTGAGGAGTTGTTTAAGATTGGGTGGCTATCTACAGGCCACTTGTTCACAAAGGGATTTGTGTCAATGTTACCTTGTTTCCCTCATCTGTTCTAGGCCAAATGTGTTGCAAATACAATGTCCTGAGTAAACAGTAAATACCTGCTGTTTGTTGATGTGTTTTAGCAGTGCCCAAATGTTCTCTCAAATTGCTACAGTGGAAAGTTTAAAGGAGCACTGTTAAAGGCCTCATCAAACAGCACCAGCAACTACCAAAAGGAGCAAACTACCTAAATACAACACAGCTTGAGGGACAGTGTGAAAAAAGAATGAGTTGTTGACGTCCCCCAGTCACTGAAATGAGAGTGCCCCATTCCAGTTTCCAAAGACTGATGGAAGCGAGTCTGAGGGAGGAAGGGGGACTTCTTTTAGATTCCTCTTGGAATCACTAGTAGTGTCACTGCAGTCATTTCAGATGACTATGCTGGAAGGAATTTCACTCATTTGAAATGAAAAGAGCTTAGCAAATAGCTTCCATTGAGCTTCCATTGTTACTTTTGTAAATACAGCAGATTTGGTCACAAGCTAGGCTCATATCTGGTATCAGATCCCAACTTGAGGGGGGCGGGATTACTTTGTAGAATGCAGGGGAACCATCACTTTCACAAAACCCTTGTGGTTTGAACTAGCTGCGATCCTGGTACTCTCAGTTTATTCATAATTGGAACAAACTTGCCTCTGAAAAGATGCCTCTACTGGAACTGCATGTACTATGCTACTGATACTTAGATGCACCAGTAACATGCATGCATTCTCTGGCAAACGTACGCCCTGCATGTGTGTTGGTGTGAGAAAGAGACACAGATATAGAGAAAGACAAGGAGATATGTTAGCATGCCACAAAAGGTCCATGCTCTGTCGCTCATTGGTCTTGTTTAGCAGTGATCTGGACACACTCTTTTTTGGGAGGGGGAGAATGTTCTGTTAATTCAAAATTCCAGTATCTCAGTATGCATATAGGATATCTACATCTTCATCAAGCCCCTCCCCTATGAGGAAAAAGTGCAGTGTTTGAGGTTTTTTAAGGGGTTTTTTGCGGGGGGGGGAGAGAAAGTGTATACAGAAAAGCTTTTCTCCTGCTTTTGCTTCCCCAATACTAAAGCCTGAGTCATCCAGTGAAGCTGGAGAGATTCGGAACAGACAAAAAGAAGTACTTCACCCAGCATATTAGTTAAATTCTGGAATTCCGACAGCGCACAATGTGCCAATGGCTGCCAACTTGGATGGCTTTGAAAAGGGATTAGGCAAATCCCTGTAGAATGAGACTATCAGTGGCTACTAGCCATATTAACTGTGTAATACTCCAGTATCAGAAGCAATATGTCTCTGAAGACCAGTGGTTGGGCATCACGAGTGGATAAAATACTGCTTGCAAGTTTTCCATAGGCACCTGGTTCGTCACCAAAAGAACAGAATGCTGGACTAGATGAGCTTTTTATGAACCAGAAAGGCTCGTCAAGTGGCATGTTCTTATACTTCCTCTCCCTGACCAGTCTGGATGAGAATCACCATGATTGTGATGCTGCTGCTGCTGCTGCAGCTGCTTAAAGGTAAAGGTAAAGGGACCCCTGACCATTAGGTCCAGTCGTGACTGACTCTGGGGTTGCGCGCTCATCTCGCATTATTGGCCGAGGGAGCCAGCGTATAGCTTCCAGGTCATGTGGCCAGCATGACAAAGCCGCTTCTGGCGAACCAGAGCAGCACACAGAAATGCCGTTTACCTTCCCGCTGTAGTGGTTCCTATTTATCTACTTGCAGTTTGACGTGCTTTCGAAATGCTAGGTTGGCAGGAGCTGGGACCAAGCAACGGGAGCTCACCTCGTCACAGGGATTCGAACCGCCGACCTTCTGATCAGCAAGCCCTAGGCTCTGTGGTTTAACCCACAGCGCCACCTTACTTAACTCTTCCAAGAGTTCCTAGCAAACACTATTTGGGTACTTCGTACGACAGCATTGCAAGGTGGGCCAGATGGTGGGCTGAGACTGAAATAATAGTGGCTTACCTATGAATGCTATGAACTGGGGAGCCCCCAGCTCTTTGTTCACACTCTTTTTCACTGTGCTATACCAGCTGTCAGATGAATGAACTCTTATTTCTTTACTCCCTTAAAACAAATAGGTCTCTTTTTACAACATGCCGACAGTTCTGTTTGCTAAGCAGTAGCCAAGTTATACAGCAAAGCAAAATTCTTTAATTAATCCTGATCGCTCTAGCGTTCCACTAAGCATTGTATCATCAGAAAACATCATCATTGCTTAGCTGATTTCTGGCTCTATTATGTAGATTTTATTGTAGATTAGAGACATCAGATATGATTTATACATGACTTTCTCAAAACAGCCAACATCCGAGAAATGACCCCCACTAGCTTCAGTTAAATCTCTTTTCAGTCAAACATCTGTTCTGTATTTGTGCTGATTTGTTGATGTGTTTGTTTGTTTTGCACAAAAGAGAATTGGGCCAAGAGTTTTTATGCTCTCTCATTATAAACCCTACACAGGACAGTTCCTTTGAGCCCTCCCCCCTCCATATTTCTCTTTTCTGTTTCTCTTTTCTTGACAATCAACAGAGTCTTATTTTGTACAGTAAGCAATGAGTATGCAATTCAGCCTATGGATTGAAAAGTGCTTCCCAATGTTTTACTTAACACAAGTATTATTTAGGAGGTGTTATTATATGAGACACAATGATCATACCACAGCTGCAGAAGAAACATCTAATTAAGAAATGTGATTTCCATTGATATACTTTTCTGCATAACATTGGCCAATGGCCATATTCATAAAATCATATCTCAGTTTGATAAGCGGAGGGATGAATGGGTGTTTTGTGTGTGCATGCAGCTCCTTTGCTCCTCCCTTCATGTGAGCCATGATTAAACTAGGAAATATTTAACTGACCATAGTTTCCTGTTATGTCAGGTCTGGGAAAATATAGTTCCTAGTTTTGGAACAAGACAGGCTTCTGAATCAACTTCAAAGCATAGTTTAATATCCTGGCGTGTTCTGAAGCTGATTACTATGGTTCTCATTTTCAGTAAACTGGGCAACTATGGTTAATTAGAGACTTCCTAGTTTAACTGTAGTATATGTACAATTGTAGTACATTCTGGCAAAAGTCTTGTTAATATTTCAGCTTATTAAATCAACATATGGTCATCCACATTGGGCCATTGGCACCATTTGAACTATACTTGAAAACCAGATGCATCACAAGAAATAATATCAGAATACAGTACATTCGTGTTAAAGAAGATAAAGAATGTAGATGGTTCATTTATTGTTTAATTTAGAAGCAGATTACTCAGACAAACATTTTATTTCTGAACAACTTAGCAAGTAGCATACCAGTGTTCTAAGTTAAAAATTAGAAAGGATGTAGCTTCACTTATATACTTCTGGCACCTAACAAGAGTTTAAGGTGTCTGTGCTCTGGTGACTTTTGGGTTGGACTACTGTGAAGTATGGATGTGGGGCTACCTTTGAATATGATCTGGAAACTACTGCTTGTGCAGAATGTGACAGTTGGATTGTTAACTGAGACGAAAAAGTGTGAATATAAAATACCAGTCTTCCAACTGCACCGTTGTCTATTTGTTTCCAGGAGAAATTCAAAGTGCAGGTTTTGACCTCATATGACTTGGACCCCAATTACCAAAGGACACCTTTCCCCATATAAACTTGCCTAGGCCCTGAGATTGAGACTACGGCACCTCACTGCATGCCACTTCTGAAGGAAGTTGGATGGTGGCAATGGGAGAACAGGCCTTTTCTGTAGTAGCTCCGTACCGGTATCTGTAGAATGTCCTCCCCAGTAAGACACTCCTGGTGCAAACTTTGTCATTATTTCAGGCAAAGTCTCTTTTTGTTTACCTTGTTGTTGTTGTTTAGTCGTTAAGTCGTGTTCGACTCTTCGTGACCCCATGGACCATAGCACGCCAGGCACTCCTGTCTTCCACTGCCTCCCGCAGTTTAGTCAAACTCATGTTGGTAGCTTCGAGAACACTGTCCAACCATCTCATCCTCTGTCGTCCCCTTCTCCTAGTGCCCTCAATCTTTCCCAACATCAGGGTCTTTTCCAAGGATTCTTCTCTTCTCATGAGGTGGCCAAAGTATTGGAGCCTCAGTTTCACGATCTGTCCTTCCAGTGAGCACTCAGGGCTGATTTCCTTCAGAATGGATAGGTTTGATCTTCTTGCAGTCCATGGGTCTTTCAAGAGTCTCCTCCAGCACCATAATTCAAAAGCATCTATTCTTTGGCGATCAGCCTTCTTTATGGTCCAGCTCTCACTTCCATACATCACTACTGGGAAAACCATAGCTTTAACTATACGGACCTTTGTTGGCAAGGTAATGTCTCTGCTTTTTAAGATGCTGTCTAGGTTTGTCATTGCTTTTCTCCGTCTTTTAATTTCGTGACTGCTGTCACCATCTGCACTGATCAAGGAGCCCAAGAAAGTAAAATCTCTCACTGCCTCCATTTCTTCCCCTTCTATTTGCCAGGAGGTGATGTTTACCTGGGCAGCACCAAAGATTGGCTGTTTGCAACATGCTTATGCAATTTTATTACTGCATTTTTACTCAGGTTGTAAATAACTTCGGGTCTTTTGGGAGTGGGATGCAATACATCTGTTTAATAACCATAACCTAACCTACCTTATCTGTGTACATAAATGGAACAATTTTGCACATTCTTACCATTAACCTGGACAGCAAAAATACAGCACTGGTTCACCATTATTGCATGCATCTGACTGCTCCTTTGCATTCATTTTTCTCATAAACAAATGGCTGTACAAGTGTGCAGTTTGTCTCATTAATGTCAGAATATGTCCTCTACTGTCAAAGTTTCCTGATATTATTGGAGTTTCTCACAGTTTAAGAGACCTTCATTTCAGACAATAGAGGGGTCACCATCTTTTCAGGAACAACAACAAAAAATAAAATCCATTGTTTGTTTCTTGGATTTTTTCCTTTATAATCTCAAGCAGGAGTTTGCCATGTGAAATATTATAAGAAGCTTTCAGAAATTCCAAAATGCATAATATCATATGACTGTAGACTTCTCAAAACAAATAGTTCCCTTGAATTTTCTTAGGTGGATTATGGTTTCAAAATGTCTCCCCTCTAGCTGGTATTGAAAGGACATTAACATATACCATGCGCCCATGTATTAGTCTGCAAGATTAATGAGCTCTGCGTATTTGCTTGCACGACACTGCACATTCGGAGAACTTTTCCCAGACAACATTTTAATGCTGACTTTCAGCTCTCTAGAGCAGGTATGGGTCTGAAACATTTCTACTTTCCCAGGGGTGTCAAAAGAATGTAACTCCCAATCTGGGAAATGAGCCAAACCTGAGAGGTGGAAAACTGGTCATTGACCTAAAGATGTCTACAACTCAAGGATGAATTCCAAATGTTTTGCAACTGTGAAGATTCCAAGGGATGAGGGCAATTGGAGGTGAAAAAAGACCTAGGTATGTCACAAGAAGGAACAGACATCTTTTCATCATAACTAGCATTACTAGAACAATTTATTCCAGATTTTATATTACTTTGCCAGCTAATGAAAGCTCGATAACTTTCTACAGCAAAAACTGCCTTTCATATTAGCATAGCTGCCTTCTGGAATCAACTAGATTAGTAGTTTCATGAAAATGAATGGTGAAGGTCTCCAAACCACTTCTCTAGAGTATTTTTTTTTTACTTTAAAATTCCATGCTCTGGATTAAGCAACGTAAAAGATTATTCCATGTCAGAATATCATGCAACATCAAATTATTCATGTTTGAAACGATGCCAAATGCATTGTGAATATAGTGGACCTAATATGATAATTTTATTTCTAGAACTTAGCCTCTTTTCATCTTGCCCGTCCCTCTAATCTCCTAATAAATGGGCAGGATTCAGCACAAGCTGTGTGCTAGGGCTTTTGCATGCCCACACAGCTTCCCCTTATGCTCCCACTGTGCCTCCCTGTGCCCTCCAAAATTGACTCAATGGTGTTGCGAGAACCCCTGGAATATGGGGGGGGGAGGGGATTGTTCCATCTGGCTGAAATCCTCTTATAGACTCTACATCTGTAATGTTGGATAGAGATCTATAACAATATTTCCAAGATCTTTCAGGAAAATTTTGCAAGACAGGGCAGAGCACGATGGGAATTGTAGGGTGTGAGAAATGCTTTGATGAATCAATTATTTACTACAGTACCTTGGTTTTAGAACAGCTTAGTTTATGAACAACTTGGAAATAGTACGTTGCAAACCTGGAAGTTCCGCTTCCTGTTGAGTGTGTTCCGTTTGTAAATTGAGTCCTCCACTGCTGATTGGAGGCTTCCTGTTGAGTCTGTTGGCTGCTGAGTCCCAAGCACCCATGTAACACAGATGTGATATTTGGAGCTTTTGTTTTTGCTTCCTTTTTTGCATTTTTGTTTCTGTGGCTTTTTTGTGACTATGGCTTGTGACTTCATTTTTGTGACTTGTTTTTGTGACTGTGTGGAACCCAGCTCAGCTAGTGATTGATTGATTGTGTAACTGTGGAAATGGACAGTGCAGGTTGGGGTATGTGTATATATATATATATATATATATATATATATATATATATATAGTCTTATTTATTTTATAGTACAGTACATTGATTAGTGCTTTAATTTTATGGATCAATGGTCTTGTTAGATGGTAAAATTAATGTTAAATTGCTGCTTTAGGAGTTGTTTAAAAAGTCTGGAACGGATTAATCCATATTGCATTACTTTCTATGGGCAAGCACACCTTGGTTTTAGAACGCTTTGGTTTTGGAACAGACTTCGGGAATGCATTAAGTTTGGGGACCAAGGTACCACAGTAAATTTGTTTCCCATCTCCAAGGAGCTCAAGGAACCATGCATAACTCTTCTTTCTCCATTTTATCCACACAACAACCCTGTGAGATTGGTTAGGCTGGGGCATGGAAACTTTTTTAATACTCTTGCAGCTTGATTAAAAGAAACCTAAGCCTGGCAAAATTCAGCAGAACACTATAGATTACCATTTCTGAAAACACATCAACTGTGTAAAAACCTTTGTCACAACTGGTATGCTGTTTCCAACCGTAGAGGGATGTACTTATGTATATTACAGAAAATAATGGCTCTTTATAGAGAGCACAAAAATGTGAATTAAGTTGCGGGGGTGGCAGGAGGGGAGAATTTATTCCTTAATTATAGTGTTTAGTAGTAGGCTCATTGTCCATGTGATCCAAAAATAGCAGTTAGGACCAGGGCAGATACACAGCCATACGTTTAAATCATTTCCGATGCACATTTAAAGCACATTACTTTCCCCAAAAAGTCCTGGGAACTGTAGTTTTCCCCTCACAGAACTACAATTAGCAGCAACATTAACAAACGTCAACACACAGTCCTTCTTTAGCTGCTGTTCAGTAGCTCTGCCAGGATTCTGAGGCGAAAACATATCTCTGCCTAAATCACTATACAGTTCATGCCCAACACAGGTGACTCATGGATCACTGTCTGAACAAATCTGACTATCATAACAGGAACGCTAAAGTTTACCTCATACATTGTCAATGTTGTCCTTCCCCCCATGAACACAGTGTTGAAAAGGGAACATGCCCCTAAATTCCAAGACTATATCTTTGAGAGAAATGTCCTTTCCCAATCTCAGTTTGAAGAAAAGGGCAAGAAGGATCTTTGTTTTATTCATACTTTTGTAAACAAATCACTCCCAGATCTTTCAAAAGTGACTCTTTCACCTAACAAATAATTTGGACAATATGCACATCAGCACTTCATGAATAAAACATGCAGCGCTACTTATGTACTCGGAATATTTTCTTAATTTCCCCCCTTCATTTTAACCAAACCCATCAAGTTAGCCTCTAGTGGTAATAAGAACTGATAATAGTTAATTTGCATTTAGGGAATGACAACATTAATTATACTGCCACATTGTTTTTATTGTGACAATAAACAAGATTTATTCTAATGAAGGTTATGATATAGTAAATTTAAGTTAACGCTTGCCATTTTGATATAAATACAACTTTGCATTTTTCTTTGTAAACCATACATGGAAATATTTATTATTGTATTCAACACGTTTCTTTCCGATCCAACCATTATAAAGTAGAATAAACCTTCCTGTAATATAAGCATTTAAAATACTTAATGTAAAAAAAAAGGCCCATAAGGCAGATTTTATTTTGTTTCCAGCTTGTTGTTGTTGTTGTTTAGTCGTTTAGTCGTGTCCGACTCTTCGTGACCCCATGGACCATAGCACGCCAGGCACTCCTGTCTTGCACTGCCTCCCGCAGTTTGGTCAAACTCATGTTCGTAGCTTCGAGAACACTGTCCAACCATCTCGTCCTCTGTCGTCCCCTTCTCCTAGTGCCCTCCATCTTTCCCAACATCAGGGTCTTTTCCAAGGATTCTTCTCTTCTCATGAGGTGGCCAAAGTATTGGAGCCTCAGCTTCACGATCTGTCCTTCCAGGGAGCACTCAGGGCTGATTTCCTTAAGAATGGATAGGTTTGATCTTCTAGCAAAGTTTCCAGCTTAGGAAAACCTTATTTTATAGGACCTATAGGCAAATAATATACACACATGGATTCTAAAGGGTATACCTCTAAACCACATATGAAGTGTTCATAAAAATTGACATCAATGGTGGCTTATGCAAGATGCTCCTTTTTTAAAAAAAAATCAAAAATATCAGAAATGAGAATAGTGGTTATCATAACAAAATAGCCTTGTGAGATGAGTATAAATAAGAACAGCTGGTTGCATTATATACTGGATCATGGCCTCTAAAATGTCATGAAAATACTTCTAGGAGCCCCATGTTTTCATCATCAAGTCCATTAGTCCCAGAATCCCATTTGACCTCAGTTCCTGTGACAGAATAATGCTGGTCTTGAGGAATTGTAGACTCAGCATCCTGAAATTACAGGTGGTTCACAAGAGAGTGTGATGCTACTGTGGTAGTGGTGGTTTTGCCTCCACCTTGCTGCTGTGGTAAAGTGAAGCAAGTTGTGTGGTTTGAAATAACTAAAATGTTGTTCATATGACGCCTAAAATCATCCAAAACCAATGCTTTTGAGAGAAGGGCCCCTAATGTAATTACAGGGGTACCACAGCACCCTAAGATACCTCAGCTGACACTCACAAGGGCCTTCTGTCCCTCCCAGTTGTTTTTGTTGTTGCTTTTCTAGCTAGAAAGTGGCGCTGTGGTCTAAACCACTGAGCCTAGGGCTTGCCGATCAGAAGGTTGGCAGTTCGAATCCCCGCAACGGGGTGAGCTCCCGTTGTTCGGTCCCAGCTCCTGCCAACCTAGCAGTTTGAAAGCATGTCAAAGTGCAGGGGCGTAGCCAGGATCAAAACTAGGGGGGGGGGAGCCATGGTCGTTCAGGGGCGGGGCCAAGACACGGAAGGGGAGGGGCCACAAAGTGGGCGGGGCTAAAGGGCCAGTGGGCCTGATGACATCGTAGCGGTGGCAGCAGCGGCCACCTTGTGCTTCTGGGGCTGGTAGCGTTGGCGGCTACCCTGCTTGGCTGGAGAGGACGGGAGGGTCGGGCAGGCGAGAGGGTGTGGCAGGGCGGGCGAGGGCGAGGCAAGACACGGCCGCAGCCACGACGGCTCCGAGGTGTTGCTGCATATCAGCATAATATTTCAACCATGGTTCAAGCCCCACCTTAGGAAAAAAATCCTGCATTGCAGGGGGTTGGACTAGATGACCCTTGTGGTCCCTTCCGACTACAATTCTATGATTCTATTGATATATTACCATAGCATATGCATCATTCTGCTTTCTTGAATTGTCCTACTCCTAGGCATAGCAGCCAACTCCTAGAGGCCTAGGTGCCCCCCCAATTACTGGTAAATACCGTATTTGAAAGAGTCATCCCCCATGTTGATGGGCTTTCTATGTGGGGCTTATCTGCCCCCCCCATATTTTATTAAGGATGGAAGAGGGAGGGAAGGAAGGAAGAAATAGAGAGAGAGATAACTCATATTTGTGGGTGTCTCTGGATGACGCTGTGATGCTGGAACTCTGCAGCAAGAGGAGAGGAGGGTCGGGCGGGCGAGGGCGGGGCAAGGCATGGCCGCAGCCACGACGGCTCCGAGGCGTTGCTGCATATCAGCATAATATTTCAACCATGGTTCAAGCCCCACCTTAGGAAAAAAATCCTGCATTGCAGCGGGTTGGACTAGATGACCCTTGTGGTCCCTTCCGACTACAATTCTACGATTCTATTGATATATTACCATACCATATGCATCGTTCTGCTTTCTTGAATTGTCCTACTCCTAGGCATAGCAGCCAACTCCTAGAGGCCTAGGTGCCTCTCTCTCCCCCCCCCAATTACTAGTAAATACCGTATTTGAAAGAGTCATCCCCCCATGTTGATGGGCTTTCTATGTGGGGCATATCTCTCCCCCCCCGTATTTTATTAAGGATGGAAAAGGGAGGGAAGGAAGGAAGAAATAGAGAGAGGGATAACTCATATTTGTGGGTGTCTCTGGGTGACGCTGTGATGCTGGAACTCTGCATGTACAGGAGCCTTGTAAGCAGCTTTCTCTCTGCTTGATTTACAGCAGGCACATCCAACAGGTAGATTGTGATCTACCAGTAGATCACTGGATGTCTGTGGTAGATTACTGGTAGGTCACTGGCACCCCTAAAAAAAGCTCACCCAAAATTTTCCTCCTCCCTCAAAAAAGTTGAACTATGACCTGAAGCCCTAAACAAAAATGGGCCTCCCTCCTTCCTAAAAGAAGCTCAACAAGTTTGACCTAAACCCCCCAAAACAGGGCTTCCCTTCCTTTAAAAAAAACTCAACAGCTTTGACCTGAACCCCCCAAAAGGGGGTAGATCACCCCCAGTTTTAAACTCTGAGTAGATCAGAGTCTCTTGGGAGGTGGCCACCCCTGATTTACAGTATACAGGTGCAGGAGGAGGGGCAGACTGGAACACCAATGCTTTTTATAAACATCACTGTGTCTGTCAAAGCTACAGCCCCCCCTTTCTTATTCACTTCTTTTTAGCCTTGCAGAGCCACCTTAGTCAAATTGAATCCTCTGAGTCTGCACCCTCATTAAATCGCCAATAGAACTCTTAATGCTCCTGAATGCTCATTAACAACTCCCACTTAAGAACAATAGGGTGAAATGGTCAGCTATCGAATCTTGCCTGGGGATATATGCTCCATTGTCTTAACTGCTTAACTACTGGTAGCCACTTTGCTTTATTTATTTGATGTGTTTTAGTTACTGCTGTGTGTCCCCCCCCCAGCAAGCGGAGACTTAGCTGCTCTTGCTAAAGCAAAGCCCTTTCCACTTCAGTTTTTGGAGGGGAAAAGTGCTGGTTATGGTCTGTAAAATACATTAATTTTTTTGCTTCTAGGGGGGGCAGCTGCCCCCTCCTGCCCCCCCCTGCCTACGCCCATGTCAAAGTGCAAGTAGATAAATAGGTACTGCTCTGGTTCGCCAGAAGCAGCTTAGTCATGCTGGCCACATGAGCCAGAAGCTGTCTGCGGACAAACACCGGCTCCCTCAGCCTATAGCGGGAGATGAGCGCCGCAACCCCAGAGTCATCCGCGACTGGACATAACAGTCAGGGGTACCTTTACCTTTATCCCTCTTACTGCCATTTCCCCCAAAAGCCTTGGGCCCTAGGTGTGTATGTCTCGCTTTTTGTTTCGTTTCATTTTTCTGAGAGGTTGCAGTATTAAGTGTTTTGCCTGCTTCCGTGTTTAGGAAGAGATTTGAACACTACCAGTTTTTCTTCTGTGGAATTGCCTGTTTTGCTTATACCAGTTCTTCACATTTCCAATTGTGCATTTGGACCCCTAAACAGCTATGGACCCCTGGCATAGCAGCTCAGTGACAGAGCAAGCAACATGAGCACGGCCATTACCTCTGCATTTCCTGTCTTACTAGCAAGCAAAATTGGAGAAAGATAAGGGGAGATTTCTTCAGTGCACATATTTTCCTTGGCACCAAACCTTACGTAACACGGGCAACCATTAATATCTCCCATGTATGTGTGTGTGTGTGCGCAGATTATTTGGAATGGAACCAGATTGCTGGCATGTTGCTGTCAGAGAAAGCCTTCGCCCATGCACAATTAGATTCCTAAATTTAGTTGTATATTTGGACCCTCAGGGCAAATAGCAGCTTCTAGGATATGACTGTAACTGTGAAAACAGTGTAGAGGTGAGGAAAAGTTAACCCTGTCACCCGAGTCCCAATAAAAAGTATTTATTCCCATTCTTAAAGCTCCTGCTAACATGGCAAAAACAAAACCACCTGCAGGAATCTTGCTCGCAGCTCTCAGGCAACGTGTAACATTCAGTTTGTCCCGTATTGCAGGTGTGGGGGTCCTGGCACGTGGGGAAAGGAATTCTATTAGCAACTAAGGTTATGGATTATAATATGCATTTTGCACATTAGAGCTTTTACCCTTTAGGGTTAATGGGGAAAGAATAGTCTCACTAGGTAGCATAAATACTGCTACTGCCAAGTTGTCAGGTTTCAAGGTGATGGTACCGTAGCAGCTGCATTTCCCTTATATAAGAAAACTTCAGACCTGCCAAGTCTGAGCCTTTAAAAGTGAAACTCATTTTGTTCTTCAGGAGTCTAGTCATAAGCTGTCTTCCTCCTTCAAAATAGACATTCCCAGTGTGGTTCAAGAGGGTATTAAAATTTCATTCTTTTTCTTCTGCAATATTCTTTTAGGTGCTGTTACCAAGATACTTTATAAACATATCAAGTGAAGTTTAACTCAGATAAATCCCCACTGTCTGCAGTTTTCTAGAGAGACCTATTATGCTGAAAAATAACTACATAACATAGAGGGGGAAATGCTGTTGTTTAGGACAGTCGCTGGGCTTTTCAGGGCCTGTTTTAGAAAGTCTTCAATTTATTTATTTGTTTTTAAAAACAGTAGTAAAAGTTTCAAAAATATTTCAACGTTTTATCAGTGATTAGGTCAAGGGTCCCCAAACCACCAGTGGTCTGTGAACCACGTTACGTGCCCTTTGACATACCTGTAAAAATACTATTATAATCACATAGCACAGTGCGTTACACAGTGCGTAACAAACAGAAAAAAACTACTGAGTGGTTCGCCAAGAACCTCAGCAATTTTCAAATGGTCTGGGGCAGTGGGGGTTTGGGAAACACTGGATTAGACTCCTAGCAACGTGCCTACAAAATGCTGCAATGTCTGTGAACACATGGCCTAACACACCCTGGTGCCCTCTAGATGCCCCAACCAGTATGGCCAATGGTCATAATGGCATGTTTGCAGATGTACCGGTAATTCAAAAACATGTGAAGGACACTATATTGGGGAGGGCTGGCCTAAAGTAGATGAGTTTTTGTTTAGAAAACAGGTCACTGGTCAAAATCCCAGACTGTATTGTCTTCTGTCCCTTGTGCAGCCTTTACCTGGACACATCAATTTGTGCCCATGCCTGTTATCCATGGTGAAGATGACAGACTAGGGTCATCTAATCCAATACCCAGCAATGCAGGAATCTCAGCTAAAGCATCCATGACAGATGACCATCCAACCTCTGCTTAAGAACCTCCAAGGAAGAAGAATCCACCACCTCCCGAGGGGGACTGTTCCACTGCTGAATAGTTTTTACTGTCAGAAAGTTCTTCCTGATGTTTAGTTGGAATCTCCTTTCCTTTAACTTGAAGCCATTGGTTCAAATCCTACTTCGAGTAGGAGAAAACAAGCTTGCTCCCTCTTCCATGTGACAGCCCTTCAGAAAGTTGAAGATGTCTATCATATCTCCTCTCAGTCTCCTCTTTTCCAGGATAAACATACCCAGCTCCTTCAATTCCTCCTCATAAGGTCTGGTTTCCAGACGCTTGATCATCTTGGTTGCCTTCTGCACACGTTCCAGCTTATCAGCATCCTCCTTTAACTGTGGCGCCCAGAAGCAGCTCCTAGCATAACTAAATAGTTAAAGCTGCTAAATGATACCAAGATCTTTTTAACTAATACTCCCTTGCCTATTTTTCTGCTAAGCTAAGCTGGGAGCTTCTGGCACTGAACCTAAGGTGTGATCTGAGAGTGCATGATGTTGAAGCTATGCAGGTGTGAATATTGTCAATGCCTAGATAGAAGGCAGCTTGGGAACCCTCTGTAGTTCACATTGAGTTCCAAGATACCAATACAATAAATAATAGAGAGAAATCCCAGGTGCAAGCCAATTGTGGGCAAGCAGACCTGCACTTCACAGCCACAATCTGTGACAAAGCACATGACATTGACACAAGGCCAATTCGGCTGTAATGTTTAGAACTCAGATGGCTGGTTTCTAACGGTGATCCCTGGGTTGTATACTTATGGGAAACTGCTGCTATAATTCTTTGCAATGCTTCTTTAGATTGTTACATACTTCATGGATATATCTGATAGATGTATACAGTATTTGGGAAAAGGCAACTAAACAGCTCCACTAACCTATCTGCATTCAACACGGAGCTACACAACTCCAGAAGTCCTTGTGTGATGATCCCACAGAAAAGCCCAAAATAAAGTTCTGTGTTTCCTCTATTAGTGGGGATTTGAAATGCTGTAAAACGAAACTTGCCACCCTAACTAGGAAAGGGGGAGGGACAGTGCTTGGCTGCTGTTATGCTTTTACTTTAAAAAACCATTTGATATGCCTGGGTCAGCAGGGAAACATTATCAACTCTTAATTGTTTGCAATCAAATGGCTGTTGAAGATGCAGCTAAAGTGGCCCTTACAGAAGCTGGCAGTCCTCTCTAAAAAATTAAATGGCATTTTCACAAGTTCTACTTTTCTTCCTAGTCTTAAGCTTTTGAGTCACACTTTAAAATACAAGTTCCTAGACTGTCTTCCAGTAGAACTAATGGTGGTACAAGAGTCGAGACACACAGTAAACTTTAACGTGTACAGATCTTAGTAGATCAGACATAGGACAAAAGTCTATATTTTCTTTGTTCTTATGAATAGGCAATAAATATTCTAATTAGGCCATATTATGTAATGACAATGGCTAGTTGCATTTATGGTAAATCATGATCTGAAGATCTAGACAAAAACTTTTGACTTTTCTATAAAGTCACTGCAAACATTGCAAACAGATCATGCCATGGAGCCCATACAGTTATGTCACTCCCTGTCCTTCCCTCCTCCAGCATCTATCTCCTGAAGGAGCCACCTCACCCTGCCTAAGAACAATGGTGCTCCTGGTCATACCACTGCTTTTTGTGTGTTTGCAAAAATTAAGGTGATGGTACCCCTATATGGGAAAAAGTGCTGTGGGTGCCAACACAAAATGGCTGCCAGGGGCAGCAAAAAAGAGCCCATGGTACTCTGCAGGGGTGAAACACAACCCCCCCCCCATAAAAAACCATGAGTTATACATGCATGTTCCCAAGCAGTAAGGTGGTCATCTGAGAATTTAGACTTGAGTTCTGTGCATACTTACCTGGGAGTAAATTTCTGCATAAAATATAGGCTTGCGTTGTAAGAAGCTGTTCGACTAGGAAGGAGTTTCAAAAGCAGTTTACAGTGTTGCCACAGCTTCTCTTCACAAGTATGCACATTTCCATGCCATTTGTTGCTTACTAGTCCTCATTTCCAACCCATGGTGCCCCTGCAGCTGGCCGTGAGGTTGGGTTCATCTCCCAACTCCTCAGCATCTTTTCCAATCTATGTGTTTCTTCTATGAAGGTCACAAACATCTTTCATTTCCCCATTCTGCTTCTGTACAATCGTTCCTTGATTGCTTCTGAGGGAATGTAAGTAAAGTGGTGCATTCTGTCATTAGCCTCTTAAATGCCTCTCTGCATTCTTGAGCTTCAGACTGATCCAGAAAATCGCCTGCCTTGTAGCATGTTTACCCTGGTCTCTGCACTCTGATGGGAATAGTCCCTTGATACCTTCCCCCAGCCATCTGTTCAGGACTATACTTTGCAATATATGAGAAGTCATAAAAAGCCATTGTAACATATTTAAACAATGCTGTTGAGGAAGGTGTTTTCAAAGAGAAATGTAGCACTTCCTCAGGAACTCAAACTTATAAAGATGTTCAAACAGTCCACATGGATTCTTTCCCTCACCCCCTCAAAAGCTGCAGTCTTCTTGTTTTTCAGTCATAATAATAAAGTCCCATAAAATAGCATCAGGCTTATGAGCCTGCCTGGGGACATAGAAACACACATTGACCAATGCCGTGCCCATTTCTTTTGCTTGCCTTTCATCACCCCTGGTATTAATATTTCAATTGATCTTGAAAGAAAAGAAGTTTAAAGTCTTGGGGCAGCCAGAGTAGAAGTGATAGGGGCCTGTGGCTATCCCCTTTTGGAACGGTCCTAGACATTCATAATATTAAGTAACTGTCATCTGTCATCAGTCATTCCAGCGACTAGTGTTTCCTTGTTTAAAAATTCATTACAGATGAATATTGTTATATATATTTAGAGTACCAGAACCTTAGACTAGAGTGGACACATGAAACTTTATGTGTTGGCACTGCCCAAGTCATACTCAGAGTAGACCCCCTCCCCCAAGTTCAATCGATGTGACTAACTTAAATCTATTTATTTCAGTGGATCTACATTAGTATATTTTAGCAGATTTCAATGCTGTATGTTCAAAATCCAACACATCTGCTCTTTATTTTTCAAAATATTCCAATTACATAGTTAAGCAAGGCATGTTGGTTTGCATTTTGTCAAACACATTTATTTGTTTGCTTTGCCCTCCTCTTTAGGCAAACAACCACTCATATCTCTTTGTAGATTCCCTCGACGTTGTCCAAAATAGCAATTTTTCCATCTGAGACATTGCATTTACTGTAATTGTATTCTGGATTAGAATATTTCAGACATCATCACAAACTGGTGCTATATTTTGGGTTGTGTGAGACTTCACACCTCCAGTGGACCCACCAAGCCTACTCAGCTAGCGTGTGTGCTTGCGTGCGTGCACACACACCCCCATACCCTCCAACTCCCGGATTGAAAAATCCGGGATCAGCAGCGGCGCGGCACCGGAAGTCGCTTCTACGCATGTCCAGACATGCGCAGAAGCCACTTCCGGTGCTGGGCTGCCCGTGTCTGCATGTCTGGGCACCAGAAATCACTTCTGCACATGTCCAGGCATGCGCAGACAGCCGGGAGCTGGGACATGGCCGCTGACAGGAGCTAAATCCGGGGGATTTACAGGATATTAATCAATTTGGGAAGATAGCGGGAAACGGTAACAAAATACGGGGGTTTCCCGTGAAAAACGTGAGACTTGGCAGCTATCACACACACTCTCTGCTGGAGTCATGCTTGCGTCTAGTCTTATGCGCTGCCAAGCATAGGCATCTCACTGTGGACCACATTCTTTGCTGTTTATTTATTAACTTAGATTTTTCACAGTTTTATCAGCTTTAGGGAAGTGCTCAAAAGTAAGGGACAAATTAAATAAGCATCAGTAACCTGAGACTGGATTACTAGCAGGGAGCAGGGAGAGACTGCAAAGAGGCAGGAACATGTAAGGGAAGCGGGTGGTGCTGTGGTTTAAACCACTGAGCCTTGAGCTTGCCGATCGGAAGGTCAGCGGTTCGAATCCCTGCAATGGGGTGAGCTCCTGTTGCTCAGTGCCAGGTCCTGCCAATTTAGCAGTTCGAAAGCACGTCAAAGTGCAAGTAGATAAATAGGTACCACTCTGGCAGGAAGGTAAACGACATTTCCATGCATTGCTCTGGCTTCGCCAGAAGCAGCTTAGTCATGCTGGCCACATGACCCGAAAAAAATGTCTGCGGAAGCAGACAAACGCCGGCTCCCTCATCCTGTAAAGCGAGATGAGCGCCACAACCCCAGAGTCATCTGTGACTGGACTTAACTGTCAGGGGTCCTTTACCTTTACCTTTAAGTTCATTAGAGGCTTCAGGTTTTGAGGAAGCCAAGCCTTATATAGCCCAGAATCAGTGATAGGTGACTGGGGCAGTACCCCACCAACCTCAGTCTGCCCACAGCCTCCCCCTGTCTGCCTTCTTAGTTACAAGCACTGGGGGCTGGGGATGACAGCTCTGCCTGTCACTGGCTCCAGCTCCACCTACATTTGGTCTCTCTGCATTCAAAGGGCAACAGTCACCACTGCCAGGAACTGAGAACCACAACACATAAACAGCTTGATGTGGTGGATACTTTAAATCACACAGTAAAGAAGATGCCACATCAAGGCTGATTACATGTGGATTTGTGGAGAATGCAATCTTTCGTGTGGCAAGCTGAATTCATGTGCCCAGGTGGACTGCTCATCGAGAGGAGAAAGCCTACTAAAGATGGGGTACAATTTGCTACAATATTTTTGTTTGTGTTTGTTTTTGCTTAGCTGTAAAATGGCAAGAAATTGTCTCAAAGTACTAGATAATTAATGGCATGGTGACGATGCCATTTTATTTGAGAGATGTAACAAATGTACATTTTTGGGATCCGTGATGATTATCTCCCAATATTTTAACTGTAAAGTAGCTGTGGGGAGTGGAGCTCCGATTTTGATCAGAGCAGCAGCACTAGGCAAGGGGAATTTAATCCTTTCACTCTTCACTGGTTTCCCAATTTAGATTACCCCCAAGCTGTTCTTATGCCTTCTCTGGGAAGAAGGCATACAGGTATTGCATGTGTCGGGAGGGAGGGAGGGAGGGAGGGAGGGAGGGAGGAGAGAGAGAGAGAGAGAGAGAGAGAGAGAGAGAGAGAGAGAGAGAGAGAGAGAGAGAGAGAGAGAGAATGACAGATAGATAGGTGATGAGATAAAGATAGATAGATAGATAGATAGATAGATAGATAGATAGATAGATAGATAGATAGATAGATAGATATGGTTGGTAGGTAGGTAGGTAGGTAGGTAGGTAGGTAGATACGGTAGGTATGTATGTAGGTAGGTAGTAGATGATAGATAGATGATAGATAGATCCTTTTTCATTAGTGATTTGACATGCAGGGTTATTATTATTTTTTGAAACTCATTAACAGATATATAATTGCATGTGGTCTGCGACACAGGCAAGAGATTGCAATGTCCTAAATGATACACCTGGAAAACTAAAGTGAGCCAAGGGCCTAGCAGGAAGACTCAACCTGCTTTTCAGCAATGGAACTACAGCTGTGGAGATGTATGATATAATGAACTGTTACCTACTGTGAACCTTTTTGCAGTTATGGAACATAGCTCCGAGGCCGTTTCCACTTACCATTGACTCGCTCAAATGCCACGTTTTAATACACCACCGCCTTTTTCAAAGGAAAATGCTATACAAATGAGAAACAGGTAGGAAGCAACTTTTTGTAGGAAGTCAGTGGAATTTGCCCTGCAGGGTGGTGTGGCCATGCCAAATATATGAATCTAATGCTAGTATTCTTCAGATTGTAGACCCATTGAAATGAATGAACAGAGGCAACTTAGATCCATTAATTTCAATGCCCCTAGTTGGAGACAATCCATGGAAGACACACATAAATTCAGCATCAAGGACCGACTCTCTCATATTTCAGTGTGGCAACCCAGTTATTCTATATTTTCAAGGATACTTTTCATTAGAAGAGGGTAAAACACTGACTGTGCATAATTTAAATGCAAGGGATATGCTCTGTGTCTATTTTTTTTAAGGAGAAAAAAAATACAAGTTATATAGCATGTAAGTGAGCTGAGAATAGTCCAAAGTGGCACTATTATATCTTTTAGGGGTTTTGAGCTCAATAAAACAGATGTCCTGTATTTACCAAATTGCTTTTAAAATGTTGTTTATGAGGAAAGGGGAAAAATATGCAAACAGTTTAACATTTTGCCCCCTGGCATTTTTGAAGTACATTTCTACAGCAACGCATTTTATCTTGTTCACATGGATGAGCCAGCAAGACCAAACTAATATCTGAAACTTACTACCTTGGGGTGTTTTTCCCCCTTTTTTTACTGCTCCCTGACAATAATAAGGATTTAATTTAACAAGTCAAGGGGCAGATACAAAGCTTCAAAACATTTTTCATTGCTCTTGAAATGACAGGGCATAAGACAGATGGCCATATCTTTTCAAGGCGGGTCACCCCCCCACACACACCCCACGGTGTCATACGTCTACTTAACCGCAACTATAAAATGATTCACTCCTGCCTTTGCTTTTGGGGTTTCCAAATTTGGAGGTCAACAAGTAAGTTTGGCATTGCATAATTCAGGAAGGGATTGATTCTCTCTCACTCTTCTTCTTCTGGGACCTGATTTTAGAGTAGTGCAAATTCAGCACTGGCCATGGCCCAACACTTCTGTTTTACACGTAAGAGTTTCCATGTGGCTCCGAATACAAGTACCATTCCTTTCTAGAAATGGAGGAGAGCTCTTCCTATTTACCACTGAGGAATCAGTGCACACAATAATCTTGTAAATCTTTCCACCATACCTGCACTCTGCACAAAGATTACCGTAATACGGTTCTGGATTAGAAGATGTCAAATTATACAGGGGACGACAAGGAGAAAGGGACGACAGAGGATGAGATGGTTGGATAGTGTTCTCGAAGCTACGAACATGAGTTTGACCAAACTGCGGGAGGCAGTGGAAGACAGGGGTGCCTGGCGTGCTCTGGTCCATGGGGTCACGAAGAGTCGGACACGACTAAACGACTAAACAACAACAACTCATATATAGAAATGTGTTCCTTCGGCAAACAGGCAAACAGGCAGTGGCCGCCCTTGATCCCAAAATAAAATGAAGAGAGGTGCTGACTCTACTTCTTTAGTCATCTTCCCTAAGAGAGTCTCCAGAACAGGAGAGACTGCCGCGTTCGCTAAAATGTCTTTTGATTGGAAAACTCCTTGTGGCACTTCGATTATACAAGGAACTCAAAGCATTAAAGAGATGCAACATCACAAATAGGTATTTGTAAGGGTTTGTCAACTCCAATGAAGTGATCTGTTTGTCGACTCCCTTTTCCATGCACATCTGCAACTGCTCGCTACGTGGGGGCAGAGAGGACGGTGCCATTAAAACAAAAGGGGGACCTTAATGTGACCTTTGCAGCAAGGGATAAAATGTATTGATTGGTTGCTGCTGAAGGACATCATTAAATTCTCTGTGTTTGATTTCATTTTTTCTTCTCTCCCCTCTCCCCTTTTCTTTCTTTTATTTATTATTTGGTTGCCTGGCAGGCATATCAGTACTGACTAACCCTGCCAGTTCAACTATTAAAGAATTTATCTCTCGGAGGAGGCCTGATGTAAACATGATAATCTGTTTGGCGGCCCTTATGATGGAGTATGAATAAAACATATGACAACACAGTTTGAGCACAGGAGCTTACTATCTGTTACAAAGCAGAATGTCTGGATGCTCCTTGAAGGCCTTCCATGGTTAATCCCAGAGGACTAATCCTTTGTTCTTCATATCAGTTCACCTACAAGGGGAGTGGTGAATTCAACCCCACCACCACTTTTACTTTTCTTCAATTAAATGATAATGTCCCGTTCAAGAGCAGCTAATGGGATAAAGCTAATGGGATAAGCTAAGAGGAATTGGGCCTGACAATACTTTTCTCTTTCTATTTTCTCTTTCTTCTGTTTTGTGGTTCGAAGCAAGAGCATTTCTCTTAGGACTCTGTGGGTACGTAACCAGGGCCGGCTCTAGGGGTAGTCTGGGTGGTGCCTGGGCGGGGGCCCGGTAGGGGGCGCCGCGCGCTGCGCCCGCCCACCAGCCGTGGCAAGAAACGGAGCGGGGCAGGGGCGCCGGAGCGATCTCCGCACCACGGCGCCAGGGCGTCCGACGTGCTTGAGACGGCCCTGTACGTAACCCAAAGAATAACTGTGTTTGCAGGGAATCAAGCTTGTCTCTTTAGTTCATTTCCATTTTCCATCTGTAATTTGATTGTGAGCCATGTATTAACTAGAATGTATCGTCAGTTTAGAACCGGTCTTTTCCACGTTCTGTACTGTATTAAAGAGCTAGTTTACTGCAACGGCCAGAAGACTGGTTGGGTGAGGCTGTGGCTCATTTCTTGCCTTTTCTGCTTTACAGTGGTAAATTCTGTGCCCCCAAGGAGAATCCAAAAATTCAGGTAGCTGTTTAAAAATATATAGAAACTACAAGAATGAAGGTTAAACTTGTAAAACATGCTGAGCTTTAATAAAAGCTCTTCGACCAGCAGAAATACAGTCTTAACAGGAAATGAAAGCTATCTTGCAAAAAAAAAATGGCACCATTTAATTTACAGGTAGGTAGCCGTATTGGTCTGACGTAGTCATTGGTATGACCTTTCGTGTGCATGCACACTTCTTCAGATACAATGTGCATGCACATAAAAGCTCATACCAATGACAAACTTAGTTGGTCTCTAAGGTGCTACTGGAAGGTATTTTTTAAATTTTGTTTCAACCATTTAATTTGTTAGCGTGAGGGAGACACTCCACTGAAGAAAGGAAAACTGTTTACAGCATCTGCTTCGTTGTTTCCTCATCCTTTGACTTCCTCCATGCTATTCTTTCCCAATCAATAGAACCAGAATGCCTCCTTATAAGACGCGTAAGCAAAGAGAGTCCCCCTTAAGCAGATGATATCATTGCTCCTACCATGAAAAATGGTCCTGCAGCTGCTCCCTCTTGTGCTGTCCTTCTGCACCTAAGCCACAAAGTACACTTTGGCTAGGTACGCATTAGCGGCTTAAAACACAGCAGCAGGGTCATTCTCCCACCCCACCACACATGTTTCAACCACATTGCATGGGTCAGGGATGTCTTCACCCGATGTGCAGTACCCTGTTTGTTTTCCCTGTGCCTTCAACTACCCAAATGCCTATTCATGAACCTGTCATCAGCGCATGTCGCAAATGTACACATCTCACATTGACTGCAAAGCGATTGTGGTTTATGTTATTGAATCGGATGGACTCCAGTTCGATGGAAAACAGGTCAAACTGCCGCATTTCTCAAGAAACTACAGGGTAGGTATGGATTGTGGCTAATGCCACGCATGCATGGCTTTGAAACACCAGCAGTGGGAGCTCACTGGACCCAGAGAAAAGGGCAGCGCATACACAGCCTTAGTACAGCCCATTGGTATGGCAAACTAAGGCCCGGGGCCCAGATCTGGCACAATAGCTTTCTTAATCCAGCCCGCAGACGGTCTAAAAATCAGCGTGTTTTTACATGAGTAGAATGTGTCCTTTTATTTAAAATGCATCTCTGGGTTACTTGTGGGGCATAAGAATTCATTCATTTTTTTCCTCCAAAATATAGTCCGGCCCCCCCAAGGTCTGAGGGATGGTGGACCGGCCCCCTGCTGAAAAGGTTTGCTGACCCCTGGTCAGCCACTATCCTCTCCACCTCTGCCCCCACATGCAATATAAAGATACGGTACTTCTGACCAGCCTTTCAGGATGTTTGTGACATTCCTTGAAACTGGGGTATGAAACTGGTGCGGCAGCAGTGACTAGGAAATTGAGCTAGGAATTAGGAATTCTCTCATTCAAATCACGGTTCTGCCATAAACTCAGTTGGAAATAAGGTCACATGTTTGAAGCATTCTGGACACCCCAAATGCATATTATGAACCTCGAATCCTGACAGCATTCACGAGTAATGCTCTTTTGGACTACATAATTGTTCTAAGCATCAGTTTATGTGTTGTATCACGTTTGGAAATACGTGTTGAATCACTTCCAAGGCTGAAAATCATGTGGATCTCTACTGCGGTTGTTGTTTTTAAATCACCTTCTCCTATATAAATTGTGTGAATCTACCCACTAATAAGAATATTCTGTAACTGTAAAATGAGCACGTGGAACATTTGAGTTGCCACCCTTTGTTTATTTGATAAGCCTGAAGGTTCTGTAACTAAATATATTGGTTTGCTTATGCAGAATTTTAACGTTAGGATCCTGCTTTATGCAAGTGAACTTTTCCCCTCAATTAGCTTTAATTCTTAAGACATAAGAAATCAGATCCAGGACTACAACAAACTGAGCAGAAATCAGAGTCTTGGCAGGCCCATGCGGTCAAACCTGTTCCTGGTTCAGGTAGATAAACGAGCATGGAATTGTTTAATGCAACCTTTTCGGTATAACAAGAAAACTATTGTCTTTATATTTTGAGTTTGTTTTTAAAAGCCTGGCTGTTTAAAAAGAAAAAATGCTTATAGCACATTTTTTCCCTGGGAAATCTCTCCCTTTATGTACCAGCTTTGGCCATTAATCCTCTAATTATGTTCCTGCATAGATATAATTTTTGATCTTGGGCACAAGGAACCGTAAAAATAAAAGTTTTTCTATAAAGGCTGCTTTATACAAGCACCCAACAGCTGCTATTGGTCAAACAACTTTCTAGGGACTGTCTCTTCTCCATCAACAGCTCTTGTATAAGCCACAAATGCTACATTGTACAGAACCGATTCTTGTTCCACAGTGGCTACGTGATTTCTTGCTGCCCTTAATCAGAGGCCTTTATTACATGCTAAATATGGCCGCCATTCTGCCGCACACAGTTCCCAACATGCAAATTCCAATGAAATTAATGCATGCTATATTCATGCAGCCAGGGTTACAGCCAGGGTTTTTATCAAAAGGCAATATTTTTCATATAGACAAAGGTCTTGGAATGTGCCATTGTTAAAATCAGGGATTCACATTTCCCCATCTAACTACTGTGACTTTGCGTAGTGGGGTGGCGTGGGGCTCAGTGCTATAGGCACTTAATGAATCTCAGTGCTATAGGCCTTAACGAACCCCAAATTTCAGCAATATGGGGCTTTCTGTGTTGAAGCAATAGGAGTGTACGGTACATGTGCCTGTGTAAGCAGTAGTTGACCTCTACAAATCAAGTGTGTACACTTTCAAAACATGTACGTGTTAGGGGCAGCTTGTACCTGTGTTCAGTGTAAGGTGTGAGCATCCAGGGTAACTGTCACAGTGGCCGGAGTGGACTACTTCAGAGTAACGACGCTACGCAGCTCTGCATTTTATTCTTTTATTGGTGCTGCGTATTTACAGTGCTCAAGTCATTGCTATTTACACGGAGCGATGTTGTCAGTCGGTTTCAGAACCTCCTAATGGCTTTTGGCGCGTCTTTCTCCAACACAAAAGCTTTGGCAGACCCATCCTCTTGCCCCTCCTCTTCCTGCGTAATTCTGGAGTTGGGGGGATGGGTCTTCCCCCCTTACTTGCCCCTTCCTGTCCCACCTGGGACCCTGGCTCCTCTACCTTGCCTGAGCCTCGGACACGACTTCCTGCTTCCCCACTGGAATCGGAACTCTCCCTGCTTTCCCCTTTGCTCGGGGACGGGCTTGAACTCAGGAGGGGAGGGACTTCGCGATATCCCCTGTCCCTCACATCCACCCCCCTCCCAAGCTCTCCTTCACCCCTCCCCAGGCAACCCCAAGTAAAACGCCGCTTGCATTGGGGCAGACTCCAGATCCCACCCCAATCTGTGCACCAGCATGGTGAATTTCGCCCAATACGCGCGAACTGTCATATTTCCTTGGCGTAAATTATGAAGTTCCTCCTTAGTCTGGTCCATATGACTATCGGACGAATACATCGTTTTCAAACCTTCTAGAAATAGTTTGACATTCTTCATGCAAGGATTCCTTGTGGCAATTAACGGTCTTAGCCACTCCCTGGCCGCCCCTGTAAGGTGCTCCACAATAAACGCTACTCTGTGCTCATCATCAGGGAACTCATCGTGGTGCAGCTCAAGAGCATACACAATCTCAGTCTCAAAGCCCTGAAACTCCTTCGGGTCTCCATTGAACTTGCTTACTAGGGTCCCGGCTCTCCTTCCTGGCAGCACTTGGACTTGGGGTGCCCCTCCCGCCTTGTTTTTCTCTGCATCCAGCTTGTTTTGGAGGTCTACCGCCACCGCCCTTAAATGCTGCTCTTTTTCCTGGAGCTCTCTCACCTGTTCCGCAAGTTGTAGCCGGTCGTCCTGGACCTTCTTAGTCTCCTCTTTAGCTGCCTTCAATTCTCCCTGCGCCTGCAGCGACAGCTGTTGCAGTTCTAGCTGGGCTTGCTCAGCGATCTGCCGCCACTTCTCCGCCTCTGACACGCTCATCCCGGCAACTCCAAAGTAGCCCAAAAATGATTAGGAGGTTGCTGTCACAGTGGCCGGAGTGGACTACTTCAGAGTAACGACGCTACGCAGCTCTGCATTTTATTCTTTTATTGGTGCTGCGTATTTACAGTGCTCAAGTCATTGCTATTTACACGGAGCGATGTTGTCAGTCGGTTTCAGAACCTCCTAATGGCTTTTGGCGCGTCTTTCTCCAACACAAAAGCTTTGGCAGACCCATCCTCTTGCCCCTCCTCTTCCTGCGTAATTCTGGAGTTGGGGGGATGGGTCTTCCCCCCTTACTTGCCCCTTCCTGTCCCACCTGGGACCCTGGCTCCTCTACCTTGCCTGAGCCTCGGACACGACTTCCTGCTTCCCCACTGGAATCGGAACTCTCCCTGCTTTCCCCTTTGCTCGGGGACGGGCTTGAACTCAGGAGGGGAGGGACTTCGCGATATCCCCTGTCCCTCACAGTAACCAAACCTGTATCCATTATTTGTACATTTTTAAAAAATCTCACTGGAAGCATAGTAAGTGTCCAGATAAAAGCAGATTGCCCCATTTAACCATCTGTTCAGCATACACTACATAGTCCATGCTGGATGAGGTCAGCCATTCCATGACTGGTCAGAGGCGGACAGTGCAGTCTGAAACAGCTACCTGTGTATAGCACACAGGCATTAACAACAACAACAACATCCAGAGAGTATATGAGTTATCTTAATTATCCCTGTAGTCTTGTATAGGTCAACAGTATTAAAAAAAGGATATTTCCCAATGCGCGCGCGCACACACACACACACACACACACACATGTCAAAGCCTTCATTATCCAAATTGTGAATCTGGGGCTGGTAACATTTGCCCTTGTGCACTTCCTGAGGGTTTGTTGTTGTTGTTGTTTCTTTGTTTCTCTGTTTGTTTGTTTTTAAGGCTGTTGCGCACAGCTACAGAAATACTTGTGCATGCGCCCGGAATAGAAAAAAGTTTTAATGGAAGGTAGGGAAGGAGAGAGTGGGGGGGGGAGCACAGCCCAGATACTTTCTGTCAAGCTCTGCCTACAGGTGCAGATGGAAAGTAGTGAAACTGCAATGAATATTACAACTGGAAGATAATGGGAATGCATGTAAATCACCTTCTGACAATACTGTATATCCCTGCATATAAGACTACTTTTTAACCCAGGAAAATATTCTCAAAAGTTGGGGGCCATCTTATACGCCGGGTCGTATTTCTTATACGGCGCGTATACCCCAAACTCTATATTTTAACTGGAAAAGTTGGGGGTCGTCTTATACGCCCAGTCGTCTTATACGCCGGAATATACGGGTAGTTTGGAATTACTAAATTAATTGTTGTAGTAGTCGTCGTAGTAACGTAAAAATCTGAATATTCCAATAACTTTGCTTCATTATCAGACTGTGATTGATCTCAGAGGTTTAGGATTTGAGCCACATAGGATTTGAACTGATCTCTGACCTCCTTCCTCCCTTATGTTAATCTGCAGAAATCAGGGGGTGGGTCAAAATCTGGCTCATAATATAAACTTCATAATATAAACTTAGGACCTCAGAGGGGAAATGTAATAAAACCTTCAGTATTGACTGCCAGTTCTTTTCATTTATTTCTTTTTCTCCTCCTGCTTTTTTCGGTTTTTGCTTAAGAACTTGTGTGGTCTCTTTCAGGTTGCGTTTGGTGGGGGGAATCAGTATATTTTGTCAACAGGATAAATTTATTCTCTTTGTTTCTTAGTTTCAGTCAAAATGTGACTGACTGCCCCTGACTCACACATTCAGATGTCAGGAGAGTGCCAATAATAGTCCCTCTCCACCCTTTACATCTGGGCACTCGAGTTTCATATTTTGCTTTGCTTCCCTTGAAGAAACGTATTTATTGTTTATTTATTTTCCACCTTCATGGATGTTGGAAGACCTTTGCAGTTCAGCTGCCAAAAGTGTACGCCGTTAGCCTGCTCTATTTAAAGGTAACTTGGCTGTCTGGGTAGCACCAGCTGTAGTGGTTCATGAATCAAACATGCAGCACCGTGTGACCTCACAAGGCGGTCAAGCATATGCTACTTCCTCTTAACACACCTCTTCATCACATGACAAAATTTGCCCCCACAAGTTGTGGTGTTCGCCGCCAACTTGAGCAGCTTTAGAAGAGGATTCAACAAATTCATGGAGGATAGGAATAATACCAATGGCCATTGGCCATGATGGCGGTGTTCTACTTCCACTGTTGGATGTAGTACCGGTATGCTTCTGTATTCTAGTTGCAGGTGGGAAGAGGGCAACTGCACTCAGATCCCGGGTTCTGGGCTTCTCATAGGCGTCTGGTTGGCTGCTGTTAGAACTGGATGCTGAACCAGATGGGCCTTTGGTATGATCTAGCAGGACTCTTAAGTCCCTCCCACGCTTTCTTCCTCTATTGCTAGCTCACACCCAATCCAGCAATCCCCTGAATTTTTATCAGAAATTGTTGGGGCTTTCAATGCAATGATAAGCTTCATTTACTACTACTGCTGCTACTAGAAAGTGGAGCTAACCAGGGTAGTGACAGACCTCCAAGTGTCCCTATTCTCCAGGGACAGCCCCAGATTTATAGAAGCCATCCTGGTTTCTGATTTGATCCCAGAATGTCCCGCTTTTCCCTAGGTATTTTCAGCAGAGGAGTGTTGAAGGATATGGAGCTACGTGACTGCCGAGCCAAGAAGATAATTAGCTATACAAACTTCAGAAGACATCTGAAGGCAGCTCTGCATAGGGAAGTTTTTAATGTGTATTTTTTTCTTTTATGTTTTTATATATGTTGGAAGCCACCCAGAGTGGATGGAGCAACCCATTTATATGTGTGTGGTATAAATTTAATAACAACAACAACTACTACTACTACCACCACCACCACTACTATTCTGGAGTAAAAGGTAAAGGTAAAGGGACCCCTGACCATTAGGTCCAGTCATGACTGACTGGGGTTGCGGCGCTCATCTCGTGTTATTGGCCGAGGGAGCTGGCGTACAGCTTCCAGGTAATGTGGCCAGCATGACAAAGCTGCTTCTGGTGAACCAGAGCAGCACACGGAAACGCCGTTTACCTTCCCGCTGTAGCGGCACCTATTTATCTACTTGCATTTTGACGTGCTTTCGAATTGCTAGGTTGGCAGGAGCTGGGACCGAGCAACGGGAGCTCACCCCATCATGGGGATTCGAACCACCGACCTGCTGATCGGCAAGCCCTAGGCTCTGTGGTTTAACCCGCATCGCAATTCTGAAGTAGTATGTCCCTATTTTCATTAGAGAAATGTTGGAGGGTATGTAGTGAGGATGGTGCCATCTTTTCCATCCATTAATTGTACTTCAGAGTTCAGTCACAGAATACTCTGTGGTTCAGGCAAGACAGCCACCCAGTTGGCTTTCAACACACTTTTTATTCTTTAGGGCAGGTTTATAAACAAAATGTGATGGTGTTCTTAGGTTCCAGTGTTGTGAGGAAATTCGGCCATAATCACACTAGTGTTTGTGTCCCTGGTTTACGGTTTAAAGAACGTCTATGAATGCCCATAACATTGGAGTGTCCATACATGAGAAGTTATAAGAATTCCATAGATGTACTCGGCAAGAAAATTGAGGGAAAGAAAGACCCCCAAGGTGGGTTCCTATATACTCATGGATTGTCAAAGTTGACATGCAATATACAGAGTAGTTTTAAAAAGAAAGAAAACACACCCCACCCAAAAGGAGAAACAGTGGGAGTTGTAGAGCAGGCATCCTCAAACTTCGGCCCTCCAGATGTTTTGGACCACGATTCCCATCTTCCCCGACCACTGGTCCTGTTAGCTAGGGATCATGGGAGTTGTAGACCAGAACATCTGGAGGGCCGCAGTTTGGGGGTGCCTGTTGTAGAGCTACATGCATGCTGGCTTCATCCTGGTTCCACCTTTGGCAGTGGAGATCCAGGTGCAGATATGAGCTCTAGGCCGACTGGGGCAGACTGACAGACAAGGTGAATGAAAGATTGTGGGGAAATGATAGCTGCCTTCCTTTGTCTTCTTACTCATTCTTCTCTTCCAACACAAGCAACTTTCTCATTTTAATTAAGGTGAAGCTGCACCATCCTGGTGGATTGATTTGATTTGATAATTGCAAGATTATTTGCAGAAAAGTGTTTCCATGTGTCTCTTACATTCACTTTGTTGGGTGTGTGTTTGTGTTTTTAATTGAAGAGCTTTGGCTTTGCTACCTGGCCAGAGAGCTTCCCTTGCAGTGTTATTGCAACCACAAATAAACCCTCAAATCTTTTAAAATGCTATATAAAAAGGTAAACCTTCATATGAAGTGAAGTACAAAAAGGTGGCTTCCTGCTTATCAACCTGCGTACAGGATTGGGGGTGGTGGTTGATGGGGAGAAATCATCCACTTAGGCTTCATTTCCTTTGACAACTGTATCCCACACCCTTCCTTTTCACATATTCATTTAGTCAGAGATGTAGCAATGTCTTATCTTCCTTTGGGTTCATACAGGATGCTGTTTTGATATTCAGAGACACAAGAGGATTTCTTGTTAATTTAATTCATGATAGGAGTACAGTACTAAACTTGATCAAAATGAAGAGCTTTGGACCTGTATGTGCATAAAATGGGTCCCTTCCAACTCTACAATTCTGTGATTCTATGAATATTGTTTGTTTGTTTGTGTGTGTGTGTGTGTGTGTTATACAGAGAGAGACGCAGGCAGGCAGGCAGAGACAAAGAGAGGACACATTTTTATCTCACCCTTATTCACGTGAACATCCACAGTCCTCCTCCCATACTATTCTCACCCCAACCCTGTGAAGTGGATTAGGTCAAGACTGGCCCGAGGTCCCTGGTGAAATTTGTGGCTGGATCTCCCTGCTCCTTGTGCAACAGCCCAAATACTGCATCGCTAGCCATTCTGAAAGTTCTCGCTCAAAGAATGGTTTAATAACTGAATAAATATCACAGTCTGGATGAAGAAGAAGCTATCAATAGTAACATGAAAATTGATAGATGTTAATCATTAATTACTGAATTAAATCATTAATTGTTTATGTAAAATGTAGGCTGGACAAGGTAACTGTTAGGTGGATCTACATCTGGTTGACTGATCAAACCCAAAGAGAGCTTCCTCGGGTGGTTCCTTATCATCCTGGGGGAAAAGGAACAAGTGGAGCACCTCGGAGTTATGTCCTAACTTATTTATAAATGACTTGGATGAATTATTATTATTTTAACTTCTATACCGCCCTATAACTGAAGGTCTCAGGGCGGTTCACATAAAATATAAAATACGTAAAGTCAAAACAAAACCAGCAACCCAATGAAAAAACTCCAAAAGAGCCAGAATTTTTAAACAGGGTATAGGATGTAAATCGAGTCAGGCAAAGGCCTGGTTGAAAACGAACGTTTTTGCCTGGTGCCTAAAGGTGTATAGTGAAGGCGCCAGGCGAACTTCCCTGGGGAGAGCATTCCACAGACGGGATGAAGGTGTTGAGGAGGAGATCGTTTTAACAGAAGAATTATAATGTTCTTGTTTAAACCTGAAACAGTGTTTCTGACAGAATATAAGTGCTGTGCTTTTAACAGTGAAACCATCAAGTTTTATCCCTCTTTGAGTGCTTATTTGTATAAATACAGTTTTCCATCATGCCTCAGCTTTACAGTAATTTATACCTAGTTCAGAGAAGAAGTTGTCAGAGGAAACCCCAGTATCAAGAGCCCTTGCTATGCTATATGCTACCACATAGGGAATCCCTGATTTCCAGGTTGTTTTAGACAGGAACTGAGCAAGGTTTAGTTTTTAAAACCAGACTTGGTCATGTTGCCCTGCTTCCATCTTCACTGAGGGCAGATGTCACAAGTGCAAGAGCACCAGCATCATTCACAGCTGCCATAGAAACAGGGCTTGCCCTCTTTTACTGAGCAGAAGGAGCACCAATGGCCTTGCAGGACCAAGATTCAACAGCATACTGCCTACATACTGCCATGTTTTGGCCACTGTTCTTGGGGAGCGGACCAAACCGCTCAGACCAGCCTCTCCAAAGCAGTCTCTCAAACTGAAGGTCACCTTGCTAGGATCCAAATGAGAACCGTGGCACTCCATCTCGGTTATGCACTTTGTGTCTTTAAGTTTCTTTCCATACATCATCATTATCATCATTACCATTATAATTACCTATTGTTCTCTGAACTGCTTTGTCTCTTCTCTATTGTGGCTATCATACGATTCTCCTCCACCCGCCTTATTTCTTGAAATGAGATTAAATGGATATCTCTCTTGCATTTAACAATTCTAGGTTCTTGAGCACCTTATTATGAAAGGCCGCATTGTAGCTTGTGCACCTGCATGGTGATTAATGAGAACAAAAGCTTTGGGAATAGTGATTGCTTGATAGCGGTAGCTACTCAGAAAGCTTAGGTTGCACAAAACATTGTGAAGTTGAACATGACATTGCACTCAGCTTCTTGTAGCACAGAAGGTTAGTGTATTCTTGTTTCAGAGGGTTGGCGGGAGCCAGTTTGGCAGCACAGCCCATCCAATGGATGAATAACATCATTGTCCCATAAGTCCTACAGGATTTCTTCTCCTATATCCCCAATAAAGTCTGAAGGGATGGAGAGAGCAGTAAAGGATACGAGGGATTCCTGAGGCAAGTAAAGGAAGAAGCAGGAGCAAAGTCTGGTTCTGATCAGATGACGCAGTTTACCCAAGGGCAGAACTAGGGTTGCCATACGTCCAGATTTTCCTGGGATTCCAATGATGTGGGGGGCGAGCTAAACAACTTTCCCAAAGTTTTACTTCTTGAAATATGGCAACCCTACAGGACACATATGGAAGGATCAAGCTCAGTAAAACTGTTGTGCTGAAAGGTTGTACCGCATAGCACCTGTGCAGTCAAACAGGCACATTATTTATTAGGCCTGGGTGTGAAGGACAGTGGCCCATTCAGTTCCATTTTTATTCATTATGACGTTTGAGGGAGAGGGTCAATGGTGATGTAAAAGAGCACAATATTAAGGAGAGATTTGAAAACAATTATAACAAATGTGAGTAATGAAACACATGTGGTTTAAATGAATGATAACAAAATGAATGCTGTTTTAAATAATGAAAATGAATGGAATTGTGAAACAAAACATATTATTGCACACCACTCTTGTCATCACCGCAGTGTGCTGCAAAAGCCTGGGCAGTGATAAAGAGATTAGATAGTCATAGACTGAAACGGAGGTCAAGGAATGATGAATCAAGCGGAAGGACATCTACAACTAAATTGAGGACTGACTTGAAAGTGCTTCTCAGAAGGTATATGGATTAAATACTTCCTGCCTGGTAGGTCCCAATTCTAGTTTTTGCTCTTGTTGTTTGGCAAAGCCGTCCTTTCTCCCCAGGCTCAATCACAGAGCAATCGGGTCAGTGGGTTTATTTGCAGAGACCCATATTCACCATATTGCAGAGCAGTTATGGACATGGTGTTATGGACTGCACCAGCTGGTGCACAGTTCACTAAGGACTAGTCACCACTATGCAGTTGGTTTGGTGGGGAGCACTTACCTTTGGGAGGCCCCTGAGTGGATGGTCACCCTAACTGCAGTCTGTTGGCATAATCAGGCAACCACCCTTTCAGTAAGCATGTGCTTGAATTGTGAGGTCTGAAAAAGCCATGTCTCCTGCTATGGAAAGGCAAAGACAAAATGGCCCCTTCCCATATGATGGCAGGCAGCAGTTTTGTCTTACAGCCTCACCAGTTGAAATAGCCATGCCACTTAAGCATGGCTTTTTTTCACTACGGGCTTATTTCTACCCACTTTTAAGTCATAGCAAGTCTCCACTGAGTTCATTCCAGCCCATAGATGCATTTTGTAGGAGGACAGATCTGCCCCCCCCCACCTCCTGATGAATATCGGCTTATTCTAACATAGAGGTGGGCTTTTTTTACTGGGAACACCCATGTCGCAGAACACTCTCTCTGCTGAAATGTAAGAGGCCCCTTCGGTATCAACATTCTGCTGACTCTTGATGACACACCTATTTTTTTAAATGTTTAATTATTATTATTTTCAAATTTCTATGGCACCCTTCAACAGAGGATCACAAGGCAGTTTACAATATTTAAAAAACAGAAACATTCATAACATGGTAACAAACAAAAACAACAACCCCCTCCCCCCCCATTTTGAAAAGCCACAGGTGGTTTAATGAGCCAAAGGCCTGGGAGAAGACAAATATTTGCGCCTGACATTCCCCTGATCTCCTAACATGAACCTCCAGCTTTGATTGTTTTAATTGTTGCTTTAACTCTTTTAATTGCCATGCTGTTTCAATGGGATGGTTTTATTGTGCATTTTAATTGCAGGTGCTTTATTTAATGCTTTGATTAAATTGTCTTATTGTGTATTTTAATTATGCCCATTTATAGGATTTTGCAATTGGCTTTATACTTGTAGAGTGCTTAGAAGCCGCCATGGCAATTATTGGTATATTCATATTATTGACATCATCATCATCACAACCACCGCCACCACCATCATTGTATAGAGGTACTCCAAGCCATTGTATCCACAGAACAGTCCCAAATATAAGGAGAGAGAGAGAGAGAGAGAGAGAGAGAGAGAGAGAGAGAGAGAGAGTGAGAGAGAGAGAGTCCAAGCACTACAATACTGTTGAAAAGATCTGTGAACAACTACCACAAATAAATGGGCAGCACTTGCCCATTGTGGGGTGCTTTTTCAACTCCTTTGCAACAAGACTAATGCTAATAAATGCTGGATAAGATCAAACCGCCCAGTTAAGGTTCTTTACGCTCCAGCTGAGAAACGTCTTCAGGCAATTTGTTGCTTCAGTTGCAGCAGGACTCGGTTGGGGGTTTAAGAAAGAGCTAGTTACAATTAGTAACTAATGCAGATCCTGTGCTTACATGCTTTAGAGGTTCTAATGGCTAAAGGCATATCAAAGAAATGGCTTTAATTACTGCGCTGCTTCCTTCCTCCCTCCACTCCATTTGCTCTTTCTCCATCACCTTAACCTGTCTAGAATACACAGCAGAAGTCGCAACAAGTGCACCGTATCCTTCTTTACCGAGAAAGGGACATGATACATGGCCAAATAAGGGTGTGACTCCCCCCCATTAATTCTCTGCTCAAATAGATCCCTGCAAATCCCTGCAGAGATTAGGAGAGACTCTGATAGCAGTTAATGGACAGCAAGGGAAAGTAAACAGAAAAGTGTTTCTAATGGTGGAGACTGGGGCAGATGAGGAAAAGAGCAAAAGGATTGTTTGGGATAACAGAATTGCCCAAGGAATTTGTGCCAAATGGCACATGGTAAGATAGAGACCTCTTTACAAGAGGGGACCAATGGCATGAGTGGAATGTTCAAAAGGGAGGGGGCGCATATTGGCAAGCTTTGCATGATCTGCATGTCAAAAGCAACTTGCACTGCATAGAGGAAATGCCTTTCTATTAAGCAACAACAAAAGACCTCTTATAAACAAAGTGCTAGGGGCTATGCCATTGTTCTCCTTCTCCACAGCTTTGAAGGCAGGTACATGGCATAAAACAAAACCCCTTCCAGACACTCCAGCATAACAAAGGGAAGCAAATTGTGTTTAATGAAAACAAGCACATCAGAGGGACTGAAATCAAGAGCCAGCAGAACCCAAATTCTCCTTCGTGAATATATATTTTTCAACACTAATGATAATCAGGATACCAGATAGTGGTTTTCCTGTGGCTCACACTGGCTAGAGTCTAGACCATGGGTAGGCAAACTAAGGCCCGGGGTCCGGATCCGGCCCAATCGCCTTCTAAATCCAGTCCACGGACGGTCCGGCAATCAGTGTGTTTTTACATGAGTAGAATGTGTGCTTTTATTTAAAATGCATCTCTGGGTTATTTGTGGGGCATAGGAATTCATTCATCCCCCCCCCCCCCCCGAAAAATATAATCCGGCCCCCACAAGGTCTGAGGGACAGGGGACCAGCCCCCTGCTGAAAAAAATTTCTGACCCCTGGGCTAGACCCTTAAAGTTTCCAGTTGTTTGCACCCTTTCAGTAACAGAGGTTATGATTGGATGATTTGGTGTTTCTAGCTTCACCCACCAAAAAACCAAACGTGAACATTGTTGGAAGAAGTGGGCATAGAGGAAGGGGTTAATTTATTTCGTGGGCACAAATCACCCCATGTCTGAGATAAGCCAACTGGTGCATGATCAGTCAAGCCAGTTGCTGTGGCAACTGCCCAATGCCGTCTATATAAGTGGATAAGACAGATCAGCTCAGTGGTCTGGGCTCAGTCCACAGGCACGGAGTTGAAGTCTGTGTTAGATCTTGAAGCTGGAGCAACACATATACTTTGCCCTTGTATCTGTATCTACAAAGCCTACAAGCTGTATGTATATATCAATGTCCTGTACTGTATTACTGAAGCCTTATATTCTGCAGCAGTAAACTATTTTGGACCTTAAGCTCCCTCTGTGTGGTGACTGGAACTGGGGGCAACTTCTGCTAGGTGGATATCTCACCCCAGATTCCCAACAAAAAATCACTTCAATTCTAGTGTTAGCATATGATCCAAATGCACTTGCTCACGTCCTATTTGATTTATATAGTATCTGAAGTATTGAACGGATGCCTACCTTTCCCTGCTAATATGAACTGAACAAGCTTAAGATAAATAGCTCATTTGTTGCAGTTCAGCAGGAAACAGATTGGTCAGGATGTTTAAGTGGACTTGATAAATGTCATTAGAAGAAGGGCAAAGAAATGAGGTTTAATCCAATGACGAGTGTTTTAAACTTGGCAGAATAGACATTTAGCCAATTTACAAGTGTTGAATACTGTTTGAAATGCCATATCACTAATGTTAACAGGGAGATCTTCATTAGCACAAGGACGGGGTAGGGGAAGGGCCACACTTCAAGAGGGCTGGCATAATCTGCAATTATTGATCCAGCATGTTTACCCTTTTCACATTTGTAGAAGTAGCATACTCAGGTTTGATAGTTGGGCTTATATTTTTAGTTCAATGCCTTTTTCAGTCCAGGAAATGGGAAGCATCTCTTAACACCGAGACCTCCAAATATTCAAAATAGCACAACAACACTCCCTATCATTAGCAGTAGGAATTTTTTGCCTGCTTAGCACTGATAAAACACCTGCCTAGCACTATTACCTGCCATCTCACCATGTTTAAAAGGGAAAGTATTGTGTTAGTCAGCGGCCACGTAGATTTACACTAAACCTGAAAGTATTTTCTTTTGGGTAGATCATTTCCAGTTCAACCAAAGTGGGCCATGGAGACTTGAGCTTAGTTAGAAAAGGCCTCCCGCCTCCTCCACCCTGTCCTTTCCTTTATTTCTTTAAGTTATCAGTCATTAGATAGAGACCAAAAATCGCAGCAGGAGACTTGTAAAATGGTTTTTGGGGATCCCTGGGGGCATTGCTTTCAGCCTTTTCATCAACCAACCTAGTCTCTATCATAAGTCTTATTTATAAGGAGGCTTTCAGGCAATTTCACACTGCTTTTCTCTGATGCAGCCCAAAAAAACATGTAAACCCAGGGGATTAGTAGCGACTTAGAGAGAAAATAGTGTAAAGTTATACCATGAAGTGAGCCCGTGCAGCTGGCTGGATGCACTTTCCCCCTGGGCTACTACCAGTGAGTGAAACCTATCTAAGTGGGTCCCCTCCCATCCTGCTGCTGTGCAGAATCCTTTGTGATATTGTGCTCTAGAATTGCTCCATCTCAGGAAGCAGTCAAGTCTTTAATGGATTGCAATGGAGAGAGAGAGGCAGGCACTGTCTAGGAATTGAAGTTTAAGTCCTTTCTTTCTTTCTTTCTTTCTTTCTTTCTTTCTTTCTTTCTTTCTTTCTTTCTTTCTTTCTTTCCAGCAGCAATTGGGCAACGCAAGTAAACAAACTGTTTGTTTGAGCTATGCCAGTTGGTAGTCCTCTTTGATTAAATTACTGACATGCTATAATATCCTAAAATGGGGAATAAATTATGGCATTAACCAGGGGGTCAAACTTGAGTCCCTTTTAACAACAACCAACAAAATTATACCAATTACATTGCTTTACAGCTAGGCCAGGCTGATAATTAATGAGACTGCAAATCACAGAGACTTAATTTTGAGAGCACATTTTCTCATTTATTTAATTTTGAGTACAACCAGCTGTCCAGTGCCTGACCTGCACATATTTCTGTACTTTATGTCTCATTCTTGCAAACTTAACCATCTCATAGCCATTCAGTCCAGCTTTTATGTTTAAATGATAATGGGCTTGCTAAGAGGGATGGGGAAAAAAAGAAAAGTAATTTTTGGAAATGCTTTAAGAGAACACACATGGGTAGGTGAAGATGACCAAACACAGAAATTTCAGTTCTTTCTCATGTTATAAATCCAGCATTCTGTTCCATGATAAGGCTGCTGGATTTTAAATACCCCTTATTCCTCTTCCCCCTAGTTATGCACGTGAGTGCATATGATGTCTGCTGCTAGATCCAGGTGACATGTTTATCAGGCATTCATCCTGATTCACTTGCTCAAAGCTTATGCAGAGCTTGGACTAGGTCTGGCCTTTAGTGAGCATTCATTTTTATTTGTTTGCAGGTCAATATTATAAGGCAATGAACATTCATCCTAATTTGCTTGTGCAGTGCTCATATGTCTTCCCATTAATCAGTCATTCATCCCACACTTTACAATGCATTTCACCCTCACTTTCCTAATTCTAAAAAAAAAAAAAAAAGTGGATCTGTTGTGCTAGGGCAACAGAGTGCTCGAATCCGTTTTAGTTGCACAAATTTACATTTCCAGCACAGTATGTACTTGAATTCCTTCTGTGAAATGCTGACAGTCTGGAGGTGACCTTCATCTGCCCATATTCATCTCCTTGTTACCTTTGGCTCTCGCTTTTGTGCCTTCCCTGCTTCCATTTGCCATTTCCTCCGCTGTTGTATCTGTGTTAGTCCTGTCGCAACAAAAGCAAGAAAGAGTGCAGTATTGAGACATCTATGCTAGTAAATGTATTGTAGAGTAATAGAAAAGAAACCTGCATGTACCAAATCAATTTGTTACTCTTTTCGGAGACACATGACTTCGGTGTTTGCCTCTCACTGTCACAATGTAGTCTATAAGCTCTCCAACCCAGACATCCGGTTTACTGTTTACGTTACTCTACTGTAATGCACCACCAACAATAGTGTTTGGACTGGCCCTACCATTAGATCGAGTGAGGTAGCCACTTCAGACAGCTGACTTGGGCCATACATTTTTTATTGGTTGTTTGAATGCCTACTGTGCTAGGGAAGGGAAGGAGGTACTTGTGGGATTTTCTGCCTCCAGTGCCAAAATAATGGGTGCTGCTTATCTCGCCCTTTCTGAACCACAGCCCACCCCATTTACCAGGGTCCCTAACCCTTGAGAGAGCTTTTTCAGAGAGGCTCAAGGGGAGCAGTGGGCAGGAAAGTCCCCTTCTACTCATGCCCTTCTGGATCAACCCAATTTTGTACTTTTCTATGGTTCTATGGTCCTTAAATACTTCTAACCCACTCCTTTGCACCCCTAGTTGCTTGCATCTCTTTTGTCAACGTTTGTGCTCCTTTTCGTTTTCCTAATTTGGATAAGACTTCCATTTTGCAAAGGAAGCCTTCCCTTTCCTTAACTTTGCACATTAACCACACAGACATCCTTTTGGATGTGATACCTTTCCTGCTCTGTGACATACATTATAGCAGAGCTTTTATCATTGTGATTTGGAATAATGCCCATACACACTTGAGAGATTTGACCCACTTGACATTACTTTGAACCCAACAGTCCTCTCATTGTTTTTGGAATTTTATCCGTTTCGAGTCAAGTGTGGCTCTGTTGGACGCTCTCAGCAATTTTATTTATTTCATTAAAAATAATAATGTCCACTTGAACTTGATAGCACTCCAGTTACAAAAATATCACACGGACCAAGTCCTGCTCATCACTTAAGATTAAGACTAGGGTCTGGCCAGTTCCATGACAAGGTGTTATTTAGAAACTTTACCTCTTTGTCATAACCAGAAGATGCACTTACTGCATCTATATGATGGCAATTGAAGTCGCCCAGTACTACAACTTCATCTCTTTTGGATACTTCCCTGATCTCATTCTCCATCTTGAGATCACACTGAGCATTTTTGGCCGGGGGAGGAAGAGTGCGCATATAATCCTGTCCTGTACTTTTAGGGGTTATTATTGCCCCCTACATTTGGGGGCGAAGTGGTTAAATACAGAGCAATGCAGGCACCAAATTAGGTTCTAAGTGGTTCTATTTCTGAGATTGCTCGTCAGCATGATTAAAGTGATAATAATTTCTATTTATCATTAATAATGCATTGGGAGGGGTGCGCTCGGCAAAAAGGTGGCTAATTTTTTTTTAATGACTCTGTTTTCAAGATGTACGCAGCTTTCCATGAAGCAATCTGCGGAACTTGTATGTAGGATGCAGCTGTGGAAGACTTTATTAACACCATGCAGGTGGGGCCTAATTTTAGTTCAGTCTCAAAGAGGGGGAATTGTTTCCCCTGTGATCGGCACAGCACCATAACATCAGCAAAGCTTGACAAGAAGTTGTTTACTTTACTGCATGTGCGTGTGTGCGTGTGCGCGCGCTTAAGGAGATTATACATGCCATTAATCAGGCAGTCTTTTTTATTATATTAATGGACCTAATGGAACAGTCTGTAACCTATGATACTCACATGTGGCACAAAGGCAATGCCATGGAAAATGTTCAGGAAATGAGCAGTGACTTCTAAATATAAGAGAGAAGGAGCTAATGAATGGGAGGAAGGAACATTGAGAAATACATCTGTTTGGCCATAAAAGACGCAGCACAGAATCAATCTAAGCTTTTAATGTTGATTCAAGCTACATATTGAATTGAGCTCCCTAGCTCTGGGTTTCCTTCAGTGAGCAGGCATTGGACCAGATGACCTATGAGGTCCTTTCAAAGTTGGCCGCTACCACAAAGCCACAAAGCTTGGTCTGTTAAGCCATACTGTGCTTGAGCTTCTGAATGGTGCTAGCAGGGGACAGTAGTCCATTGCAATGAATGAGGCAAAGGCCCACCAACCTCAGCCTTCCCTCAGCCAGCCTCTACCTGTCACTGGTCTTAGCTCCACCCATTCTGGGTCTCCCTGCCTTCCACTCTACCAAACCCAATGGGCAAGGGCAGCATGTCCCATTCTGCTGCTTGAGGCGAAATGAGAAGTGCCACCCTGCCTTGCTGCTGCAGCCACTGCTCCCACCACCAAACCTGCCACTGCACACTTTGCCTGTGCTGGATGGCTCCAATTCCAGACAAAATCGCACTGCCTTTGGGTGAGATCTTGCCTGAAATGGACACAATCTTGCCCAAAACTGTCACCAATGGCACTGCCACTTTGCCACCAGCACAGGTGCAGGGCAGACAGGGAGCCTGCAAGAATGCCACTAGGGGGAAGGTGTGTGTGTGTGTGTGTGTGTGTGTGTGTGTGCATGGAATACAATAAAAACCAGACCACTCTACAAACAAGAATAATAAAAAAGCAATAAATTAAAAAGTAAGAGAAGAGAAGAGAAGAGAAGAGAAGAGAAGAGAAAAGAGAAGAGAAGAGGGAATAACTATAAGGCCCTTTATATCATCTGTATCCTCTCACCTTACTTCTCAGCTTACTTCTTCCCCCAATCTCTCACCCTGGGAGACCCTTTCTACCCTGCAGGGACCACCCTGCTCCAACTGTCGCCTTCCTGTGTGTGTCCTCCTCAGTTCAAAGTAAAGGACTCTCCCCCGCCCCCATAACTTTTTAATGAAATGTTTTCAACATATAGTACAATAAAAACCAAACAGATCTACCTTGGGGGGGGGCTTCTGTCACCTGAGGCAGCGTCCTCACCCTGCCTAATGGCTAGGCAAGCTCAGCCAATGGGCACTGGCCACCGCTGCTCTTATGTATGAACCCAGGTGTTTTTTTTGTTTGCTTTTCCCTAACAAACTGACTTGCAAGCCAACAAGAAACTTTGGTTTAAGGCCAGCTAGTGTTTTAGTTTAAGGCTGGCTATGACCAACTAAACCCTTGTCCGTAGGTTCAGAGTTAACACTAAGCTAGCTCCTTTGTGGGTTGCACCTGGTCGCATGAGAAAAGGAGTTGGGAGTACTCATGCACAGTACGTCCAAATAAGCCAAACATCATGGCTTAGTTTTATGTGGCCTGCGGTTCTATGATTCATCACACAGAATGAAGTGGTAGCCTGGGATGGTTGAATTCCAGGCTTTTCCCACTTCATGCTACAGTATAGGGAGGTTTCTTTAAACACACACACACATTCGATTATTCAAAAATGCAAAACAACAAAAAAACACCTGCAGTCTCAAGTGGTAGCCCCCCTCAGTGCCCCCCCACCAGTGCCCGCTATGCTTTGAGTGATGGCAATGAGCACAACCAAACACTTCAATAATCAATCAATCAGTTTGCCAACCACAGTCCCATCCAGTGCATAGTGAAGTGTGTGGAGCTATTGGGGAAGAAACAATTCCTTCTTGCCCCCCTGTAGCAATCATTTAAAGCTCATGAGCTGCTCTTTGATTGATTACCTTTGCCTTAGTAATAAGAGTTTTACCAGGAGGGCAAAGGGAATGTTGCCCTTTAATCTTTGCCTCTTTAGTGAAGCAATGTAGGGATCTCCGCAGAATGCTACTCTTTCATTTCGCTTTTGACTTGGACTCTCAGGAGGAAATTAGCAAGGCTCATTTGAATTTACTTCAAGGAACAGCAGGGGTGTTTAGTTTACCTCATGCAACTGCTTCGTCAGAACCCAGAAAACTGACAGCACTCGGATGGGTAGGTGGCTTGTGAGTCTATGGCCAACTCACCTTCTCCCACACATCCAGGATTTGTGGGGTGAACTGAACTGCGGGAAGCACACCAAAAATATGTATGCGTTCTACAGTCTCAGCATGTTCCCTGCCCACTTGGTGTGTTTTATTTGGACACTTCCAGCTGTTAGCTGCCAGTACAGGCAAGCAAAGAGGGAAGAACCTCCCAGAAAATGGTACCTCGTGACTTTGGTGCTACAGTCTTTTTTTTTTTTTTAAATGACAGTAAGTTGGCCACCTATTCCAATCTGTCTGAAGCTAGGAGTAATCAACCCACAGTTGCAATTTTTGGGTGGGCAAATTCAGCTCCCTCAAAACTGTTTTATTTTGACGTTCTATTTGAATGGCATCTCTGAAGCAAACTATGCAGGTGGCTATTATAATCACACGCTCTGCTCTGATACCCGAACATGTGGCAAAATCTTCCGTACCACTTGGCAGGGTTGTACAGACAACCAAGCTATCCCAGCATGACAGATGTTACTCCAGAGTACATGTGGGCTCTGGTTCTATACATGCCGTGCCACTTTGCCCACCTCGTCCTCATGACATGCTTAGTATTCCCAGCAGTGAGCAATGATGCTCTCACATTGGGGAGCCTTGTTAGGCAGGCCTGATGTAGTATTGAAGTGACTTTTGAGACTGTGTGACTGGACTCCCAGGCCTTGCATTGTGGGAAAATGAAAATAGCTCTTTTCACTGATGCACTGGGAAGTCTGGTCACATGGTTCCAGTGCTTGCACCATGACTGTCTGCTGCCAGAGCCTAACACGCCCTTTGAAACCTTGTTCTGGCCTTGCTGTGAAGTATGCATTGCTTTGTATATCAGGAGTAGGCTTTTAGGATGGACTTTGTTGTTGTTGTTTTACTACAGTTATAAGATCTATCAACTGAATACTAGTACAGTGGTACCTCGGGTTACAAACACTTCAGGTTACAAACGCTTCAGGTTACAAACTCCACTAACCCAGAAATAGTACCTCGGGTTAAGAACATTGCTTCAGGATGAGAACAAAAACCGTGCTCCAGTGGTGTGGCGGCAGCAGGAGGCCCCATTAGCTAAAGTGGTGCTTCAGGTTAAGAACAGTTTCAGGTTAAGAACGGACCTCCAGAATGAATTAAGTTCTTAACCAGAGGTACCACTGTACAGAATACTGGATACTGGCTGGGAATGGAGACAAATGCAAAACTGTGGCTTAGAGGGTTAATTACCTATGTGTACACCAGGACAACTAGGGATGCAGGTGGCGCTGTGGGTTAAACCACAGAGCCTAGGGCTTGCTGATCAGAAGGTCGGCAGTTCGAATCCCTGCGACGGGGTGAGTTCCCGTTGCTCGGTCCCAGTTCCTGCCAACCTAGCAATTCGAAAGCACGTCAAAGTGCAAGTAGAGAAATAGGTACCGCTCCAGCAGGAAGGTAAACAGTGTTTCCATGTGCTGCTCTGATTTCGCCAGAAGCGGCTTTGTCATGCTGGCCACATGACCTGGAAGCTGTGCAACGGTTCCCTTGGCGAATAACACGAGATGAGCGCCGCAACCCCAGAGTCGGTCATGATTGGACCTAATGGTCAGGGGTCCCTTTACCTTTACCTTTACACCAGGACACCTAACCTATATCTATATATCTGTGTTACTACATACCCAAGATGACCTGCTTATATGCTTTCAAAACTACATCTAGGTTACTACACATCACTGATTCTAACAACCTAAATTAGAAAACAAAAGTCACTTTTGTTGTTGCTACTGTTAAACAATTGGAAGTCCGAGATCCTTGTCATTCTACTAGAAACCATATTTGCAATCTAGAAGGAGATTCCCATCTACCTTTCACCTAGCCCTGCTGTAGACCAGGTATCTTCAACCTTTTCAGATCCAGGGGCCACTTTTAACCCAAACATGCATTAGAGAGCCCGTTTCTTAATTCTTTACCTTATATTTGCATGGCGGTAGTGTTCCTGTTGTGACCCACCTTGGATCAGGCCGCAACCCACTAATGCATCCCAACCCCCACCTATTGAAGATAAGTGCCGTAGACCATTTCTAAGGATATGACTCATAGCCAGAAGTTACCTGAGCATAGCCTACAGAAAGAAGCATTGCAGGGCAAATGCCACTTGCTTTCCTTCGAGCTCATGCAGGTAGACCAAATGGGTTTGCTTTATTTTTGCCTTTGGGTGAAGATGACCAGCCTAACCTGTTGTCCCAGAGCTAAAAAGGTGCTATCTGCATTGGGAAGTATGTCCCCATTAGATCTAGTGGTGGATTTCTCTCCAAAGCAAGTACCAGGAGGAGTCATCTTCCTCAGGGCCATAACAGATGAAAGAGTTAAATCCCCTCTCTTGCCTGCTGGGATTCTGATAATTATACCACTACCATAGCTGCTGGTACTATTTACATTATATATATATATATATATATATATATATATATATATATATATATATATATATATATGCTGCATGTTAAGTGCAAATACACGTTGAACATCATATCTAGTTTGGCTGTAGTCCTGGAAATTGGGGCATTCGTCACTCCTAGAGAAACAAGCAGCAGCCCTATAACAAGTCTGAACAGGTCATGTAGCCTGAGAAGTAGTGCTGGTGATTTGATAGCATTCCTTTCTCCTTGGCTCAGATCAGACCCAGCGCTTGTTGAGGGATCTTTACAAATTCTTTTGAAAATGTCACTAATATGGGAGAACCCAGGAAGATTGATTAGGCGTTAACTGAATTTAAAAACACCAAAAGCTACAGGAGGATGAAAGCCAGCTTAATAAATATTTGTAGAATCATTCAAGTTTAATGGGAAATATTTTTCTTTACAGAATATTTTAAAAATGTTTTTGTTAATCTATTCTTCCTTTTGAAGAATGGATTAACAAATCTATTGTTAATCTATTCCCAAGAGAGACCCTCCCCAAGTCTATTAAAGGAGAGGAGATACATTCACTCTGTTTCCTTTGCGCCCAGTTCTGAAGGTGAGCTCCCCCCCCCTTTTTAGCTGTTCCATACGCTCATTGACATGCATGTGCACTGCGTGAGTCTATATATGTTACTGTAAAAAGTTGCTGATTCACTGGTTGCTTTGCATTCTTGAATTCTGGGAGCCAGCTGAGAGTTGCAGAGAGCAGAGTTCATGGATCCCTCTAGAAAAGCTAGAAGGACTTCACGGTTTAAACAACTGTGACTCTTGTTATTGCTTTAGGCCTCTGAGTGGCTGAATCCTAGCCAGAATAGAGTGTAGCTATGATCTTAATCATAAATAGCATCTCATTAAAACATCTTAACAAAACATCTTAAGAATTATTCAAGACTGTGCTGGGGAAGTGGGGAGGGCCAACAACTGCAGCCAAATTTGTGATCATCCGAATTTTGCTTGACCCAGCTCCCACTTTCCCTAACCATTGGGCTATGCTGACTGCTGCTGATAGACGTTGGAGTCCAAGAACATCTGGAGGGCAAGATCATCGTACAGATTCAATGAATTCTAAAGACTGGTTCACAAAAAGGTCATTTCTGGAAATATTCTAGCTAGTGCATTTTACCCCCAAGGCCCACGAGATGGCTGAAAACTACTGAGGCCTACCAGTCACAAAAGAACAGTAAAGGGGCAGATCTATTCACAAAGAGATGACAGGTGATGACAGAGGTTGGCATATTCAGCAGAAAATTACTGACTTCCCTTCCTACTGTTATCTAATCCCTCTCTGGAAATTGCCACAAAGTTTCGCTTGTGGCAAGGAGTTCCAGATCTCAGCTTTCCTCAAACTGAGAAGTGGCATTTGCTCTGGAGAAATTATGGGTGCGTGAGTGTAAATATAACAGATAAATATTTTGAATTCACTTTTTACAGTGACCTCTTCCACTGCCAATGTATATTGCAGCAAAATTAAAAATGAAATGCAGGCTTCCGTTGCAAAATTTCAAAATTCGAAATAATGTGTGTACTTATCCAGTCCCATTGAATTCACTGGGTCTTACATCTTTCAGCATAAAATGATTATACTTTCAGCATAATCATTTTGTTTTGATCTGAAAGAGAGAGAAACCAGGCCCTGCAGAAATGGCAAGAAATGAGGGGCTACATCCTAACTGACTATAAAGTTGCTGTGTATGCTGTAGGTCTTTTAGGACTTCTGAAAAAGAGGAAGAAATAGAATTCTCAGAATTCTCAGAAATAGAGTCCGCTTCTGAAAAAGAGGAAGAAATAGAATTCTCAGAAATAGAGTCCGCTTCCCAATGCTGCTAAGTAAGTTTCTTAACGCAGTTTCTTAATGCTGTTATCAGCTCCAAAAAATACTGTTTGGGAAGCACCCTCTCAGGCTGTGGACTTCTTAAATTCTATATTTCAACCCACACACAACCATTGGAGAGCTAGAGATTGCATGTTAGAAAGAGGACGGCCATCAGGCCATTACATTCCAGCTTAGTTTCAGTTACTGACTAACCTGGTAGAGTTTATTGCAAAAATACAAGCTTGAAGTTGGAAAGTCTTGAATCACTGGGCGAGGATGATACATAGGGAAGAACGACTCAGCATTAGTAACTGAAAAAGGCCACCTTTCCTCTAACAGAAACTGCAGAACTAGCTCGGCCACTGTGAACTAAGAGAAAGAAAACAGTATCCTGAAATATCATGTCAACAGCCTTTTCATAGACTAAAAATACTGAGAACTGTTCTACCCATAATACAGAATGAGGGGGCAGAATGAGGTGGTAGAATTCTGAAGTATACTATTTCAAAGTACAGGAGTGGGTTGGATTACCTCCAGGCGATGGCCCCATGATCACACCATGGCCTATTGGCCAATCAGAGATCGGATGTGTGATCGTGGGGGCATAAAAGGCGGCGATGTGTTTCTCAGGATTCACCTGGCTTTGCGATGCCCACCCACCCTGTATTTTAGGTGTCTGCTTTGGCTTTCGGTTGGTCATCTGTTTTGGAACAGGGGCTGGGTAGGATTTTTTTTCCATTTGGCAAATTGGCACAGGCCATTTGGTTTTCGCCTACCTCTTAGCAATCGTCACAACTTTTGTAAGGTTTGGCTGTTAGGCATTGGCTTATGTGGGGGAGGGGAGGCCATCACCTGCCCCTCCAGGTACAAGGGTATTCCAGTAACTGAATACACAGGTCTGGATCTTGTCCAAAGTCCACTTGCCAGGACCCAGTGGGAACCCCAGGGTGAGCTTCAGTTGGTTGCCATTGACGGAGCTCCCTTGTTCGGTTGTTTACCTTTCCAGACTTTCTGCAAGGTGGGCAGGAATCAGATACTGTATAGCTATTGCCAATGCCTAAGCCAATACCACTCACATTGCTGTAATCAATAAAGTTGTGGCCTAAAATTTTGCCCATTAACCTTAAACTAAAATTCTGTGTCAGTGTGTATTTATTTATTTATTTATCCTTAGGGGTGCGCCGGGGTCTTGACATGCTAACCTTGAGTTTTTGTTGTTAAAAGAAAAAAAGAAAAGAAAGTGGGGAAGCATTCAAAAATGACCCACGCACCAGTCTGAAGTGGTACAATTAAATAACTCTGCTCACTTGATTCTGCATTATCTGAGCAAGGATAAACCCATTGGCCATATAAGCTTTCCATAGAATCATAGGATTGTAGAGTGGGAAACTACCTCAAGGGTCATCTAGTCCAACCCCCTGCAATGCAGGAATCTCAACTAGATCATGCATCTCACCTAGATCAATAGACTGTGGAAGTCAAAACAACATTAAAACACAGGTACATTTTTAAAAATCATTGTTTAGCATTGTTAACATTCATTTTTTAATGTTCCGAACTCCCACAGGTGATTGTGCAATGGACAGGACAAATGGGAATGGCAGACAGTAACAGATCTGTGAGGGGGGGAAACGTGGGCTGTTACTTTCATAACTCTAAAGTTTCACTGAGCTCATTGACCTTAGCACTCTTTGATTTAGCTGGCTGTACTTAATCCAAGTCTGGGTACAAAGGCTGTAATCTTAAACACACTTAATCTGGAAAGACTAAATACTGTTTACGTTCACTGAACTTTCTTGTGCAAGTAAACATGCTTAGTACCATGCCTGTCCTGTACAATTTGTAGCCCACAAAGCTAAATCCATGCCCCCCACCCCCCACCCAGCAACATTTTGTGGTCTGCCAGGTACAGTACTTGAAAATTCCTGCTCCTGTTACTGTTACTCCTACAAAGGGAGTGAAATCTGGGTGGTTCACTGAGTATCTGATCACATCCTAATTATGTGCTAACTACTGGCAGTATTGCCTCTGAGGATGCCTCTAGGAATTGCAAGTGGGTTGGATGCTTTAGTGCTCATGTCCTGCTTGTAAGTTTCCCATAGGAAAATTGGTCACTGTAGAAACGGAATGCTGGACCAGATGGGCCTTTGATCTGATCCAGCAGAACTCTTCTTACGATCTTATGGTCGTGGCTGTTAAACTGTGGTTCAGACTGTGATTTGCTTGATAGGTCAACTGTTGGGCAGTGTAACTATGCAATTTTGTGCAATGTAAAAAAAATAGATGTGTTTGGATAATAATAGGTGGAAGGCGGTGTCAGCCGTAACCGTAGCCCAAGTCTCTGGTATTGATGTTGATTACAATGAGGGCTAGATTAACCGTAGGGTCTGGGGTAGCTGAGTTGGTAGAGCATGGTTCCCTTAATCTCAGAGTCATGAGTTCAAACCCCACGTCAGACAAAAGATTCTTGCATTGGAGTAGATCAGGCATAGGCAAACTCGGCCCTCCAGATGTTTTGGGACTACAACTCCCATCATCCCTAGCTAACAGGACCAGTGGTCTTCATCCTGCCCTGGAGCCTTGCTGGATTCTGCCATAGAAGCTGCTGAATTTATGAGGTGGATGCCCTCTAAAAAAATGCAAAGCTTGCTAGGATTTGTGGATGAACAGGGCTTTATAAACCTCATTATTGTTACTATTAAGAAGCAAATTGGTAATCACCTAGTGGATGAAGTAAATTCTTGCATCCTCTAGCAGGCAACCAGACTTGCCATATCTGGTTAGAGAAATGGGACAAGAAAGAAGCAAAGCATATAGACCTCTAATTAACTGACTAATTTTTCATACAGGAGCAACACACTCTCCCCCTTTTCCCTACACATTATTTAAGAATGTTTTTTTGTTGATGGAGACAAATGGAGATGTCTTCCTAAAACAGCTCATTAAAGCGAGTGTTTGGAGTGCAGTGTCTGCACACTTATACTAATGAATGAGATTTTTCAACTCTGAAACTCCCAGAAGGACTATCAAACATGCATGGCCTCTTACATGCATGTATATGCTCAAACACACACATAGAGGGGGGAAAGCAGGAAAGCTGAGCCATCCATTAGTTTTGAGCTCCCCACCCCTCTTTTTCTTAGCCAGAAAGCCCTGGCTACAAGTGTAAAAATGCATGCTGCCTTTGTCATAGCAACACAGACTCCATAGCAATGCTGGTTCCCAGCTGCCACAAACTGGCTTGAAATGTGGTGGCTGAACTGATGGTCCATTGAGCATTGGCTGGTGATCCGCAAACAGTTTATTAGCTACATGCCCAGCTTGCCTTTGTTTCAACTTGTTAATATGCATTAAACAGGGGATTTCAAATGAATGGTCCTTGGCATGAGTGGTCCCAATTGTGGGATATGTTTTTCAATGCAGGCTTCTTCTTTTTTAAGTGACAGGTACATATGAGATTATAATGTTGCATATGTAAATATATTAATAAGAACAGCTTTCTTAAATCAGATTCTGTTAGGAGAGACTATAATATTGTGGTCTTATGTATCAGAACACCTTGCCTACAAAGGTCCGTATAGTTAAAGCTATGGTTTTCCCGGTAGTGATGTATGGAAGTGAGAGCTGGACCATAAAGAAGGCTGATCGCCGAAGAATTGATGCTTTTGAATTATGGTGCTGGAGGAGACTCTTGAGAGTCCCATGGACTGCAAGAAGATCAAACCTATCCATTCTTAAGGAAATCAGCCCTGAGTGCTCCCTGGAAGGATGGATCCTTAAGCTGAGGCTCCAATACTTTGGCCACCTCATGAGAAGAGAAGAATCCTTGGAAAAGATCCTGATGTTGGGAAAGATTGAGGGCACTAGGAGAAGGGGACGACAGAGGACGAAATGGTTGGACAGTGTTCTCGAAGCTACGAACATGAGTTTGACCAAACTGCGGGAGGCAGTGCAAGACAGGAGTGCCTGGCGTGCTATGGTCCATGGGGTCACGAAGAGTCGGACACGACTAAACGACTAAACAACAACAACAATGTATCAGAAAGAAGTCCTATCAATTCCAGTGGGCCTTAGTCTTATATCAGTGTGTATAGGATTGCTGCCTTAATTATACGCCACATTAAATGCATAGGAGTCACCATCACCAAAATCTTATTGACATAATTATTCCAAGCTCGGAGTCGGCAAATTTATGGGGGATAGATGCATTTAGTGCATTTAGCTCAGATATTCAAGCTCAGCTTAGGATGTCAATATCCTTCAGGCTTCCAGTACCTTGGTGTGAATGGTTGGGGATATTTCATTATTGATCTGCAGAGTCCAGTGCTAGCTCCCTGAAAAGTTATTATACTGGAATTATTATATTGTTAGTTTAGCACAGCAAAAGGGCTCTGCGGTCCAAATGGTCTTGAGCAGGCATCCCCAAACTTCGGCCCTCCAGATGTTTTGGACTACAATTCCCATCTTCCCCAACCACTGGTCCTGTTAGCTAGGGATCATGGGAGTTGTAGGCCAAAACATCTGGAGGGCCGCAGTTTGGGGATGCCTGGTCTTGAGGGTCTTGCATCACTGTAAAGCCCACTTCCACATTAACATTTCCTTCCTTTTATAGTTCAGCATTACAGGGACAGTTCATTCACTTATGCTAACCAGTGGAATTAGCTACTTGAATTCAAGTTCTCACCTCCTAAATGGCCTCAGGATCTGGTGTTCTTAGGACTCCTGAGATGGTGAGGAAGGAATCCATTTTTCTTTCTTTGCAGTGGTTGCTATCAAGAGTGCCTGTTGTTTCATGGATCTAGCCATAAGGTGCTTCCATTTGAGACATTTAATGTGGACAGGCCCAGGAAGAAGGGTTGGCCTCACTGGGCATTTGTCTATGGCGTGAGGGCCCACTTTTCCTCCCTTTACTGCAAGGACGGGGAACCTTGGGCCCTCCAGATGTTGTAGGACTCCAACTCCCAACAGACCCAGCCAGCATTCCTAATGATCAAGGGTGATGGGAGTTGAAGTCCAACAAGATCTGGCAGGTTCCCCATTCCTGCCTTACTGTGAGGAAGGCCTGTGTCAGGAGCAGTGAAAAGACTACTCTAGGTGCTGCTGGTGATGTCCGCCATTTTATGTCTCTGGTGCCCTAACTGTTTGGCACACCAGTATGGCAAAGAATGTTCTCTGGCCCGATATCTTAGTCAAATGAAGCAGCAATCTGTTTGCTCCGCCAACCCAAACTCTTTGTGGTTGAATTGTGGGAGATGTGCTTTTAGAAAAGGAAAGCTATTTGGTAGGAACAGAAAGGTGGGGATTGGGAGAGAATGAAAGAGAGAGAGAGAGAGAGAGAGAGAGAGAGAGAGAGAGAGAGAGAGAGAGAGAGAGAGAGAGAGTTCTAATTAACATTGAAATTGTCAGAGACTAATTGTATGTTAGCACCAAATAAACATTCCATTGTAGTTGCTTCTTTTTTGCAGCAAGTTTTGTGTAATCTGTAATCAGATGTAGACGGGTATCCATTGGAACAATGTATAGTAATTTGTTTACATTGTTATTTCAGATAATTACAAAGCAAACACACAGAAATAGCTTGTTTCTTTCTCTGCAACACAAAGCAGCATCAAATTAAAACACACACACACAACCAAGCAACAGCAACTGCACCACCAAGAGCCAGCTTCAGCTTGTTCTGTAAAATATCGCCTTATTTACAGTTGTTTCCTATTAGCATTGCTAAGAATGCTGGGGACATAAAGTGTCACATTGAATGTAGGCTGATGACTTCATATGATGGCAACGGCTAAGGATATGACCAGTTTGCAGTCACAAAGAAATCAGCTCTAATTAATGTGAGTGCCAGGTCTGTGTATAATTACGCAGCATGAGAGTTTGCATGCAAATACCGAAATGCTGATTGTTCAAATCTTTGCACTTGCTCATTAATACGTTGGGACTAAGTAATGCTGGCATGAAAGCAGGGTATAGCACTCATACAGCCTGCCAGCTAATTTGTATTATACTATAGTTAGCAAACAGAAGTCAGATGCTTCTGTATTTTAATAGAATTTGCACAAAGCATACAGTGCATCATTTTCTTTGGTGGCATCTCACGGTTGGCTTCCCTGCCTGCTTTGCTACAAACTTCCAGTGAAAAGGGGATGCAAAGTTTTCAAGAAGTTGTTGGAAGGGTTTGGGGCCAGGTTTTTGTTGTTTCTGTTTTTGGAGTAGGGGAGGCTTGAGAAAGGGAGAGAGAAAGTGCATTACTGGGGAAAGCAATGCAGTTGACAGGAATAGGTGCCAGGAGCAGGTCTGCAACAACTCACACTCTTTATTCAAAGAAACAAGACAGCCCAGGAGGCCAGGCCTAATGAGCACAACAGGTCCTCCTAGAACAGGCATAGGCAAACTCAGCCTTCCAGATGTTTTGGGACTACAACTCCCATGATTCCTAGCTAACAGGACCAGTGGTCAGGGATGATGGGAGTTGTAGTCCCCAAACACCTGGAGGGTCGGGTTTGCCTATGCCTGTCCTAGAGATTGCTGCTATGAGACAGTTGTGAGGACTGGAAGTCCCCACCTTCCCACAGCTCCCTAAGCCCCCCCCCCCGTCCTTCCCAAGCAATCTGAGGCTCCGTCATCTTCATATATCTTTGGGTTCTGCTGGGAGACTAGCAGGGAGGGGAGCTAATTGTAGCAGGAGTGGGAACATAGGGTTGTTGTGTGGATTAAAATGAGGAAGGGGAGAGCCCTGAATGCCAGCTTGAGCTTCCTGGATGAAAAGGTGGGAAAGAGATGTAAATAAATAACTGCCACATGAAGTGGAGTGGCCACAACTCTAGGTGATCTACATCTGTGTGGGGTAGGCTCAACTGTGTGTTTTGGTAGCTGCCTTCGGATGCATGTTTGTAACATCCTCTTAGCCCATCTGATTGTGAACATAAGGTAAAAGACTAATAGGTAGCTTAGGATAGAGGCGATTCTTTAAAAATCATGCTCTAAGCACTATAATAGTGGCTAGCAGGGTATGTGTGTGTTTGTGTGTGTTTGCATTTAGGATCACTTTAGGAAGAAAGTGATCCTGAAAAATCCACCCTGAGCCAAGGAAAATCTTGAATAAGCAGAGCTGTGCACGTCACATAGCTGGAGTTTGGTGTGCTAGCTTTCATAGATTTAAAATCCAGCTAGAATTGTTTCTGTTCTTCAGTCATGCACTCATTATTTAAATGGAGGTTGTATTCACAAATTAAGAGTCAAGTAAGCAGGACAAAGCAGTGCTCTGGTGCAGTGCACCCACACAGAACCATAATCACCAACCTGTTTTGGTGCCTCCTTTGGGCCCACAGAAGTAACTCACAGCATTTAATACCCCACAAGCTTGGGTAAGCTAGGAGATGTTACAGTTCCTTTGTTTGTGTGCATTATCCAAAAGGGCTCCCCATCCAGAAAGGGCTTCACATGCAGAACCCAAGTATCTCTGGGCACAGTGTGCCATATTTTAGCTCACTATTTCAGCCCCATTGAAATAAAGTACCAAAGGATTCTTTATTGTGAGGGATTCTGCCCAGAGGCTACAATTTTTGATCCCACTGAGTGAAAGAACCCAAAGGAACTGTTTGCTCAGCAATATATTCTAAGAATCCATGGTGAGAATTGTCTGGGACTTTGTTCTGCAGACTAGGCTTCAGTAGTATGCTAAATAATTACTGGGAGCAGAGGCAGAACATACATGGGATTTAAAAATATATATGATTGTGACTATTATTATTATTACTATTATTATTACTATTATTATTACTATTACTATGCCACCACTGTGTATATGAAAGATTACAGAGCAATGCAAACAAAGACACTATTATTACCCATAATATGTGCATGTTGCCCCTGCTTGTGGTGAAAGCAATAGTGCCAGCTCCTGGGGGCCGAGGCACTGTGCCTCCCCAAACTTTTTGGAAGGGGATCCCTGCCTGAGTGTTCAGAGGGCCCCATTGCAATGTCAGGACACCATGCGGTATTGCGAGCATGACGTCAGGACATTGTGTGGTGTTGCACGTTGACCCCTTCAATCCTCCAGAGAAGGTGGCGGCTCTAGGTGGAAGAGATGATGTTGCAGTGACATTTTCAACACTGCAGTATTGTATAGAGCATGCACTGCTCTGGTTGTAGGTGGAGCCACATATGTATGTCCTCTTCCTTCCCAATGAAAGGTTAAGAGATACCGTGTTTCCCCTTTTTTAATACGTAGTCATAAAGTAAGCCATGGCAGGGTTTTTATGCATTCGCGAAATATAAGACATACCCCGAAAATAAGACGTACCTTCTTGCTTTCCTTTAGAGCCTCGAGAGGCTTGAAACCAGTTGGGAGGGGGTGCATGAATTGAGCGCGTCACCAGGCGAGCCACGCTGGGAGCCTTCCCGCTCTTCCCAGGACTTTTTTCCCACTTGGGCCGAGCGCCCGGACGGGAAAACCCCTTGGCGTCGGGAGCCCTGCTGGCCCCTTCCGCGCCGCCGGAATGTTGTGGGGCCGCATGGCCCGAAGCAGAGCGGCGGCGGGTGACAGGCAGCGGCAGGAGCCGCGCCGCCGAAAAGTTCTGGGGCCGCATGGCCCGAAGGAGAGCGGCGGCGGGTGACAGGCGGCGGGAGGAGCCACGCCGCCGAAACATTCTGGGGCCGCATGGTCCGAAGGAGAGCGGCGGCGGGTGACAGGCGGCGGGAGGAGCCGCGCCGCCGAAACATTCTGGGGCCGCATGGTCCGAAGGAGAGCGGCGGCGGGTGACAGGCAGCGGGAGGAGCCGCTCCGCCGAAAAGTTCTGGGGCAGCATGGTCCGAAGGAGAGCGGCGGCGGGTGACAGGCGGCGGGAGGAGCCACGCCGCCGAAACATTCTGGGGCCGCATGGTCCGAAGGAGAGCGGCGGCGGGTGACAGGCAGCGGGAGGAGCCGCTCCGCCGAAAAGTTCTGGGGCCGCATGGTCCGAAGGAGAGCGGCGGCGGGTGACAGGCGGCGGGAGGAGCCACGCCGCCGAAACATTCTGGGGCCGCATGGTCCGAAGGAGAGCGGCGGCGGGTGACAGGCAGCGGGAGGAGCCGCTCCGCCGAAAAGTTCTGGGGCCGCATGGTCCGAAGGAGAGCGGCGGCGGGTGACAGGCGGCGGGAGGAGTCGTGCTGCCGAAAAGTTCTGGGGCCGCATGGCCCGAAGGAGAGCGGCGGCGGGTGACAGGCGGCGGGAGGAGCCACGCCGCCGAAACATTCTGGGGCCGCATGGCCCGAAGGAGAGCGGCAGCGGGTGACAGGCAGCGGGAGGAGCCGCTCCGCCGAAAAGTTCTGGGGCCGCATGGTCCGAAGGAGAGCGGCGGCGGGTGACAGGCGGCGGGAGGAGTCGTGCTGCCGAAAAGTTCTGGGGCCGCATGGCCCGAAGGAGAGCGGCGGCGGGTGACAGGCGGCGGGAGGAGCCACGCCGCCGAAACATTCTGGGGCCGCATGGTCCGAAGGAGAGCGGCGGCGGGTGACAGGCGGCGGGAGGAGCCGCGCCGCCGAAACATTCTGGGGCCGCATGGTCCGAAGGAGAGCGGCGGCGGGTGACAGGCAGCGGGAGGAGCCGCTCCGCCGAAAAGTTCTGGGGCCGCATGGTCCGAAGGAGAGCGGCGGCGGGTGACAGGCGGCGGGAGGAGCCGCGCCGCCGAAAAGTTCTGGGGCCGCATGGTCCGAAGGAGAGCGGCGGCGGGTGACAGGCGGCGGGAGGAGTCGTGCTGCCGAAACGTTCTGGGGCCGCATGGCCCGAAGCAGAGCGGCGGCGGGTGACAGGCGGCGGGAGGAGCCACGCCGCCGAAACGTTCTGGGGCCGCATGGCCCAAGGCAGAGCGGCGGTGGGAGGAAGCGGGAAGTAAAGGGCAGAGCCGGGCAAAAGAGCTCAACACTTGCGTGTTGGTTCGCCCTGGTTCCCGCAGGCCCCTTTCTGGCAGAAAAATGGCAGGGGCAACCGTGGTGGTGGCAGCATTAACGGCGCCAGGAGGAGGCGGTGGATGCAGTCCAAGGCAAGGCGCTGCTCCGCTCGCCACCTGGCTCAGCTCGTTGCTGCGGGCGGCTTGTGTGAGTGGGTTTCTCGTGTCTGGGTCAGCACGCCTGAAAGGGAAGGAGGGGAGCCAAAGAGGGAGAAAGCAGGGCGGGAGAAAAGCCTTTCCTCTTTCCTGCCTTCATTTGTAGCGCTGCTTTCTTAAAGCAGTGTACAGTTCTTACTAGTCGTAAGGAGGTACTTACAGTAATAATAATAAAAAGACACACACACACACCCGAAAATAAGCCATAGGCTTATTTTCTTGAGTAAAATTAATATAAGACGGTGTCTTAAAATGTGGGAAACACGGTACTTAGAATGCCACACCTTGCTGTTAAATGTTTAAAGCAGTGCATGTGGTTGGACTAGATGGCTCTCGGGGTACCTTCCAACTCTACAATTCTATAACTCTATGACCGGTTTTTTGTGAGGAAAAGCCAAGTGGGAGCCAGAGCTGGTGGTGGGCAGAGCTAGAGTCAGAAGTAAGCAGGATCTCCCCCTTTCTGCCATCCTCTCCTTCCTTCCTTCCTTCCTTCCTTCCTTCCTTCCTTCCTTCCTTCCTTCCTTCCTTCCTTCTGACAGGGCTGGGCCAAAAGGGGATCTTCAGGCACCATTGACTGACTGCAACTGCTGAAAATCAATTTCTGGTTGGGGTCGTCAAAGCACAGTGCACTAAGCTTTGGAAGTGGTGACAATCAGTTGATTGTCCGAGCTTACAAAGCACTGTGCTGCTCGTGATAAGCTTTGGGTTTGTGCACTCCTTTTCCTCCTCCAGCTGTCCACTCCTTCGCACACACCCTGGTTCACCTCATCATGCTTTGCCCCTGGACTTCTGCCAATACATCACTTGCCACTCACGGCTGCTCCTTTTCTTTTCCATTCCTCCCCACTGCCCCCTCCCCCAGTCAGCACCACCCCTGATGGTGCATACCGTAGTTGCCTCTTCTACTGCCAAGAAAGATGCTACAGATTGGATGAGATCAGGCCATGGCCGGATCTGGCCCATGGCCCAGGGGTTCCCTGCCCCACATTTGAAAGGATGTAACACTCGGTTACTTGAGAAACAGTACATAATCTCAACAGGAAAAACAATGAAATATTTGGAAAACAGAAGAGCACTAAGTATGAAGTAAAGCTGAAACAATGGCTTTGGTGGAGAAAAAACAGCTTCTCCATTTAGAGGAGAGATGCCAAGTGTTTCTGGAGTTATATATCCCATTTGTTCGCAAATGTTTTCATTCATTTTTTGTTTGTTCGTTTCAAATAACCCTATTACATTTTATTCTTAAATGATACAATATGGAACTAACTTTTTGCAGGCATCTGATCTAAACAACTTTTAAAAGCTGTGGTCCACAAATTGACATTTTCAGCTTTCAAGCATTTTACTTCACTAAACAACATAACTTGTAAACTTTCATTCATACATTCCCCTTTTGGCCTCATAAATCATCATAATAAACCATAACAGTTGGAGAGGCACAGCTCCTTGGCTGTTCAGAACTTGACAATTCCTTTTGATCTATGAAGACCAGGTGCCTTGCATTGCAATTTCATTCTATCTAGATCTGATGTCTGCAGTCTTGCACTCTTGTTCTCTGCTTGTGATCTTAAGCACACTGGCAGAGTAAAGCAATATGGATCTACTCAGAAAGAAGCCCCATTGAACTCAATTGGACTTGTTCCCAGTCTCGCACTGCAATTCTGCAACACTTAGTTGGGAGTAAACCCCATTGAACTCAGTGGGATTTCCATCTAAGAAATCATGATGACCTCAGTTCAATGGGACTTACATCTAGGAAATCATGCTCAGCTGTTAATCAGACATAAATGCTGTTTAAATTTGTTTGATTTGCTTCTAAGTAAATGTGTTTAGGATTCAGCTGCCAAACTCAATAGATGAGGTGACCAGATGTCTTGCATTATGACTTCATTCTATCTATATCTGAGGCCGAGATCTTGAGTCTCTCCAGATCTATCTGTGTGCCCGGCTATCTATCTATCTATCTATCTATCTATCTATCTATCTATCTATCTATCTATCATCTATCTATCTATCTATGTATCTATCTCTCTCTCTCTATCTCTCTATCTATCTATCATCTATCTATCTATATCTATCTATCTATCTATCTATCTATCTATCTATCTATCTATCTATCTATCTATCTATCATCATCTATTGTGAGTTTAGGTGGACCCACAGATTGCTTAGAGCAGGTTTCCTTAAACTCGGCCCTCCAGATGTTTTGAGACTACAATTCCCATCATCCCTGACCACTGGTCCTGCTAGCTAGGGATCATGGGAGTTGTAGACCAAAAACATCTGGAGGGCCGAGTTTGAGGAAGCCTGGCTTAGAGACTCATCTCCCACCTGATGGCTCACTACTTCAGTCAAATTCAGTGAAGGCTGGTCAATGAGGGTGAATGGGGCACAGGCCCACTAAGCTCAGTTTGCCCTCAACCACCTGCTTTCTTCCTTACATCTGGTCCTGGGGTGGCACTGCCTGTCAGCTTCCTTCTCCTTAGTCTTGCTGTTGCCCTTGCTGTTGGCCTCCCTGCTTTCTGCTCCACCAGGCTCAGCGGTCACCAGCCACCACTGATAAAATGATTGAGTTGGATTCACATTGTTAGTTGAACTTAGTTCCCATTGAATTCAATGAAACAGGTCAGCTAGCTTCACGTGGAACTCCTTGTCTTCTAAACCAGTATTTTGACTCTCAACATAAGAAACTTAGAAAAGAATACTCAAATGATTCCTTGTAATCTGTGGTTTGCTTCACATGTTATACATGTGTGTTTTAGGTGTACACCCATGCATATTTTTTCAAGTGTACAAAAAAAGTCAAGTGTGAATGCTACAAACAGGGTTTTTTAAAGTCCTGTTCTCTAAGTGTGTCCTTGGTGGTAGTGTAGGGTTGATCACTATGTAATGTGAAAGAACGCACAATGTTACAGTTAAGATAAAAAATGTTGATGCTCCAAAATGTTCTGTTTCTCTACCCTCATAGCAGTATAACCACAATGGAGATAATCCACATTTCAGATGGATTCTGTGCCCAGTTGTTCCCCAGGGCCACTGTGGATCCTTTTAGCTCTTTGAATCCAGTTATCCAATCATGTATTTCTTATCCCAGTGAAGTTTAAGCTGTAAAGTTAAGGATTTATTTTTCCTACAAGCAACTGAGTAGTGATATCCTTTGTGGAGTGTTGACTCCATTCCTTCAAGGAAGTGCTAGGCAAATTATGCAGCTTACTGGAGTTTAATACATGAAAAGCTCTTGATAGGGGATGTTCGCACATCACTAATAACTTAGAGAGCTGTGAGCTCTTTGACTGAAGTGTTACATCAAAATCCCATGCACCAGAGAAAGTCATTGTAACATAGAAATCCTTAGTCACACAAGTGACCAAATGTTTTTTTAAATAAAAAAAAATGTATTAAATCAGCTAACCGCCTGCCCTCTTCATTATTTTGCTGACTTGAAAACTGCTAAGTGTTTTGTATCCATTCCATTATCTCCAAAAAGCAAGGGCTGTAGTGGAATTTACATAAAAATCCAGCTGGAGAAGGGAGACTTTACTGCACAGCCAGCCCTCCCTCATAATCCAATCTTCCCCAATGCAGTTGGCCTGGCAGTTGCCAAACTCAAACAGCGGGGATCTCCTTTGTTCAGAAAAGTATGAATTTGAGCTTTAAAATGAGCAGAAGTCTTTCTATTACTCTGGACACTTCCTCTTGCTGAGTTTACATGAGACGTCTAGCAGGAGGTGTTATTAAAGCGCTGCAGAAATTAGCCCCCAAAAAACCAATTATCTTGGTTTAGCTTGGGAAAGGGACACAGAAAGGCTGGTGTGTTTTTTCAAAAAAATTAAATAAAATGAACATTTGAATTTTCATTATTGAGAATCCATGGGACACCATGCTGCCTTCAGAATGTTATGTTATTAACCCTTTCTTCAAAGAGGCTTTAATATGTATTCTTAATCAGTGTTGAATTCTGTTTTGAGGAACATCAATGGCAGGTATGGGGAGGGGGAAAACCAGCTCCCTTATTTCTTTCAGCGTCATTCATTTGAAAGCATATTTGTGATTATTTTGAAACAGTCGTTCAAAGCTTCTGCTAGTTTTACTTCTGGTTGTGAACTTCACGGGGAGTTCCACCCACATCTTATGCTCAATACTTAGACAAGGTGCTTTCAGCATGGCGGAACAGTGTGTAAAACCAGAACTTTGGCTACAGTGGATGAAATGCTATCACAGCAAGAACAAAACAGTAGGTTAGATAGGTACGGTGTCTAAGCGAGGAGTGGCTAAAGTGCTCCCCTCCAAATGTTCCAACTTCCATCAGTCCCAGCCAGCATGGCCAATGACCAGGGATGATGGCAGTTGTTGTTCAGCAACGTCTAGAAGGCACCACCTTGGCTAGACCAGGTCAATGTGCATGCCGGCACCATTAGCTATAACAAGGGCAGATTAGTGTTGGGTGGGCATGTGACACTAGTCTTCTGGGTTTGTTTTCATATGGATCTGTTTTCTTGCTCCTTGAGTTCTAGAGATGGAAGTTCTAGAGGTGAGTTCTGGAGATGAAACTCTCCTGGCAATCCCATCAAATGGTCCTATTCGGTGGTAGCCCCTAGGTTACCAAGTTGTCTGTGGCAGATATAGGAGCTAGGGAGCTGTTTAAATGAACAGTTAATACTTTCCTACTGCCTTATTATGATGTTGCCGTTTTTTGTTTGCTGCTTCTTGGTTTTAATCGGTCCCTGCTGCAGTGTTTTACTGTTATTGCTACAATTCTATTGGTATTTTGATTTCTTACTGTAATTGGATTATAGAAGATCTGTTAAATAGCAGGCAATAAATTGCCAACTGATATAAAATTAAAATTAGCTTGTAGAGCTGCAGCTTTAGACAGGACATAAATGGAAATAATAAGCAGAGGTGTCTGGATCAGAATGGTGTGCCATCTACCCCAGTGTCCTGTCTCTGACACTAGGTAGTATAGATATTTAAGGGGAAATGTACAACATTCAAAAACAATGGAGCAGGAAAATATTTCATTCCGCTTCTACCGGTAGCAACCTCACAGCCTGCTATGAGCCAGTGACTGGTGTCACTACATTTAGGAACATTTGCTGCAAATCAGGTGATCTAAATACCCTATAAATATTGCTCGCTTGTAGCCATAGGGTATGGCAAAGGTGGAGTCCTCTGCATCCCACTGAACATGTCTGCTGGGTGTTTTGTGGATCAGTCTGCTCACATCCAGCCCAACGCGGTTATCCCAGTGCCAGGCAGGGTACAGTCTGAGCCAGGGGTGTCTTTAAAACCATTATTGCTTGGATCTGTTGTGGTGCATACCATTTTCAAATGCTGATAGGGATCTCTCGACAATGCACGCAGTGATATGCCTATTGGATCTATGCCCTTCGAAATAGTATGAGCTAGTAGAGAGAAGCTCATGGCTGTCCTTAATGCTGAAAGGGAGGGTGACTGTTCCTGTCACCGAAAGATCCATGCTTGCCATCCAGGCAAATTTTGGTTAGTTCCCAACGTCTCTGGTTTTGGTTTCTGACATCCCTTTTATTTGGCTGCATTCCTTGCTTTAGGCAACTAGGATAACAGTGTTGGAGCCATTCTACAAGAGCTTCCAGCCTGATTCTTGGTACCACGACAGCCTTAATGACTTTGCAGTAATAGCCCCCTCTTAGAAACTTCTCCCACAACAACATCCCCACCTGAGACCACCTCTGCCTATCTTTTAAAGAAGACTGCAAAAAGTTCCTTTTCCAGAACGCTTAACATTCACATTAGTCATTTAGGCAGGGAAATGTCTCCCTTACCTATCGCTTTGTTGTTGAACAAAACTACAACAAGCTATTCATCGCGCACACGGAAAAGAACAGACAGGCACAGTCCACCACTGAAAAGTACAATGCATTCCAAGACTTTTGATGCCTTTCATCTTTCCAGTGCTCTCAAAGAGATATTAGATTCTGGGGAGAAAAGCATTAACTGCATAGACGCGAATGGCTGGGGCCCTGAAAAAGCTGATGATGTGGACACAGTGTTAATGAGCTGCGAGAGAACCAAAAGCCCTGCCAGATTTTATATTGCAATACGAGGAAAAATGAGAAAGCAGCATGATGGCCAGATGTAGGGAAGTAGGATCATGAGGCAAATAAAATATTCAGATGGACTGTTAGAAACATGCCTGCAGCAAAATGCACTCCATCCAAAACATATATATATATATATATATATATATATATATATATATATATATATATATATATCCCTGTATGATTATTCCTATAGTAAATACAGGATAATTACCGCAGGTCTTTTTAACCTTTTGGATAGTCTGGAGTATGATTCCCCAGGAAGGATTCCTCCTGCACAGCACCCACTGAATATAAGATGTAGCTCCCATCCTTTCCAATAGGATTTCGGCTGGAACACTTCCAAGGGGATTGTGCCATAGGAGTTTAGCCCCTCCCCTTGGGGTTCCCTGGGCTTCTGCTTTAGCTCTGTGGTGCAAAACTGGAAGGACGAGAAAAGGTTGTCACAACCAGGGCAGTCCAGAATGCTGGTGCACATGGCATGCTGGAAATACAGACAGTAAAAGTGGAACTGAGATCCCGACAATTCACCTGTATAGATGTAACCAGAGCTTGGACATTTGTTGATGTACAGCTGCACCAGGATTTGTGGAGAACCCCTGCAGTGGTTTGTTGCTGAGAGGGAAGAACTAGACATGATAGGATACTAGCTTGTATCGAGTCATACCATTGCTCCATCTAGCTCAGTCTTGTCTACACTGACCAACTGACTGATTGTTGCTTACACAGACTCTCCAGAATTTCAGACGGGGGTCTTTCCTATCCTGAGAATTGCTGGGAATTGGGACCATGTACATGCAAAGCAGAATGGTTTTCAGGGGTCTAAGGGGTTCTCAGTTTTAAATTAGGGGTGCAAAGTTCTCATATTTTTTCCCAGGTGCCTTACTACAAAATACGTAATGCATCATAGGAACACGTAGAATCACAGAATCATAGAGTTGGAAGAGACCACAAGGGCCATCCAGTCCAACCCCCTGCCAAGCAGGAAACACCATCAAAGCATTCTTGACATATGCCTGTCAAGCCTCTGCTTAAAGACCTCCAAAGATGTCTTTAAAAGACATCACGTAATAGAGAACATGCTTTTTTTTCTACAACTCATATATTAAATGTCATATTTCAACTAGTATCCTAGAAGTTAATTAGGAGATAGAGGATTACAGCAGTACCTTGGTTCCCAAATGGCTTGGCTCCCGAACAAATCGGCTCCCGAATGCCGCAAACCTAGAAGTAAGTGTTCTGGTTTGCAAACATTTTTCGGAAGCCGAACGTCGGATGCGGCATCTGCTTGAGTGCCTGCAGCCAATCAGAAGCCGTGCCTTGGTTTTCAGGTGCCAAACAGACGTCTGGAACGGATTAAGTTTGAGAACCAAGGTACCATATTTTTCTGTGTATAAGATGATATTTATTTAATAGAAATAATAGGCCAAAATTGCGGGTCATCTTATACACAGATAGCAGCGGGGGAGGGGGGCTTGGTAGCAGCAGCCAGCAGGAGATTGGCAGCAGTGATTGGGCGTGTAATTGGTGGCTGCGGCAAGGCCTGATGATGATTGGCTGTGACTGCGGCACTTGGGCGGTCGATTTACGGCAGCGGCAAGGTCGAGTGGGCAGGTGTGCTTTTGGCAGTGAGTGTGCAAACAATTGGTGGCCTTGGCAATGCAATTCCCCCCCCCATTTTTTTTTGTTGCGGTCCAAAAAAATAGGAGTTGTCTTATACATTGGGGGGGGGTGTTATACCACTGTGCAGGAGTACTGCAGGAAAATTGAATACATGCCTAAAAAACGAAATTCCCACAGTATCCAAAGAGCCAGGATATTTACCCTTATCCACATGTTACAGTTATGTCAAATAGTGAAATGCTGTTATTTTCAATGTCAGGGGATGTTTTGTTTTGTTTTGTTAACACAAAATGTAATGAAGCTGTGTCCATCTATCCTTTCTCCCTGTTCCCTCCCTCACCCCACATCTTTCCTTCTCAACAGCAATTTTTTTAAGTAAAAAACATTAAAAACATTGAAGGGAAAGAAAATGCTGTTATTCTGCTTAACAAATCTATAGTAGGGACTGGCCTTTTAAAAAAAAGTTATTCTAGGATTTCCCATCATAAGACCATAAAAAGAGCCTTTGAGGTCAGGCCAGTGGCTCATTTTGTCCAGCATCCTGTTCTCACAGTGGCCAACCAGATTCCCAAGGGAAGCCCACAAGCAAGACCTGAATGGAAAAAACACTCACCCCAAGCAGCACGGCTATTGTAGTCCAAAACACAGGAGTATATGAGGTGGGGGAAGGCTGCTCTAACACCCTCCAACATTTCCCCGATGAAAGTAGCAACATCCTATTCCATGATAATAATGATATTTTTTTTGTTATTTATGCCCTGCCCATCAGACTGGGTTGCCCCAGCCACTCTGGGTGGCTTCCAACATATATAAAAGCATTAAACATTGAAAAAACAAACTTCCCTATACAGGGCTGCCTTCAGATGTCTTCTAAAGGTTGTATAGTTACTTATCCCCTTAGCTCAGGGGTTGCATAACTCCATACCCTCCAACATTTCTCCAATGAAAATAAAGGCATCCTCCATACCCTCCCATATTTCTCCAGTGAAAATAGGGACGTCCTAAGGAAAAGCGGCACATTCCAGGATCAAATCAGAAATTGGAATGGCTTCTGTAAATCCAGGACTGTCCTTGGAAAAGAGGGACACTTGGAGGGTCTGGTCTATAGAGACCAGGCTTATGAAAGCTCAGGCCTGATGTTCGCTGTGTCTAGTGAAACCTAGGTTATATATCACTAAACATCAGGTGGAGGCTCAGATGGTGAAATGCTTATCCATGCCCCCCAATGCTCTTAAGGAACATCCTTCATGTAGAAAACTAGATGTCAGCCAGAAGGCAAAGCTTGTCGCTATAGGTCTCCAGTTGTAGTAAGTATTAACTCTGCAGCCACATCCAAAATGTTAAATGGCTTTTTACAGTGTAGTTCCTAAAAATAGCTTGCCATTTTAAAGATCAAAGATGAACAAAGGCACCTATTTCCGTGACACAATTTGCAAGAGAATCCATTATTAACTGTACTCTTTTGTACCGAAGTAAGACATAAATGATCCTCTAAGTGGAAATGTCTGAACCTATGAGTTCAGAATGCATGCAATCCTAGTTGCTGTTTTGGAATACTTTTTTCAGATCTGCTTCAGAAATGGTTTTAAGTTGTATAATGTATGCCCCATCTGCCTCTTACAGCTGCTGCCTCCATTTGCCTATTTTTCACCAGGGAACCATTTATAAAACCGCTTTCTTTCATCCCAAAGCAGATATAATATAGAAAAATACCATTGTCTGAATGCCGCACTGTGTGCTCTGATTGCACAAGGCAACACGCACCAACATAAGCATAAGAATATTTCCCATTCAGTCTTAACTAAACTCTGTGGCCCATATTGGACAACAACTCCCATCAGCCTGAGCTAGCATGGTCAATGGTCAGAGATGATGGGAATTGTAGTTCAATGACATCTGAAGCACAGCAGGCTGGAGAAGCCTGCCCTGGATGGAAAAGAAACTTAAGAGGCAATAGCCTGAATTAACCCTTCTTAGTATATACCCTACTGATGCAATGTCCTTGTGGAATTGGCTCTTAAATAAGGTCCAGCGTGTATGTGTGTGAGAGCCAGAGTGTTCTAATTTACCCCCCATATTTGCATTTTCTTTGGCAAACAAAGACTGTTTTATTAGTAAATATTCCTCAGCTTCCTTCTGTCTGCCTGGTCATTTTTTAAAAAACCATCAGTCAGGGGTTTATGCAGGCAGGTGGGCAGCCTCCTTTTGTGTTCAAGAAGAAAAGCACTATCCCAGTCCTTACTGCCACCCCTCTCTCTCCCTCCTCCTCCCCCATTCAAGACAAGCACATTAACAGAGGAGTGACAGGTCTGAGATGGTGTTGGCTTGGGGAGTGAGAGAGGTCTGACATGCCTTGTGCCTAGAGCCTGCATTTAGCCACTCCTCAAAGGCCCTTTGGTGGGCCTCATTGGCAACATTTTTCAAATGCCTATATAGATATATATAGATATACACCCCTGTGTTTAATTTATTTACCAAGTCTAGCTCAGTTCTGACAGAATATTGGTGGTGTTCAAAGGGATTATTTTATAGGCAAGATGGGTAGTTTTCCCAAGGCCATATACTGCATTTGTGGCTTTAGATCAGACAGAAGAAAGAAAGTAAATCATAGACAGTATAGGACTTTGTCTGCATACACACCGCACATTTAAAGCAACACATCCCTCCCCCTGCAAATCCTGGGAACTGTAGTGTGTTACTAGGAATTGTAGCTGTGTGAAGGATAAACAAGAGCTCCCAGGATTCCTGGAGCGGGAAGGTGCTTTAAGGAGCTTGTAGGACTGGTGGGAGAGCTTTACTTTCTGTTTCCATTACCTATGGAAAGAAGGGAGATCAAGTCTCATCAAAGGGATGGACACATGTCATATGCCATGTATGCATGGTTAAACCAAGGAAAGCAAGTTTGCAGCTACAAAGCTTACGACAAGGTAACCTTGATCCATTCACTATCTGTCAGCCTTCCATGCCTCACAGGGATGTTTTAGGGTGAAAAGGGGGAGGGGACACAAACATGTTGTCCTGGTCTCCTTTATGGAAGTGCAGAATTAAAAAAAAATAACTATAAATAATATGTAATCGCTTGGTAATAAGCCCCACTGAACTCAGTAGAGCCTACTTCTGAGTAAACATACACAGAATGGTCTTGCTTTTGGGGGGGGGTTGCCCTTGTCAGATCTCCCCCCCCCAAAAAAAAAGCCAGCTTTGCAGGTGGAAATATACAAGTCGATTGCACTAACTCTGAGAATTGCTTGAGACAAGAAAGAAACTAATACATCATATCTGCATAGCCTTGGGACCTGTGGCAGGTCAAAGCAGGTTTGGCAGATGGTTGCAAGAAAAGCTGCTTTTCACACATAAAGGTCATCTTAATGTGAGATCCTTATCTTGCTGATGTATTGCCCTATATATATATATATTTCCCTTTCTGACAAAGTGCTGTAATAGGCTCTCCTTGCATTCCTTGGAAGTCTGGGTTACAAAAACACCAAGCTTCAGATAGGCATCTTGGCTGTAAATACTTGGTTAGTAAATTGGTGCAGATGAAAAATTTCAAGTTGTTCCTTCCCATTGTGGTCCCACTAAATTACGTGTAATTCCTGTTCTTTTCTTTTTAATTTGCTGTGATCATAACAAATTGGGGAATGCTTTAGATGCTAAGGAAAATCTTGATGACCATGAAACAAAAAAAACCAGAAGCCTAGAGTCCCTGACAAACTCACAAAGCACACCAGAGAAAGCTCTATAGTAAGAATATTGCAATAATATTAGAGGTTAAAAAAATTACAGTTATGGAAAGTAATACTTTTGCTTCTGTTTTTAAAATGAAGCATTCTGTTTAGTCTGTTATCCAAGGAAAGAAGGAAATATTTAGAAAATCGAATGGGAAAGTCAGTACACAGTTTACTGAAAAAGGAAGCAAAATATGAATAAAGGACAAAAGTTAGTTTTGTAATTATTATTATTAATTAAATTTGTATACCAACCTATACCCACAGATCTCAGGGCAGTTCACAAGATAAAACCACGAAAATACATAATAAAAAGAAAAAGAAGAACAACCCAATGTAAGATAGTAAATGGTAAGATCACATATTAGCAGCATCTTGAAGGTTAAAAACAGAATCTTAAAACCTATTTAGTGTTATGGAAGAAGGAGGTCAAATGACTTGATTACAACTCAAATGTAAATGGCATTTTAATCAGCCTTTCAGAGGAGGCATTTTCAAATTAATGGAAACTGGTATGATCCTATACCCATCTACCTCACAACAGTGTATATAAGCAGTGTACATAAAACAATATAAAATAGTAATATACATCTAAATTCAACAATCTTATACAGTAATCAAATACATTTGGATTGGCTTGTTGATTTTTTTAAAAAAAAACAGTTTTTTAGCAAGCAGTTGAAACAGTATATAAATTTTGCTTGCCAAATTTAATAGTTAAGGCCTTATTTTCATAACGCCCCTTACAAAATGTTGTAAAATAGTCACAAACATTAGTCTTTGAAATGATAAGCATATTAAAAAGCAGTTAACAGATTAAAAACAACAACAACCCTTCATTGACCTTTGTGATCAATGAAGCCACTCATTGTTGCCCGGAAGTTTCATGGCTCTACTAAGCAACTGTAACAATTGCATTTAAGTGAAAGAAACATTTCCCTCCCCCTTCCTCTCCATGCTATCTGTCCTGGATGCTTTAGTTGAGATTCCTGAATTCGGGAGGGCGTTGGACTAGATGACCTTCATGATCCCTTCCAGTTTTCCAGTTCTATGCTTCTGTGATTCATTCAGCATTGATTAAACTGTATCTGAAAAATATTATTGATTGTTTTGCTCTGCTGAATTTTCCCAATCTTGTTCAGAGAAGCATAGGGCATGTAATAGTATTTGATTATAGCAATGTTAGTGGCATTATCTGGAGGTGTTGGGATCATGGCAGCTGTGGCACATAACGGCAGCGGTGCCTGCAATGTAGGAAATCTCATGGCTTGAATAAATTCCCAAGAAAATCAGAGGGACCAAGTATTCATGCTGAGGTCCATTTGACTGAACTAAGGAACTCTGTTGAGGCATTTCAGGGTGAGTGAGTGGAAGGGGTGTCCAAAAGTTTGTGGGAGGGGCTGAGTGTGCGTGCAATCCCCTCCCCTAATATCCTCATGAAGGGCTCTTTTCTTTTCAGCCGAAGATCACCAGAGCTCAGCTCTGGCACCTCTGAGGTGGGTGCCATTGCCGTTCTAAGAGAACAAGGGAGAGGTTCGTGGTGATCTCCAGCACCTCTTTTTCTAGAAAAATAGCACTGCTTGCATGTATTGGCTCCACTTCGGAGCTTCCCAGATTCAGTGTGAAAATCTGAGGAGGGAATCAAGCTGTGTTTGGCTGAGCATACTTGCAGTCCTTCCCATTAGCACAAACCTTGTTTTATCAGGGTTCCCAACCACAGGAAGTACCGTATTGGAGGTTGTTGTTGTTGTTACTTTAGCAAGTTCAATCAATTGCACTTAAAATCCTACTTCAGACTTTCATGCCGAAAGCCTAGGTTGGCATTGACTCCAAAAGGAACAGGAAGTAAACTGCAAAAGAGGGTAAGATAAGATAAGATAAGTGCTCTTTGTGTCCTCTTCCCATAAATGTCCTGGGGAAAGATGTGCTTCAGTTTCTGTGTTATAAAAACATAAGGGCACAACGTTGGAGAACAGGGAGCTAACAACAAACGCACACACACACACGTGTACAAAGGAAATGTGTGGCTTTGGAAAGATCTGAAAACATCAGGAAAATGTAGCAGAGGGCAAAAAGAATGCAAGAAATTGTTGCAATTATCAGCTACAATTTAACACATGTGTTGTTACTATTTTCTTATTTGAGACACAAAATATCCACAAAGGAGCAAGTTCCATTTTACGGCAAACATGGCACACACTTGTGTGTTTGTGTGTGTGTGTGGGTGTGGGTGTGTGTGTGTGGATAGGAGCCCAGTTCATCAGACCTGTGAGTTGTTAATCTACCTAGATAGATTGTTTAGATAGATAGGGTGGGGTGGGAATGATACACAGGCCAAAAAATGCAAAGAGGTACCCTCTGTGCTGCTTTGTGGTTACTGTTTCAAGGCAGTTAAGCTTGTGAGCCCTTCAAACTAACAGCACTATGTGACCCAAAGGTACTTTCCAGGGTCCCTTGCTATCCCATGGAAGATTCCATTCCTGGACACAAACATTGCTCAGATTGTTTGTGTTGGCACCTCTAAAAATATGGCTGTTATCAAGCAACTGCCTGTGCACTCGGGACAGCCTAGAATATCAAAGGAAACTCTTGGGCACATCAAAAGCAAAAGGCCATATAATTAACAAAAAACAAGAACAAGACAAGACAATCAAAATGGGACGGTTGCATACTGTCAATAAAGATCAATAGAAACAAGGGCATCACAAAGGAGGAACTCGGGTAAAGTTTATGGTGGCTGGTGGTTATCCATACACGTCAGTGTTTAGCATTTAAATACAAAAGTCTCCTGCTTACATTCCATATGCAAACTATTCCAAGGTGGCTGCAAAACAAGTGCTTGGGGGAATGTCTCTGGTGTTCACATATAACAGAGATGTTGGGGGAAATTCCTAAGGCAGCCTATTGTTGTTATGCTTGTATCCTCATTTGAAACCCAAGTCTTTTGAGCTGACATCACTTGAGCACTGCATTTTTATAGTGGATTCCAGTTTGTTTTTAAGTCAAACTCCAAACCTATTTCATACAGCAGTACCTGCAACAAAATGTTGCCACATGGAGGACTCCTGTTCAATATTCCAATCAGCTAGCCATGCCTTCCTCCGAGATACTGCCTCATTATGTTGTTTTTGGAATCCTACCTTCCTTAGGTTCCCCCCCCCTTCCGCCTAAAGAACCTTCATATTTCTACAAATCTGGGAAGCTTTCCAAGTCTGCTGATACTTCCCCCTTGCACGAGAATAAGAACATAAGATTGTTAGAAGAACCTGCTGGATCAGGGAAGTGGCCCATCTAGTCCGGCCTCCTTTTCTCATAGTAGTGGCGAACTGGGTGTGCATAGGAAGCCCATGAGCAGGACTTAAGTGCAACAGCACTCTCCCGCCCTATGCTTTCCAGCAACTATCATTCAGAAGCAAGCAGCCTCCAACAGTAGCGGTAGAATGCAGCCATTGTGGATAGTTGCCATTGATAGCCTTTACATCCATGAATTTGTCAAATCATATTTTAAAGCCATCTAAGTTGATCAGCGGGACGCGGGTGGCACTGTGGGTTAAACCACAGAGCCTAGGGCTTGCCGATCAGAAGGTCAGCGGTTCGAATCCCCGCAACGGGGTGAGCTCCCATTGCTTGATCCCAGTTCCTGCCAACCTAGCAGTTCAAAAGCACGTCAAAGTGCAAGTAGATAAATAGGTACCGCTCCAGCAGGAAGGTAAACAGCGTTTCCATGCGCTGCTCTGGTTCGCCAGAAGTGGCTTAGTTATGCTGGCCACATGACATGGAAGCTTGTACTCCGGCTCCCTCGGCCATAAGAGCGAGATGAGCGCTGCAACCCCAGAGTTGGTCACAACTGGACCTAATGATCAGGGGTCCCTTTACCCTTTACCTTTAAGTTGATCACCATCACTGCCTCTTGTTGGAGCAAATTCCACAGTTTAGCTACGGTATATGCCATGTGAAGAAGTACTTTGTTTTGTTGGTCCTGAATCTTTTCAGTAGTCGTGTTATTTGGATGCTCCCGAGTTCTAGATTTGTGTGTGTGTGTGTGTGTGTGTGTGTGTGTGTGTGTGTGTGAGAGAGAGAGAGAGAGAGAGAGAGAGAGAGAGAGAGAGAGAGAGACTTCTCTCTATCCACTTTCTCCACATCAGGCCTGATTTATACATCAGAGGATCATAGAATTGTAGAGTTGAAAGGGACCCTGAGGATCACCAAGTCCAACCGCCTGCAATGCAAGAATACGAATCCTCAAACAGGGATCAAACCTGAACAACTCTGGCATTATCAGCACCACACTTGACTCCAAACTAAAAAAGCACCAAACATTATCGCAGTGCATAGATAGCTCAGTTGGTTAGAGCATGTTGGTGATAATGCCGAGGTTTGAGGTTTGATTTCCTCAAAGGAGAGTTTCTCCGGCCCCTTGATAATTTGGTTGCCATTTACATACATAAGCAGCAGCACTCACCTCTGAATATCAGAAATACAAGGAACTTAAAGACTACCTGTAAGAGAGAGGGCTTGCAGAGAGCAGCCCACTCTGCTTACTTCCATCAGATGGGAAAGCAGCAGCAAGTCTGGGAGTTCAAATCAGGAACAGGAAGGGTTAAGACGGGTCCAGGGCTCTGCAGAGTCCTGGTGGCTCAGCTCCAGGTTGGTAGCAGGGAAGCAGGGGAGGAGCTAGCTTCAGCAGGGGCTGGAAAGGAGGGAGGAGAGAGAACGGCACCTCAGGAGCCTGGTTTGGGACCACGGAGGACCCATAGAGCAAGGAGGAGGGGCGTTTGGATGCCCAGTCTTAAAAGGGGGGTCAGAGCCCACGAGACGCCATTGTGGGCTTCTGCCCCATGCAGAGCAGACATGATTTGAGACATCTCACCACTGTATATAGCATGCACAATAAAACTATGAAAATCCAGAGGATGTGTGGAGTGCTTACTCGGGAGTAGCCAACACCCCATCTGTGACACTACCCAATCGAGCTGACTAAACTGAGTACAGTGCCTGTCTTAATTCAAACTCTGGATGCCCAGACTTTGTGTCAAATTGCAATGAATTCAGTTGCATATGAGCATAAAAGTCTTATCTTGCCTGAGCACAGGAACAAACAAAACAAAACGGATTTGCCTAGTTCTATTTTCCAAGCTGATTTTAAACTGCTAGCATTTTCCATAATGGCAAAATCTATTAAGTTTAAAATTTCTTTTCCACTTTAATAATTTCAAGGATCATCAACACCACAATTCTGAGGATTTATTTTTCTAAAGAGAGGGAGAGGATTAATCTTTGTCTTGAAACTCAGCTGCTTGCACCTTCATAAAGGAGCAAAAATCGAGACTCTTAATGCCTACCTTTTATATTTAGCATTGTGTTCCTCTTACCTTTATTCTTCTGGCTTAAATGGTCCCAGAAGGCTCCAAAGGCAGAGGACCAGGCCTGCTAATATCTGGTTGCTGCTGTGTGAATAAGCTTACAAACATGCACCTAATGTATCAGTGTGGATTGTGGATATTTCTTGTCTTGTAGCTGAATGAGTCCAGCTTTTGCAACACATCCTCCTGTTTCTTGGCAATTATATTTTAGTGGGTGTATAATAAAGGGAGGGAATAGCTGGTTTGTTTAACTGGGAGAAATTAAAATAAGTAATTTGGCAATTTCAAATTCAACTCAGAAGCTTCTAACACTACTTAAAAAAAACTTAGGTCAAAATCCAGAATACAAACGAAGGGATTATTAGCAGAGCTTGCTGTTTTATGGATGGCAAAACCATTCTCATGTATTCATGATGTACTGTATCATGTGTACTTGGAACTGGTAGCAAGCAACAGGGAAGGACATGCCTATTACGTCATAAGATACTGCCTTCTACAGAGTCAGATTGTTTCTCCATCTCGCTCAGGAAAGTCGACACTGACTGGCAGAGGCCCTCCAGGATTTCAGACCCAGTGACACTCTTGGAGTGAAGACTTATAGTATAGGTGTAAAGCTCTCAACTTTATTTAAAGTGCTTTAAGATCTGCAGCAAGATATAATGAATAACTTGCAGGCTCAGAATCTGCACAGAGAAAGTAGGGCTTTCAGATGCCCTTATTTCCTGTCTTGGACAACCCCATCTGGCTCAAACCCCATCACCTGTTTGAACCTAAATGGGGCTGTCATTGCCAACTCATTCTACAAGAGTCTGCTCCAAAATGGTGCTGAACTCATACCAGTGGTGAGCTTTGTGTGCTGGAGAAACAAAGGGGATGATGGAACTAGAACAAACCCCACTGTAGCTATTTATAGTTGGGGTTTTTAAATATATATAAAAACAACAACTCTCAAATAAGTTGAAAATAATGTATGATGTAAAATAAAAAAATTCCTTCAGTAGCACCTTAAAGACCAACTAAGTTTTTATTTTGGTATGAGCTTTCGTGTGCATGCACACTTCTTCAGATACAGTGAAATGGAAGTTTCCAGGCACTTATGTAGAGAAGGGGTGGGGAGGGGTGGGGATGGGGAGGGGGGATCACTCAGAAGGGTGGTGGAAATGGGTGATTGACTGACTGATAGCTGTTGATGCCCGGAAACGACTGCAAATGGTTTTGCATGAAAAAGCAAGGGTGGAGATGGCTGAAGATCGCTTATCATGTATAATGAGATAAGAACCCGATATCTCTGTTCAAACCAGGTCCCTCCATGGTTTTGAGCTTGGTGATAAGTTGCAATTCAGCAACTTCTCTTTCCAGTCTATTTCTGAAATTCTTTTGTAGTAAGACAGCTACTTTGAGATCTTGTATAGAATGTCCTGGGAGATTGAAGTGTTCTCCTACTGGTTTTTCTGTCTTCTGGTTCCTGATGTCAGATTTATGTCCATTTATCCTTTGGCGTAGGGTTTGGCCTGTTTGTCCAATATAGAGAGCTGAAGGGCACTGTTGGCATTTGATGGCATACACAATGTTAGAGGATGAGCAATTAAATAGTCCTGAGATGGTATGTTGGATGTTGTTGGGGCCAGTAATGGTATTGTCTGGGTGTATGTGGCAGCAAAGTTGGCATCTGGGTTTATTGCAGGCTCTGGTACCAGTGTCCATGTTAAGTCTGGTGGTTGTATTATTGTGGGTGAGGAGTTGTTTAAGATTGGGTGGCTGTCTGTAGGCAATGAAAGGTCTTCCTCCCAGAGCTTGAGAAAGGGAGCTGTCATTGTCCAGGAGAGGCTGTAGATCTCTGATGATGCGTTGTACTGTTTTAACTTGGGAGCTGTATGTGATGACTAGTGGTGTTCTGTTATTTTCTTTTTTGGGTCTGTCTTGCAGCAGGTTCTCTCTAGGTATCTGTCTGGCTCTGTTGATCTGTTGTTTAACTTCATCAGGTGGATATTTTAGTTCTAAAAAGGTTTGCTGTAGATCTCTTAGGTGAGATTCTCTGTCTGTAGAGTTGGAACAGATGCGGTTGTAACGTAAGGCCTGGCTGTATACGATGGATTGTTTGGTATGTTTGGGATGGTAGCTAGAAGCATGTAGATATGTTTGTCGGTCAGTTGGTTTTCTGTATAAGGTGGTGTCTATATGTCCATCCTGTATTTTTATAGTAGTGTCCAAAAAATGTATTTCTTGCATAGATTGGTTCATTGTTAGGTTGATGGTGGGGTGAAAGTCATTGAATGTCTGGTGGAAGGTTTCCAGGGTCTGTTGTCCATGTGTCCAGATAATAAAAATATCGTCAATGTATCACAGGTACAGGAGAGGTTTGAGTGGGTAGGAGTTAAGGAAACGTTGTTCTGAATCTGCCATGAAGATGTTGGCATACTGTGGGGCCATGCGGGTGCCCATGGCTGTGCCGCTGATCTGGAGGAACAGGTCATCACCAAATTTGAAGTGGTTGTGGGTAAGGACAAAGTGGCAGAGTTTGGTAGCAAAGTCCGCTGTGGTTTTATCTGAAATGGTGTTCCTTATGGCTTGTAAACCATCATTGTGTGGGATGTTGGTATATAGAGATTCCACATCCATAGTGGCTAGTATAGTATTGTTAGGAAGATTGTTCAAAGATTGTATTTTCCTCAGAAAATCTGTGGTGTCACGTACGTAGCTGGGAGCACTGATAGCATATGGTTTCAGAACAGAGTCCATATAGCCGGAAACACCCACTGTAATGGTGCCAATACCTGAGATGATGGGGCGTCCTGGGTTTCCTGGTTTGTGTATTTTGGGTAGAAGATAGAAAGTTCCTGGCCGAGGTTCCGCTGGTGTGTTTGTGAGGATCTGTTCTTGGATGTGTAGGGGTAGCTCCTGTATGATGACATTATAAAAAATGATGCTAAGAGACTTGACTTTAAAGAACTGCTACATAGAAATGATTATGTACATCCATGTAATACCCGTAAATGAATATGATTCCAATAACATTGATAGTGCACTTTACAATTTGCAAAGTGATTTGGAACTGGTAGCAAGCAACAGGGAAGGACAAAGTGAATTACCTGCAGTAAAATAATCCTAACCGTCCTGAAAGGTTTGTAACTATTATTAGGAGTAGGACCATACTTTCTTCTTCTAGGAACTAAGTGTGGCTTTTAGCTTCATACGTGTGAAGACTTAGTAATGTAGCATTAAGAAAATCATCACAATGCAAATGATACTGCTTTGACTGAATTGAGCCCTCTTCCATACCCTTTTCCATACTTTCCCCGATCCTTATTGTATGTTGGGTGGTTGCGGAGATGCAACTTCACCAACTAGCTTGCCAATGAGATACGTTTGTCTTTTGTGTGATCAATGGCTGAACACTGAATAGTTCAAATCATTGATCACCATACAGTGACTCCAGATGCTACTAAACTCTTAAGGGGAATGGGAGATGGAAGAGCACACCATAAGGAGGAAACCCACCCCCCAATAAATATTTATAGACATTTCAAGGTGGGATATTAAATAAATTTCACAGGAAGAGTTTGAAAAATATACCTGACTTCTAATAAGTGCTAGCTTCAGACGTTATGACCTTGTCCCTATGCATGAGCAGGAAAAAACAAACAAATATCAGCGTCAAATGTTGATGTGCAAGGAGAGCCGGGTGCTTAGGTTGCTTTTGCAGGTGGCTTACCTAGATTTAAGTTTGCTGCATAAAAATTGCTGAAAAATGAGCAACATTCTTAAGCTATGGTGCTTATTCCATAGGTTGATAGGGCATGATGGTTTGAAATCAGAAAAGTCGCAGCGTTCTAAAGTAATGTGATGGCTGAGAATGACAAAGAATAATTTTATCAGAGAATGTCCTTAAAAATAAGTGACATTGGCGCTACAGTATATTATGAGCACATGAAGCACTGAACAACTTGGGACCAGGTCACCTTGGTTCCCACTGCCTGGGCACTTTGATCCTTTGCAGAGACACTCTCAGTAGTGTCATACGCTTCTGAGGTTTGTCTTATTTCTACCAAGGCCAGGGCCTTGAGTGTGGTGGAACTTGGCATTTTCCAGGTTCTCCCAATGAAGGGACCTTTCATAATGGCATTTAAGCACCTGCTTAGAACTCACCTGTTCACCCAGGCCCTCCCAGTGTGAGCCAGTATGGTGTAGTGGTTAAGAGCGGTAGACTCATAATCTGGGGAACCGGGTTCGCATCTCTGCTCCTCCACATGCAGCTGCTGGGTGACCTTGGGCTAGTCACACTTCTTTGAAGTCTCTCAGCCCCACTCACCTCACTCACCTCACAGAGTGTTTGTTTTGGGAGAGGAAGGGAAAGGAGAATGTTAGCCACTTTGAGACTCCTTAGGGTAGTGATAAAGTGGGATATCAAATCCAAACTCCTCTCCTCCTCCTCCTCCTCCTCCTCCTCCTCCTCCTCCTCCTCCCTCTTCCTCTTCCTCTTCCTCTTCCTCTCCCTCTGTATAAATCTGAACTTCGGGGGGGTATGTGTTTCACACTTGTTTTCTGAATATCATTTCAGTGTTGGTTTTATACTGTTCATCACAGCCATAATCCTCCCCCCACCCCTTTAATGTTAGTGGTACAGAAAACCTTCACAGAGAAATAAACAAATGGTCAGCTTACAATTCTGCTATTCGCAATGCCCTCACTAAAGTCTTCTGAAACGGAAGTTGGCAGAAGAAGGAACCACTGAAGCTGGCAAAGAGCTGTGGGAGACATGCGGGAGGAGAAATTCCTGCTGCTCGCTCTGGTCCTTGCCTTTAGGCATGCTTAAACAGTTTTTAGTTCAAGTGCACCTTTCCTTCTTATTTAATTTTAATTTGTCTAACAACTTAATAATCCCTTCAGGGAATGTTAGTGCTATCATAAAAGTATGCATAAAGTCCATAAATATATAGCCAGGCAGGAGTTCTTAACAAGTTCCTCCTCACTATTTTAATGGTCAGGTGATATCCCGCAATACTTTCAAGGTTGAAGGAGGAGAAATTAGAAGCTTCGCTCTGTGCTGGTTACCTCTCATTGAAGAGCTGCTGTAACTGAATCTGGAAGAACAAAGCATAATCCTGCAGAGCTTTCAGGAATATATTTATTATCGTTGTCTCTCTACTATCTATCAAACTATGGCTGGTTTTGGGGCAGGAGCGTAGATTTTTAAACCATGTCATTCTACATGTTATATTTGAATAAGACAGGTAGGTAGCCATGTTGGTCTGCTGTACTTGAAACAATTTTTTTTTAAAAAAATCCTTCCAGTAGCACCTTAAAGTAAAGGTAAAGGGACCCCTGACTGTTAGGTCCAGTTGCAGATGACTCTGGGGTTGCGGTGTTCATCTCGCTGAGGGAGTCGGCGTACAGCTTCCAGGTCATGTGGCCAGCATGACTAAGCCGCTTCTGGTGAACCACAGCAGCACACGGAAATGCCTTTTACCTTCCTGCCAGAGCGGTACCTACCGGTATTTATCTACTTGCACTTTGACATGCTTTCAAACTGCTAGGTTGGCAGGTGCAGGAACTGAACAACAGGAGCTCACCCTCTCACGGGGATTCGAACTGCCAACCTTCTGATCGGCAAGCCCAAGGCTCTGTGGTTTAACCCACAGCGCCATCCAGACAAACTAAGTTTGTCATTGGTATGAGCTTTCGTGTGCATCCAAACCTGTTTCAGTGTATCTGAAGAACTATGCATGGACACAAAAGCTCATACCAATGACACAGTTAGTCTCTAAGGTGCTACTGGAAGGATTTTTTTTAAAAAATTTTTTTGAATAAGACAGTGGAGAAGCAATTTCAGCAATGATGCCTAACTTCAGAAATGGCATTTAACCCTCTTTCTACTAGCTGTTTTCCTTGCAGAGTTCTAGCTGCCTACTTAGCCTAACAAGCATCAGCTGGAAAATAAAATAAGGTTATTTCCCTCCGTATTTTAGAGAAAGGTGGGGTGGACATGCCATGAATGCTTTGTTAAGGATGCTGTGTGAGCATTTGCGGCACTGTCCCCTGTTTGTGAGGCATCAGTTTACAGGAAGGGATAAAGTTGCACAGTAAAATATTTCTTCTTACAAACTAAATTGGATAGTTGTACACTGCTGCAGGATAAGTGATTTAGCCTAGCCACAAATTGGATTGAAGCCCATAGCTTAGTTGCTTAGTTGAACTATAATAATAATAATAATAATAATAATAATAATAATAATTGTTATTGTTATTATTCAGACATAACAGAAGGAAATATGGGGAGATAAAATCATTGCTAGCTGACATTAACAATAAGAATATTCCTTCAATCTTAACTTAAACATGTTCATTAATATATGCAGTTTGTTTGTCCAAAAAGGTATCTAAACGAGATTAATCATTCTAGGTCATGTGTTTAAAAGTGGGGAGGCTGTAAGATATTCAGACAACTGAGTACTAGGATAGTGGGCATTGGTCTTTCAAACCTTGAAATATAAGTCTCTTTGCAACCATATGGGCCTACAGGATCTACGTCCATTGTCTATGTCTTGCATGCAAAATGTGCCAGGTTCAATCCCTGGCAACTCAAAGTAGGAGGATGTGGCTTAGGCAGAGGGGTGAACCCCCCAAAAGTGGTGTCGTTACCTGGGTGCCCCTTAGTGGGAGAGACAAAGAGAGGGGTGAGGTGGTGGTAAAGTCAAGGCTGCATAAATTCAGAGGTGGGACTGCTATGCATCTGTGCAACCCTGAGCTTGCAGCCAACCTGCCTCTTTTGTTGCTGTTCTTGTTGTTGTTTATTAAATGTTTATATCCAAAGATCTCAGGGAAGATAAAAATGCAAGATAAAAGCACAAAAAAAGAACCAAAACAACAACCACACACCCTCCCACAAACACATTTAAAAGGCCACAGAATATTAATCAGCCCAAAACCTGGTTGAAGAGGAACTGGTGCCTAAAGATGTATAACGAAGGCTCCAGACCAGGGGTCAGCAAAGTTTTTGTGGCTTGGGATGGTTCACGGTCCTGCAGATGCTGCACTGGGCCAGAGTGCACACACGCACGCACACACAAACACTATTTCCAGCGCTCCTTCCTGTGCGGAGGAGGCGTGTGCAGCTTTCTGCAGCCAATGGGAAGCTGGCCAACGTCACGGAAGGCGGTCCCTGCTCTGCTCCGCACCTGTTTAGCGCGGTGCATGGGAGCCAACTAAGTGGGCGGTGGGGGTCCATGAGCCGGTTCAACAACCCCTTAGGGGCCTTAGGTTGCCGACTCCCAATAAGTGGCAACAGTGCACTGTGGCTCTTTCCCACCAGGTGATCCATTCCTGCAGGTAGGGTTGGGAAGGAGTCCTCTATGCAACTCTGGGGAGTCACTGCCAGTCAGCATAGAAAATTCTGAGCTAGACAGACCAACAGTCTGATTCAGCCAAAGTTAGTTTCCAAAGATACACACACACACACACACACACACACACACACACACACAAAAAAAAAAATTATGGTAGTCTGTATGCTTGCGTGTGCATCCACCATTATGCATATTATGTCATGCGTAAATTGAACAGGCAGTGTTGACACAGATAAGTGTAGGTGTGGTGCATCTGACTGCCATGATCCTTCTATTTATTTCTATTTGTTTATTTGTTTATTTGTTTATTTTGAGGTGGGAGAATTATGAGATCAGGTATGTGCACTTGAGTACATGTTCACTCTGGCCCTGCCACGTGCGTAAGACTTCTAGAATGGAGAAAGTGTGAGCTAGGTCTCAGACACATTCATTATCCAGTTCAAACAAGCTGCTTTGGAGCAGAGGAACTTCAGCTGCTTTCCAGCCCTATTAAATTCTACATGTTGATCCACTGGGCACAACCTGGGAAGAATTAGGCAAGACTGGCTGTTAAGTGCTTCACTGTGTTCTTGTCCCATTGATTTCTAGGGAACTTAAGTGCAACCATCTTTTACTAGATTGCACCAATGGCCATAGCTGCCAAGTTTTCCCTTTTCTCGCGAGGAAGCCTATTCAGCATAAGGGAAAATCCCTTTAAAAAAGGGATAACTTGGCAGCTATGCCAATGGCATTGGAAAGATTGCTGGTGTGAGTAAAATTATGCACTTACAATAGGATTATGAATCCATTTCTGTCTGTAGTAATTATGGTAATTTATAACCACTTTTCAGGGGTTCCCCACCACCACCTCTTACTCTGTTGAAATGTTTACATTTGAGCGCCTATGCATTGTGCAGCATATGTTCATAAGGAAAAGTTTAATGGCAATGAAGTCATGTTTGTGTGTTTTGCTTTTGTGTCTCTATGGCAAATCGCTTCACTTTCTTGACAAATCTTTATCCGGGCCCTCTCTGTTCTTCTGCATGACGTGCAAGGAAAACAAAGATCTTCCTTCCAACATATTCAGAGAATCATTTTCAGAGCTATTAGGCATCACAGCGGGGGAAGGGAAATCAATGTTTCCTTTGATAGGGATGTATGTGAGAAAATAGTAATGCTGCATATATGATAGGTAGAAATTGCAAACAGACCTTATTTTTTATTTCCTTCACACATGATTCTTTTTCCTCCCCTCTGCCCAAACATCTCTCCTGAAGCTCCCCATATTTCCTTCAAGTGCAGCCAAGAATTTACGACACAATTCTATCTTCCTCCTTCTTACCACATGTGTTCTTTCTCAGCCAGTCCCTACTGATGAAATAACCCCGTTGATTTGCTCTGTGACATATTTTACCCACAATGCCTCTGTCTTTGTAAACTGTGGTTTCAAAGCATGATGTTTGATACATACTTCTTCAATCTATGCCCCCATCTGCACTATACATTTCAAGCACTATACCACTTTAACAGTCACAGCTTCCTCCAAAGAATCCTAGGGACTGTAACTTGTTTAGGGTGCTGAGTGTTGTTAGGAGAACCCTATTCCCCTCACAGAATTACAATTCCCAGAGTTCCCTGGAAAGAGGGGTTGATTGATAAACCACTCTAGTAATTGTAGAGTGGAGGAGTTCAACATTATGTGCATAGGTCTCCATTCGGACTAAAAGCATTAGAAGCATGGCTGCCGGGGGGGGGGGCGGTCAGCAAGTGCATTAACATTAAAGGGGTAGGATTAATGGTGTGATCCTGCTCCTTCCACACATTCAGCAAACATGGAGAAAAAGGTCCTCAAGTTAATTATAAATACAACAACCAAAAGCCATCATTTTAATCAGAACGAGGCAATTGAACTTGAGTTTATTATGGAGGCCAGTGTGGCCTTCCGAACAATTTAACTCAAGTCTCATAAGACTTTTCTCCTGGTAGAATAGTCATTAGATGTACTGCTGAATAAGGGTTTAATGGTTTTTGCATTTGTTTAAAAAACAAAAAGGGAGGGACCCAGGTGGCGCTGTGGGTTAAACCACAGAACCTAGGGCTTGCTGATCAGAAGGTCGGCGGTTCGAATCCCTGCAACGGGGTGAGCTCCCGTTGCTCGGTCCCAGCTCCTGCCCACCTAGCAGTTTGAAAGCACATCAAAGTGCAAGTAGGAAGTTACCGGCAGGAAGGTAAACAGCGTTTCCATGCGCTGCTCTGGTTCGCCAGAAGCAGCTTTGTCATGCAGGCCACATGACCCGGAAGCTGTCTGCGGACAAACGCTGGCTCCCTCGGCCTATAGAGCGAGAAGAGCGCTGCAACCCCAGAGTCGGACACAACTGGACCTGATGGTCAGGGGCCCCTTTACCTTTACCTAAAAAACAAAAAAGTATCTTGTTTTAAAAAAGATACTTTTATCCTGGGTTTTTCACAGGCACAGCCCATTTTTCAATGATAGTTATAACACTGTTTATATATTTATATTTACTGTTACGACCCCTGGCTGCATTCCAGTGCCACAGATCCATACTCTGAGGCCAGTATGGGAATAATCCCATACACTGAGCCAAGAGGACTTAATTGCCACTGGAGGCAAAGAACTGGTATTAATTCTGGGAACTGCAGATTCTATTATCCTAAAATAAATAAGGACAGTAATAGCAATAGCAATAACACAAAGAATAAGAAGAAAGCTCGCAATCGGTGCTTTTGTATTACTTCAAGTGATATCTATCCAGATCTGTTTTGTTTGTTTTTATATCTAGCCTTATCTTCATGTGTGAAACATAGACATCCCATTTGCTTCATGCTCAATTGCTTGCAATTTTCCCTCTGATTCGTACATTTCTCCTGCTTTGAAAATGCTACACATTCCTGTAATCAGACTGTATGCGCATGTTGCAGTTGTCTGAATGAGCACATTGTCTGCTGTTTGAATTGCACCCCTGCTGCTGGTTCGCTGCCCCTAATTATTTTTGTTTTAGCGTTTGTCCCCGATTTCTCAGTCAGGCAGTTGAAAGAGGCCCCGTCATCCTCTGAGAGGTGTTTAATCAAGGGATGAGTAATCAAACAAAAAGCTTTTTGGGGAGGGGTGGAAGTGGAAGAAATGATATTGTCTGGCCGGTTATTATGTTTTCTCTTCTCGACACTTAAATAGAGTTCCTGCAGAAACCCGGGGTGCCTGCCCATTAGCTTGGAGGGTTGGGCTGCCTGAATAAGTGGGTGGCTGCTTTGTAAAGAGGGAGTGGTAAAGGGAAACAGGCTAAAAAAGAGAGAGAAAAATCAATGAAGTTGAAATGCGCTCCAAGCACACCTACTTATCATCGCCTCGCACTCCACATGTCATCCAGCTGCCAAACTCTCTGAAAACATCTGGGTAGGTGGCTCTGCACGTACATGTCGGTGCGCTGATATGCGCACCCATTTGGGATGGTCGGATTGAACTCCGCCGGTTCCTCTGAGGTGTAGCGCCATGTATCAGGGCTTGGCTATAAATTTCATCGCATCGCTGTGGCGAACAGAGAAATGAGTGAGGAAATATCTGATTAAAGTGTGCATTGCTGCTGAGGCAACCGCATGTTGCCATAGCAATCGAGATGAAATGTGCAAGGAGTGAGATAATTAAATCTAACCCCTTTAGAAGTTTTTTGACAGTCTATGCACTGCCAATAAGTGGGGGTGGGGGGTGGAGTTATATCTGGCAATAAAGATAAAACCCATTCCTTGTGAAAGTACAACTTCTTGTTGATTTTGTCGTGGTTCCCTTTGCTAAATGCATTGCTTCAGGTCCCTTATTTGAATGCTCCCTTTAATAATCGGATCCAGTTTTGACCTTGGCTTGTAACAGCCTGATCTGGTTTATTGTTCCATGGGAACTGCTACACAAAATATCCAGCTATATGTTTTCTCACTCTCTTTCTTACAGTACAGTAAAGCCCGGCTGTCATGTCTTAGATTATGATTCAATAATATCTAGAACGTACTGCCCTCTTCAGGAACTGTCGATTAAAAAAACAAGAAGAAGAAGAACTTTCGAATGTGTTTATTGATTTATGAAGTGCAAGGAGAAAATGTGACCTTATGAGGCTTATAAGGAGCAGGGAGTTCATTGCATTCAGTGATATGAGCAGTAAGCTAGCATACAGTGGTCAGGCTGAAATGTTAATAGAAGGGGGAAAGTGCTGGAAAGCAACAGCTTTAAAAAATGTTGTCATGGGGTTGGACTAGTAATTCCAGAAAATAATTGGCAGCCCAGTGAGGCACTTTAGCGTGATGAGTTCTAGGGTGGCCAGGTAGCCCAAGTGACAAAGAATTTATAGCATAGAATGTCACAAGAGACGTCAAGCAGTATGCGCCTTAAAATTCAATACTAAATTCAGAAAGGAATTTAGTTTAATTACCTGTTTTATCTTAGGGAGGAGAAGCAGAAGAAGAAACAAAACTAAGGTCACTTGCATAGTGTGCTTCCCACTTTAGTGTAGCCGGATTGCATTCTAGGTTACTAAGATTTTGAAGCAGCGAAACCACATTGGATGGGTGGAGGCTGTGGTTATTTCCTACCCTGCCACCGCCTTTGGGCAGGTGCAAGGCAGGTGGAGAAGGCTACGTGACCTCTCTCTTTCCAGTGTTATTAGTGCAGGGTGGGACCTGGCTATGTGGATTCAGTAGCCATTGCTACACAGGTAATATCACAAAACAATGATGATGCATTTCTAAGTTTGGAATTGATGTACTACTCAGACTGGGTGGGGTACACTGATACCAGTTGCAGTGCCACGGACATAAGAAGCTGCATTATTATCAGAAGAGGCTGTTTGTTCATCTAATCTGCGTAGCTCTCCGTGGTCTTTGCATCACCTGCCACCTGAGCATTTCAACTGGAGATGTCAGCAGAAGTGGATCACTAGGGGCGGGGAAGGATCCACTATGCTAGCTCCCCAGCAGGTGGGTTGCTTTTGCTTACTGGGAGGGAAAGGTGGAGTGGCAGGGAGGTTGGCGCACTGCAAATGCAGTGGCAGGGCCAATTTGGCACTCTTTGCACTGCATTAACCTCATCGCCACCTTGCCCTTCCCCCTCCCCTTCCAGGTAAGCAACATTGATCCACCTACTGGGAAGCTGGTGTTGCTGTTCCACTCCACCCAGTGAGTCACTTGTGAATGAGAGGAATTGAACGTGGGGTGTTCTGCAAGCAGGATACATGTTCTTCCCTTGAGCGTTGGTTCCACTATTGCTTAGCCTGGAGTGTCAATCAGCCAGCTTTAGAGGGGAGGGTGGGCTCAACTTCCTAGGCCCCTAGCAAGCTAGGCTGCGTGAGACAAGCAAGTTAGGGGGGACACACAAATGCTGGTTTTTATTTTGAAAACAGGACAAAAGGCATCCTGTTTGGGGGCCAAACGGAGCTAGAGAAACTGTGGTCCCAAAGCATGACAATCCATTTTTTTTTACAAGACGGGTGGCAACCCTAGTTGGTTCGTTTTCCTATAAGGAACACAATGACTTGCTCCCACAGTCCCCGGCTGATGGCTTATCCACTAGGCAAGTCCTGAGTAGTAAACTAGGAGAAATGGAAGCAACTGCCTCAACAAACCCAGATGCTTAACAACCACAGTTAGACAATGCGGGGTGTTTCTTGGTCTCTGCGGTGTTTGGATTCCATGTTTCAAATCTGTCATCCAATTTCACAAAAGAAGCCTCCATTTTTTCTGCCTCATCTTCAAGGCACTTTAGAGTTTATTTAGAATTTCTGTGAGCACAAAGTTTTGAGATCACTTTATTGGTGCAAGATAGCCAAGGGTGGTGTGTGTGTGTGTGTGTGAGAGAGAGAGAGAGAGTGTGTTTCTTTCCGGTAAACATTTCTCAAGCACTCTGCAGCCAACCCAGCTCTCCATGCTTCCTGATCTGAAAAAGGCCCGTGAGAGATATTACCTCATGATGCCTTTCCCTGGAATTTAATTGAAGTGTGGGCAACTGGGAAGGCTACAAAGCACCAGACCAACCATTGGTGAGAGCTGATTTGTAGAATGAAAGAAAGGAAACTTACTTACTCATATGCACCCTTAGTCACCTCAAAAGTAAGTTAAGCACCCACCCACAAACTTGCAGCTAACCATGAGAATGTCTAGTAGTTCCTGTTCTAGTGACCAACTTCCCTTTTCTCACTGTTCAGTTTCAGCTACAGATTTCTCTTTGCATCCCTGTCTGAGCCACCATATATACTGTATATACAGCATAATTTTTATGTTTTCTACTGTATCATACCAAGTTGGTGGCGCTAAATGAGCTGTGATTTCCTGAATGAGCTAGAGCAGGCACCCCCAAACTGCGGCCCTCCAGATGTTTTGGCCTACAACTCCCATGATCCCTAGGGCCATTCTTTGTCTAATAATGGCTAGGGTCTTGGGCTTGGATGTAGCAAATTCAGGTTCATATTTCCACTCAGCTGGCTGAGAAACTCAGTGGGTTATTAGTCACTATTTAACCTGACCTGCCTTTCGGGGACAATCCTATATATACTGCTTTGAGCTCTTTGGAAGAATGGAATAAATATGTGATACACAAATGAATCTGCTGGAGTTCTAATGGCTTTAAAAAGTGTAGGAGAATGGAAAGTCCACAAATTGATTCATAGCCGTGGCTTCAATCTAATGCAAAAAGCAGCCGCATTGATTTTCAACATAGGGCAAATTCACATGACCATGATGTCTTCTCTGCATACACATACCCCCCCCCAAGTGATTTATTTCAACTGTCTTATGACAGATGCCCAGGAGTTCTGCCCGGACACTGAGGTCCAGTGCTGAGGGCCTTCTGGCGGTTCCCTCGCTGCGAGAAGCCAAGTTACAGGGAACCAGGCAGAGGGCCTTCTCGGTAGTGACACCCGCCCTGTGGAACGCCCTCCCACCAGATGTCAAAGAGAAAAACAACTACAGACTTTTAGAAGACATATGAAGGCAGCCCTGTTTAGGGAAGCTTTTAATGTTTAATATATTATTGTATTTTAATATCCTTCTGGAAGCTGCCCAGAGTTGCTGGGAAAACCACTCTTATTATTATTATTTGTGAATGTTTTCAGCATAGATGCCAGTTGCATCTCAGCACATTGTGAATATGACTATGGTTAGCAACATAGTGAGAGCCAGTATGGTGCCATGGTTAGAGTGTTGGACTAAGGCCTGAGGGGAAAGGGTTCAAATCCCCGCTCAGCCACACAGCTCACTGAGTGGCTTGGGGGTGGTTGTTGCCTCTCAGCTTAACCTACCTTACAGGGTTGTTGTGAAGACAAAAAGAGTAGACCGAGAGCCGAGTAGGCCACCTTGAGCTCATTGGATGAAAGGTGGGGTATAAATCAAATGATAAACACGGCATCTTCAAGCTGCAACACATGGTTAAACTGGGTTCTAGCCTTTTTGTTAGCCTCTCTTTGCACAAATGTGGAAGTGCACAGACAGAGGAAGCTCGCCAAAAGCTTTAAAAGATGGAAGTCATCCCAGTGCATCTCCTTCCTCAAACACCATCTTGATTTGGTTCTCCTTCACCCTTGAAACTTCTCTTTGCTGTTCATTCAAACATTTCAATTGATGATTATTGTGTGGCTATTTCTATGTAAATCACTCTGTGAAGTCTGCTTGAAAAGTAATAATATAATAATATATAAGAACATAAAATATAATGTATACTCTTATTTTCGTGATTACTTCCAGGGACTCTGAGCACCCACAGAATTTAACTAGGGCTTCCTAAATAGATAAAGGATGTTTCTGGGACACACTTTGTTTTGTATTTTGCTTTCTTTTGTGTTTCTAAGCTATTGGTTTGTTTCATTTGTGTGTGTGGATGCTGATGTTTGGGGAGTTAGGCTCCCCATGGATAAGGGCATAATAACTAATAACATTTCTTTGCTTTCCAGGGTACTTTTGGCACAATGATGAATTTCATCTTCCCCAGAATGGTAAGCAGGAAACTATTTTCTGTATCTGACACCAATGAATACAAAGGAGAACAAGCAAAATTGTCATTTGAAAATAATGAAAATTCACTTAAAAATAAATATGCAACTTGATAAGGGTATTATTCATGCAGCTATAAACATCTGAATATTTAAACCCTGTAAAGCCATCTTTAAAATTCCCATCTAATTTTTGTCTAGTATTTTTGGTTGTTGTTTCTACAGAAACATAAAGATTTACCATCTCTGCTAGAAATGCTTTAGGAACCTGGTGTGTTCACCAATGTGTTTTGCTGCATAATTTATTGTAATATATACATACCCACACACATAAATATGGTTTACGTTCTATCAGTTGAGAGAGGAATTGTATCTCTGCTTTAGATTGAGAGAGAGTTAGGCCTATATAATGTTTTACTGTGTTGAACTGTATAAAAATTGATCCTTATTTATGTTCCACCAGGGTTTTGCTGCATATGTGAATTTAAAATGGTATATTTTCAGAATATAGACACCACATCCTGAGTAAAAGCTGCATGCTACCATTTTGTAAAAATAACAACACCCAGATATTTTCTAAGGTTCTCCCCATCACTACCCCAAGACTGGGAAAAGGGCAATATTTATTCTACTCTTTGATCATAGCACCTTTGCAATCAAATAAAATGAAAAATTCATCATATTGTACATGAAAAGGTCACCTTAAAATGAGACTTCATAGAAAAGGAGCCTGAATGAGATAAACCAACTGTTAAGGAGACTTGTGTTCAACAGCTCTTGAAATAGGCCTCTATTCCCCACCTCAACACCATCTCATTCCTCAAACATTTGGTTGGAAATAAACATAAAGTCATCATACATTTGAACTGTTTTGACAATGGGGGAAAATATTGCTGGAAAAAAGTAGTTTCTTCCAAGCACAAATGTAACCTCTTCTTAGTCTTACAGCTGAAAGCTTTCCTGTCTAATCCCAGAAGAAACTTTTTTTTTTTAAAAAAAGGCAATTATTCAAGAACTTTAATGCAAAGATGCATTAAAACAATGGAGGACTTAAAATGTGTGCCAAGCTGATTTTCGGTTGTCTTTGATACAAAAGCAGAGGCGTTCACGGGATTTAAGAAAACCTATAACATGGTTTCAAGACTGGAGGAGTACTCTCCCTCCCTCCCTCCCTCTCTCTGTGTGTCTGTGTGTGTCTCTCTGCGTGAGAAATAAAAGTTACTGTAGATATCTTTGTTGATTCACTGAAGACAGGCTAGGGAGCTTTTGTGGTAGGTACTGACTCAAAATATTGTGCTTCCCCAGGACTCTGTAGTGTGCAAGTCCAAAATGTATCACAGAGCCCAACTAACTCTTAGATAGCACACACCACCCATGATCTCAATATCCTCGGCCCCACGCTGCGCTGGTGTGTACTGAATCACACCTCGCCTTGAGTACTGTCAAAGACCCTGTATCCTTTGCATACAAATGGGCCTATTGGCATGAGGTAACTGTCAATACCAGGCATCCCCAAACTTCGGCCCTCCAGATGTTTTGGACTACAATTCCCATCATCCCTGACCACTGGTCCTGTTAGTTAGGGATCATGGGAGTTGTAGGCCAAAACATCTGGACTGCCACAGTTTGGGGGTGCCTGGTCAATACAGATCATATAATGCCTTCACCTGTAAAAACCACCCCTACTGCGAGAAGTGAGGTTAGAGGGAACCAGGTGGAGGGCTTCTCAGTTGTGGAGTGCCCTCTCATCAAATAAACCACTATCTGACTTTTAGAAGACATTTGAATGGTGCTTGATGTTTTTATTTGCTGGAAGCCACCCAGAGTGGCTGGGGCAACCTATCGTGTTTCTCTGAAAATAAGCCATACCCCGAAAATAAGCCATAGTGAGAGGCAGTTTAACCTTGTAGGTTAAACTGTACCATTATTAATAAATAAATAAGACATCCCCTGAAAATAAGCCACTGTGTGTTTTTTGAGGAAAAATAAATATAAGACGGTGTCTTATTTTTGGAGAAACACGGCAGTCAGATGTCAGATGGGTGGCTTAAATTATTATTATTATTATTATTATTATTATTATTATTATTATTATTATCCCTGCATCCTTGGAAACTTTTGTTTATGTTGGCAACGCATAAGGTTTTTCGGGGTGAACAGTACAGAATGAGAGAATCCTTTGTCTTCAGGTGCAAAATGAATCACTTCTAGCCATGTCAGGGTTGAGGACTATATATATAAAACAAGGAGCTGTCTCATTGTCTTGGTCTTCTGCCAAAGCTTTCCTATGGTGAAAGAAGTGGGAGAACCGGGTCAGTAGGTGTAGTGCCAAGGCTGACTTTCAGAGAGAAGGGTGTCACACTTAAGGATCGTTTCAGTGAGACTATCACAGAATATGAATCAGCAAAGAGATGCACCCAGTGCCGTATGAAAAACTCCAAAGGACATTTTATTCAAAGTGGGACAGAGGCAGACAAACGATGAGCAAAGCTTAATTTTCACTCTGTCCTGAAAACTGGGGAGCATAATCTCATCCACTTTGAAACCAGACCCTGCTTAGCTTTGCCATTGCACTAGCATCTGAAAACATATATTTCTGGTGACTATTCAAGTTGCTCTTTGTAGGGGCTAGTAATCAATCTGCTAGTGCAATGGCAAAGCTAAGCAGGGTCTGGTTTCAAAGTGGATGAGATTCCTGCATTTGCAAGGGGGATGTGGGTGGCACTGTGGTCTAAACCACTGAGCCTCTTGGGCTTGCCGATCAGAAGGTTGGCGGTTCATATCCCTGTGATGGAGTGAGCTCCCGTTGCTCTGCCCCAGCTCCTGCCAACCTAGCAGTTTGAAAGCACACCAGTGCAAGTAGATAAAAAGGTACCGCTATGGCGGGAAGGTAAATTGTGTTTCCGTGTGCTCTGGTTTCCATCATGGTGTTCCATTTCGGCAGAAGCAGTTTCGTCCTGCTGGCCACATGACTCAGAAAGCGGTCAGCCTGGAAGTGAGATGAGCGCTGCGATCCCATAGTTGCCTTTGACTGGATATAACTGCCCAGGAGACCTTTACCTTTACCCTTTTTTACCTATTGGCAAAGGTTTGGACTAGATGGACCTTGGTGGTCCCTTCGAACTCTACAATTCTATGATTTCTTATTTGTAGCTTACCCTTCCCGGCCCAGGTAGATGCTCACTCCCACCACACGTTTCCTTCTTCCTTCCTTTTTCTACCACACAACCATTCTTGAAAGCAAGAATTAATTTGAGGCAGGCCTCCCTCAAGACATTGCTACAGGTGCTCTTTCCTTTTTATGGCTTGGCCCCAGAAGATATCAATATTATTTGTAATCTGAGTGGGTGGGTGAGGCTAGGCAGGTTGCCTTGTCTTTCCCTCACCACGGAGCAGCCTCTCATTGGATAAAGGCTCTCACACCCAGGCACTTTTCAATGAAGCACTTCCTGAACCAGAAAACAGGCCCACTCTTCTCACTGACTCACTCAGATTACCTTCACTCTAAACTTGTGGCTGCATCTTGCTTTCAGATACTGCTTGGGTTCTCCTGCAGTGCGGTTCTAGAGCTCCCAGGAATGATCAGGGCATAGATGACCGTTTCTGACTGCCCCCCCCCAGATGATCCAGGTCATTGAGGGTGTTATTTTTACATCTTTCCTTGTTCCACATTGCCTGCATTGCAGGGTAAACCAGAGAAACAGAAAAACTGGCTCTGTGAGCATTGTTTGCTCAAACAATGGAAGGTGTGTCCACATGAAGAAGCTCATTCCAGGGCAGGGGAAGGAAGCAAGGCTGAACTGTTTATTCCTCTTATTGTATCCTACAGATTCTGGAACAAACAGCCAGAATCAGTCCTCATTTCCACATGATCATGTGCATCGTCGTCTTTTATTATTTGCTAAATATTTACAGTTTGCTAAGAAGTATGAAGCTGAACTACAAAGCCATTTAATATTTTTATTTTATTTTTGTCTTTCTCTTTCTCCAAGAAGCTCAGGACAATCTGCATAGCCCACGATCACCACCACCCCCATTAAATTGCACAGCCACCTGGTGAAGTTGGTTAGCCTAATAGAGAGTGACTGGCCCGAGATCACTTAGAGTGAGCTTCATAACTGAGTCTCCCCCCACCCTGGTCCGTGGTCACTACAACAACACTTTTTACCAATATCACTCGTGGGGAAGGGCATTTGCAAGAAGTATATTTACTGAGGACAGACTCACATGCTATTGTAGCAAACATACGCTCCCGAACCTATTTTTTTCTGTAATGGCATTAATACAGCGAAGAACAGGAAAAAAAGTAGGCAGGTGGGATGAGGGTGGGATTCTTATCCCTTCCCATGCATGCCCACCGCTCTCCCTTTCAAATGCTTCTAAAAGTCCCCCCCTCCTCCCCCTGAGTTAGGTTTACTTTCAGTCTCTACTCAATGAAGGAAAATTATATTGGGTGGACATTAGTGTGATTAAGCACCTCTTCCTTCCTGCTTTCCAACTCTCCCTTGTAACTTACTAAGCTCTGCATTCATGCATCTTGACAAACAGGTCTGGGAATAAGCATTTGCTGAGATAATATATAGTTTTGCCTCCAACTGTGGTCAGATCCGCACTGTACATTTGAAGTGAATTCAACACACATTTAAAGTGTACCTTACCCCACACAAAGCTACAACTCCCAGCACCCTTAATAATCTATAGTTCTTTGTGGTCAGCCATGTGCTTTAAAAGTGTGCTAAATGTGCTTCAGATTGTTCTATGATTCTGTGTATGGTATGGGTGTGACCTAAGAGGCGCTATGGGAGATCCCCCCCCCCGCAACAAATAGGGGGAGGATTTCACTGGGGAAAGAGAGGAAAGAATTCCAACTTTCAAAGCGGCCACATGAGGCTACTGATTAGGTCCCCCCCACACCCCCAAACATACACACATACACAATCTTAATCACAGATCTGGTCACAGCTAGTTTGACTCTGAGTGGATAAACAAAAAAGACCACAGTTATTAGTGTGTGGCAGGGTAGAACGATGTTTAGTGTTTGGGGTGGGGTGAGCAAGAATGAGACTTTGCATGATTATCTTTTACTTCTGAGGCTGAATCCTGGACAAAGTGCTAGTTTTTTTGACATAAACAAATCTGTCTATTCATTAACAGAACACTGAATATTAACATGAGGTTGTTAGTCAATTTCTCATTTATTCTCACTTCTGGACTAGTGTTCAGGGTCATTAAACCACTTCTTTGATATTTTTTCACATAATAAAACCCAAACTGAACTCACCCGTATCATTTCCATCGGTGCAGTTAAGAGTGTTTTTGTTTTGCTTTAAGGGCTTTTTGTTGTTGTCATCGTTTCTAGATCAAATGTAGGGTGATAAATGTCAGATAGCCAAAGAAAATAAATTGTGGGATGTAATTAATCTGCACCTTTAACAAAACACACTTTCTTTCTCATTTCCACCTCTTGCTGTGCTTAATGAACAAAGATTAAATGCACATTACTATGAATAGTCAAAGCATTCTAGGTTTTAATCAAAACGTTTTCCCTGCACTCTGTATGCTAATGAATGATCTGATACCTGTAAATGTTAAATGCAGACCATATAGTGCCGAGAATTTCATTACAGATCAACAGTATTATCTTTTTAAAGTTAAAAACTTCCATTCATGCTCTCTGGTCCATACACACACCACATGCATTCCAACACACAGCTTAGATTGTAAGATCCTCAGGGCAGGATGCTGTTGTTGTTGTTGTTGTTGTTGTTAACAGAAACAATATCATATACATTAGAGCTGCTATGTAAATAATAAATAAACAATAGCACTTCCATGGGAACGTGTGTAAATTCCTGCAAACCATGTTAGATTGTGGCTTTTACCTCTCAGAGAAATGTAAAATATCTATATTTCTTCTTATACGTTAGAAATAGCTTTGGGGATGCTGGTGTCACTTAATTGTTCAGTTCATTTTTAAGGAATGAAATTCGTCTTAATTAGTAAAAACAATATATGGATCGGTTCCTCTCTCTCTCCCTCTCTCTCTCTCCCTCTCCCTCTTATTTTTCAAAAGGTAGTTCACTCACTGTGCAGCTTATCAGCTGTAGATTATCCCGATAAATGACAAGTTCTTGTCTCCAGCTTTGAAACTTCTTTGTCAGACACCACCTTGTTCGACCAAATAGCTCACTTGATGCGTGGCTGCCCCAATTGTCTGGCACTCTACCATAGCTGGGCTACATGCCAGCTTGAGCTCCACAACTATTTATGGCTTTGTGCATTCAAAGTTCAGCTATGCAAATCACAACTATTAAAAAAAGAAGGCACTGCAGATTTGTTTTTGAGATGTATTATGTGGCTCGCAAGGTCAAACCATTTGTTTTCTCTCCAGTAAAATACAGTTTTGTCGGTAATGATCGAAAAGATCATCACCTTTCAACGTTTTTTTAAAGCTGAGTCAAATGTAATGTAAACATCTCTTCACTCCTCTGCTAGAAAAAAACAACCATGTGGCACACTTTTAATAGTGCAGAGAGAAGAAAGGGGGCACAGAATACAAGATGACATGCAAAAGTAACTTTTGAAGTGCATAATATAATAATGAGGACAGGGGGAAACCCTACAAGCTTGGAGAAAATGGTGAACATTGGAGGGTCAATTTTGAAGTATAAATTTTCACCCACAAAATTTGATAAGGACAAGGTGGAAATAAACATATTCTGCAGCAACTTAGGCTGTTAACTTTTTTCTTAGTTGGACTCCTGTGCATTTCACAAATTACTTGGTTAGATTTTCATCCAGGGATTGTCTTGGTAGGGAGATACTATTGTTACAGGAAAATGTTTACTTGTTAAGTTGTGTCCAAGGTCTTGCAAATAAAAGACAGGCAGACTCCTTTCCTTCACCAGCATTCCCACAATGCATTGCAATTGCTGCTCAAAGTGTGTGGGCAGGCCTTTCAACAGAGACATGGCCACAGGGTATGAAACGCACAAGCTCCTTTCCAGACCCTCCTAGGGTCCCTATTTTCCAGGGACAGTCCTGGATTTACAGAAGCCATTCTGATCCCGAAATGTCCCACTTTTCCTTAGGACATCCCTATTTTCATCAGAGAAATGTTGGAGGGTATGGAGTTATGTGACCCCTGAGCCAAGGAGATAAGTAACTGTACAACCTTTAGAATACATTTGAAGGCAGCCCTGAATAGGAAAGACTTTTTAAAGTTCAATGTTCTATTATGTTTTTAATAAATATGTTGGAAGCCACCCAGAGTGGCTAGTGCAACCCAGCCAAATAGGTAAAGGCAAAGGTAAAGGGACCCCTGACCATTAGGTCCAGTCATGACCGATTCTGGGGGTGCACCGCTCATCTCGCATTATTGGCCGAGGGAGCCGGCATACAGCTTCCAGGTCCTGTGGCCAGCATGACACAGTACTCCAGGTGAGGTCTGACCAGAGCAGAATACAGTGGTACTATTACTTCCCTTGATCTAGATGCTATACTCCTATTGATGCAGCCCAGAATTGCATTGGTTTTTTTAGCTGCTGCATCACACTGTTGACTCATGTCAAGTTTGTGGTCTACCAAGACTCCTAGATCCTTTTCACATGTACTGCTCTCAAGCCAGGTGTCTCCCATCCTGTATTTGTGCTTTTCATTTTTTTTTTGCCCAAGTGTAGTACTTTACATTTCTCCTTGTTAAAATTCATCTTGTTTGCTTTGGCCCAGTTGTCTAATCTGTTAAGGTCATTTTGAAGTGTGATCCTGTCCTCTGGGGTATTAGCCACCGCTCCCAATTTGGTGTCATCTGCAAACTTGCTCAGGATGCCTTCAAGCCCATCATCCAAGTCATTGATAAAGATGTTGAATAAGACTGGGCCCAAGACAGAACCCTGTGGCACCCCACTAGTCACTACTCTCCAGGATAAGGAGGAGCCATTGATGAGCACCCTTTGTGTTCGGTCAGTCAGCCAGTTACAAATCTACTGAATGGTGTGATTCAAACTGCCGACCTTCTGATCGGCAAGCCCTAGGCTCTGTGGTTTAACCCACAGCGCCACCCACGTCTCCAGCCAGATAGGTAGGGTATAAATAATAAAATTATGATGATGGAATACGAAATGCTGGAGGATATACACCACACTGGTTTAGCCAGCTTAGCTGTGCTTTTGGAGGCTCAAAAAGAGCTTTCCTTTTTTCTTCTTCTTTAGGTGATGGTGAGGCTCATAATTCAGCACAGTTTGAGCAGCCCAGTGGGACCAACCTTTACTGGTATCTTTACACTGAGACGCTTTTACATCTCCTGTGCCATTGAAGGAATTCTCTTTTCTATTTAAGTTTGTACACCACACCCATCAGCTCCATAGCCAGACGGCGCCCGAAATGAAAATGTAAACATTGCACAACTGTGAAGAGAGATAAAAGTACACAAGCTCATGGAGAACTGCCACTTAGTCTGTGTTTGTCTGTGGCACCTTATTGTTTGCTGTGGGACGCTGGCTGGAATACAACAGGCTGCTGGAAATCCTAACAGGAGACATTATTTTCAATGCCGGCAGTTCCAAAGAGCTAGCTCGTGGCTGCGGTAATCCAGTGACAGTGGGGAACTCAGGTCTGTGCGGTCCATGGGAGTAACAGGCACTTTCTTTGCATAGATGCTGCTTATTGTTGTCTGTGTGTGGTTTCGAAGACATTGCTGTTCTCAAACCCAAGCAAAGCAAAGGAGGATTTCCCCCCTACCAACACATGCACATTTTTTTTGTTTCCCTATGAATGATACAGTATAGAGAAAGCTGCAAAGCTGAATGGTCTTTAGGCACCATTGAGCAAAGTTGGTCCAGCCACCAGAAATGACATAACATCAGCAAATGTGGAAAAAGTTCAGCTTGCTCAATGGTTGAGCAAACGTTTTGCATGCCAACGATCCCAGGTTCAGTCTCAGGCCTCCAGACCATCCAAATGTCCCTATCTTCCAAGGACAGTCCTGGATTTACAGAAGCCATTCCAGTTTCAAATTTGATTCTGGAATGTTCCATTTTCACTTAGGACATCCCTATTTTCATCGGAGAAATGTTGGAGGGTATAGCGTTATGTGACCCCCGAACCAAGGAGATAAGAATCAATACAAACTTTAGAAGACATTTGAAGGCAGCCTTGTATAGGGAAGGTTTTTTTTATTAAAAATGTTTAATGTTCTATTATGTTATTATATATATATTGGAAAATGCCCAAAGTGGCTGGGGCAACCCAGTCAGATGGGCAAGGTATAAATAAAATTGGTGGTGGTGGTGGTGGTGAATAGGACATCCCTAATTTCATTGGATAAATGTTGTAAGGTATGGGAAAGTTCTGCCTCATACATTAGAGATATATTGTCTGCTAGAGGAGATAATATTGGCCTATGTTGGCCAATTGTCAGAACCATATAAAGCAGATTCCTAGATGAAAACCATGAAATCACAAAATATTCATTTTTTTGTAATATAAACTAAATAGTCCTGTCTTTTTCTTTGGTCTAGTTCTACAGTCCAAAGGGGGAAAACCCTGGGTATTTATGTGGCCAAACCTAGTTTCCTCTGAAACTTTATCACTGTCACAGGAAAGAGAGAGGAGGTGTCTTCATGATTGTCAGAAAAGCCTGCCATTTGGCATTCAACATAGCTTTTCCTGGAAATTGAGAAAAACCAGTTGCTTCTGGTTTTGATGCAATTTCCAGTTTATAGATCTAAAAGAGGTGGCTTAGACTTTCCATTCAAGGTATATACATCTGTCTTGTGCCTGAGACGAGCAAAGGGCCTGCAGAATGAATAAAGAAACTTTTCCATTCAGCCCAGGCCGGATTTTATCAGTTCAAAGTGTAGACTTTGGACCTTTATTAATACCTACAAAGCTATGGAACTTACCAACTGTTAAATGACTATCCTTTAGTCAATTCACTTGAAAAGAGCAGCATGTTCAAAGAAACTCCCAGAAAACATGGTTAAGATAAACACTTCAAAAAATCTGTCCCTTAGACATATTATTTAAAAGCTTCTTGAAAAACATTCCTTCCAATAACATTAGCATTTCGTTTTTCAAGAAGCCTAGATTGAAATTGAATCTCACTTTTTCTATATAATATTCATACACACACACACTACAAAACAACAACAACAACAACAACAACAACAACAACAACAACAGAAATGATCTATTCTGCCAAAAAAGCTTTCAAAATTTATTCTGGCACTCTTCACCATGGAGGCTAGACTTTTTCTATTTAAAAAAAAAGGAATACAGTTTTAATGTGTAAAGGTTATTCTCAACTCCCCTCTGTGCTACAGTTTTCATATATAACTCAAGTAAGGACAACTCGTTATTAAAGAAGCCAGCAGGTGTTCTTCTCTCTGTAACATACTAAATAAAGAACTCTAACTGATTGTGTTGCCTGCATGCTCTGGAAGGGGGAAAGAGAAATTAAATGATGAAGGTAGAAACTTTTCAACAGAGAGCTTGCTTCGGTCAAAGCCAAAGATTTTGTCAAAGCTAGGAAGTTCGGTAACAAAAATTTGGGCTGAGTTGCTTGGTAGGTGGGTTTTTACATTCTTTTGGAAACATGGGTGCTTCCAGACGGGGGGATTTTGGATGCTAGCTTCCCTCTAAGTCAGTGATGGCCAAACTTGGCTCTCCAGCTGTTTTGGGACTACAATTCCCATCATCCCTGACCACTGGTCCTGTAGCTAGGGATTATGTGAGCTGTAGTCCCAAAACAGCTGGAGGACCATGTTTGGCCATCACTGCTCTTAGTCATGGATATTCAGTGCCATTTCAATGCTTGCCATCTATTCTTGTGGGAAGAGAGACTGTATCTGAGTAGTTTTTCTGTCCCTCCCTCAATCACGCCTCCCACTCTCTCTACTATCTTTTCCCATTCTGCACATGCATGTGCCAAAACTGTTGGTCAAAGACCTCGTGAGTTAAAGCTCTTGACGATGCCATGAATGGGCTGGCACACTTGCCGTATACATTGTTGCACAGAAGACCACTCAAAGAACAGCAGTCATGGGAAAGTGCAACTTTGCTTTATTGAGATTCCTTGAGAGGATGGAATCATTATTAAACCAGTTCACATCCAGAGTATCAAATCTGTTCTAAACCAACACTCAGGGAGCTGCATCAGTTTCTTTCCAAATTTGTTTCTCTGGTGGGCACGGTGATATTTCTTCACCCAGTAGGGGAGCTATTATATATATATATGTATGTATATTTACTTTGGGCTTTGCCATGTCAGTAATAAAAGCCATGTGTACATAAATGTGAAAGAAATTAGGGGAAAGTTCTAATTATGGAGTTGCAGCGAAGCATAATTGAGGCCACTGAGCTCAGTGCTTTTTGGAAAATCATCAAATCTATCCTAGGGTGAAGGTTGCACAAAACTTTCATTTGGATTCAGAACTAGTGACTGACCAGCATGCCATTTGGGACCTGGAAGTAAGCCAGTGAGAGGGAACTCTTTTCCTGGCTCCCAGAGGTTGACCAAACTTCAATCGCTTCTTTAAAAATTGTGTAAGAGCTTGTGTAAGAGTTTTATTATTTATTTGGTTGGTTGGTTGATTGATTGCTCTGTTTGGTTTCAAAATCCTCAGGCTGCCTCTCCAACGAAAGACTCAAGTCTCAAAGGAGCAACAATAAAGCTATCCAATAAAACAATTGAAACAAAATCTTCAATGTATTAAAAGCACTGTAACCAATAAAAACAGCCGACATGATAAAACACACAAGAGTAGCTTATTTTTCCCAGCTTGTTTGGCCCTCTGCTAATATCCTCCCCAGTGCTTATTGCCAGGCTCCATCTTTGGCTTCCTTTCACTGCTTGATTCAGATGTGGCTTTTGAGGGATACCTTTGGGGTGGATGACTCCTGAATGCAGTTGTGTGCCACTTTGTTGGGCGTGAGGAAGTATGCGCCGTGTTCTGCTGGTTGTTTTGGTATTCATGAGTTGACTATTATGATTTTGATAGCATATTTTCTTTTTTTTAAATGATAGAGCTTTAAAAATATTTTTCCCCATTTGTTTAGGTTGTGTTTTTTAAAAGACACACAGCAAGGGTCAGCAACCTTTTTCAGCTGTGGGCTGGTCCACCATCCTTCAGACCATGTGGTGGGCCGGACTATATTTTGAAAATATAATAATGAACAAATTCCTATGCCCTACAAATAACCCAGAGATTCATTTTAAACAAAAGCTCACATTCAGCTCATGTAAAAACACCAGGCAGGCCCCACAAATAACCCAGAGATGCATTTTAAATAAAAGGACACATTCTACTCATGTAAAAACACGCTGATTCCTGGACTGTCCGCGGGCCGGATTGAGAAGGTGATTGGGCCGCATCCGGCCCAGGGGCCTTAGGTTGCCGACCCATGACATACAGTGTCATAGAAACCATAATATAGGTCTTACTTCTTCCCATAGAAGTTCTCAATTCCTTTTTCTCCAGGAATTTTCAACAGGGCTGAATTACCTTAATGGGTGAATGAGGTGAGGAAGATGGGTGGTTCCTAGAAGGAGTCATGTCCTAAGACAGGCTTCCTCAACCTGTCCAGATGTTTTTGGCCTACAACTCCCATGATACCTATCTAGCAGGACCAGTGGTCAGGGATGATGAGAATTGTAGTCTCGAAACATCTGGAGGGCCAAGGTTGAGGAAGCCTGTCCTAAAATATGTAGCCCCCACCACCACCACCACCACCACCACCTCCAGGCTGTGCTGGTTTTTAATGGTTAAGAGCCAACAACACTCAGTAGGTTAAGCTAGTGTGGTTTTATATTAGTTTATAAACAATATGCAGTAATAATAATGTTAGTGGGCATTTCAGTCCACTAGCTTTGTTTCATCCTGCAACGAGGTGATAAAGTGGATTGAGGAAACCTAAATGTCGCTTAGCTTGTTTTACGATTCACTTTAAGTAGAAATATGTAGATTGAAGCCGATTTGCCATTTCTATTAAGTTGATTTTAGTCAGCTTAACTGGCTTGTGGATAGGGTATCTCTTTATGTTAGCTAGTGTATATTATAGAAAGAAAGAAAAAACCCACTTTCAAGTCTCCAGGTTAATTCACACCTTTTTTTAGAACCATATATGATCCTTTTTCTTTTCTTTTAGAAGTGGAATTCAACAACATACTATTGCAAAGGTTCTGCCTCCACAAATACTATCAGCTTGAGAGGAATGAGCTCCTATCCCTCTCTGCGCATTCTATGGGTTCTCCCAATGCCCCCCTCCTGAGCCAATTTCAGGGTGCACACAAGGGAAGGGGGGAAAGCCCCATTACACAAGCAGAAGCTCTTGCACAAGGCGTCCACTGATGGAATTAATTTGGTGAATCCTACCCCATGTTAACTATTTTTTTTTATTAAAAAAAAAGAGCAAAGAGTAAACATTAAGTGCCGTTTGGCTCTTCCAACTTCTTCTTAATTGCTGAAAGCCAACCTAAAAATGCTTTAAAACAGACTTTTATATAATCATCTAGCGTATCCATGTCCTCCTTTTATTAGAAATGCATTTTCTGATGCCATTTGAAGATAATTGACAGTTTAACATCAAATAGCTAATGAAAAGCTTCCCTTGCCTTGTCAAAGCGGAGCTTTATGAGGCCAAACTCGGCATCCTCTGAAGCTTGTGGAAAGAGCTCTGTTAACTTCAATAGGAGCAGGATTGTGCCAAAGGGCTTCTTGGAAAGTGAGTTATGTAAATTGTATACACATTAATAACGAACCTCTTTAAGATAAAATGCAACTCAACATGCTCATGATGAAGTCAATAATATGGTGCCAACAGCTCTTCATTCTCTTTTAAGACTCACATGATTACAAGCAGGAAGCGACATGAAAAGATTATTTCTACTGTTGCTCATATAGCACTTTCTGTGCGTAGCAACTTCAGGAAACCTGTGGTGAGCATTGCTATTTCCACTTTACAGATGGCAAAACTGAGACGGAAAAATAATAGAATTGTAGAGTTTGAAGGGTACCTGAGGTTCATCTAGTCCAACCCCTTGCAATGCAGGAATCTAAACTAAAGCATCCATGAAAGATGGGTATCTAGCCTGTGATTGAAAATCACCAAAGAAGGAGAGTCCACCAGTGCTTAGTGAATTCAGTGAAAGTTAAAACATTGGTCTCCAAAAGCTTAATCTCTATTAATTTGGACAGGGTCAAGAGCTCGGAGGTATAATATGCTCCATCTCATGCTTCCTGAATCTCGTGGTGGGTTGCACTGCACAGAAGCCATAGAATAGAATAGAATAGAATAGAATAGAATAGAATAGAGTAGAGTAGAGTAGAGTAGAGTAGAGTAGAGTAGAGTAGAGTAGAATAGAATAGAATAGAATAGAATAGAATAGAATAGAATAGAATAGAATAGAATATGCCATATAACCAGTGCTTTTTTCTGGAGAGGACGCAGGGGCACACATACCCCTAAACATTTTGTGAATCTATGTTTGGCCTCATTGAGGGGCAGTATTCAATATGACTAGGAAAATGAAGAGTACCCCTAAAGATTTTTTTTTAGAAAAAAAAAGGCAGTGCATATAACAGTATATGCTATAATAAAGTGTTCATTTTAAGGTTCTACAACCTTGTTTGTGCTGCAAGAGACTACTTCTTCTCTTTACATCCTATATTTCCAAAATAGTATTCAAGGCAGCAAGCAAAATGCCATTAAAATTAAAATCAAAATTTTTGAAAGCCTGGATAAAAAAAATTAGAAATAGACGGACACTAACACAGCTATCCCTCCAGAAATGGTTGGAAATATCTGTGTATATTTCATTGTTTTCATCATGCCCTATGAATCCTTCACCTCTAGCAGCAGTTAACAAATCCTATGTGTGGTGTGTGTGTGTGTGTGTGTGTGTGTGTGTGTGTGTGTGTGTATCTTTGTGTATTTATATAGATCAATAGCAACAAAGGATATAATATATAACATACAGTAAAGTGAATAGGTCACAACCAGAAACACTAATTTACATCCCTTTGATTTAAGGAGTTTTTAAAATATGCACTAGAATGCGATTTTAAAGCTCTATTTATGCAAACACTTGATTGTATATTCCATCTGAACAATTGTTTGGGGGTTGTAAAAGTTTCTCAGGTGCATTAAATAATTGCCCAATGGGATCCTTTGTCTAATTTCAGTCAACTTAAAAAATTTGCTCATTTTGACTTAATTTATACAGTGGATTCTTCTTCCGGACTTCCATGTCCCAGTTTACCAAAAGTCTACACATCAATAGTTAAAATACTTCAGTTAAAACTTCAGTTTTAATTTTAACTTCAGTTAAAATAATGAATTGCTGAAGAGTAAATCTGTATATGGTTTCTGAATTCGAGGGCATACAAATTTGCATTAATTTTGTTTGTTTTTACTTAATGCATTTATATATTTGCCTCCCCGGTTAATTTTCCAAGGTGACTCACGTTAAAAACATCTCATCATAAAACAACCAACACCACAGGCTCAATCTTAACACATGAAATATAACAATGAACACAAATACAACCAATAAAAAACAGCTCAAAGAAGAAAGGCATTCTCTTTCAGCACCTAAAAGAGATTAGCAAAGGAACTAAGCATACTGATTTGGGGGGGGGGGTGTTACAACCAAAAGGGATTTGCTTTGACCTCAGTAGCGGCTTGCCTAACCTCTGAAGGTGAAAACACCTGGAACATGGATGAAGATCTCAGTGGAAGGGCAGGAAGAGATGGGTGCCTGTGATCCCTCATATACCCTCATACCAAGCCATTCAGGGCTTTATAAACCAGCACTAGCACTTTGAAAGTATTGAAAGCCACTGGATAACACACTAGTGTGAGGTGCCCCTGTTAATAATCTTACCAAGGTATCTTGGAATCAGCTGTGACTTCCAGGCACATTTCTAGCTCACTGTAGTAACCTAACCTGAAGAAAACTAAATTGTGGAGAACTGTGGTGAAGTCATCATTCAAGGGGGGGGGCACAGCTGGTGCCCTGCAGTTGGTGGGAAATGCCTTGGTTCACAAGTGCAACCTGAGCATCCAAAACTAGGACTGGTTCTAAATGCATATGTAAGCTACAATCTTGGTCCTCCAAAGAATCATAGGTTGAAACGGTCCCTGAGGACCATCTCATCCAACCGCCTAAAATGCAGGAATTGCCATCCTTTGCATCCTGGCAGGATGAGACGTCACCTAGAAACTGTACATTGACTGCAAAAATGTAGACAAGGTGCAAAAGAGCAACGAAATTCTTATAAAAGTGCATAAGGACTATTTTTAAAAATGGAGAACACAAGGCTGTCTTCCCTGATCATTGGCCATGGGGGCTGGGGCATTGGAGTCCAACAGTATCTGAAAGGCTATATGTTTCCCAGACCTGAACTAGGAGATAGTAACACCAGAAGCTACCAAGTCAGACTACTGGTCTATCAAGCTTGGTTGATACTGGCAGTGACTCTCCAGGATTGAGCCTGGAGACTTGTTCATGCAAAGCATGTGATCTCTCACTGACCTATAGCCATTCTCCTAAATCCAGAAACAAATTCAGTTGTACCTTGGAAGTCGAACAGAATCCATTCCAGAAGTCCGTTCAACTTCCAAAACATTCAGAAACCAAAACATGGCTTCTGATTGGCTGCAGGAGCATCCTGCAGCCAATCTGAAGCTGCGGAAGTCACACCAGACGTTCGGATTCCAAAAATTGTTCAAAAACCAGAACACTCACTTCTGGGTTTCAATCATTCAGAAGCAGATTTGTTCGGGAGCCAAGGCATTCGGGATCGAAAGTACGACTGTAAACTATTCTGCAGCTATAACTACTGAGGGTCTTCTTAGACAGTGAACAGAAATTTCAAATCCTATTATGCCAAACCTACACAACTTTTGACACACGAAACTTTAAAAAGTTTGCAGTCATTCCTATAAGTAGCCCATTAGTTTTGGTTTGTGAGCTGTATTTAGTTTGGCAGGTTGCTTGTTGTACGGACTTTATATTATGCGCCAGTGTTTGAAGGGGAAAACAGAAAGAGAGAATGTATGTATGATTAAATGTTTATTAAAATTAAAATATTCAAGTTTTAATTATGCTTAATTGTATATAATTAAAATGGGAGGATTAGGGAAATTAATAAACATTTCATCTGAGATTATGCAAAATCAAAAGGACATGCATAGAACAATACTTCCTCTTTCTCTCACACACACACACACACACACACACGTGTATATGTATTAGACTTTGCTATCTGACATGTCTTTTGAAAACTTAAAGGCCCAGCCTAACATTTTTGTGTCTACTGATAATTCCTGAAATATTAATTGTTCTGAAAAGTCAAATCTACTTACCAGGCCCTTGTTCATTTCTACGATGCTTATGATGGCAGGCCACACTGATGTTGAGAGCCAATATCCCCTTAAAATGCATCTGCTTTACATTATAATATAAAATATACCATCATTATATTGCTTCAGTGTTTAATATTTGCCCTTTGGTGTGTAGATGGAAAGTTTGACAAATAGAGGTGTCATTGTGCTTTGGCTCAGCATTAGCAATGCACATTGACTGATGCAGAGGAAAACTTGTGATTCCTGTTCCTCCATGTCTCCATCTTGTTTGAAATAGAATTTCCATAGCTCCCTTGCTTGGAAGATGTGGACATTCTAGGTTGGATAAATAGAAAGGAAGATTCCTGGCTTGTGATCCACATATCAACTACTGGATAAAGATACCTAGGGAATCAGCCCTTCACTGGCTGAAAAGTTGTTAACCTATTTTGTTTACCCCTTCATCATCATCACAACAACATTAATATTCCACTACTATTACCATTGCTGATATGTTCTCTGGGCAGTTCACAAACTAAAGAACAATCCAGAACAAAACAATGGCAGCCCATGTTGTTGTTGTTTAGTCGTTTAGTCGTGTCTGACTCTTCGTGACCCCATGGACCATAGCACGCCAGGCACTCCTGTCTTCCACTGCCTCACGCAGTTTGGTCAAACTCATGTTCGTAGCTTCGAGAACACTGTCCAACCATCTCGTCCTCTGTCGTCCCCTTCTCCTAGTGCCCTCCATCTTTCCCAACATCAAGGTCTTTTCCAAGGATTCTTCTCTTCTCATGAGGTGGCCAAAGTATTGGAGCCTCAGCTTCACGATCTGTCCTTCCAGTGAGCACTCAGGGCTGATTTCCTTAAGAATGGAGAGATTTGATCTTCTTGCAGTCCATGGGACTCTCAAGAGTCTCCTCCAGCACCATAATTCAAAAGCATCAATTCTTCGGCGATCAGCCTTCTTTATGGTCCAGCACTCACTTCCATACATCACTACTGGGAAAACCATAGTTTTAACTATACGGACCTTTGTCGGCAAGGTGATGTCTCTGCTTTTTAAGATGCTGTTTAGGTTTGTCATTGCTTTTCTCCCAAGAAGCAGGCGTCTTTTAATTTCGTGACTGCTGTCACCATCTGCAGTGATCAAGGAGCCCAAGAAAGTAAAATTTCTCACTGCCTCCATTTCTTCCCCTTCTATTTGCCAGGAGGTGATGGGACCAGTGGCCATGATCTTGGTTTTTTTGATGTTGAGCTTCAGACCATATTTTGCGCTCTCCTCTTTCACCCTCATTAAAAGGTTCTTTAATTCCTCCTCACTTTCTGCCATCAAGGTTGTGTCATCTGCATATCTGAGGTTGTTTATATTTCTTCCGGCAATCTTAATTCCAATGGCAGCCCATAAACACTGGCTATTTAAAAGGCCTGGGCAAACAAAAAAGTCTTCACCTAGTGCTGAAAAGACCGCAAACATGGTGGAAGACATCTCATAACTGGGGTGTCTCTATCAAAAAAAAGCCACTTGGCTGAGGGCTACCTGCAGCCATATGAGATGCAACAAAACAAGGCTGAACAGCGCCATTCAAGCAAGTGGAGCAACATTGTGCATTGCAGCTGCGGTCCTCTATATACGGTATGTACAGCGGAACCTCGGTTTGTGAACGTAATCTGTTCCGGAAGACTGTTCAACTTCCGAAACATTCAAAAACCAAAAACTGAAAGTAGAAGCCTCAATACAATAGGGAAACTCAAAACGGAAGCCACGAGGCACGTTCGGCTTCCAAAAATCGTTCAAATACCAGAGTGGTTACTTCCGGGTTTCCGGTGTTCGAAAGCTGAAACATGCATCAACGGAGACGTTCAACAACCAAGGTTCCACTGTATTTGGAAGCCTGACTGAACATAGTTAAGATGTACATGGTTGTGTCATAAATCAATTGAGCAAGCTTCAAATTGTATATTTTCAAGGGGGGGAATATTTTAAAGTGTATCATTTAAAACCTTGAAAACGAAGGGTTCCACTCCCCCCTTAAGGAAACTTGTTACACATTTTTGTTTCATTTTTGGCTGGCATTATATCAGATAGATTCCAGCGTAACACAATTGGTTTACGTTATCCTTAAAATGAGGAAATAGTGGCAAAAAATGTATAAAACATAGTGCTTGTGTTTATGAAAGAAACATCCATAAAGGAAGAAACATTTTCAAACTTTTCTCATTAGCCCAATGAGAACTGCATCTTTAATCAAACAAAATGCAATGGCTTTCTAATTTTGTTTAAAGCGTTGCAGTACTTACACAAGCCAGATCAGGTTATTGTAAATCTAGAGCAAATTAGAATCATTGGCCTCTGCTGATGCATTCAAGGGTACTATGTAAATCATAAATTTAATGGCATACTAAGACACACATCTGTTTCTATTTTGCAGAAGTTAATAATCTAACTACAGGGCATTTAAACATGACTTTCATCAACTGGAACATTGGGAAAAAAATAGAGGCTTTTCTAGGAGTTGTGCTTAGCTGAATTTCACCCAAAACATGCCGACAGACTCCATATCTCAGTAGTTAGCCACCATATATCAGCTGATTTTTCTCACTGTTTGCACTTCAGCTGTGCATTGCTTCTTTAGCTAACATCTGCTTGAGACAGTACAGCACCACTAACTGAACTTGGAAATGTCTGTGGCACACTTATGCCCTCTTCCCTCCGCTTCAAAATGTGTTGTTCATGATAGATTAGAAGAAAATGTTAAGCATTTCCTAAGAAATATATAAACAACGTGTGGCATAACCATTGTGAAATTTGTGTGGTTTTAATTCATTTCTATAAACAAAGCTGCTCCCAAGCACTTCATGTAATACTAGTGGAAGTCTATTTGCAATGAAGAAATGCTTTGTGGCTACCACAAATGAGTGAACTATTATGCTCTCAAGAAAACACAATTGATACACTCATACTATTCAGAGCAAAGGTAAACTAAGATATGTTCACCACTGGTTGGGTACAAGTATAATGTATAGCAAAACAACAACAACCATAGTTTGTTGTCTTAGCATTGGTTAAGATCCCATGTGTGTCTTGGCTTCACTTGTTAAGCTGTGTGGTTTGAGGGCAGATATAGGATGGCATTAGTTAAAAAACAAAAACCCTGCTTATTAATTTGCAGGTACAAATGCTGGAAAAGTGGGTTAGCTGCCTTCACTGTGATTAGCACAAGCCATGGTTTGCAAAATAGTTCCCAGAACTGCTAGCTTCTGACTCCACATAAATACCATAATTTTATATTTCTGTAGCCTTGAGTAATGCTTGGCGTTAGGATTAAAAAATCATTTATTCCTTTGTATTCAGCATTTCTATCCTGACTTTCTTTGGAATTGTTTTTATTTACTAAAGGCACAACACAGATAATTATGAAGGGATCACATCATCAATATACGGTCAAACTAAAAGCAGTTTTCTGAAATTTTAGGCATCAAACCTTTAAAAGCCGGTTGGGGAAAAACCATCCTAGCTGCCCACCAAAAAGTGAGCAGTAATGAGGCCGAATGATTTCCACTGGGAAGATGTTTCATTGTCAGAGTGCCACACAGACGAGGTCCTGCCTCTGTATTAATATTATTAATTTATGCACAGCTTAATGCCAAAATAGTCTTCTAAGCTCTTTTATGAAATATAAACACCAGTTACAACATGAAGTGATAAAATCCAATATATTAAAATCCATAACAAAACCATCCTATTAAAACATGACAATACGTACATGCATAGTTAAAACAGAACCAATCCCAATAAAACAACACAGCAATTATAACAGGAGACTCAGGCCAAGAGATCAAAGGGAATGCTTGTATAGCAGGTACATCTTCAAAAGCGGTGGAATGGCAAGACAGATAGCAACTCTTCTATTTCAGTAGGGAATGCATTCCTTAACACCAGTGCTAGTAATGAAAATGCCTCCCACTGCATTAACACAAGCTGATAATTGTCAGGTTGTGGCAAGACTAACTGGGTTCCATCCATTTGTTGATCTTATTAATGTCCTTGCTGTGCAATGGAGGGGAAGTCCGTCTTTCAGGTAGCCTGGTCCAGTTATGTAGGGTTTTATATGTAACAAGACCTTAAAACTTGTGCCATGGCTAAATGGCAGTGTTGGTGCATCAGCACTTGTATACATGCCTGGTAAAGGGAACAATATTTAATGTTTTATTATGTTTTTATATATGTTGGAAGCCACCCAGAGTGGCTGGGGCAACCAGTCAGATGGGCAGGGTAAAGAGGAGGAGGAGGAGGGGAGGGGGAGGAGGAGGGGGGGGAGGAGGAGGAGGAGGAGGAGGAGGAGGAGGAGGAGGAGGAGGAGGAGGAGGAGGATGGAAGAGGACGTCTCTATTTTCATTGGAGAAATGTTGGAGGGTATGGAAGCCTGGCTGGATCACAGAGCCCCCCTACAACGTGAACATTTTTAAAGGGGAATGTGGCCACGTCCAAAACAGATTGGATTGACTCCAGCTTCTGGATAATGAGGATATGCTATTATTTACTTATGAATAATAGCAACGTATTTGTCAGCATGCCTAAAGTAGCTCTATGGATCCTAGCCACAATTTGCGAATTTGCACCGCAACAGGCTTAGCCCTGTTATCCATATCTATGGGGATCATATATTACAGATCCTATTCTAGGACAAAGGCCCACAGAAGAGAATTTGGGTTGGTTACTTGCTTTTCTTCAAAGCAAAGACAACTTAAAGGAATGGCCAGAGTGAAATTTGGCTCTTTTACTCTAACAGTCAACGTGATAATAAAAGACTTGGTGTCAGTGCTTCTGGCAGCAAGATAAACCACTGTGTGATGACAGATTTCTAATGATTAATGCTACAGTAAACTCAGAACACAATTGCAGCAAAGTGCCAAGGTTAAAGCATGTTGCAAATTAATTTAAATGGCCATTCATGAAAACGATAATGGCCAACATTTTGATAGTTCATGAAGAATGATCTGATTTCTAAGGAAATGGCTCCGAGGGAGGGAATGGACGTAAGCTAAGGGGGCCAGAGATCAGTTCCTCACTATTTGCGGATTCCTTTTTGCTGATACTGTGCAAGCTACTCAGTTCTTCTCTTTGAGTGGGGTAAATAAGCATAAAAAAATATGTTGCCTTAATCAGTACCACATCCAGCATGCTGCTATGCCTGAAACACACTGAGTCAGTATCCCTCTGCATTTGTGAGACCTACATACTTATTCTCCCATGCTTCTTTGTTTTATTTCAGCATTGATTTTAGTTATGAGGTCAAAGGTCAAATTGGAATACCTGCTTGACTGTTCCTGCACCAGGTCCATGGAACAAGAATACTTAGGCTGCAATCTTAACTCCTGGCTACCAATGGTGGGGTCTTGACAGAGTGTAGCAGCCTCACCATCCTAGCACTTTTCCAGACCAGACCAGAATTGGGGGCATCTCCCAGGCCGGTGCAGTGAAAAGCCCTGGATCAGTCCTATTGCCATCACGCAATGGCAGTACGATCTGTATACTAGGGCCAGTCAATATCTGTTTTTCAACTTCGTGATACCACAATATATCACAATGCCTGAAATAAGGATGGTGGGAGCTATGTAGAGGCATCGGCTAGCTTCACAGTTTTTCCAGCATTGTGATTTTTGCCGGCGCCTGCTCTTGTGATTCGCTGCCCCCCCCCCCCCGCATGAGGCAGGTGAGAGCTGAGCCAGCAGAGTTAACAGGGGCTGCAAAAATTGAGAGAAGCATTGGATAACTTCACAGTTTTCCCCACATTGTGATTTTTGCATAGCGTGCACACATCATGATTCGTGGTATATTGCCAGGTCAAAAAATTATGTAATCAATATCACAATATCAAACTGGTTTTGGACAATACATCGCTATACTGCCCAGCACTACTGCACATGGTGCCTATGGACTTTATTCCAATTTCATAGAGAGGGAAGGCTAAGCAGAAGAGAAACAATTCCTAGGCAACTCTTCCATTAACATTGCATTTGAAAAGCTTATACAAAATAGACAATCAGGCTTGGTGTTTCTTGCATCCTCACGTATCTTGCATTCCCTCATACCATTTCCCTGCAACTTTTTTATTTGGGGTGTCAATTAGACTATAAATGGCTACACAGTTCTTGTACTGGAAATCTTCAATAGCATCTTAATGAATTATTTAATGTGAGTATATAATTAGAACTACTATTAGGCATGTGATTGATGTTCTTTGCAACAGTAGCATGGCATTGATATCACTCTCTTGACTGCTGTTTTTAGAAAGGCGGAACCAGGCTTTCAATCAGACTGGAGCAGGATTTGTCAAAAAACCAACAGATTTAAAAGCAAATGCTTATTTAAGGAGAGTGGGGAGAGGACGGAAATGTAATATCTTTGATTTCCTATACTTTACTGATATTAATACCCTTCTGCTTCAGGTATTTGTAATTGGGGGGGGGAGGTAGAAGAACGACTGAATCAGAGACCTTTATATTTGTTGAAACAAAAATGACAGCTCTTGCAGCTGCTAGATTCACACCAGGTGGCTTGACAGAAGCATGGTAAAATGTCAGCTAGAAGGCTTTTTGCTCTGAAGTGGGAACGGGCTTCTTTCCCGGTTTGATTGCATGAGGGACTCACTACCAGACACGTACTGATGAAGTGAATACAATCTTGTTCCTGAGCTGAGAAAGGACCGTTTTTATGTATACATTTAAACACATTTATACCTCCTTTCAATTAAACAACATGGGTTATTTTTCCTCCCCCGATGGTCTGGTTTGTGCATCACACTGAACCAAACCATGGCTTGGCTTAACGTGGCAAAACAGCAAACCTTGGTTATGGCTCACGGTGAGTCCGGGGAGGTCTAAACCTCTAAGCCAATGTGGTGCGCCCCATCCCCAGATGTTGCTGGAGTTTAACTCCCATTATCCTTCACTCTTGGCCATGCTGTCTGGGGCTGATGGGAGTTGTAGTCCACCAACATGTGAAAGGTACCACATTGGCTACCCTCATGCTAAGCCAAGCCATGGCTTTGCTTGTTATGGCACGGTGGCAAAACAACTGTGGAGGAGCAAGGCAGCCGCAATGTGCTCCTGGGGCGTACACAAGCTGGCCTGTTTGTGCTATGCCGTAGTTTGGATGAAATAACAATCGCCGGTAATTATGAGTAGTGATAATAATGAGTAGTGTTGAAAGCAATAATAGCAGAAAGAAAACTACATCTGAGATTAAAGCCTGAATTCAACTAATGCAGTAAGCCAGACCAAGGAGGTCCCCCGTCCCATTTCATCTGACATGTAGAGCTAACTAATTCTAGTTCTCCATTCTCCATCCTCTTCCTTGACGAGTTCTACAAGGGCAACACTGAGGCTAAGGATGTGGCAGGTGACAGGCAGTATCCCTCCTTGGACCAGTTGGAAGTAAGAAGGCAGGCAGGTGGGGCCTGGTTGAGGACAGGTTCAGGAGTGGCAGTGCCCCCACAGAGGTGGAGCTTCATGCTCCGGCACCTGGGGGCGGAGAGCAGGCAGGGGTGGGACTGGCGTGCATTCTGGGGGCGGGGCACGCTGCCTACAGGGGCGTGGCGCCAAGCGTGGGCAGGAAGCAGCCGTGATAGCACCCTACCGGGACCGTGCTACCAGGGGCGGTGCGATCCCCCCGCACTCCTCTTCCTCCGCCAGTGTGCCCCCATTCTCCCTAATGGATCAGCCTCCACTGGGGGTGGGGAACAGTTGAAAGCATATAAGGTGGAAGAGGAGGGTTGAATCTTTCTGTCTTTCTTCTTATTAGCATAGGGGCAGAGCCACCCTGAGTACAGGAATCTGGTGGAATTTACACTGGCTTAATTTAAGCTGACATAAATTGCCCCTGTTCCAAATGCCATTCAGGAGTGGCGATCCTGCCAGCGAGCTGCTCTGAGCCTGGAAGTGGGATAATGAGCTTTCAAAACATAGTTTGACGTACACCAACCCTTTTTGCTGGCTGCATAAATTTTCCCAGGATGCCAAGTCACATGGCTTGACTTGAGGTTTGGAATAGGTGGAAGTCAGTCCTTGCCTTGCCCCACCCTTTGGGGGACTTATGCCAGCACATATTCTGCCCGTTTAATTTCTGTTGGCTGAACTCCAGCGGAGCTAGTGTAGCCCAAGCTCAGCCAGGTTAAGGGAGTGTTGCCAGTGTATCTCCAGCTCAGCTGTGGTAGCCCAAGATCTATCTATTCCAAACTCACTAATCCCAGAAGATCTTGAGTTTGGACTATGCTGTTGTTCTCTGTTCCCCGAAACTATACAAGAGGCATAGCAAAACTCGGCCCTCCAGATGTTTTGGGACTACAATTCCCATCATCCCTGACCACTGGCCTGTTAGTTAGGGCAGTGTTTCTCAACCAGTGTGCCTCCAGATGTTTTGGGACTACAACTCCCATCATTCCTGACCACTGGTCTTGCTAGCTAGGGATGATGGGAGTTGTAGTCCCAAAACATCTGGAGGCACACTGGTTGAGAAACACTGAGTTAGGGATCATAGGAGTTGTAGTCCCAAAACATTTGGAGGGCCGAGTTTGCCTATGCCTGCTATACAAGAAATGAGGAAACGGACAGAAGGAACTAGGGCAATATACTGATGGGAGACAGTGTGTGTGTGTGTGTGTGTGTGTGTGTGTGTGTGTGTGTGTGTGTGTGTGTGTGTGTGTGTGTGCAGTGTTCCTTTCTCATGTATTCCTGGACATCACCCACACGTTACACAATCATGTCATGTCTGGTTTTCCCCTCAGAAATGTTTCTGGTGTGTATTCTTTGTCTCCTTAAACAAAGGTTCCTCTCAAATATTAGTTAATTAAAAATATTAAACTTAATTTCTGCCTAAGGAACGAGGAATAGCTTTGCTGAATCAAATGATCTCCATTTCACCAGAATCTGTTTAAATTAAAAACATCGGCTTCCACAGTTGGGAGGGCGGGGGGGGGGGCTCCTCATCCATGTTAAAATGTTTGAAGCCCATCAATCTCTCTAACCACAAAGCTAATGCGTTCCTTCTGTTTTCTTTGAATGAAATCACCAGAGTGGTTAGATGTTGATTTAACATAAAACAAATGGAAATGGGTGTTTCCTTAGTCATGTGTAGAATTTATTTTGAAAAAAAGAGAGAAAGAAAACAATTATCAAGTATTCTGAGTAACTCAATGATTTTGCCATTTATTAAATAATACTTTAGACCAGTGGTCATTAAAATTGATTTGTGTAGCTAACCATATGATACGAAATGCAAAGTACCGGTATTACTTGTTTGGAAATTTTGTTTTACCTATTACACCTTTTTTAAAAAAGAAAAAAGAAAAAAGAAAAAAACAAAATCAAGAAGATTTCAAGTTGCCTTTTAAAAGTCTGGAGTGCTATACCTCAAAGCTGCTTTGCACATTTTATTTCCACACTTTTACATATGTATAGTGACCCTCTTGGCATCTGCATTTGGGTAGGCAATGCTGTGTGTTCAGAGTTCATGGATCTCATCTCTTGCAATTTATGCCATTTCCCAATGCTCTGGGGATCCCGGAGGTTTGCCATGGCAGAGATCCCAGCTCACATGTTACAGTATCACATGATTCTTCTGATGCTAGGGAGACACCTGAGAAAGCAGCCAAATGCAGCATCCGAGCCAGTCTTAAATTAATAGAGTTACGCTAGAGAATTTTAAAAACTCACTAACAATGAAAATAATTTTGTTTTAATTAGGTATTCCCTGCAGGGCTTGCAAACAACAGCCTCGTTACACACTGCAATAAGAGGAGCAATGCACTCTAGAAAGAAAGGCCGTTGTGGAATACGTACAGTAATTTTATAGTCCTGTGAAAGGGAGAGGGGGACGTTAAAATTAATATGTGTAAGGAAATGGGGCGTGAGCAGTTTACATTTTTATGAGAATGGAAGTGGGGCTAAGCAAAGAATCATAAGATTAGGAGATGGTTTAAGGCAGGAACAGGGGGCCCTTTTCAGCCTGAGGTCCACATTGCCTTCTCCAGGGCTGCTTGCCAGTGGAGGGCAAGGCCAGAAGCAAAATGTGGGCGGAGCAACTGAGCTAATTCTTACCAGATAGGCTACACAAAATTCAGAGGTTCCTACTCACATACACACAACCTTACATCTATGTCTAGACACTGGCAGAGGAAGAGGGGGGCAGGGGGAGCACATCGCCCCCGGCAGCGTGATCCCAGTGGGGTGCCATCGCAGCTGCCCCCCCCACCCGTGCTGGGTGCCATACCCCCACAGGCGGCACACCATGCCCCTAGGACACATGCCATGCCCCTGTGTGCAGCGCGCCATGCCCCCCCCAGGACACGCGCTAGCCACAACACGCCTGCTCTCCGTCCCCCAGTGCTGGAGCATGAAGCTCCACCACTGTGTCTAGATCAGGGTTTCCCAAATTTGGGTCTCCAGGTGTTTTGGACTACAACTCCCATCATCTCCAGCTAGCAGGACCATTGGTCAGGGAAGATGGGAGTTGTAGTTTCAAAGCAGCTGGAGACCCAAGTTTGGGAAACTTGGGTCTAGATGAATTATCATGCTTCAAAGCACTTGAAAAGGGTACAGAGCAGAGGTAGTGAGGGGTGTGGCCTGGATAATGAGGTATAGAGGACTGCACCCCCCGGGGGGGGGGGCTGAGATTTGCTATCCCTGGCATAGGGGTTAGAACTTGGGGTTCAAGAACACAAAGGAGGCAGCAAGGTGGACTGGTGGCCAGATCAGAGGGCTGAAACCAGGAACCAATCAAGTCCCTCAAAAACTGATAGCAAAATAGCTGACTGGGGTCTGGAGGAGGAGCTTGAAAGGGCAGTGTCTCTTGAGGAGGTGAGGCATGTATTGGAGGTGGAGCGAATGTAGAAGCAGGGATGAGGAAGCAAGAGCATGGCACAAGGGGAATCCCTCTGCAGAAGCACTGGCAGGATGAGACTCTGGAAACGACACAAGGGCAAGTACACAATTACATCACCTATTCAGTAAAGTAGGCCAGGATCATGACACCTGATCTGATGCAGTGCTGCTAGGGAAGCCCTAGAGATTAAGAAAGAATTAGTTCAGCTCCCTGGGGTTCCATTCCCATGGTTTTTACGCCACTGGGATTACACCATATGCTAACGTGTTCTACAAAAGGGGTTCGACTGGGAGCCTGTCCACAATGTCACATTCCTGAGAGAGCTTTTCCCAGTGTGCCTTTTAGCCTCTGTACTGAGTTCCATTCGACTTGTCTGCCGCTCAGAACTTAGCACAGCGGTTTTGAAACTGTGTTCTGGCAAAACCTTGAGGCTTCCTGGACGCTTAGCAGGAATCCCTCGATCGGATGTTCTGCCTTTGGGAAAACAAAGGTACAGGAAGAAATGCTTCGCCTCACTTCAGCTGCACCATGGGATGCTCACAGTTGGTCACTCGTTTTGAGGTGCATGCTGAGACTAAGTGAGTCCTACAGAAGCTTCCAGAAAGAGTCCAGAAAATTTCACAGCTTCTTCCCCATGAAAAATGGGAACTCTAAATGATCTCTGCCAACCAAAATTGCAACTTAAGTTAGACACACTCCAGGGCCTTTATGAAATGCAGTTTAAGACAGATTTGAAATTCTCTGCTTTCAAAACTTTCTATTTCTCTCTTAATTTGAATTCTGGTTGGCCTTTTGCAACACAGAGACACACAGAGCTATATTTTGGCCCAATGTCATTTTCAACCAAAAAATAAATAAAATTCAACAGTTAGTAATTAGTATCCAGCTGGGGCTGTTATGGTCAAGTACCTGCCAAGTGGTCAAGTACCTGCCAAGTACCTGCCAAGTGTTAAAGCTATGGTTTTCCTAGTAGTGATGTATGGAAGTGAGAGCTGGACCATAAAGAAGGCTGATCACCGAAGAATTGATGCTTTTGAATTATGGTGCTGGAGGAGACTCTTGAGAGTCCCATGGACTGCAAGAAGATCAAACCTATCCATTCTGAAGGAAATCAACTCTGGGTGCTCACTGGAAGGACAGATCGTGAAGCTGAGGCTCCAATACTTTGGCCACCTCATGAGAAGAGAAGAATCCTTGGAAAAGACCCTGATGTTGGGAAAGATTGAGGGCACTAGGAGAAGGGAACGACAGAGGACAAGATGGTTGGACAGTGTTCTCGAAGCTACGAACATGAGTTTGACCAAACTACGGGAGGCAGTGGAAGACAGGAGTGCCTGGCGTGCTATGGTCCATGGGGCCACGAAGAGTCGGACATGACTAAACGACTAAACAACAACAACAACCTGCCAAGTCCCACAGTCCATCAGGGGACCCAGTGCCAAACCTCAGATCCCCCACTGATCCTCTTCTTCCTGTCACAGCTGCCAAGTTATCCCTTTTTTTAAGGGATTTTCCATTATGCTGAATAGGCTTCCTCGGGAGAAAAGGGAAAACTTGGCAGCTATGCTACCTGTTCACTTGCTCTCTTCAAGTGAGTAAGCAGTGACTGGAGTAGATGAAAGAACAGTACTCACCTCATCCTCTGGGTAGCTGAACAGATTGGGTGTTGAGGAAATGGACATGAATGGGAAGTGACAGAAGCAATGGAGTGGAGGTGGCCCAAGTCCGGAAAGGAGCACCACTGAATGCATCTTATGCGAGAGGAGCTGGCATTGGCATTTGAAAATGCAACTCTGTTGATGCATACCTCACCACTTAAAGCAATTGCATCAACGTTGGGTGCAAAAGACAGGACAAGAATATCACAGTGTGCTTTAGGCGATGCTTGGTTTGGAAGCTCCAGCTGGTACAAAATGCTACAGCTAGTCTGTTGATGGGGACTACCACTAGAACATAACCATAGCTGCCAAGTTTTCCCTTTTCTCGCGAGGAAGCCTATTCAGCATAAGGGAAAATCCCTTTAAAAAGGGGATAACTTGGCAGCTATGAACATAACTCTGATGCTAAAAAGCTTGCACTGGCTGCCCACATGTTACTGGGCCAGGTTCATGGTTTTTGTATTAATTTACAAGGGCGTTAATAGTTTGGGCTGTGAATATCTTACAAACTGCTCAATCCCTTTTGTTCCTGCTTGTTCACTGAGGCCTTTGGTGGGGTTTCTGTTGGTTCCCCATGACTCAGATGCATTCGGTGCTGTGGATCCAATTCTGTGGAAGTCTCTCCCAGCTGAGTTTAGACAGGCATCTTCCTGGCTGAACTTTAGGAACATTACAAAGATATTCTTGTTGCCTTGTGCATTTTAAGGTAGTGTTTGATTTTGTGGTGGCTATTGATTGCTTTATTTTCTGTATGCTTTATTTCTATGTACACTGCTTGGAAATGTTAATGCTTATGAGGTATATAAATATCTTTGAATAATAATAATAATAATAATAATAATAATAATAATAATAATAATAATAATAATCCTAGTGTGTCATTTAAGAGCGCATCCTTAGAATATTGCAGTATACACAGAATGATTTTCCAGGTTCACTCATCCATGGGTGTAGTTGAAGCTTGGAAAAGTCTTTGTTCCGACATGCAAAGGCAAAAGCAAAACATTATTCAATCAGACTAGACTGAATCCAGACATAGTAGCCTATTGGGAAGATCTATTGCCAGAAAAAGACACTTAAATTTGGTTTAGAGCCAAAGTGGATTAAAGTGTGATTCAACATTTGTACAACCCTAGTGAGCGGTATGCAATACATCAAACAAGTCAGTTATTTACTTCAGAACAGGGTGGAGAGGTGTTGAAAGCTCTTGAAACTTATCAAATGGCCAGAGAATTTTCCAAAATCTGATGGGTTAGCTGCTCTCTCAACCTGGTACCCTCCAGATGTTGTTGTATTATGCTTCCTATCATCCCTGATCATTGGTAATACTGGCTGGGAATGAGACGTTTTAGTTTTCGTTTACTATGTAAACATATAGATTGGCTTCTTTTCTGGAGCATTCTGAAGCTGTTTCTATGTCTTCCTCTGCACTGAATCTCTTTTCTATCTGCGGCATGCTGTAGTTTATATCAAACCTTTTTTTCTACCTTTAAGGGCTAGAAACTTGCATAAGCGAATGAAAGGTAAACGCTCAGATTTTCCCAGTGCTGAATTTTGCACCCACTGTCCATTTTCATGCTTGCAACTGCATCCGGGAGAAAGGCTTTAATGATTTTTTGCTCATATGGCAGGAGATATAACATGTACCAAGATGTATTCTCCCAAAGTAGCTGCTCATACTCAGCAATTTATCTGTCTAGCAGAGGGAAGAGTGTTGTGTGGCTGTAACTGGGAGCGCAATTTGACCCATTTTGTCAGATAGGTTCAATCACCTTTTGGAAATGTGTTCTCCCCAAGAATGCAGCTGTCAGTACAATTGGCTGAAAGTGTTGTCAGGAACCCTTTCATTAGAGCCCATACACAGCGAAGTTGTATACAATTCCTTGAGAATCATGGCAATAATCCATAACGGTTGGCCATTAGTCTTCTCAAGTGCCTTATCCAGTAGGTATTTGAATTGTTCCTACTGGATCAACCCGAATTGCATGTATAGCAGACATGAAGGAAAATGTTACAAAACCTAACATTAAATAGAATTGTGTTAGAGAAAGTTAGCTGGATTTTTTTACCCCCCCTCCCCTCCCAAACCCCCACAACCCAGACAAATACACACACACCACAATAGTTTTGATTGAAATGTCCCTGTGCTTGAAATTCAGTGGCCCCGTGCTATACTCTCTGTGGAAAAGGCCGACTGGGTTGTTTTATTTGTGTGGGTGTGCATTCATTCGATGCCTTTCCATTCTCTGTGGGTAACCTTTGTGGAGTCTGTGAACTCTGCAGTACTTCTAAACTGTGTCGTGGCAATCTCATGTCCTGTGACAAATAAAACCAGACTCTACCAAATTGTTGTGATGCCCCTAGAAGCGTTGCATGGTGAGTCGGGCAAAATGGGACAAAAATAAAAACTGGGATCATACCATGATGGAGCATGGTTATTATGTCAAGGCAACTTGTGCAAGTCTGAACAGGACATCACCTCTAGATAAAGGGAATATCTTTATGCTCTTAATATCTAGTTCACAGGATACTTTTCACAGGTTACTTTTTCCTCCATATGAACAATTTGGCATGCGAGCAGCCGTTAGCGCAAAGCAGCAGCTGTGATTGGGCATCCATTTTTGGAGCATCAGAGATCACAGGCATTGCCGAGGCTGGAATCTGTGAATGGCCACCTTGTGTGAATTAACGTGAGCGAGAAACAAAAGTTGCAATCAGTTCCAGGGTAACATATAAATCACCTCTAATGTCAAGTCCAAGTGGAACAAAAAGTGGGCAGCAATAAATATGAGAAGTAAATATAACACCTTCCGTTTTATAACAAGCTGTAAGGATAAAATATTTTAGTTTAGAATTATATCATGTCATATATATATATTTCACCATTATTTTAGTGGGGCTGGTGTGTATTGTTTTCTGTATCATTTTATCCCAGATCATTATCCTCTCTCTCTCTCTCTTTCTCCCCCTCTCTCTCACACTGAACAGCAAACATATTGCAAACACGAGCAAGATGATGTTAACAATGGGTTATATACTTCACAAACAATATCAGCAACTGAGATCAGATGGAAATGACATTTGAACTAGGCTAAATATTTGTATACTTATTGCAAAAATTGTGGGGATATATAATTAGTGAAATATCTAATTAGTGACTTTTAAACATTATTCCAAGACCCATTTCCTATTGCTGCTCTGATCCCATTAACTAGGATTTAATCAACATTAAGTAACTCTACAGATATCTCTGTTTTTCAGCCAAAAGTGCAGTGCAGCAATCCAGCTACCCAGACATGCACTTTTAGGTTGCAGTGATTGAAAATGCTTGTCCTCCTACTAATTCAATAGGACTTAACAGTGTTTAGCTATAGCTATGTTTTTAGCTATAGTTTTGATTTTTAGATGATTACACAATTCCTTTTGCACAGAAATATGATTTCTAAAGCAATGATTCCTTATGCTCTCTGTGGAAAAAACAAAACACAAATGTCTACAGTCCTTACTGAGGCAAAACTTTCACTCTGAGCTGAGCCTCTTTCTTTCTTTCTTTCTTTCTTTCTTTCTTTCTTTCTTTCTTTCTTTCTTTCTTTCTTTCTTTCTTTCTTTCTTTTTGACAGCTAATAGATAAGAAGGAATTTCTCTTCTTTATCCTAGCAAAAGAAAAGCAAACACAATAATCCCTGTTTATTGTTGCAAGGTTTGTGACCCAGTCTTGCTCCTGTTCTCTGACTGCACAAAGGTCAGAAACTGCCCCTCTATCAGCAAACTCGCTTTTCAAATTCTTTATCTGCACTAGCACCTATCTTTAGAAACCAGGAATACATTTTCACATAATATGAGTACCATAATGCATTTGATCCATCATTTCATATATACAGACTGATTGAGAAATACCTACAGGGCTAGTACTGTTTCAGCCTAGAGAAATATGCTATTGAAAATCTATTGAGTATTGTTTTCAAATAATTAAAGAAGTCAGTTTTGTGTCTAGCATCTTCCACTTGGGGGTTCTGCCAGGTTCTTTGAACAATTTTTATCTAGCAAGAGTTGGTGGTCTGTACTGGAGGTGACAAACAAGCAGGTTTCTAGGTCTCTGTATTTTGGAGATGAACTTTAAAATGTGTAGGCATTACCTGCTAGTCCAGGCATCCCCAAACTTGGGCCCTCCAGATGTTTTGGACTACAATTCCCATCATCCCTGACCACTGGTCCTGTTAGCTAGGGATCATGGGAGTTGTAGGCCAAAACATCTGGAGGGCCACAGTTTGGGGATGCCTGTGCTAGTCTTTTAGAAGCAGTAACTTACCTATGTGAGCCATCCTAGTAGTCTGAGAACACCTGTGCTCTGTAGATGTCCCTTTCCTCTCCTTCATGATCCACATAAAATATTTTAAGGAACTCTTTCCATAATCCACATATCTGTTTTCCTTTGGCTGTGTATCCTTTAGCTACCATTACTCTCTTTTTTGTAGTATGAAAGCTCAAGAAAACTCCACATATTCTGCAGTTTTAAAAAATTGTGTAAGCATTGATAGCCTTATCTTCCATGAAGTTGTCTACCCCATTTGAAAGCCATCTGAGATGGTGGTGATCTTGTGGCAGTTTGACCATGTTCAATGTAAAGAAGCACCTCTGAGAGATGGAGAAAAATGTCGATCTACTTTCTCCAAATGATACATAATTTTATACAACTCTTATCATGCCTCTGCCTCCTCTAGTGCCTGCTGTTATCACGTCCAGACAATATGCTGGTTTCCTTCTCCCAAACAAGTGCTTTCCTTATTGAGAATCCAGTGATAGAAGGTAAGAAGCTGTATGTAGACCATTTTGCTTCAGAACTTTCTGGATTTCAGTTAGAGGAGACAACAAAGACAACGAACATTTGTAGTCAGAAAGCAAACATGATGCTGTGTAACTGTAGCAGTTACAAAACATAAATGCTTGGCAAATATCATATATACTTCTTGTGGCTTCAACTTTGGCTTTCTGACACTGCTCTGACTTCGATCTGGTATTAAGTGGACCCCTAAAATGGGATATTCAGTGTAAATTCATTCTAAGAGTTTATTGTTCATGTGGGAACAGTCAACTTATTTGGATGCTAGGACACACCTGAAGATCACTGGCATTAGCAGTACGGTATTTTACAGCAATAAGAAGCAGTACTCTTGAATAAACCGCTTTCCTAATTTTCATGGTGGATGTTACTTTGAAGCATGGAATACCTCTTAAAATGCTTCAGACTACAATTAAAACCAAAGACTTTAATGCTGTGAAAATATCAAGGATGATAACATCCTGAAGGATGGAAAGTCCCCTCTTAACTACTTCAAATAAGTTCATTTTGAAACTGCTGCTCCGTTTTTATACATAGTAAAACGCAGTTGTGCCAACAGAGCAAAAAGATGGCTGCAACTCTGAAGGCTCACACTGTTAAAAAGCTTTCATTGCAGGTTTCACTGAGTATCGAACAACCCCATTTTTTCTGGTGTGAACTGCATAACTCACTCAGGGAAAGCGATCCCAGGGCAATTTGTGGTGGCACAATGGAGCTAATACAGGAGGACTGGTCCTGAAGCTGAAATAACTCACTCCAGAAGAATGACCCTAGGGCAATTAATGGTGCCACAACAGAGCTCATACTGGAGGCTTTTAAACAACAATTTAGCCTTTTGCAATCATTGCTGCAGGAGGGGAAAAAAGAGGGCATGGCCCAAAAAACAGGAAGTGGTTGTGATATGGTTGTATGACCTGTGCTCAGAGGTGCAATTATTTTGTACCCGTGGCATTAACACACAGGTGCCACATGCTATCCCCGAGGCAGCTCTGAAGCCAAAATATTTTTACTACAGTTCACACGACCAGAATTTTGTTTTTGTTTAAGACTCATTGATATAATTTTTTAAAACACCACCAACAACACATGAATCTTCCCTTACATGAAATATTGTGGTACAGAATTTATACCCACTCAGGCCAGAACTACAAATTACATTAAATGGAGACTAGAATCTGAATGCCGACTGAGCTAAGAAGGCTAGTCACCAACTCTCAGCCTAACCTACCCCACAGGGCTGTTGTGAAGACAATATGGAGAGACACAAGGCCACATGTGCCACCTTGACCTCCTTGGAGGAAAGGTGGGATTTTAAAGGCAGTAGCAAATAATAAATTACTGTACAGATGTTGCTGAAAACGAGAACTGCACACTTTTTGCACAGTCCAAAATACAGGCTGTCAAACATATGCACACATATAAAGAACACTATAGGAATAATGATACTCATTGATAATTGTTCTTAGTGTATCATGTTCATGGAACAATTGGCTCACTAATTATATTTCATAGGTTGCATATATCATAATCTTAAAAAATATATATATAAGGACTTGAGTTGAACTGATCAGAAGATGAAGGACTACCGCAGTGGAAATAAATGGAAACCGTGGAGCCATAATAGCTTTAAAAAATTATTTATATTATTATTATTTGTTTTTTTAAAAGGTTTATTTGCTTGCTGTAGTTGCTGGGTAAATTTCTACATAACGAGTGTCTCCCAAATTTTAGCAATCTCCTGCTGTGTAGGTGGTTGCTTTGGAGACTTCCAATTATGTGCTATACACAACTCTGCAGTTGCATACAGTTGCTTAAGGAGGTCTTTTCTGCCGGAATCCAGGGTCATTAGCTTCAAAATGATGAAGAAGCATAGTTTTGGGAGTTATCTGAGGTTTAATGTGGAAAAATTTCTGTCAGTAATCAGCAACCATGTTCCCCAAACTTCTTCATGCTTGTGCATTCTCACCAAAGGTGAAAGTATGAACCAATCTGACCATACACCCTTCCAACAGTAATGACTAGAAGTTCTGATATATTAATTAGATAAAGCTATGCTTCATAATGAGGGGACGCAGCGCGGTTCGAATCCCTGCAACAGGGTGAGCTCCCGTTGCTCAGTCCCAGCTCCTGCCAACCTAGCAGTTCAAAAGCATGTCAAAGTGCAAGTAGATAAATAGGTACCGCTGGCTCCCTCGGCCAATAACGCGAGATGAGAGCTGCAACCCCAGAGTCGGTCACGATTGGACCTAATGGTCAGGGGTTGCTTTACCTTTTGCTTCATAATATGCCGGTGACTGAAAATTTCATACTGTTATTATTAGTAGTAGTAGTGTTGCTTGATAAAGTTGCAAATTCCCCATCATTTTCTTTTGAAGATTCCCCCAAGTCTTTCTTTCCTTCCTGTACCCAAATATTTCCTCCCTGGGACACCTGTACAAAAACGTAGAACAGAACCAGCATGAAAATGACACCATTCTTTGGAAGACTTGAGCTCTGTGGCCTGAAATGTTTATGCCGCATCTCTGTGGGCTTCAGTGAAGATGTGCTATTAAACACATGGATGTCAGGTTTGGTGAAGAGGTGGGGTTGGGGAGGGGTTAAGATCCCCAGCCTCCCCACCTGTTTGCACAGGCTACCCACTTATAACTTATGTACAGGAACTTAGATAACATTCTAAGAAATCCTGCTTGGGTATAAAGTGGACAAAATAAGAAACTAACATTAACCAAACCATATCTATAGTGATAATGTTTATGTGTGGAAATTAAGTATCAGATTTGTCAAACAGTGCTGTACACTCAACTCTCTCTGTGTAGCCTACATTTATACAGGTTTCCCTTTGTCCTATAGTTGTTTCTTATTTTTTTTCTTTTGTTCCACTGCTTTCCCCAGGAAAACTCACTGTTTACCACTGAATTGGAACAAACTTGCTCCAATTCAGGGGTAAATGGCGGGTGTTCTCAGGGAAAGCAGCTTAGAAGTCATGGACCAAACCAAAGTGTGGATGAACTCTAAGTGTGTGTGAAGCTATGAAAGTACAGGGCCTTCAGGTATAACCGGAATAAGCCAAACCACTGTAGTCTCAAGGCAGGCAAAAGCACTATGAGTTATGTAACAAAGCAAAAATCTAAGCAGCCCAAAGGATTCTCATTTAATTGTGGTGTGTGTGTATTGTAGTGGACAGTGGGCTTTTAAAATTGTTTTTAGTTCATACAGGCCTTTCTATGGATCAGTTACATTTGATGTAAGGCGCTAATGCTATGGACAGTTGTAGTGGACACTGCTGGCCAAGGATGACTTGGGTTTCAAAATCCCTCTTCAGCAGTCCAGCCTACCTCACAAGATTGTTGTTTCTATTAAAGAGAGGACATGCCTCGAGATCCTTTGAGGGTATTATAATAGAGTGCCAGTAGTTATTAGAAACCAAGGGGACAATATAACCGCTGTCTAATTTGTGAATATTAGAAAAGGAGCATTTCCTGCTCTGATATCCAGAGCTGTTACCCTTTACCAGGGAAAGGTTATGATGTAACGTGTACAGGCTCCCTCTCCATTTCCCCTCAAACGGCATCTTTTGAATGAGGCCGAAAGAGGAGTCCTGCCACTGTATAACCTTCCCCACAGTTGCCAGGCAGGGAGATCCATCAAATGCTCATAACGTGTGAGCGAACCCTGGCACGAGAATTTCCGAAACTCCTCGGATTACAGACAAAAGAACAGGACTTTTTTCTTTTCTTTTTTTCTTTTAGAAAGTGAACGGAGGGGAAGTGGGCAGGCAGTTTCCCGCAGTTTGAGGCAATCCTTCACCGAGGGGGAAGAGAAAGCAGAAGAGCTTTCCTTCTGCGCCTTAGAGGGTCACGGGCAGTTTCGCACCCTTCTTTCGATACGGTTCTCGAGCGTTATTTCTCGGTTTTCTTGTCGCCCTGCTGCCCTGGGAACGGAGAATGGAGAAGGAAGCGGGCGCGGGGAAGAGATTTCGGAGCAAACAAATGAGAGCCAAACACTTTTAAAGAAAAAGAAAGAAAGAAAGACACCCCCCCCCCAGCATAAGGGGTTTATCTGGTCATTTTTATATATTGAGTTAACAGTTTTCCAGTTCCCTTTGCACTGGTGGCTGCGAGTTGATCCCACGCCCCGCAAAGTCGACTGAATTGTTCGGAGGCGCACGAAGACGGTGAAGAATGGCGGACGGAGTTGGGTTTGCACTTCTCCGTCTTGTGCGCGCGCGCGCCTGCGCCCTCCCCCTCAGTCCCCGCCAGACCCTCGGAAGTTGAACTTCGGAGGCTTCCCTGTATCCCCACCACCACAACTGCCTTCTTCACCTTCCTCCTCCTCCTCCTCCACTTGGCGAGGAGCACTTGCTGCTCGGCTCTCCCGCCCGCCCAGTGTGTGATGGTGGTGGTCCTCCTGTGTTTTGCTATCCCGAGTCGGCGGCGCTAGGCGCGGGCAGCTTTTTACGCACACAAAGGAGAAAGGGAAGAGGCAGGCAGGCAAAAAGCCGGCGACGAAACTTTGCGCGGGCCTGCAGCTCGCCGCCGCCCGCCCTGCCCAGCGCGCCGAGTGGGGAAGCCGGCCGCCAAAGCCTTCCCCCTGAACGAGCGGCGAGGCGAAGCCGCCTGCTCGTCTGCGGCGCCGCGGAGGGGCTGGCGAGGAGGCCCTCTCTGCGAGTGGGCGGACAGCACCCAGTGGGGACCCCGAGAGATGCAGCCGAGCCTCCTGCTCTCGCGGCGGGGCTGCCCCAAAGCTCCCAGCCACCGCCGGCTGAAGTGATCCAGCGCTCCCTGCCGCCGCCAGATCGAGCCCAAAGCTTTTGCACGAACACAGACACACACACACACCCGCACCGCTTCTTTCTCTTTCTCTCCCCAGCCCACCTCCCCCCCATCTCTCCCCCCCTCCCCAAAGCCGTGCAGCCGCAAGCAGCTCAAATGGAGTGGAAAATGGCCAGTGGTGGCAGATCGAGCCTTTAGATTATCTCCTTCACGTTTGGTACTTAGCTGTCTCTAATCTGCTTTTATTTGCCAGAAGCCCCCCTCCCACCAGTTTGTGCGGGTGGTGGCGGCGGCGAGGAGACACAAGAAGCGGGGTGGTGGGGAAGAGGAGAATATATATGCCCCCCCCCATATTTTTGGCTGCCGCCGCTTCTATACATGATAATATGTTTATATGATTAGCCGAGCCCAGGGGTGGGGAGAAGAGAGAGAAAGAGAGAGAGGGGGTGGAGATTGGAGGAAGAGGTGGAGGCTGGAGGTGGCTCCAGTTCAGAGCTAGTGGAGAGTCCGTGTCAGGACTTCGCAATCCCCAGTCACACACTGAGAGAGAGGTGCATGGACGAAAGGGAGCTGGCAATACAATTCACTGGGATTTTTCTCTCTCTTTTTTCTTTTAAGGGCGATTTCACTCGCCCCCGCCCTCCTTTCCCTCTCTGTCTCTCTTCCTTTCTCTCCCCATTGCTTTGAGCGCGACCAGCTTTGCTCTTGATCTCCGTTCACGGGGCAGCAGCGGCAGCAGCAGCAGCAGCGTCGAGGAGAAAGGAGAAGCAAGGAGGAGAAAAAAAAGCGAAGCTTGAAGAAGGGCTGGAACTGGATCCTGCCAGAGGCCAAGATGCCATCCAGGGAGATGTAAATGAGGCCGACGAGGACGACGGAGAAAAAGGGGGCTTTTCTTTCCGATTTCCCCCTCTCTCGCGCGTGTGCCCGTGCTTTGCGATCGCAGCGCCTTCTCCCCACTTCGCCTCGCCGCCGAACAATTGAGTTGATTCCGGCTGCTCCTGTTGGCGTCGCCTTCTTTTCCCCCTTATCCATTCCAGTCGCCTAGAGAAAAGAGAGAGGACTCCAGGGTTGGTCACATTCAAGACGGTGTTGCACCTAGCGCTCTTTTGTTGTGGTGCTTTCAGATCGACCAAAATAATTGTTTCGATTTTCCTTTTGTTTTACCTCCTTCCTTCCTCGCTCTCCTCTCCTCCCCCCCCCAAACATTTATTTAAAGGAGTGCGTGCGTGTTTTTGGGAAGGAGCCGCGCGCGTCGGGACCTGGAGTGTGTGTGGGGAAATGTTGACTTAACCTCTCGCCGAGCCCCTTCGGCTGGCTGGGCTCTTTTTTTGCTTGGACGGAAGGGAGACGAGCAGCCTCCTGGTGTGCGTTTTGTCCCAGCCCAGCGAGCTGCAAAGCCAGCTGCCTTCCTCGCCTTTCTGCGCTTCTTCTACCTAGCCCAGTTCTTTTTCGTTGACTTGCCCGGCGATCCTCCACCTCCTTCCCCTTCTGGCTTTTGTGTTTGCTGGCGCTCCCCGGGCCAAAACATCGCCTTTAAACAACAAACAGCAACCGCCACCTTGTGATCAGAAAGGGGCTCACCCTGTACCCCCTTTCCCGGGGCACCCCAGATGCAAGAGGAAGCCCGGCCTGGCTTTGGCTGCAAACCCAAAGGTAAGTGTCTCCCTCTCTCTTTCTCGGTGTGTGCGGATTATTCGTGGGTGAGATGCTTCTTTTCCACTTGCAGGACCTGTTTGCTTACTTCGATCGCCCCCTTTTGCGAGCCATTTACATGCAAGCGGACTGCTTACTTTGCAGGAGAGGGGTGTGTGTGTGTGTGTGTGTATGTATGTGCATTGGGGGGTGCGGGAGAAATGCACCGTAGAGCCTCAGCCCTAACCCCCTTTTCCCGCTGTGGGGAGGGAATTCCTCCAATAAATCTGTATCGAACTGTTTCCCGTCCCATGCATTCTGATAAACCGCTCTCCCCCCCCCCCCCAATCTTCCATCACCTGGAAAAAAGAGAGTCCTGCGCGCCGCATAAACCAAAGTGTGTGTGCGTGTGTGTGAAGGGAGAAGCATGGAATAGACAACACTCAGGCAGGGGGAGGCTCGCGATGGTCCTTTTACTTCCTAGATCTTCGTCCCTGGGCAAAGGCGGATCGGATGAGGGTTTAACTGTGAAGCTGGGGTCTTTCCCGGGCAAGTAGAGGGTGGGAAAGAAGGTGACCTGAGCGTAGTCACATGTGAAGCGGCGTAGGAGGCTCTGGGGTGGCGATCCTGGAGGGCCTTGGCCTCTTGAAGGGCTGAGAGTCCGGCGGGAGGAGGAGGAGAAGGAGGACGACCAGAGGCAATTTTTTCGAGGGTTGTGTGGGGCCTGTGATCAGATCCAGCGAGAGCGCGCGCGCGAGGATTTCCCCCTTCCGCCGCGCGCAGCGCTCCTCCCGGGGATTCGGGGAGAGGTCAGTCAGTCCGCCGGGCTGTTGCAGGACACTTCGGGGTTCCCCCTCTTTCAGCCTGTCCTCCCTACCCACCCCACCCCCGGCTGCTCGCCACGCAGATCACCCGCCACGCGAAACCCCCGCGTGGCATGTAAGCTCCCTCGGGAACCGCCAGCAGCTCAAATGCTGGGCGAGTGGGTGGGTGGAAGGCAGAGAAATCCCTCCCGGCTTGCTAAACTTTGCCCGATCCTCAAGAAAGACTGTTGCTCTGGTATTGATTTGACTGGCCTTCGGGTCCCCCTTAAAAAGGAATAAAGTGTTGCAAGGTAGGATTGCAGCAAGTGCTCAAGCCACACTTAATACTTAACGCGAAGGACGTGTTTATTGGGATTCCAGAGGACTTTCTTTACCAGCGAGTGTGCCCAGACTTGTGGATGTAAAGTGACCTGGGACTGGAAGTCTGCTTGGTGTTTGGGGTGGGGGTGTACACATTGTCTCCTGTTTTAAGTCTCTCCGACTAGTTTGCCTGAGGATTGCAGCTCTTATTTCTCCCATGGAAAGAAATTAGTGTGGAGGGGGAGAGGGGTTTCTTTAGGAATCCCACTTTTCTTAGGGTTGCGGGGGGGGGGGGACTTCCAAAGAAGGCTTGCAAGTCTCTGGCTAAAAGCAAGAGCCATCTGGATCCTGTTATTCGAGCAAGCTTTTCTCTTCTTTCTTCCCTTTGCTCCAGCATTCTTTGCTATGTGTGTGACCAGCCAGGCAGCCTCCTCACTCTGGGTGTTTTTAGAGTAGAAAGCCTGGTGGCTGATTTCATTCATTTGGCTGTGTGTGTAGCAGGCCCATACCAAGTCGACTTCATGAATTCAAGTGGCCCGCTGAGAGGAAAAGTTGCAGCCCTTTAAGTAAATAATGACTTGTTGCACTTTTATTTTCACTAAAGCACAAGGATGGAGGAGCAGTTTGATTAGCCCCCCCCCCCCCACACCTTGCACGAGGCTTGCAAATAGTAATGAATTATAATCATTTGCAGTTGTGGCTCTTGAGGGGGGATTAGAAAAAAGGGAGAACCTGTGTTCCATTTTTACTTGTTAGATATTTAGGGCCACCTGGGACACATGGCATGTTGGAAGAAGCTTTTGAAAAGTGTAAGCTAAAGTTGTGATTTTATTGTAGCATCTTTTTTTGGGGGGGGGTCTTAAGTGGGTGGAGTGTTTGGATACAGTTCTGGTAGCCCGAAGAGCTGCCTTCTCTTAGACTCAAGGTGTGTGAGATTTCTTCCATAAGGTGGTGTGTGTGTGTGTGTATGTGTGTGTTGACGATACCCTGTAAAAGACTCTGGATTTTTGCTTTGTAATTAATAATAGCCTCTTATAAATCTGGTGCTGGTAGGTTTGGGGCACAGTTGCTTTGGCAAACCAATCTTAATCTTGGGCTTCAGGTGTATGTTGTTTATCTTCCCCTTAAGAACATGTTCTTAGAACATTCTGCAGAACAAATGTTCTGTTGTTTGGTTTCTTCAGACACTCTGATTCCCTCCCTTTTGTTGCCTGTCACTAAAAGAGGTGCCATTTCACATCATTCTGCACAAATTGTTTGAATTAATGCAAGTGTGAATTCTTACCGTTTGAAGGGGGCTATTAGCATATCAAAGGTTTTTAGCTTTCAGCTCAATTGAGAAAACTTCAGCCTGTCTTCCATTTGCTTCCAAAGCAGAGGCCCAAAGGGCAGTGGGGGAATTGTAAAGGGGTAAAAGGGGGAGGTGGGCTTGGGTTATGTTTCTGAACTTTTACTGTTTTGTAATTATGCCAGCGAAGAACATAGTCTGTATGCTGCAGGCTCTTGCAAACGGCCAAACAATTATATTCTATTGATTAATGGTTTGTTCTAAGAAAAAAAAGGGTGACCTTTTTTCTCGTGACAGCCACTGTTTCATAGTTTCGGGTGTCTCCTATCCTTTCTGTTAGTGGGATTTGCAAGACCTTTTCTTTTGGACTCACACTTTGGATATGGCCTGCACATTATTTCATTAGGGGGCCTGAATGGAAAAGAACTTCTAATTACTTTTTAAAAAACACCACCCCGCTACAAATGAATTTTTGAAAGAAAAGACCACTCAGTTGCAAGCCTTTGAAGAAAGCACACATTTCTTCTCATACATAATACAGGAATAGCAGATCTTTTTATTCCATAGGGTGTGTTACAGATTTTAACATTCTATTTATTTGTTATGGCTAATTTCCAAAGAACAATAAGAGAATAATTAAAATGCCTTTGTGGATATTATTATTTTTTAAAGCCTCCAGTCAGTTTTGCATAGGTTATCTAGAATCATGTGCTGTATCTTTTGTTGCTATTGTTGTCCTCCTCAGTAGAAGTAGTGTTAATGCATATGCTTTAAATAGCTGTGGCAAGGACTGGTCCTGGCAGTGTAGTTGCAGAATATTCATCATTGCATTTTAAGTCGGTTTATGTTGCTGTCACATAGACGTAATTTTTGATTCATTAGCTACTCCTGTTTTTTTCCCTGTTTGCAAAGAGATATGCCTCTCTTCATTATTATTATTTTTTTAAAAAAATCAATATTTGTAATCTGGCAGATTAGGAGCCAAGCAGAATGCAGCACTCCTTCAGTAAATTGGGCTGTTTTCCAAACAGTAGATTGTTCCTAGGTTGTGGGGGGAGCGGTGAAGTTTGGTAGGTCTCTTTTATCAAGCTAAACAAAATGAACTTTTCCAGTGTATTCTAATACCTCTTGCTTGCTCCTCTTCTTCTTCTTCTTCTTCTTCTTCTTCTTCTTCTTCTTCTTCTTCTTCTTCTGTAAATAATATGATGTATCTGGTCTACTGATATTGTAGCTTTATTTCCATGGCTCCAGTGGTTAGTTTTGGGTGGGAGAAATAGGTGGTTATCGCGGGAGAATTGTTTATGATATCCAGAATAATTTTTAATTTCATATCACTAAGAAGCTGGGCTGCTTGGAAGCCTTGAAGAAAAGAGTGAATTGTGCAGGGTTTTGTTTTTAAAAATACATTTGCTAATTTTAAATGGTGAAGAGCAGTTCAGGTTTTTGTGGGTGGAGATCTTTTAACAGTACTCAAATGGGGTGTCATTACACTGAGGTGATTTTCACCAGAGTAAATAATGCCTTCAGTTGCTTTATAGCAGTACCTTTTGGTGGTATAAATGGAACATATTGATGTAGTTGTCATTACGACACTTAAATTACTTTTAACTAGTCTGATTTGGCCATAGAGTGCTGTAAAGAAAGTACATTACATGCTGTAAAGGAAGTACAGCCATTAGAGATAATCTAAAAATTGTCTTGGAAATGTTGCACTTCAGTTTAAATGACGGTGATCTCGAAATTCGACAAATTTCTATAAAAATGCCACAGAAGGAAGACTTTTCAGCAATTCGTAAGACAAAATTGGACCACTTAGACAGAAATTAATGTGCTACAGCCGTGCTTCAGCTGCCATTTTCAATCACAGTGGGTCACTATGTGTTGGCAACAGCAACTGAACATAGATATTCAGTTGCTCTGGCAGCTAGAGCTGGAGAAATCAGGATATTGAATCAACGTGGGGTAGCACAAACCAATTAAAGCAGGTTTTGACTTGAGATATTCTAATAAACAGTTATTTTTCTCTCTCTGCCACATTTGGCTCCCCTATTCATTAATGGGCCAACATCAAAGAAAGCAGCCCAGCTTCCAAATGTTATAAAAACCAATACAAAGATATAGATGTTGCATGTAGTCTTGGAAGTCTTAATTTAAGGCAAGCAGTTGGAGTTTTTATTGCAGCAATTTTCACAATCAGCAGAGACATTAACACCAGGCTTCTGGGTGTTTTCCTTCCTTAAAATGAGCAAGAGGAGAGCATTAAAAAAAGCAAAGTTTGCTTAGCGGTTAGTCCATAATTTGAACACTTCAGAAGCTGCCGCCATGTTTCGTTTGTCCCTTACAGCTTTCACTGACAACATGTCAGCAATGGAAGTCACTAAGATGGGGTAAGATCCAGTCATATAAGTCGTAGTGCAATTCATACTTAAAATACTGCAAACTGATATGTCACTATTTTCATCTGTTTTACCTGTTTTATCTCTTTTACATAGCATATATTTAATTGACATGAACAAATAATGTAGAAGAATTTGGCAGGCATAATCCCCCCCTTAAAGATATATTGCACTCCCTGGTAAAACATTTCACGCAAGTATAACTTTGGGGAAGCTATATAGTTAACACTGGAACAAGTTACCTTTCAGAAGAAGGTGTGTGCATTGCAAAAGAAATTACACAGAAATTACTGTTTTGCTTCTGTTTAAAATAGCCAACCCTGCTCCCTGAGATTTAAAGAGCCTCCCCCCCCCCTTTAAACAATGTGGGTTTTCCATAGAAACCAGACTTTAATTGAATGGAGTGTCAAATGGCTGTTGGTTGGATCTTTTTTTGGTGGTGGGTGGGTGCGCTTTTTGTTATAGTGAAGTCTCAGGAGTTGGGGGTTATTTTGTTTTGCATTTGGATGTTTGTAAGATGGCAGTTAAAAATAAGTTTCTAAAACTGCTAATGACTTTTCCAAATGAAAGATAAGAAGCAATAGTTAAACACAACTGCAATTTTTAATTCATGCTTAGGAGCAGAAACAAGTCCGTTATTTTCCATAGGAAATTTTAGCGGAATTATCATTAGTCATGCTACTTATACATGTCACATTACACAGAACTGTTTTCTAATCTTATTTTGAAGATTTGATGCTACATGTCTGAAGAGAGAGGCGTAAGCTTTTCAGTTTCCCAGGAGCACATGTGCACTCTTAAACATAGCATGCTTAATTTTATCAGACTGTTGAGAAATAGGATATATGTCATTATAATGAAACCTCAAAGCAGATGGAGCTGATGATGTTTGGGAGTTAATAAGAAGAGTTTATTCTGTTATCTCCTCTTGATCAGTTAAAATATTAGTTCATGTCCTTTCTGAAGAATTCTCCTACGTAAACATTGTCTGTCGAAGCTGATCATTTTTATATCAGTTTAGTTACATGGTAATTTATTGCTTCCTATAACTTTATTTTTAGTGGTGACTGCTGAAGTTCTCTCTCTCAATCACTCACACACCATACACACACACATTCCTTAACAAGTGCTAAAAGATAAGAGACAACCGGATGCACTTAAAACTATCAGTTGAGTCTTTTAAGGAAAAGCATTGTTGATCAGACTCTGGAATTATAGTGCAGGCCAGGTTGTGGCTCATTATCTTAAACGGAGCATTTTATGGGTCGAAGAAGCAATATATAATTTGCATGTGCTATTATTTTTCCTCCCTTGTGGTATTTGTCAGGCGCTAAATGCTTCCAACTGTACAGAAGCCTGTTATTTTCCTCCCTAAATTTTTTTTCCCAGAAAGGCATAATAGTCAAGAACATTGTAGTCTTGACTAAAAGTAAACACAAGAGTCTTAACACCTGCAGATAAAAGTGCAGCCTGCTGCCAAATAAATATATAAATGCTATTGATTGCTTTGGCAGCACAAGCCAAACTGAAATACAATTTGTTTAATTACAACAAAAATGAAGTTTTATGAAGTAGTATACTTCATCTTTGTAGAAGGTTTTATGTGTTGTGCGCTGGTAAGTAAAAATCCCACCACGGTTGTATAATTTTGCTCAATTATCAGAGCAGCTAAGAGGGAAAATCAATTATACTGAAAAACCACAGAAATGAGATTACCTTGTTAAGTAGCATCTTGCCAGCAGTGTATAAATTCCCTAGCATTATCAAAAGTGGCCATATAGAGGCTGCAGACTCATGCCCACTTACATGGGAGTTAGCCTCCTTGTGAGCACAGTAGGATTTACTTCTAAGTCAACATACACAGGATTGTGCTCTTAATGCACCAAGAATATAGTGTAATCTATATGTAATAGCATGCAATTTTGCTACATTTTTGTGCCGTAGGTGGTTGTTGCTTTTCTCTGTGTAGGAGCGCAACTGGATAAGTCAACTAATAGAGCATTAACTTTCCAAAAGAAATGGGATATACGCTACAATCCTATACACTCTGGCAGGTAAGCCCCATTGAACTCAGTAGGGCTTGCTTCTGCGTAAATGTATATATTCGCCGTAGACGCATATAGGATTGCATTAAGCATGGAAAATGGTCACGCCAGCCATTTTTTTGTTTTTTACCTGCATATCTTCCTTGATTTTGTAATGGAAAAAAAATATATGAAAACCTCAGTAGGTGTTTCAAGCAAGAATGAAGACCAAAGATAGAAAAGTAAATTACTTTGCAGGGTGACAGTAATAGCATCCATTTCATGTCTCCAGTGTAGAAAAACTCACTTAAGATACAATTGTTCACATTTTTTAAAAATAAGATATATTTATGATGGTGTGTTTGTGATATTTTTCTGTTTTTTTTTTTAAAAAAAAATGATTACATATTTCTGTAGGCTCTCTGTGTTGTAATACTGTAGTTTGAAAATATTGCCTCTGCCTTTTGTACAGAAAGCTAGAATTTGTCTTTTTTTATTTATTGAACATCTGCCTCTGTGTAGTTTCCTGATGCAAACACAATCTTGCTACCCTGAGTCTCTGAAACAGCCAGCTACAAGGGGCAGGCAACATAGCAGTTTAAAACCGGTGGGCCATTTGTAGGTCACAGAGTCATCATGCTAGAATTTCTGAATAAAGTGACTGAGAAGGGGAAGAAAAATGCCACTTTGAATGGAGATGTTTAAACCAGACCTCTGCCTCAGGGTAAAATTTAGGTATGTTTTAGCCCGGATGTAATGTCTCCCTCTACAGAGCACAGAATTAATCATGGCCTGACAACAGAACGTGTGCTGAGGGAGAAAAAGGGGACCTCTTGTTGGCTAACAGCTTAGAATGAGAACCTTATAAACATTAAAATATACTTGGGCATTTTAAATCATTGCATTTTCCCTGGACAGCTTCTTTAAGCACGTTTTGTAGTTGGTACAAACCTGGGTAGTGAAACAGACACACGCACACACACACACACACACACACACACACACACACACACACTGTCAAATACGATGCATGAATTGTGACTTTCCCCTGTGAAATGTTTGACACTGGTCATAGGAACTGGATCCAGCCTTCCCACTGTAAGTAAGAAAGGGAAAGCCATCAATTAGACATGCATGCAGCCTCTGAAGAAACAATGCTTGGTTTTTTTGTTATTTTGTATTTGGGAGCATGGATACAAAAGGAAGCGAAGCTCTAATTTTTAAAGACATAATGCAACTAAATGTTTTTGCAACCAATTTTTAGTAGCTACATATAGCACTTTTGGTGTACAAAACACTTTACAATGTTACTTATTTTTGCAAGAGGCAAGGAGATGTACAAGAAACCACATCTCCTTGCACGGTAGTTTTTCATGTTTTGCCCACAATCTCCAGTTTTTATTTTAAAAAGAGAATTAATTTGAGTTATAATTCGAGTATATCAAGCAGATTCTCATTCTGCTTGACTAGTGTTTATGGTAAAAGGATACTTTTTATATACATTTGCATGCTTTAGATTACTTTCTAATTATATATAAATGTTTTTGTCCGTTTCAAGAATTTTTTCTAGGAGATTTTGGGGGATAAATGGAGTACAACTCCTGTAGGATACCCCAACATTTAGACTTGCTACCTCTTGCTTCATTTTGTGTGAATGAGAAGGAGTAGTAAACATTGTCAGATGCTGCTTTTCTCAAAACAGTAAGGCTAAAGGACAGTAATACATCGTATGAATATAAATACTGGTTCTAAACTCAAAATATTTTGAATATGTTTTGCCATGTTCAGGAGAGAAATGCTTGACATTTGGATGTAGAAATTAGAAAATGATTCTAAGCCAAGGGGAACACATTCTGCTATTTTGATACTGGACTCATGTTTTTGCGGGTTCTGAAATTTGTTGTTTTGAATAAATAAATAAAAATACTGGGCACTATGTTTATGCTGTTGTCATTACCTATATTGCTTAAGTTGCAAAAGTTTTGAATAAGATCTATGGTGCAAATTCAGTGTATTTCAGAAATAATATCCTAAATGGGTATAGGATAGCAAGCTTAGTTGTCTGCATGTTCTTAGTTTGGAGAATACATAATAACGGTTTTGAGCAACCAGTTGATATTTTATTTTTTACCATTTGATTTGTTCCCTTGATGCAAAATCCATCCCCATATTTAAATAGGTGCTTTTATTCTTACTTTGAACTGTGTGTTGCGTCTGCTGTAGATATTTTTTCATATGAGTCAACACCTCGGAATGATTATTGCTCTGCTTCTAGACGGCGGAATACTTTCACTTCCATTACTGCCAAAATTGTTCTTTGCTGCTGGGGAAATGGATGACTGTTTTTATTTTATTTTTTAAAGAATTCTGAGATTTCTACTTAGTTGCTGATAAGGTATATGGAGAGTTGAAACTGGGATGGAACTTTGGCTTGATGGGAGCAAGGTTTAATTGGAAACAGACCTCCCTCTGGGCTAAGTCCAGCGACTAAGACCTCTAGGACACAGCCCTAGGCCCTAGTACTTTTGAAGAAGAGCAGTGTTCATAGTTTCCCCCTCTAAATAACCAGAGCTCACCCCACACTTCTGGCAATAGGCCATAGGACTACCAGACATAGGGTGTCTTTCAGAAAGCCCTAGGTGCCAGAAGTCCCTTTGCTTTGCTTTGCCTTTTCAAATTAATCACCTAAGCATGTAGCACAAAGGAAGAAACAACAAGCAGCTAAAATCATTACGCTTCCCACTGGCATGCCAACAATTTCTGTCATCCCCTTCCACCCATGGACAGTGAGTATCATAAGAACTTGTACATGTGTGAGAGATTAAGACAGAGAAGGCAACTTTGCCAAGCTTATTCAGATCTTGCCTTTCCATTTAAAATATTGCTGGGTGGCATCTTTTTGGCAAGCTCTGGAGCCAGGTTTCATGATGGAACATGATTGTTGGCATGAGTCAGCCATTTTTTTGCCATGTCATAGCTTAATGCAAGATTCCTTTCCTCCTTTCTTTGGCCAGGATAGCATGAAAGGACCTTGCAGCCACCCTGCAAGTTAACGATCCAGACTCTCTCTGATCTGGGTAAATAAAATGGGTCCCCAAACAACCCTCCCACCCACTCCTTGCAAGAGGTATTTCTGTTACAGTATGTGTAGTCTGGAGGGCTCGGCTATAATTGTGATTGCATTTAGTTGCTGATGAAATATTCCTTGCTGACTGACAAGACCTTGATTCACTTTGTGCTGAGTGCAGGTGCATATTTGGACTAGACTGGTGTCTTTTGAAATCAGTGTAGATATATTAGCATACGTGGATGGAATAACTGGGTTCTAGTTTTGTCATGTGTACTTTCTGAATATGATCTTGCTCAGCTTCAGAAAGGAATGGTTGGAAATAAACTCTTGTTGATAGACAACAGGAAGGGAGAGGAAATCAGACTTATTAGAGAGGGGGACTCATCCTGTTTTTTTTTTGTTTAGATTTGAAAGGAAAAAAAGTTAAATTGTCTGATTTCTCTCTCAATAAATTTTATAAAGCATATTTACTTGTGTGGTTTGGATGTTGTGTTCCTTCTCTCAGCACTCACTGTGCCTGAAGCCTTCAAGGCCACATCGTTTGAAGATTACCAAATAGGACCTGCTGATGACAGGCTATGGATTTGGCCACTAGAGGCTTTCCTGTAACAGAAAGGAGTTGCCCTATATGCTTGTGCTATATGCTTTTGAAAGCACGTTCAGAAAAGCATCGTGATTTCTTGATCCTTTCGTAGTCTGCTTTAACAATTTTGCCTTTAAATATTCCTTAAATATTCCTTTCAGTTATTTCTCATTGATTTTATTTTAAGTACATTGGTTTTTATCAGTGCTATCGTCATTTATTAGAAACGGCATTTTGGTCTGCATGCTGCACTTCATTTCCTACCCGGGTGGCAAAGGCCGCATTGTCATCATCTGGGTTGGATTTTCGCCCCTAACCTTGTAGTTCGTGAATTCATCCCTACCCCAGAGGGCAAAATATCTAGGTTTTATATATTAGTAATTCAATTTCTGGAAGTGACTCGCCTGGTTTATAGAGGAATTTTATGACAACCCAGAGAAATTGAGCTTGGACATTGAAATCAACCTTGGGTTCATTTTATATTAGACCACAAAGCCTTTCTTGTTTGTAGGAGTGGCCTAACAATTGGTTAAGGTAAAAAGTAGAAAACTGGAGCCACTCCAGCATCACAAATGCTGACGTTACGTAGCAACTTAGGGAGCTCCTTCTACACCAGTTCAGACCATTGGTTCATCTCGCAGTGGCTCTCTAGGGTTTTGGACTGTGGTTTCTCTTAACCTTGTCTGGATATAATACTAGGGATTGAACCTTGGGGCCATCTTCATTAAAATCAGATACTCTTCCACTGAGTTACAGCCCTTCTGCAAGGGTTTGGGGTTGGTTTAGTTTGTAATTGTAGCCCAACTGTAAGTTGATTTTGGCTAGTACTTCTGGCACAATATGGATGGTATCTGACAAAGTCATATGCAGAGTGGATCTCTTGACACCAGTGGACTTAAGACAGCAATGCCTAAACCTTGTGCACTAATTTCGGTGGGTCTGCTCACCTCACTTAACCTGAGAGTGATTTAATGGGACTTACTGCCAAGTAGACATGGTTAGGATTGTAGCCCGAGTCAGAAGCCACCCAAAAGCCTGAATTTTCCTGAGTTTATATCAAACATTGGGTGTGTTCATTTTTTTTATAGCTATACATATCGATGCTTGGCCAAAAGTGTTTTCTGTGATAGTAGAATGGTTTTCTTAGGATGGATAAAAACAAGGATATGACAACTAGTAAATGTTTCCCCCCCCTGTTGTTTAATATTATGTGCTTGTATTTTCTTAAAATACCCATGTTTGTATTAAGTGTAACTGATACTAAACTTTGAGGTAGCAAGTTAATCCTAATAGGAATAGGTTTTGGCTTATGTGGCAGAGAGACATTAAACAGAGCCACAGTGCTGTGTTTGTTTATTTTGGTTAAGGAGATGATTTAGCCTGGAAGTGATGACTTGTTTTGGGTGGTCCCTCCACTTCAGGATGGTTCAGTGTTGGTTTTTCTTTTCCCATAAAAGTCTTAATGTGTTGTTGGGGGGGGGGGACGGACAGCAGCAGCAGCAGCTTTTACATCTTGGTATGCAGTGAGCTAAAGCTGCTTGCTTAACTGTTTTGAAGGACAAGGGTAACTAGATAGAGCCAGCAGTAAAAAAAATAATGGCCAGGGTGCCTTCTTCAGGAGTCACTGATATCAGGTAACTCTTAGCTGTCTGGGAATTCCTTTCAAATAGTGTCCATTTGTTTGTCTTCCAGTGCTAAATTTTTGCATTTTCTGCATACTTTTTGCTAACTCTTCTTATTACCTGCAGAGGGAGCTTGCATATGAGATAATCAGAATAATCGTGGCTTTTTTTTTTTTCAAAAGACTGCAATTGTTTTTCAGCTCATAAATACAATGTCTGCTTGTTACAGCATTCTCTGTTGCTTTTGCTCAGATTAAAAGTGTTTTACATGTAAAGTGTGTTCAAGGGTATGCTTTGAGAAGCGCCTACATCGCTGATAGCAGTTTGCAAACACTTGTAAATTTAATATGCAAAAAGCGTAAGTGGATATTAAAATGGCATTCCCTTTTCAGACGAAAATACTCTTTGCTTTAAAATTAGGGATTTTTTTAAAAAAAGCAAACACCCAAGTTACTTGTGCAATTGTATGGGTGGGGGTGGATATCAAGAATCATTGGCAACCAAAACATCAGGAAATATTCAGAAAATAATTTGTTGCCTTCTTTAAAAATAAATAAAATAAGTCCACAAGCTTCAGGGGCTTCCTTAATTTAACTATAGTGTTTGGTATGCTGAGCGGAAAGCTGTGACAATGGGATATTTTCTCACATCTATCTATATTGTTGGTTACATTACAGTTGCGAGGTCAAGTCTTAATTTTTGTTTTACAAAAAAAATTACTAGTACTATAGCCAACAAATTAGTGTAATGCATTCAACAGCTAAACCTTCAGCATTAAACAGTTTAGGGGTAAAATGACAACAGCCCTGCTGACAGTTTAAAAAGGCCATGGTGGTATAATAATATCAAATTATGAGCTTATTAATAAATAAATATCACCTAAGACATGGACGCCTTGCATTTGCGAATGTCGTCTTTTAAGGTTTAGTATCAGGAATTCGAAGGATGTTCCTGCATGTTTTAGAATTTGAATTATGCATTTTCCGATGATGAAGCCCTTCATGAAACGAGAGAAATGTTAGGGAAATAAATGTGACTTAATACATTGCTTGCTGTGCAAAGAAGGTAATGGAGATGGCATTGAAAATAAACACTGTTTAGCCCTGAAAAATAATGGTGCTCTATTTTCATTTAAGGTAGTTTGGGAAGTCTGCATGCTATCTGCTGTGATTTTAATATGAAATAGAGCATTATGCATAGTTGCACATTCCATAAAACTGAAGCAGCACTCAGAAACACACTCACTTGCCATAAATCCTCCCAGAAAATTGGTTTGAGAGTTGATTCTTCTGAAGGTTTATTACAATGCCGTAATGTTAAAAATGTGTATATGTGCAGGAGAATACAGGCTTTTATTGTATTTTTGATTATCCTTTTAAACAACTAGCAAAAAGGTTTACTGGTGTCTCAAAAGTACACCATCTTGGTGACGATTCATTATTTATACTGTCTAATCCTTGCTAATGTGAAAAAATCGGCTTGTTGTTGTAACACCAAATGGCCTTTTAAGTAGAGAAACAGTTAAGTAGATCTCCTGTAATAGTATGTTGTCTAATGAAGAGATTTATGGTATTGGCAAGGGCTATTGTATAGGAATTACCATTTCACAGCATGATCATGTGTTATCATAACAACTTGGTACCACATTTATGTGGAACATTTTCATAACAGGGTAAGGATATTAGCCACAGCAATTACACTCCAATAGGATTATGGCAGAAAGACTTATTTGGAATATAGAAATACTCCTAGACAGACTTGGATTGGAGCTGCAGGTCTTCTGAAGTTCGATCCACCTTTGCTCTCCTTGGCTGTAGTAAGTATGAAGGCTGTCAGAAATACATTTCTTGTGCTCATCTGCTTAATAAATTAATGCAAAGTAAGGAATTTCTTTCATCCTTCTTACTTAGGACATGAATTGTAAATTCTGAAATATATTTGTGTGAAACTTTGCGGTTGGGTGTGGAGAGTTGTTTGTCGCAGGGAAAATAACAAATGGAGAAGCTGCTGACTTGTGTGTGGTAGAGGGTGTGTGTGGCATCATTGAGAATTCATTCCTTCTCAGTGAAGGTGTGACTGCATGCTCTTGGATTTTGCACAGCATTTTTATTGGGCTGAATGGGTTTACTCTGCCATACGAATAGTTCTTTTGACTCTAGAAGGGTTGCATATTCTCATCTAGCTTCAGATGCATAAAAAGCACCAGCTTTTAATACATAGGATTCATTTCTCTTCTGTTTTTTTGGATGGGATTCTTGGAAAGCCTAGCCAGCTCAGGGAAAAATAAAATAAAATTAATTGAATAGAATAAATACCAGGACATGAAAGTTGTATCATTTCATGTCATTTTGAAAAAGAAGGAAGAAATAAGAGGAGCAAAGTTAAGTTTTGTTGTTGCAACTTCTTGGTGTGCTCTCTCTCTGTGTGTGTGTGTGTGAGAGAGAGAGAGAGAGAGAGAGAGAAAGAAAAGAAAGAATATGAATAATTGCTTGTATTAATATGAATGGAATTCCATTCATGGAATGAAGAAGGGCTTTACTGCTGCTGCCTCCTGCACCACTTGTAGGCTCCTCCTGTTTGGTTGGGAAATATGCCAGAATGGAATGAGATGTGGTTTGGAGTCTTGCAGCTGAAGGGGAGAATGCGGGGAAAACCAGAAACTCTTCCCTTTGGATGAGTGGAACTGATTGCCACTAAAGCTTTGTTAGATCCTAAATATTGTCCCTGGTGTTGTAATATTTGGGAGGATACATCAACAGGTAACTTCATCTATTATGTATTTGTATTCATACTAGGTTGGATCTAGAGCTCTGTTGCACTGTTGAGAGGGCACAAGGGAAGTTATGCATGCCCATCTCTGATTCCCTCTTGAAAAGCAGAACTGGAAGAGCAATGTGAAAGGTAGTGTGTCTGTGTGGGATGCCAAGGCGAGGGGAAATCAGGGAAGATAATCGCCCCCTGCTTCATCCATTGGAGATCCCTTGAATCTTAGTACCTTCTGCCCATGAAAGGAGCCCTTCCATTCACAAAAACAGTCTGGACCCAGCCCATTATTTTTGTACATTTCTTAGGCATTTGACTTAATTTACAGTCGAATTTCTTAAATAAAGTTGCTTGGCAAATCAAATTGCCACCTTCTCAAAGTCTCACCACAATCTTTTAAGATCATCTGAGAGTATCCGCCTTCAACCATTAATATGAACTATAAGCAAAATAATGAGCTTTCAGTGGTCCAACAACATCTGGAGGGAAGACATTCTCCATTCCTGTATTAGGGCCTGAAGATTTCTCGATGGCTTTCCTACATTCCCTGAGTGTTTTTTAGAAATGCTGCAAAGACTTGCTTGTTTTTGTGTCTTTTAATTGCCAGGGCTAAAGGGCTAAGCAAGTATAGAGTAAGTTTAATACCATCCCTGTGGTGTATTCTGCTGATTCTAGGATGGTGTGTTTTTAATTTATTTTTTCCAGCTGTGGATGACATGGATAAGTTGAGGCGCACCTTTTTAAATAAATTGTAGGTAATTGAAAATCAGCATTGTTGGAATGATTTCTGATTAATTAATAATGACTATATAGCCAAAGCATCTGTGCTCTCTCAGAATGCAAATATTATGGTCCAGATCCAGAAATGATGGCACACAAAACAATGCCATGGTCACCAGGTTGTAAGTGTGAAGGATCAACGGAAACAGGCTCACATCTAGACATTGTGAACAATATTTATTATATACTGTATTGGCCAAATATAAACAGCACCTGAATAGAAGCCACACCTTTAAAATTGGTGGGGGGGGGGGAAAGAAAAAAAATACCTGAATATAAGCTACTCCATTCATCGCTGCACCTGGCTGTATATTGGGGGGAGGGAGCCGTGCTCTGTTGTCGGAGATCTTTCACCTTCCTTGCTCTCTCCCTTCCTGGCCATGGAGGAGAAGGTGGGGGACTATGCACGGGTGGGCACTCCTGGCTGCATACCGTAAGGTCATGAATATAAGCCACACTTTAACTTTTCACGGTTGGAATTTGGGGGGAAAGTGAGACTTATATTCAGGCCAATACGGTATATAAAAAATAGTTTACTAGTCATATCCTACATAAATTATCTGGGTGACAGATAATTAGAACAGTTTAAAGAAACACAAGTCCTATACAATGCAATCAATCGCCATACAATGTAGTGGCACAAAAAATCCAATTAAAAACAAAACAAACAAAAAATTGCATGGTTTTAGTTAAGTAGCAAATTCCAGGCACCGTAATGTAAATGATCACAGGAGAGAGACCCAAACAACATTGTAGGGTTAAAACCACATCTTAACCCAACTACTGTGAAAACACAGACTGACCAAAGATGAATATAACAATATTTAAATGGTGTTAAAATTTGGCAAGGTCTGGAAAATTGAACACACACACACACACACACACACACACACATTTGCCCAATGTCAGACATGCATTAACATAGATACCTGGAGAACCTCTTTTTAGGGTTGAGCATTCTTCAGGAATATCCAATATTGACATTTCATTGTGGTACATGCAGAAACACATGTGCTTTGCCAGTCTGCCTCCTCTCTGACTTTCATGTGGTAGAATCCTGAGAAGTAGCACTGATATTGCAGTGTCAAGGGACAGGATATGCAGCAGCGCAGTGTGGCAAATTAAAATCACTGGCCTGTGTTTGATGTCATGCCAAAACCATGCATAAACAATTCAGCTTGGACTTGTCTGTCCCCTTTCACTCTCCTTCAGTGTGGATGCAAAGGGAAGATTAGAAGCACTTCAGCTAGCCCAAATTTGGGGTGGGGTTGGGGTACTATTCATTTAAACTGGTTTGCTGAAACCCCAGTCAAACATATATATTTTTCTTCATCCTGACTTATTAACAAATTATACTTTAAAGCAGGGTTTCCACAGATTGCATATAGTAAAACTCTGGTTAGTTTAAAAGAGGCAGTGAGGATGTTTCTGATCTCTTGCCTGCCCAGGAGGAAGAAATAGACTTGCTCATGTATCCTTTTTTCAGACAGATTTGTATGATAGTTGAATGCAGAACTGGAAGTATAAACAAATTTGATAAAAAGTTGCAATCTTTAAAAAATGCTTGTTTAAAAGTTTTGCTACTTCATGCTACAGGCTGGCTTCTAGTAAGCATATATCGCATCCATTTGAAGTTTGCGATGGTCACAGTCTTTATGTTTCGGAAACATTTAAATTGTCAGCTGCTATCTTTTCCATGAGTTTTCAGTAACTGGTATATCACCTATAGTTACACAATTTTATTACAGAGATTAGGAATCCAGAATCGTCGTACCAAATAAGAATTAGTTTGAAAACAGCCCTCACATTTTATAGGCACCATTATGCTATGTATAATATTGACCACTGAAATATACATGATTGGGTTTGAGAGCTAACATTCAATGTGAACATCTCTGAAAAATAGAAGGACATTTTGTGATGCTTGCCTAGACTCATGGTTTATAATCTGTGCAACCTGATGATATATGCATGTTTACTCTGAAGTAAGTCATAGTATGTTCAGTGGGGCTTAGTGCCATGCAAGTATCCATAGCAAAAGATAATGCTATGCTGTTACTAACATCTACGGGAGTATAAGGAAATGTATAAGGTATAAGGGATCCCAATTAAAGTATAAGGGATCCCAATTGAAATTCTGTAACAGAAGGGGGGAATAAAACCTCTGTAAAATGCAGGTTTAGATGAATAAATGCAATACTGTACTATTTTAAAGGTAGCAAGAGGTAATCTTGTGACATTTTTCAGTCCTTTATCTCCTGCTGCACTCTTTATTACACACCTTTTGCTTAGATCCAAAGTGTTCTTTTGAACTCAATGAATCTCCCTTCCTGGTACAGGTTTTATTTTTATTTTATAATTGCAGTATAAGAGGAAAACTGTGTCACACTTGAAAACGTGCAGGGTGTTATCTACTGTTGTTGTGGTTGTTGTTGTGGTGGTGGTGGTGTATGTGATTCATTAGAATAAACAAGCTAGACTACCTGAGATGTTTACCTCGGTTGCTTTTGGGTTTTGTGTGCTATCTATACAACAACTGAGCTGGATTTTTTTAAAAATTAGTAGTCTCCTCTTTGGAGGGATCATAAATCTGCGTGTGAGTTGTGAGTCTGCGCTGTGGTCGTTTCGCTGGCTTGGTTCATTTAAAATGATGATGCCCTACTTGTGAGTCACTGTGGGAAGGCATTCATGTATAGAGGAGTGATCTTTTTGTTTGTTTGGGAGTTTCTTCTCTACCTTTGGAAGAGCTGTGTGGTTATGATATAATAAACACTTTACTACTTGGCAAATGGAATGTAAGTGACCAGGAGCTATTGGTTGAGGAATGGAAAAACCTCCTGCACAGAGTACATCAAAGCAGTGGAGCCTTTGAAATATACCTGTGGATGGAAATTTTTCATTTTAACCTGTCAGCTGCACAGAATACAAATCTCTCTGCTACACAGCAAGGTATTTTGTTAACAACATTTTTTTCCTGAATGTACTATGTCAAGACTGTGATACTTGGAGTCAGGTTAGCAATGGGGTGCCTCATAGCAGGTTATGAAATGATTTGTAGATTAACAAAATGACGATTAATGCTTTACACCTTATCTGATTAGCATTTTTATTCTGATTTTTTTGTGGCTTTGTTTTCTGCTTCTCTTTGCTTTAGTGTTTTGGTTTGGGTATAATTGCCAACACAATGTCTTATTCACATCATGTTTTCCTCACTTCTCTTGGCATTCAAAATGAGTGTCATTTTCTTGTATTTGACTGGAAGGAACACCATCTGTATTTCTAGGAGTTAAAAGTCCTGGCTTTACAATATGCAGAGATAGCCATTGGGGTGAGAAGGGGAGAATGGCAGTGGACTGACAGTCAGAAATGATTGTGTCACTGATGGAACTCAAGGAGAAATGGGTGAATTTTGCAAGTGTTTTCACAATTAGTTTGACAATACTTAAAGAATGGAGAGTTCATAAATTTGTTTTGTTTTATACCAGTAGAGGTTTTTTTTGGGGGGGGGATTTGATGTTTCTAGTGCATATATTTGCTTCATTTTATTTAAAAAGTTCCTTCAGCTGAAAATATCAATATTGTTTGAATTTTAAGATTATTATTATTATTTCACAAAGTTGGCTAGTTCTTTTCTCAGTGACCTCTGCATCTTTTTGTACACAAATTATACGAATGGTTTTAAATTCTTAAAGGTATTGTGTGTCTCCATTATTCAATTGCAGCAAAAAGTTGCTTTCTAGAAAAAAAGATGTGTTTAGGGCTGCAAAACACATGGGCAAAATCCTTAGTTATTTCTGAAATGTCTGCATTTCATTTGTTTGTGTGGTTATTGATTTGTAACACCTAACTCTCCATTTAGTTACTAATCGAAGGAGTGGTGTAACTGTTACTGCTTTTTTTTTTTAAAAAAAAGATAAATAATGATTTTAACCAATCATTTTTAAAGCACATGAAATTATCCTGTTCTGAAATTTTTAATGAAAAGCATATGTGTATTTGCCTATTTTTTGTTTAATTCTTATGCCATGTTTTGGAAAACACTGATTTCTCCTTATATGCATAGAATAAACCAGGGCGGTGTTTCTGCTTTTGTTTCTAGTGCAGCAAATATATGATTTAGTTATCAATTGTAATCCTATATCCTAGGATTAAGCCCAGTTGAACTCAACAGGACTTCCTTTCAAGTAGGCAAATTTAGGATAGCTCTGCCTGTATTGTTAATAACAGAGGCTGAAACTGCAGTGTTCAACATTAGGAAAAGTTTCGTGCCTGCAACAGCCATTTCAGGGAACACAATATGATAATTTAAAAGAATGTTAGGTTCTGAGAATGAACTACTTCTAAATAAAGATACAGGTACTGACATCAATTTAAACATTGTCCTTTAAAAATTTAAAAAGTCAAAAGTCTCAATTCTAATGAAGACATTTCAAAGAGGTTGAAAAATATGCTTTTACCTTTTCAGATTGCTTTTATTTGCCCAAAGGCAATAAAAGTGTTAGCATTTGGAAATGGGCGGCAAATGACTTTGCTTCTTTCTTTCTATTTGCCCTTGTTGTGGTTTTCATTCAATTTGGCTGAGTTTGTTGCTATTTGCTTTTCACCATTAAAAATGTTTGCTTTGAGTGAGAGAAGGAGGCACAGCTTGGTAGTTAAGATTTTCTTGAAATGCCACTAACAGTAGGACCGTTCCCAGATCAAGCTGTTATAAACTGTAACATTTAATAAGAATCTTTGCGCAGTCCTAAAGAAACTACACCCTACATGACAAAAAATAGAGGCATTGGAAATAAAACGTGAATACCAAATACATGAAGTATCTTCCCTATCAAATGTAAGCTGCAATGTATTTGGACACAGTCGTAAGAAAAGATAATGGCTGGGATCCAGAGTTTGTCTACCTAGTTCTACAGTAAAATTTCAGTAAGCATTTTACAAAAAAATACAACACAACTGCAATACAGTGCAGCAATACCGGATATCAGATTACAGTTGGTTTCTTCTAGTATGATAATAGAATGCCCCTAGTATCTCCTCCTCCCCCATTTTGGTTGTGTTGAAATTTCTTACACATGTTCTTGAAAGTAATCAGGCAGGAATAAATGGTTATCTCATTCCAGAGTCCTATGTGTGCTGCGATGCACTCAGCAGAATTCCTTTGCACATGAAATGGTTCTTGGTATCAGGGTGTTGGAATAGTTTTGCTTTCTTCTCTCAAATTTAGTAGCAGCTCCTGAGGGTCTTGGAATTAATATCTCATCTGGGAACAACATCAATAGTATTCTTGCTGTTTCTTGATGATGCATTCTTTGCAGTAGTGCTATTTCATGCTACTATTGATATGTGAGAAGTTTTCCATATGGAAACACTACCCTATGTTAATGACTGCTGTGCTCTCCTCCCCTCACTAATAACGGTTGTAATGCTAGTCATGTCAACGCTCGTGATAAGAATTAATGACACCGGTAGCCTATATTTGCAAAGATTCCCCAAAAAAGAAATGCAGTGCAAAGTTGGCTGAGACAAACTGGCAAGGAGTCTACCTAAAGATGCACAAAAATCCCTGTTTTTCCTTCATTTCAGTGGGTGGTTATCTGACCTCAGGAGTGGCAAGTGTATAGATGGTGGTAGGCTGATTATCATATAGGTTATTTCTATAAATATGTTTGCTGTTAGTGATGGTCATCTGTTGCTCGAACCACAAGAAAGAACATTTGGGGTGGATGTCAAGCGTCTTTAATGTTTGTGAACTGAAACTTCTAGGTGTGGGTGTTAATCTAGCAATCATGAATGTATATCATGTAAATACCTAGGTGCGTTTGCTTACATGCATGCGTAGGAACACTGTGTATCAGGAATGAGCAGACTTCAAGCTAGTGGATCCCAGGGATCCAGAAATAGGGGAAGGGCAGGCACACTTTAAATTAGCACATCCAGCCCAAAGAATTTATCTTCAGTACCAAAGGTGATCTCACAGCCCTTTCTACCTGATTCCCATCCCCAGCCAAAACAAATGGGAGGAGAGGGGACATTTTATTATGTCTAGTGTTAAAACAATTGGACCCTTGCAAATCTTCAGCAAATCACCCAGTAATCTACCAGTAGATCCAGATCTACCGTCCACCCACTCAAGATGTAAAGGTGAAAAACTAGTATGATCTTTGGTGTTTGTTTATTTATACTCTATCAAATTTCTCTCCCTTTCCCCCAAAGGAGCCCAGGGTGTTACCCCCCCATTGGTTATATACTTGGAGAACTTGAAGCTGCAGTCAGATTATCACTGGCAGTAACTGGGCACTCATGGATTGTGAAGTCATTTTCTTACTTTAGGCTGATTCAGTTTGGTAGTGTAGCTGCTGCCAAGATTAATTTGCTGCTTTCAGGGCTGTGTGGCAGCAGTAATGTACTATTGGTGCAGATTCTTATTGCATAATCAGGCCAAAGGGGGAAACCAATTCAACGTGGGAAGCAAATACAATTGTTAGTACTGCCATTTGGACTGATTCCATGGAACTGATTTCTGGCAACAGCCATGGAGGTAATGTTTAAACTGGTATTTAATCTTAGTAAGGGCTTATCACCCTTTGGTGATTAAGCCATGTTGAATGCATATAGGGAGCTGTTTTCTTTACCATGCATAGCAACCTTCTTCAGCCTGGTGCCATCCATATCTGTTGGACTACAACTCCCATCACCCAGTCCCATTTGCCATGGTGACAGGGCTGATGTGAGTTGTGGTCTAAAACACATGGTAGCCACCAGTTTGAGGGAAGATCATTCTATGATTAACTACACTGCATTAAAATTAATTTAACAAAATGGTTGTGTTGAAGGCCTCTGGGAAGTTAACTTCTAGAACTAGAAATACAGTATAGTTTTCTTTAAAAACTCCAGATTTCTAAACTTTACTGGCGGGTCTTGCTATTTTTTATTTGTTCTGCAACATTTTCTATTTTCTGCATTCTTAAAAATTAATTACCTTGTTGAGTAGTGTTTCACAATAAACTTGAATAATGAATGCCTTGGTCTTTGGTAGAAGGACAAAGTTGCTTCTGTTGCCCTTCAATAGCATATTCTACCCTATTTTAATTAGCCCCACCCCAGTACAGCTGGAAAGAAAGGAAAATGGTTTGTGCATAACTGTGGCTAATTTAATGGACCTCAAACTGCAAAATATGTAACAAAAATACTTGGGCGAAGTCTGGACCGTAGACAATTGGTGGTTTATGTGCACAAACGTAATTAAGATGCACACTGGTTCGATGTTGGAAGGAATGGAAACTCATTGCCAAGACCATTATTGATCGTTGCAAGATGAATAAATTTTTAGAGCTGAACAGAACATTTGCCAGTGTATTTGCATAGTTAAATGGACCTTTTTAGCTGAAAGTATTTAGAAATGTGACCAGCACAATAGCTTGTCTCCAGTTCCAAAAATGAAACAAGACAAAGAATAAATCCGTTGTTGCGGAAATATTGGCTCATAGATGGTTAAAAATATAATTTTAGAAATAAAAGAGATTATATATGTATGAAGACTCTTTCCTTACTTGGAAATGTACACGAGGACACCTTAGCCATGTATAGAACGTCTTTAGCTATGTACAGTATAGAATGTCCACATAAGGTTAATTACTACTCCAGTTCATTTCCATGGAGGGAACTGATTCAGGAAGCTCATCAGATAAACTTTGAAACTGAGCTTACCCCCACCCCCCACCCCCTTTTATAAGACAAAAAAGTGCTGTTTTTAATATTTGTGCTACTTTTCTTTTTATTGTTTGGTTATTTTCTTTTTTATGCTTTTGCATGTTTTATGATGGTTCTTGAAAGCTGACAGTGTGTTGAGATAAGGGTAGCAGTGTTTTAAACAAGCAAAATGTATGAGAATCTGCAAAAGTGGATGTGCAAATGATGCTTTAGGCTTTCTGTGCTGTTAGGCAATCTATGGAGGAAGAACATGCAACTTTCTCCCCCCACAGGAAGAGCACAGGTTGCACATGGATTTGGAAATGTAACACACATCATGGTGGAGATGTGTATATTCCTCCTTTGTAGCGCATAATTTGTAAACTTGCTTTAAAAATCTGCTTTCCACAACTACTAAGAATGTTCATATGGCTGCCAGCTTGTACATATTTTTGGAAGCAAAGTGTCCTGAACAAAATTACTAGCAAATAGAAACATGTAAGATCATACTCTGTGAGAATTAGCACATGAGCATTAATCTGTGTTCATACTATTTCAGTTTTAAAGAGTAGGAGCAGAATTGAGGCCTCTTGGCCACAAGCCTTATATTCGTCAAGCAGTCAGACCCTATGTGTGTCCTGATAATTCTGTGGGAAAGCTTAAATGTAACAATGCAGATTTCATTCTCGCAAGGTTAGTTTTGGCCTTTTTATCATATACTACAGAGGTCATTGTGGTCTGCTCTTGGAATGTTATGGCATAGCTAGCTGTAAACTTAGAATAAGTATGTACGGTGCTAATCATATGCTGTGTAGTTTAGCTGCTTAGAAAATCTGAAGACGAAATTAGCTATTTCAGGTCAAGAAACATTGACTGAACTCTTGACCAAATGTGTGCATTTTTAAAAATAAATCCAAAAGTATTTTTGAAGCAAAGTATATTGACACATGGCGAAGTTGCGGAAAACAGAGTAACAAGAGCTGACATATAAAAGGTTAGATCTATTTTAGTATCTTATTAGAGCTCAGGTTTATTGACCAGCGAATCACTTAAAAGCTGCCCCCACCCCTGTTTCCTGCGTCCTGTGAAAACAGACTCCCTCAAAACAAATATAAGCTAGGAGTTTTGCAGTGCAATCGCAACTCTTGAAAGGACAATGCAACAGATGGCACCCTTAATATTATACCTTGTAAACCAGCCTTTGCCAGATGTTTTCGACGGCAATTTCCGGCACCACCATGTTGGGAGTTGTAGCTCAAAACGTTTGGCGAGTGTCAGGCTGCTGTAGACACTTCACTGGATATTGAAATGCTTAAGGCACCCTGAGGTATTAAAGAGCCAGGGTAGAAATGTTTAAATAGCTAACTACATTTTAATACCTCTATGTCATCTAGTGTGGTGTGTGGAAACTGATTTTTAGAAGTACCAATGCATGCAGGTACATTTCCGCTGGGTCAGCATTATAAGATGATGTTAAGAAATTGCTGCAGGTGCACTCCGACTGCTACCCAGGTGTATCTTAGCTGCTGTTTCTGTTCCGCCACAATGTGACATTGCGAATGATCAGAGAGAAGGCTCTTGTACAGGGCCGTCTCAACCATGCCGGGCGCCCTGGCGCCGTGGTGTGGAGATCGCTCCGGCGCCCCCACTCCGCTTCTTGTCGCGGCTGGTGGACGCCCCCCTGGTGCCCTGGCACCCCGCGCCACCCAGCCTACCCCTAGAGCCGGCCCTGCTCTTGTACGAGCTGTTTGCATTGTCTAGACCTGAGACCCACTCTTCTTACACCCCACCTCCCCCTGGATCCCATAAGCAAGGCCTGTGTAGCTTTGCTGTGCTGCATCTTGCAGACAGCTTTTGTGGCTCGTGGCTTCTGCTGATCTTCTATCTTCCTTTGCAACAATAAGAAAGTGGACACCACACCTCCATCATCTTTGCCTTCATTGCTCTGCTACAAGCCTCTCTTTATCCTGCTCAGGGTGTTACAGTGACCCTTAGCAGCTGACATAGACAGGTCAGCGCCTGTATTCATTGCCAAGTAGCTGCATGTATATTTGTGTCCTTCTGTTCTCTTCATGCATGCCATGCTGTGTGACAAGTCACTCTGGTGTATCTGAAGGGACCATTATATGTCACATGGTTCTTGTAAAATGTTCAGCGTTATAACCCAGGTGCTTTGAAACCGTAAAATACTGCCGTTGTTGGTTCAAATTCAAATCAATTTACAGTTCCACTTTAATTGATTTCAGTTCTGAACAAGCTTAGAATATTCTGCTTGTTGTAAGGTTAATGTTTTGAATTTGTTTGTCGTTCTGCTGCCTCTTCCATAGACTTTCCTCTTCAGTTTTGTTTGTTTGTCCTTGCATAATAATATTATTGTTATTTTGACTCCGTTGTTATGAAGGCATTGCCTTCATTCAGTATTTAACACTTGGAAAGTCCTTTGCATTTCTACCCTCGTAGTTAGGATCCCCTTCCTTCATCTTTACCTCAGGTTTTAGCTACAAATGAGTAGATAAAGTGTTGCTTTTAGAGTTGCATGGCATGGAAACATTGCAAACTGGCTGCTTGTGGGAGTGAGGATTTTTGTTGTTGATTTCATTGCCCAAACATTGCCTTCACACCTGTGGGAGTTTCTAATTCACAGAGAAGGAGCCATCGTTAGGTCAGAAACTCCACTGCAAACAGAAGGAATCACTATTGCAGGGACGATTATTTAAATGCAACAAATTACGCTCTCCCCCCCCCCCCTCTGTAGAGGAAATCAGTGGTCAGAGGGCTACTTTAAAAACTGTCACAAAGAAGCTGGCTCCAGTTCTGACTTGGCAATCACTATCACATAGCCCACATCTAAAATTCCTTGTAGGGCAGGATCAGCAGTTTTCATTCACTACCTTTTAAGCTGCTTTGTTATCCTGACAGTGAAAATAACAAAGTGAGAAAGGCCTTATGGTTCTGAATGAGGTTTGCTTTGTCAGAGTTCTTTGAAAGTCAGCCTGCAAGTTACTTACAGCTGTGTTCATTTGTTTTGTGTTAATGCATGTGAAACATCAGCAGTATTTTAGTTGCCCAGTTATAGAAACTCACTCTCCCACCTGACCTGCCATTTTTTGTCCCTTTTTGGTAGTCGGTGTAAAAGACTTACTAAGGCAACACCTGTGGCTTTAATGTGAACCACAGATCTCCAGGTCTGATCCTGAGTGGTGTTTTTATAATGCTGCGCCTCCTCTCCCCTAATACATGAGTTTCCCTGAGAATGTGAATAACAGCAGCCAGTTCTAGACAGTGGAAACTTAGGGGGGAAAGCTTATTACACAGGAGTGTGGGTGTGACTTCAAAAAGCTTCAGCTCTAGCAACTTGCATATGGAAATTAAGCATCGGAATACAGAATATTCCTTGTCATCACCATGTAAGACTATAGTAGATTTCATTATGCAGCACTGAATAATAGCTTGATTTAAAGCATTAATAAACTCTACATATGCACTTTCTTGCTGTGGGAATCCAGGATTCTAATTTAGTGAAATGCCAGAACAGGTCTTTTGTGTTCAGTCTGAGGAGTGCTATGTGCAAATTCTAAATTATGCCCAGACGTATATATTACACCGTTTACTAACTCTAATTATAAAACTGGTTCATTGTTATTTTTTAAGTATCCTAACAACTTCATGCAAAATGAGCTCCTCGTATTTATTGGCCTCATTTTGGAGAGGAGGGGAGGGGCTGCAATAAGGGTGATTAAATTTTAAATGCTAATATCAGCAACTGTGATCAGTTGTGTTCTGAATTGGAAAATAGCGATGGGCGCAGTGATTGGCTACACAAGGGCCAATAAACTGAATACTAGTAAGACAGAGGCTCTATGGATTGGTAGACTTTTGTCCCAGGTACTGAGTAGACAGCCCAGCCTAGATGTGGGTAACACACATTCCCTTGAAAGAGCAGGGAAGACTGGTGGTTCGGTGGCATTGAGTGCCTGCTTCCAGCTACATCCATTCCTAAAAGGAGACAGCTTTGTCACAGTAATCCATCTTCTGGAAAACACCTGATGGATTACTCTTCTGCCTGCTACTTGGGGCTGCCCTTAAAGACAGTCCGGAAGTTGCAGCTTGTTCATGTTGCAGCTGCCAGAATTAGAAGTGGTCCAGCCTGTCAGAAACATGTTTGTATCGGCTGAGGGAGCTGCATTGCATTGGTTGCTTATTTGCTTCCCATAAATCCTGCCAAGTGCTCCTTGTAAACAGAGGTTCTGCGCTGGACTGTGCCCCAAAAGTTAGGTGGCAGACAATAGAAAGGATTCCTTCTGTGTAAACAGTTTGAAAATCGCTGCAGTAGCTGCAGTACAGTGGTACCTCGGGTTACAAACGCTTCAGGTTACAAACTCCACTAACCCAGAAATAGTACCCCAGGTTAAGAACCTTGCTTCAGGATGAAAACAGAAATCGTTTTCTGGCAGTGCAGCAGCAGCAGCAGGATGCCCCATTAGTGGTGCTTCAGGTTAACAGTTTCAACGAACCTCCAGAACAAATTAAGTTCTTAACCAGAGGTACCACTGTATGGCGATTCAGATAGCTTTGTGTTACGTAATTTGCCTTCCACCCAGGTTAGGGTGGTGTCAGCTGAACCAAGTTAAGTTTTCAAAACGTTCTCCCCCACCCCAGTTCCAGAAGTTGTATAATAGAGATTACCAGGCTCCCACAGTTTTGCTTACTAGCTTTGCTGGTCCAGAATGAGGAATGACAGGCAGAAATTTTGTGTCAGTTGCTATTCCCCCCCCCCCTGGCTCCAAGGTTGAAAGCAGCCCTGGCTTGTTCGGCAGCTGGGCGGCCAAAGTGTCTGGAATGCCTTGGTTATATAGAACAAACTGGCATGGTCTCCACCACCCAGCAACACCCCTGCACCTATTCCTTTGTCCAGCTCAGGAAATGTTTCCTGAGTCACACAGAGCAAACCTGGCAGGGAACAGTAAGGTCAAAAGCCAGACAACCAAATATTTTGGCTTGCTTATTAGAGCTAGTAAAAACCATTCTCAAACCTCAGCAGAGCCTTGGGCAGGCATCCCCAAACTGTGGCCCTCCAGATGTTTTGGCCTACAACTCCCATGATCGCTAGGTAACAGGACCAGTGGTCGGGGAAGATGGGAATTGTAGTCCCAAAACATCTGGAGGGCTGAAGTTTGGGGATGCCTGCCCTTGGGCATTACATTCTCCGCTGCCCTGCATGTACAGAGCAGCTTGTCACATTTAAAAACTTTGTTCATGGTAGGAAAACCAGAACCCCACATGACATGTCACATGGTAGTGCTGACATTCCATGGTAGTGCCCTTGGAACTTGCATGTGACACCTGGTGTCCAAAATGTCAATTCTCCCCAGTCTTGGGTGCTTTTAAAGTGCATATGGGCCTTGTTGGAGATGTTTCTCAGCTGAAAGCAGCCATCAGTGTGGAGGGAAGTGGGGGGGGGGGGAGGGATGGTTAAATCTACTTACATCCTGGCTTAATGCCGAAAGCTTCTTTCTTTTCAAGCAGCTGGTTTCCCTTGGCTAAGAGTGGCTTTGGCCTCAGCCGTGAATAGTTCAAAGCCTAGTATGGCTAATAGGTTCCGACCTCTCTGTCAGCTGTCACACATTGGCACTGGTTGTAAGTTTATGCCAGACAATGATATTTCCTTGTGTTGCAATCCTTTTTGTTGTTGCTGGTTTTTGGAAACCAAGAAGCCGTTCAAAACATTCTGTGCGTGTATTGTGCTTCCTAGAAGATGCAGCCTTGTTCACGTACAAAATAACATTTGACTTGGACACGGCATGCAAGTTTGGGTACATAAAGAACATCCAACTCTGGATATCCCTGGCCCCTATTTGGTACCCATAAAAGCACAGCAGAATTATTTTGTCATTTCAGCCCTTTTGATTAGGAAGCAATATATGAAACAAAAGTAAAATAATGAAACAGAGCTTGTTGGCATCTCACTTTTTGATCTCATTTTATGGTGGGGCATCTTAGTGGTCTTTGGCATTCCATTGTCCAGAATGGCAGGCGTTGGCCTTCTTTTGGCAGTGCAGAGCTGAGAGGTTTATGCATGCCAATAGTTAAGTGTTCTTGGTTCTTGCCAATCTTACATGGGGCCCCTCATTTCTGAACTTTCAGGACCTGTCAACTAGGATTTATACTTTTCCCTGATGAGAAATATTAACTTCTTTGATTTTTTTTTTTAAAAAAACTTTCTAGGAATCTGCATGCGCAGGCAGTAATTTATTCTGAAACTAAATCCTATCATAGAACCTAGGACTGTACTTCTCAAAAGGTGTTCAAATGTCATTGATCTTGGTGACAGGACTCTAGGAAGTGCCTTTACAGCCATGAGTGTGATAGCATGACCAAGTCTTGCTTTCGTACCGGTTGCATTAAAATAAAGGAGATTGCATCTGGAAGTAGTGTGGTGAATCAGTCAGAGCATTAATAAGGTTTGGCGCTCAAAAAATCATCAGAAAAGTATTTCTGCCTCTGCAAAAGAAGGAAGCGTGTTTGCAAAGTCTGACTAGAAACACTAGTCAGTGTTGCATATGGCTATGTAATTTGCTTTTTCTTTCAGCTATTTGGAACACTGCCATACTGGAAAATAATAGTTCTACCTAGCATATATTTTCATTCTGGAGCCGCTATGTAGTAATACCCTTCATTGTTGTCATAAGCTAAAATCACCAATCAAATGATAAAGGTATAATTTATGCTAAACTGGTGCTTGGGTCTAGAAGCTTTTTCAGAGACTAACAATTCAGTGGAGACTGCTTTTATACATATGGCTATATAAAATGCTTATTAATGGCAGCAGATGTTGCACTTTAATCCCTTAAAATGATTGTTTGGTACCAGCAGGCGATTTATTAAGCCTGAGTTGTGTGAAATTGCGTGTGCATAAGCTGCTATTTAGATTGTAAAAATGCCATTGAAAACTGTTAAAAAAGTTCTGCCTGTAATTGGCAGAGAGGTATTAGTTCTTCCAAAAGAAGTCTATGTGTACTCTTGGCCCCTGTGCTCCAACCTCTTTATCATTTATCTTCTTGTATTAATGTCACTGAATTATTAATTTATACATTGGGTGGGATGGGGTGAAGGCACCATTTAAATGTGTGGCAAATGTATCCTTATCGCAGGAGACATGAAAGGAGTCATTTTGTGTTATCTGCAAAATGGAAAGGACATTTTAAAATTTCATTTACAGTAATCGACTTCTCTTCCAGTAAAACACCTAGATTATTGCTACCATAATATAATGCTCTTATTAAAATTTTGTAATCTTCTTCACTCTTTTCACTTATAAATAAGGTTGATGGACAAATTCTGGCTTCATTTGTGCGGTTTTTACTGTGCGCTTTTACTATCTGATCATCACCGGGCAAATTGAGTGTGCTGTTAATTGTGGTTCAAAAATGTAATTCGTATTAGTTGCGTGTGTGTAGCAAGCGAGGCCAAAATTATGAGCATAATTACCAGGGCAGGCGCTAGGAATTTACAGTGAATATTGCATGTTGTGAAATAGCTATCTCTGAAAAGCAAGGTCATCAAATGACAATCATCATCAAATTGTGCAGGATTTTGTGAGTGTGAAAATCATGATATGAATTAAATTTCAAAAGGTGAATAATTAATGTGGCAACAGAAATATATGAGGATTTGAATATGTTCACAATTGGCAAGACAATGCTTAAGTTTAATATACTACCAGGGTTTCACTTGATGTTCAAGAGGAAATTTTGAGCTAGGAGTTTCAAAGCTGGTTTGAAGTATGGGCATGCAGGAAAAGGCTTTGAATACATAGGGAAGGCTAGTATATGTAGAAGAAACTTTGGAAAGCTACCCAGAACGTGCCCATCAACATAAGCTTTGTGTATAAGTGAGAAAGAGTGCCAAAGAGGTTCAAAATGAACTTGCTGGAGCTTTTTCTGTAGTTTTGTAAGTTGCTTTGGAGAGAGATCCATTTCTGGAAAACTTGTGTTCAATCAAAATCAGTTTAGAGGGAAGCTGTATGTGTGTATTCAATGCACTTGTTCGTCAGCTCAAATACTTTTGGCTGCACAATGGAAGTTTCCCCCCCTCTTCTGTGCAAGACCCCTAAATCTGTTCTGGGGTTCCCTCCAGCCCTCCAGAGGAAATCTGGAAAGGGCATGTAGCATACGTTGGGATAAGAGCTGTTGCACAAGTGGAATGTGTGCATTGGATACCTTCCTCATTTCCTGTGTGATACACTTCTACCCATTGTTCAAAACTCACATTGTCCTAGGCACATTTTGCAACAGGGATTTTCATTAGCTCGAGCAGTTTTTGAGCTCTGAGTGCAGTACTGTGCCTAAAATTTCAGATTAAAACTGCAGAGTGGAAGAAAAGGAGGACCTTTTTCTGCCTCCCCACTTCCAGCTGCTCTCTGAAGACTGGAGAAGAGACCCTCTTAGGAATATTAGTGGTGTGCGCAGGGGAAGGACTAGACCAGGCATCCACAAACTGCAGCCCTCCAGATGTTTTGGCCTACAACTCCCATGATCCCTAGCTAACAGGACCAGTGGTCGGGGAAGATGGGAATTGTAGTCCAAAACGTCTGGAGGGCCGAAGTTTGGGGGTGCCTGGACTAGACCATGTGAAAAATGAATGTCATATTTTAGCTGAAGTTCATTCATTTTCAGCTTTGTATTCTTGTTATAAAAAGCATGCCTAGACAATTCCGTTGTTGTGCCCACAACCTAGGTCTAAGGTGCCATTTAGCTCCTAGCTTTCATATATCTTAATTTCTAACACTGCTTCTGCCTTTTTTCCACTCTGTCATCTAAAGCTGATGGATTTTAGCATCCAAAGAGAAAATGTAGAACAGTAGTCCCAATTCATCCCTCCCTGAATGTTTTTATTTTAAAAAGAACAGCAACATAAACATGTGTGGTTTGGAAGCAGAGATAGTCCCCCATCTCGAATCACTCTCTGAAACATTTGCCTCACGCTTTGCCATAATATTTCAAATAATATTTGACAGGTTCTAAAAGCAGGAGACAAAGACCCTACCTCTTTGGAACTGTATAAGGACAGGGTTTCCCAAACTTTGGCCTCCATCTGTTTTTGGACTACAGCTCCCACCATCCCTAGCTAGCAGGGCCAGTGGTCAGGGATGATGGGAACTGTAGCCCCCAAACAGCTGGAGACCCAAGTTTCGGAAAACCTGGTATAAGCTAGCTAACACAGTCACAGGTATCTGGTTGGCCACTGTGAGAACAGGATGCTGGACTGGATGGGCCATTGGCCTGATCCAGCAGGTCATCCTTATGTTTTTAATTGGGTGTAATCATTCCTGCCAACCTAGCAGCTCGAAAGAACATCAAAGTGCAAGTAGATAAATAGGTACCGCTACAGCGGGAAGGTAAATGGCATTTCTGTGTGCTGCTCTGGTTCGCCAGCAGCGGCTTTGTCATGCTGGCCACATGACCTGGAAGCTGTACGTCAGCTCCCTCGGCATATAGAGCAAGATGAGCGCCGCAACCCCAGAGTCGGTCACGATTGGACCTAATGGTCAGGGGTCCCTTTACCTTTAATCATTACAACAAACCTGTAAGTTAAGTTATTTACTCTCCATGTTGCAGATGCTGGGCCCATAGGCACTGACTCTGAGGGATCGAGGCAGTTTTGGAGCCCCAGAGGGGGCCAGGCCACCCCAGTATTCAGAATACTGTTGCGTTCTCCTCTGGAGAATGTGGTGCCTCTGGGTGGGATTGAGGCTGAGAGGGAGAGAGTGTGCTTTGCATAATGCCATGTAGAGGCACCATTCTAACGTGTGTGTGTGTGTGTGTGTTCCTGGTCCACAGCTCAATGTCTTTTCCAGTGTGCTATGCCAGTTCTAGACTCTTCAGTGAGATGGCAGTTTCTCCGAAGCTCACATATCTACACACATTTTATTCTACATGGTTGAGAAGAGAGCATGTTAAGAAACATCCCACTTCATATGCAATAAATGGATACGAAGTATGGCAGAAGCATGTTCTATGGTGGTAGCTTAGGCTACCTGAACTGAGGTTCATTTCTTCTTCATTTCCTTTAGTGATGGCTTTTGGAGACCGCATACTGGGAGCAAGAAAGGGGATGCCACATTGTCCCATTCAGAAAGCTTTTAAGCAGGGCTTGGTGGAAAGTCAAGATACAAAGTTAAACAAACAAACAAACAAACATGCCAATTAAAAACCCCTGGTTTCTCTTGACCTTGAGGTCATGGAAGCTAGCTTGCAAAGCAACATGGTAATGCTCTGGTGCTGTTTCTCTTGTGAGACACCTGTCCGTCACCTCGCCTGCCTACCCCTGGTAGTGGTGCTGTTGCTGTGGGCAATTGCTACTTGGCTCAGCTCAGTGGTTAAATTGTAAGCCTGTACTTTAGAAAACAACAACAACCAAAAACACCTCTCCCCAACACTAGCTGTTTCCTTGTTTAGGGGCTCCTTAAATGTGCAGCTTTATAAGCTGGTTGTTTGCGAAGTGAAATCTTTTAATGGTCTAGAAGGGGAATGGGAGCAAACTGGATTTAAAGCAAGGAGAAAGAGAGACACACACTCTCTTTCTTCCACCCCTCCCATTTAAAACATAATTATTATAAAGCCTCCTAAATGTTCTGCTCCCCTGCTGCGTAAAGTGGCATGTCTGGAAAATCGCTTTATGTCAGTGACTGGCAGCAGGCACTGTTCCCACCCCCCCCTTTAATTTTTTTCTGCTGATGATAGGCATAGTGGGGATAGGTGAAGGGCTGGCTTGTAGTTTTGTGTAGCTTCCTTCCACAAGTCAGATTTTCCCCTATGGATTCTCTTGCTTTGTTTTGGTGGTAATTTAAAGATCCCATGCTATTGATTTCCCCCCTTCTTTTGGTAAGCTAAGTAGTGCATTCCAGCCAACATATTTCTCTTGCTAGCTCTTTCAGATATTATTACCATTAGAGATTAAAATAGCACCACAGCCCACATGTGGGATACTGAAGAGAGAGGGGGGGAGAGAGAGCAGTAGCTTTCATGTTCGTCTGCAGAGAGGCGTTCCACTACCTTGAGATAATTAAATGGTCTGTAAAGCATTTGGGGAATAAGGCTTCACGGAAAGCACTCTAATAGTTTATTTTATTTTTTTGTTGTTGGTTTTTAATGGGACTAATCTTTGCTCCGTTGGGGCTTTGGGGCTATCGGAATGAGAGTAAGGAGTTGAGGAATTCTCTTTACAGATGTACTAATGGTGCTTTTAAAAGACAAAGAGAGGATAAAGAAGAGAGGAGGGGGGATTCAGAATGAGACAGAAGATAGCATTTAACGATCGGGTGTTTACAGTCTAATTAAATATATTTAGTATCACTGTTGTCATAAAAGCTGGCTTTCTTTAAAATGTGAATTACTGCATCACCGTGATAAAACATTGCCTGAGGTCATGATCTTATTAGGTCCTAAACTACTTACTCATGAGTTACTCTGTTGTTCAGGAATTGTCTCACAAATGTCAAATGGGTAAGTGGTTTCAGGACTCCGGTTATGAACATGTGCAGTTCTGCGTGGTGCGTTTTTCCTCTTGCTATAGTTACAGATTTTTCATAATTGCTTGCATGCTCATCAGATGTGTTTTGTCTCCAATTACCTCATTGTTGCCAAGGAATCTCTGTTGGTGGTATTGATGAGCTAATATGTGACAGATCTTGGGTCATTATTATTTCATTTAGTGGTTGTATGTATAGACCAAGAGGGAATCTGAATATTGATTCCCTGAATGGCTAGTAACAATGATTTATGAGCTAGAAATTCAGCACAGTGAGCCAAATAGAGTAGCTAGATTACATCTTATGAGCTACCATTGATTTTGTTTCATATTTCGCTGCACAGTGATTAGACCAGGATATCACAAATATTAGCTCTGAAGCTATGTTCTTTCTAGAAGAATCAGGATTGCAGAGTAAATTATCGATAATGCAAATGTATGTTTATCCACATTGACTGGAGAAGCACTCCTTCTCTTCTTTAACATATTTGCTGTCACCGCTGTTAGTTACTGCCGATCTACCCTCCCGAGGTTGTCTGGACTTGAATGTGCATTCCATAATACATTTTCCAAAGTTGACGTTCGTAGCTTCACTGCCAATAGAGTGAAAAAGCACTGCAAAACCTGAATATCTATCTACAGATGTTGGTCTGCTGAGGAAAGAAGCAGGCTATGTACTCTGAATACAGTGCAAGGAGCAGACAGTTCCACAGCTGCCTGCAACTTACCCCCTGTTGTGCCATCAGCATTATACTCTGTGGTATGGTTTACAGTGGTACCTCCGTTTAGGACCTCAATTGGTTCTGGGGAGCTGGTCACTCCCCGAGCAGATCGTAAACGGAGCGCCTTTTTTGTGTGCGCATGAAGTGCCGATAGAGTGCTTCTGCGCATGCGCAAGCTGCGCAGATCGCTTCTGTGCATCCGTGGAACCCGGATGTAAGCACTTCCGGGTCTGCAGCGGTCACAAACTGATCGATCACAAACAGCAGTGATCGTAAACCGACGTATGACTGTATTCAGATATGTAACAGAAGGCAAAGTTACAGTATCTCTACAGAAAGCTTTCTGTATATGAAAGCCCTCATAGTGCTTTATATTTTGTAAACTTTCATAGCTCTAAACTATGCTTAGACCAGTGATAGCTCCAGAAATTCTGACTTCAGCTGCCTTCCAGCCCAGGCAGTTTGGCCAATGTTCAGGTTTGACAAAAAGGTACGTGTTTCCTAGGTTAGACTGAGGCCCTGTTCAAAAGTGACTTATCAGCAAAAGAGCTCAATCAAGCATGAGTCTGAAATGCACACCTCCAGTGTGGGCTCTGGTCTGTCAGATGCATGCAGCAGAAATCATGTGCAGCTTGTTTGTTTGTTTGTTTGTTTGTTTGTTTTGAGGGGTGGAGTGGTGGGATAGCGCTACCATCCCAGGCTGCCGATCGCATGTTTGATTGTCCTCCTGTGCCCTTCGTTGTAGGTAAACTGAGTTATTGGTTTGCCTTATGCGTTAATCTTTCATGTCCTTATATGGCGTTATTTTAAAATAAATAACTGTATAGCCCACACTTCAAATATTTCTCCACCTACCCCGTGGTTGGCTATTGCAGTAAGTAATTCAAATACTATTGTTAAAGAACATAAAACCTGTGGTGAAAAATAAAAGAACAGACAGTGGCATAAACACCATTGTAGATGGAGCAAACGTCCGTCCCCCCAATTGCATATATCATTGGTGGTGGGGTCTGTTCCAGGCACCGAAAAGACAATGAAAGTGGCCCATTGAACCTTCCTGAATAAATAAATTCATAGCTGCAGCAACCCACCGTTAACTAGCTTCTCTCATGCCACACCATATTCACCACTTGCCACAGCTTGTTTGGCAGGGGTACCATGGTGGAGAAAGCCTCTGATTGTGACTGTAGCGTAGTGTAGCTTCCTAACATCATCATCATCATCATCATCATCATTTATTTTAACCCATGGGCAGATACGGAATTCTGAGAGAATGTTCTGGGCCCTTTACTATTGAGAATTATGATTGGGTAGAAACAAGAGCTTTGATGCACTTACACCCTGTTTTCTTCCTACTCAGCCCTCTTTTCTCTCAGTTGCACCCCAACCTAGGCTACTTGCTTTGTTTCTTACCCTATTATGGACCTTTCCTTCTTGCACCAAGGCCTAATTTGCAGTCATCCCTTTGGTACCTCTTCTCTTCAGCGTCTGCACTATTTCCTGCTCCAGGCATCCAGTTAGAATTGATCTCGTTTTTCTTGTAACATCCCATTAAAACTGTTCTCTCGCTTCTAATCGGACGCTACCAGAGAGAACACTTTTCTGAGTCTGCTGGCCAGTCGGAACCAAGCACAGCCTGGATAAGCTCAGTTGGTCAGAGCATGGTGCTGATAACACCCACAAGGTTGCAGGTTCTATCCCCATGTGGGACAGCTGCATTCTATGAAAATGAAACTAGTTCTATGGAACAGTAGAGAGCCAAAGCACACAATGTGGGCAGTACTTGGGAGAGGACTATAGTTTATATAATCCACCGCACAGGGGACTCGAAAGCCTGGCAGGTACACAAGCATGTTTGTGTGAGCACACTGATACCTGTGGCACCATGTTGGAGAACCTTAGCGTGTCAGGCCAACATTGGAGAAAAGTGATCAAAGTAACATAATGTTTGCATAACATGATTAAAGGTTTCTATGTTGAGAAAACTGTAATTTATCATAACCCTTACTTATCTGAGTCTCTCAACTTATCTAAAGTTTGTCAACTAGCTGAAACCGAAAGGACAGAAACGGCACACTGTTTTTCCTTAGGAAATGTGGGGGAGAGCATGGGATTTTCAGGCAGCATGGTGGCATAATCTGTTTAACTCTAGCAGTCACTTCTGTCCCACAGGACCTGTGAGGAGTATGATAAGGGCTCTGTGATTCATTTTAGCCACTAAAAGGGTTTATGTAGGAAGTAGGCTAACTAGTAACCATCTTTGGGTCAGTTACGGCCACAAGGTTACTGGTTGTATACCACTGTGTTAAGAACAGTCTCAACCCCCCCCCCAAAAAAACCCCACCATGGATGGCTTCAGAATTCATAATAGCTGTTTCTGTCCTGGAGGAAAACTGTGTGTGTTCTATCTGTCACACTTCCACAGTCATTGACAGAGGGCTTTGGAGAGCATCAGCACTGGGGCAGAACAGAGGAGATGTCTAGTTGAATGGTGTGTATGTAGATCTTATGGAAGTTAAATAGTTTATTTGTAGGTTATGATAGAAATAGTGTTGTTGTTTTTTTTAAAGAAGAAGAAAAAGCAACTCATGCTTTAGGATGCAATGGTGTTATAAATCCATGGTGTTATTCTTTCTGTCCAATATGAGGTGTTGTGTTTCAAGTTTTAGTTTCGTCTATCATTTAAAAGAAGGGAGGGGGAAAGAGCACACCAAATTTAAGTAAGTGTTTCGTGCATGGCTCAGGTAGCCCCTAACATTCAGAATGGTGTGGGGAGGATTCAATTGCAGCGAGGTTGGCACCAGGCCCATTTGAAATACTGTTGCAACGTGCAAACCCTAGAAGTCAAGGCTTTATTTAACCCAATTATTCAAGATGGTTAAACAAACAACGAAGTATGTATATTCCACAAAGCTGATTTGTTGCCAAGTCACAAGACTTGGTTTTATTTTGTCAGGTGGATGTTGGGCCCTGGGCTGATGACGCTGTTTAGATTGGGATGTCAGCTGTGAGTGGCATGTGTGAACCTCCTTTTTATTTGAAACTTATTCTCTTCCCCGCCCCCCCTCCTGCTTTTCTCATGCCAAGAAACGAAAGGTCATAATGCAAATCAAGTATGTTACACTCCTCACTGTGAGCTATATGAAGCTTCACGTAACACATCCATTCCAGAGCTACAGGCATGTCTGGTCACAGACCCATGATGTTTGCCTACTTCTGCTTCAAACAAATGTTCTGACTTGCATGAAGAAAAACAACACACACACACACACACACACACACACACACACACACAACTACACCTGGATGGCAAATGAAGTTAACCAAGCAAATGCAGCAATCTTGTTAAAAATAGGTTGCTGGAAATCCTTATCAGCACTGACAGTAAATGAGAGAGTTGATTTCTCTTCCTAAAGTTTTGGAATGACCAGTTTCTCAGCTTATGGTCTGATCTTCCCTTTTTAGGTGAAGTGAATTGATTATTATAATGACACACACACACACACACACACACAGAGAGAGAGAGAGAGAGAGAGAGAGAGAGAGAGAGAGAGAGAGAGAGAGAGAGTGCTTTGCTATAGTAGTTATCAATTCCTGCAAAGCAACCCTGTAGGGTGGATCTTATCCCCAGTGGAAAGGGATTGAAACTGATCGGTTTTGTGGAAGCCAATGTGACTCTTGTTTCAGTGGGACCACTTTCCATGGACCAGTATAGACCGGTAGATTTTCTGTTCCACGAAAAGGTGAAGAAGCTATTGAACTCTCCGCCTTCTGCTTCTTGCCTTTCAAATTCCAACATGGCCTGTCTTTGGCACATGCATACTTTATAGCTCTTCATTATTTTCGTTTGTTTGTTTGTTTTGTTTTTTGATGTTCATAAAATCCAGCCTACGTAAAGATTGAAAATGAGACCTATTTGTTTTGCAGTTTTCGCACGGGCCTAGGAGTGTTTAATGAAAGGAATGGTAAACAGCTTCAGATTGTGCCTCTGGTGTCCACAGAGTGATCAGCATATTTAACATGCTCAGCATGACTCTAAGATATTACAGCTGATAATAGTTGTAATTGACTTGCAGACTCTCTCTCTCTCCCTCCCTCCCTCCCTCAACCGCACCCCCAGAACAGGGGGAGTCATCAAGAGGGCAAGCTGTTAGTCACAGGAAGCCCCCCCCCTCTCCCACACTCTCTTTTTTTAAATCTACCTTATCACTAGTAAACGTTTACTTTTTTTGGCTTAGTGAATGAGAAATCCCCAGAGTATCCAAACATCATCCTGCATTAACAAGAAGGGGTAGAACTAGCCTGTCTGAAAAGCAGAAATGTACAAAGCATATAACTGGTGGGAAATGAAGGAGGCTTAGCTCTACCGGAATGATGATGGGCCATAAAAATAGTTTCCTTTTCTATCTCCCTCCCTCCCCTCCCTTTCTGCTCACCGCCCCCCAAATCCCATTTATTTTCCTGGCGAATGATTGAGGTAGACCACTGTGCCACTGCGGATGGAAAGGATAAATTGCAAAGCTGAAATGGTTTTTGTAGAGTGTTTTGCTTGTCACGCAGGTAGATTCTCCTTTGTGAGTAAACTCCGTCGTAGTGATTAACACAGGATCCAGTCCGGTGGGACTTGAGCTTTGTGATCTCTCGTTTGGCTTAGATTCAGGGTACATGTATATTTATCCCATACTGTTTCAGGCTTCGCTAAAGCATTGATGTATCACTTCAGAGCACGCAGCAGCTGAGTGTATAAAAATGACTTTCTTAGTGTAACACTGGGTCACCTTGGTCAGGTCTCCTACTCGCTGTGCTATTCCCTTTCCTGATACTGCATTCCTTCTGTTTGACTCAAATGGTAATGTTTTGTGTTAGAAATCCAAAATTCAAGGCGTTAATTAATGGAAACTGTGGAGTACAGACCTAGAGATAAGACCCCCTCCTTCATACAGGGTGGTCTTGAACACTGCAGTGTTTTTAATGGAATAACAGTCTCTTTGTAGCTGCTTTGGCCATTTATTTTTTCCTTATGGGAGAAGCAAGTTACATACTGATTATTTACCGTCTAAAAGAGTCTCAATACTTAAGACTACTTGGATGTGATACATGTCATGTCAGACTGTACCACTTCAAAATGTAAGTGGAGGAATGCACTTTCCATGTTCTTTCCATTATCAAGAACTCCCTGCATGTGAAAAGCTGGCTGGAATGTCAGGGAGAATTTTTAGTCAGACCCTTTCCTTACACTATATTTCCACAGCAGATATTTTCTGATGCAAGGAATGTGGCCATGTGCAATTTAAGAATGTCTTACTACCGGTATGTGCTTTGTACGAACCTGTGGATTAACCCCTGTGTTTTGACCATACTGTATTCAGAAACAAGGGTGGATGAAGCATAGTGAATATGTTAAATCTTACCCAACTTTCCATAATACATTCTCATTGATGATTGAATAGCCATTTGAGTATAGAATCAGGAAATGGTAGTTGTTCAGATTAACTAATGTGAAGGATGGTGATCTACCAGTGGCTGTGTTTACACCACACAGAAAACCATAGTTAATGGTTTTCCATGAATGCATCTTTCTGGGTTGTTTTTCTTCTCTCTGCTAGTGTACAGAGGAAATAAACCATGATCAGTGGCTGGAACCAAGGATTTTGATTTGTTTTGCTCCCAACAAATCACAGTGAGTAACCCAATCTTGGCTACAGATTGCACTGTGTTGGGAGTGAAACAAGCATGATCCCTGGATGAGACCTGGAAGAAATCATGGCTTATTTCTTCCCTTGGCTACTGGGGAAGAGCATAGCAGCTGCAACCGGTTTGTGCATGGTAGTGCAAGGTTTACGGTACTGCGCTGGATGAACACAGAATATGCTTATGATGTAAAGTTAGGTTTCCCTATTGATTCAGTTGGATTGTCTTTGATACCAATCATTATAAATTAAATTATGGTTGGTTGTGTTTGTCAGTGATCAAAAAGGGAACGAAGGGGGTATCTTTCAGAACTTTGAAGAAAAGATGACAACTGGGTCACTTTACCACTTCTTTGCCTTACTTTGTGAAAAGATTAGGAAGGATGATGTCTTGACCTAGCATTGTCTGACCTATAGAGAATAGCAAAGATAGTAATTCCAGCCTGGTGAAAGAGTGTGTGAATATCTCCTCCTGGATTTCCTAATCCTAGTTTCTTCTTTCCAATACACATTAATATACAGTATGGCCAATGTTGTCAGGATGCGACAGAGATATGAAAATGGCATCATCAAGATTTTGAGATGTGTTTGGTATGTGCCATCTTGCTTTGCTGAGATAAGGTTTTAATTGTCTTTCCAAATTTCCTAGACATAATGTGTAATGGGCAGCTTCCCCCCCCCCTTCCCTAGTAAACAGAAAACCTTTAAAGTGTTGTAAATCAGGTCAAATAATTAGCTTCTCTTGTCTACAAAAGACTGAAAGTTGGTTGCTCCTGTACCTAACTAATCTTTCTGTCTTTAAGTACGCATGCACAAAAAAGCTCCTTAAACACCCTTTTTGCTGTCCAAGGCAGGATGTTTCTGAAGGAGACCATGCTATTTCCCAGAGAGAGGGATTTAAGTTTCCAGGGAAGTTTTCCAGGCAGCTTTGGTTGCACTCTGAAATCCAATCTGCCTTTTGACTCTAGAGACTGTCTCCCTTCCCCACTATCATGATGGACTAGTGGTGGGTTGTTGTTGTTTTTTAAAAAAGAACACATTAAGAAAAGGTCTGAAGGGAAATGAGCTATTTGCACAGAAAAGCCACTTACTATATGAACTACATTTGCTGTTTGCGAAGAGGTAACCTGATATGGCTTTTCCTGCTGGTGTTTGTCTGATTTGGGTTGTGTTGTTGTTGTTGTTGAGTTACTCTGCCTCCTTATCTACAGCAATTATAGGGTCTGAAAGACAGGGCTGTCAGCAGCATCTTCAAACACAAGTGTGCTCTGGCTCCAGGTTGGTACCTCATCCGCGCCACTATCGCATGTCGAGTAGTTTTGCGCTATGGTGCTGAAGATGCATTATTTTGTTTGTTTATACTATTGATTAAGAAGGGGGCGAAGTGTTGTGTGTGATGTACTAGATGATTATTTGTGGGAAAGATCAGGAACCAAGGTGTACATTAATATTTGTTGTTGAGAGTATTTGTGTGTGTGTGTGTGTGTGTGTGTGTTAGATAGATTCAAGTAAGCAAATAAATAATACAAAGATCTACACTACTAATTTTACCCAAAAGCTTTTGATTTCAATACAGATGCTTATATACTAATTTATTTGGTGCTAACACAAGGGACGGATAATCCGATAAAGCCCCAACTGCTGACTTACATATTTGCCTTTCCATACGATAGGCAGGAATCGAGATATACTTTGCTGCCAGCTTCCAGATTGTGAATACTTTCTTTGACACAGACGTATTGGCTTGCTCCGTCTGTCAGCCAACAGCTGTTGCTGCTGCACCTACTTCTGTATTGTCCCAGACACATCCTCAAGCTACTTTCAAGTCATGCCAAACACCTAAATGGAATCTATGGTCACGGAGAAGCCTGTTGTTTTCTGTGTCTCGTCAGCTGTTGCCCTCTCCTCTCCCAAGTAAAGTGGTATTGGAACTCCTCTTGTGTTCCAAGTCTTTCCTTCCTTTCTGCCTTCCTACAAACCACAACCCAGCGAGGTGACATTTGACAGAGCGCACAGGCCTGTCACTGTACGACACGAAGACCCTCTATTCCCCTGCCCCTCCTTCATATTGATGTGTGCAGCTAAGTAGTCCGTCTAAGCATTATGTTCAGGAAATCGAAAAAACCCATTAAAACCAAATCTCGGCAAATCTAAAAATCCTCTGAATGGTTTGGGAGTAATCAAAAGACTGGCTTAATTTCCCTTGCAGTCATTAATGTGCCTCAGCCATGCGCTCAAATTATTCTAATGGCTAGGTCAAGTCGCACTGTACCGTCTGCGAAGTGTGTGAAATGTTTTCGGCAATTACTCTTCTGGGTTGCAACGGGTAAAGAGTTAATCTGACTTTTCTGCCCTTCCGTCTTTGTGCCACCTGTGCCTGAGCACACGGGTCAGTCTACCATTCTTAACTGAATGGCTTGACTGGTTTACCTAACTGGGAAATAAGCTCCCCTTTCCTCCACCCCCCACCCCACCCCGCCACCATCAGGAGGAGAAAGCATCATTCTTTCAGCTATACTTGGCAGACCATTTCTTTGCAGCCTCTATAGATTTTTCAGCATAGAAAGCTCTCCCCGCTCTGGGTGAAAGACCCCGCGATGTAACATGACTATTCCTTTGTGTCAGCTTCAGGAAACTCCTGCCGCAGCTGATGTGCCGCCACTAGATTAACTGGTGACGGATCTATTTTTTCCCCTCTCCCTCTCTCTTTTTTTTTACTCTAGGTGCTTGGGCTTCTGCCAGGGAGAGAACTATGCTTTGTTTGTCTGCACTGAACTTCTTCCCCTTTGCCACTGAAAATGCCTTAGTGGCTGCCCTCTACTGAAACATCCTTTGTGTCATGATATGAATCGCTTTGGCCTTGTGCTGGTTCAGAACCTGCCGGCTGCTTTTGCACGTTACAGGGAAGGAACAGCTCCCAAGTCCAGCATAAGCAATTGTCTGTGTGATGAGCAGAGGGTCAGTATAGAATCATAGAATTGGAAGGGGTTCTGAGGGTCATCTAGTCCAGCCCCCTGCAGTGTAGTCACAGGAACATTGGAGGCTCCTTTCCTCAAGCCACCAGGCCATTTAGCTCAGTATTGTCTACAATGACAGTGTGGTGGCTCTCCAGGACAGGGTTCTGTATCAACCCTACCCGGAGATGCCAGCGACTGAATCTACAATGCAGACGCTGTCCCACTGAGCTACAGCCCTTCCCCTCTGTTGCCAGACCAGAACCCTGATTTTTTTTTAAAAACTATAAAAATACTGGTTTGATCTACCAAATCTCCTTGGACTGAACAGGTGATGTGACTGGCTTCTGGTCTAGCCTCAGAGGATGGGAGCTTTCTCTGGAAGCAACCCTCTCTTCCAGTGACAGCAGGGAACCTGACCCACCTGTGGTGATCTCTTTCAGGGTTGGCAGTGTAGGTCAATGGTGAGAATTCATAATAACTTGTAGATTTAACTTGTAGGGGGTTATAGATCAGAGTCGAGCATCCTCCGGGAGCAGGGATTTGGGAGAGGAGACTCTTTGTCTCCTCCTTTATTACAGCCTTGTTCAAAATGATAGAGTTGCACACACATGATCAGCTCTCTCATTCCCCCCCCCTTTAAACCCTCAAATTTATTGATGCATGAAGAATAATGATTATGCTTCAATACTAAAACAACAACAACCAGAATCGTAGATTCTGTGTGCCTAGCGTGCACACATGCGACAGTCAGGCATTAAAAGTGCAAGAGAAACCCACCATTTCACACCAATAAAGTGAAGGAGGGGTTAACTGCAGGAGGTGTTATGACTGACAATGGAAAGATCGCTATTAAGTAGCTGATGACCGCAATCCTAAGCATACTTGCGGCGAATTAAATCACAGCAAAATCAATAGAATGTACTTCTGAATAATGTGGTTAGGAATGGAATGGGTTGTGGGTTTCTCTTTCTTTCTTTCTTTCTTTCTTTCTTTCTTTCTTTCTTTCTTTCTTTCTTTCTTTCTTTCTTCTTTTTGAGAAATAGGTTCCCCCCCCCCCAAAAAAACCCCTAGGTATAGTCCATAGGTCCCTTGCACTGGGATAGTCCAAAAAGGGGGGGTGGGCTTTATTGTCCTTTATTCTGTCCAAATCTTCTGTCTTCATGGCTTTCTCCCCTTTCCTTTGAAAATCTTGAAACAAGAGTTAGCAATTAAAGTACCGTAGCCATTTCGGTTCATGGCAGCAAGGCATTGATACCCATACTATCGTTGCCTTAAGTCCAGGGAACCACAGTCGCTGACAGTATAGTGGTTGTAATCTCTAATGATAGAACTGTTGCATGTGGCTGACTTGGGGATTCCAGCAGCAGGCTGGATTTGGCAGAAGAATTCTTTTTATTTTCCTCCTCTGGCTGCTTGCAGGGTACTCCCCCCCCCCCCCTTTTAAAGAGAAACTCTGGAGCTCACATTGTTGGTTTGACTCTGCTGTGCTTTGGCATGGCAGTGAGGAAAACAAGGGCCACCAGAGCTGTTTTGTCTGCGGACTACTTTGCAGACTTAGTTGTTTGCATTTGGGAGGTTGCTTTTGTAGGCTTAGCAGTAGATGTTTTGAAAGGGAGATTAAAGTTCCGAAAGATGCCTAGTGCTCTGCCTCCCTCTGTGCCGTAGAAAGCTGTTTGCTTCTCAGTGAAGGGGACACAAATGAAAGCAAAGCAGTTTCGCCCTTTTTCAGCATGGCTCTCTTGGACAAAAACCTTCTGCACTAATGTGTGTGCAGTGCACTCTTGTTGTAGGAAAGAAGAATCTCATTTTGTTCAGTGGTTCCTTGGTTAATTTCTAAGGTCTGAGGCTCAAACTGGCATGGAAGTCCTTCACTCTAATCCCAAATGTTAATGTGTTTGTCTTACAATTAATTGGCTATAGAGAAGGGGGATATTCTGCACATTCTCAGGGATGCTCTTTTCAGCCTTACCTGCCAGTAATGTGCTGGCATGGCCTGACTGCCATTAAGCCCAGAGGCTTAAAAGCTTGCCTTAATGCTGCCAATGGCAAACGGTTTCCATCCAGACTTTGATGGATTGTTTTTGGCTCCCAGAAACCATGTCTCTGCAGAAGACATATTTTGGATTTGGCACTGCTGCTGGTCATAGGGGGGCAGGAGCTGCTTCAGCAAAAAATGGGATATTTTGATTGTATCGTTTCTGCCGCTTCTGCTTTTTGTCTGAAGGGGCGCCGATTCATACATAATACAAAGGGTGGGACTAGTGATGCAAGTGGAAGGCAGGGAAACTGTGGAGGAGAGACCTCCTGCTTAGTTTCTTTTGGCAGCTGCCCGACTTCCTTGTACGAGTGGGTTTTTCTTTTTCCCTCGCCTCCCAATGTTTTAACTGGAGACTTCATGGAAATCCACTTCCCTGGCTTCGCCACTTCTCACTGGAACATGCCAGCATCATTAACAGTTCCTGTCTCAGTTGGAAGATGATCATTAAAACAATTTTATTTATTTTTTTAACTTAATGGTGGCTAGTTGTTGGTTCTTCCTGCAACCCCTGCCCGCTTTCTTATAAACGAGTCTGATCTCTATGTATCGTTTCTAAAACGTTTTAGTGACGCGAACATGAGTTGATTTTTATTTTATTTTTTTCCATTTCCATTTCTTTCCCCAGTTATGAAGATCAATGATGTAGACCACCCACTCGAATGACGCTGGACATTTATAACTGGAATCTTTAAGGAATAAAAAGAAGAAATAAGTCGAGAAAGGGGGGTCAATAATGGTGGCTTCTGATTGCAGAATGAAAAGGTTTTGGCTACTTCTGATAGTCAGCTTCCTCCAGTGTACAGAAGGTAAGATAAATGCACTTAAGTTAAAATATTGAGTTTCTGTTGTGATGAGATGTGTCTGTTCATGTAAACTACGAGTCCAAAAGGACAAGATAATTTATTGCAGAAAAGATGCTCCATATTTTTGCATCACATCTACCCTAGTGGGATATAACATATTTTGGCATATGCTGGTATATTTGTCAACTTCTGGAGCTTATTCTTTTGGGCTGTATCCACATGTGATTGACCAATATGATTATTCTTGATGTGTATATATATATATTTTCATTCTCATGGCGTATTGTTAGGTTAGGTGAAGCTATTTTTCCTGTGGCTTTTCCATTCCTTTCCCCCTCTCTTTATGAATACCTTAAAATTTTTAATTTTAAGTCATTATGTCCTTCAAATTAGGTTTAAGAACTTGACTAAAACAGCTTCCTAACTTTGCTTTAACTATTATTAAGCATCTGCAGTAAATTCTAAGTGGCCTCTTATTTTAAAATGTAAATGATTAATGGATGCCCGACAATGGAATATGTTGTCTAGCAAATGGAGTGCCAGGGTGACTGTCCTTGAGTGGCAGGTGGTTTATTTTTGGATTCCTCTTGTTGAGCCATCTCAAAACGCTGTCCTTGAAAACCAGCAAACTGCAAGTTACATAAACACAAGACATAGCAGCTTTAAATATGTATGATCCAATGGAAGAGAAAGTGCATTCGGGGCTATTGCTTTCTCACTTACTGGTCTTATTGACATCAGTGTGGAAAGTCGCTAGTGGAAAATCAGTACATCTCAGAACTGGGTAAAGTGTAATTGAAATTGGGTCACCATCAACTTAAATCTCAGTGCTGCTTGAAAATTTATTTACTTACTGTTAGATGCCGTACCTAAGGCTACACTTAAATTAGAAAGAAAAGAACAAGCATCTTCCCCACCCCCTCTTTTCGAACAAAATTGTCATGTTCATTTTCACTGGTGTCACAGACCTAGTCATTTGTGCTAGCGTATTTCCTTTCAACACGAGCACAACACCCCCCTGGCACTGTTGCAGTGCCACGCTTGTGTAGCAGGTTGTCAGGATAGATAATCAAGCAAAGCTGCTGCTCGACCTCCATTCATTCCGCATGAGCCCCATTGAAATGAATGGAGATTACATGACATTGAATTATACAGTACAGTGTATCTCTTTTATCTCAGTTCTAATACATGAAAATCAGCTAAGAGTTCTTAGCAACAAACTAGCTAAGCTGCAACAGACATTTTGTTGTTGTGTTAAAAACAACAACAACACAGGGGGCAAGGGATCATGAGAGCTGGCGCTGGCAAAAATCATGATGTGGGGAAAACTGTGAAGCCAGCCAATGCCTCTACATAGCTCCATCCTTATTTCAGACATCGTCATACAGTGGTGCCTCGCTAGACGAATTTAATTCGTTCCACGGGTCTTTTCTTATAACGAAAAATTCGTCTAGCGAATCCCATAGGAATGCATTGAATTTTTTTTTGATTTTTTGTTTGCCCATAGGAACATATTAATTGAATTTCAGTGCATTCCTATGGGAAACCGCAATTCGCTAGATGAATTTTTCGTAAAACGAATTCGTCTAGCGAGGCAACCTCCGCTAGAAAAAACATTTCGTTAAGCAGAAATTTCGTTAAGCAGGGCATTCGTTAAGCGAGGCACCACTGTATGTCAGTATATCATGATAATTAGCTGGTGATATTGTCATGATGTTGAAAACCACATATCACCCAGCTTAGGGTTAGGACCGCATTGTTAATGTAGCAAGTGAATGCAGCCACTGTTTTTATGTGTGGGATCTTACTACGATCTCTTCTGTTGGCATGGTAAGGAGCCCTTCTCTCCTGATAATGTTTTGGAAGGGAATTGAGGAGTTTCATATCTGTGAATGCTCCTGTGAGCCTAGTTGTGTGGCTGAGGTGTCAACCCCTGCAAACAGGGTAAAGGCACCGAGCACCAAGGATTGTGTTCCCAGCTCCCTCTTCCTTCCCACATGTTGAACAATAAAGACCACTGTTTACCTCCATGAATACCTTGCAGAAAGCTTTAAAACATTCTACAGTATATCTATTTAGTTTAACGTTGGCTCTGTGCTAAGACACGGCTCATGGGCTTGAATTGGGAAAAGGAAGAAGTGTCGTGTAGGAACTCCAATTTAGATTTCACGCAGTGTAGACCTGCAATCTCTCTCAGGGGATATTGCCCTTTGAAAACCTGGTTTGCCTGACCAACTTTTAAGACCTCCCCCCACCTTCCTACGGAGTTGTCGGTGGAATGTCGAAGGCCAGCTCTGACCAAAAGCGCACTTTTCTCAGTTGTGGTTTCATTAGTTGGTAATTTGTGATTTGTCAGAGAATATTGTTATATGCATGTGCTCCAGCTGGCCTTTATGCCTTTAGTAGAGAATTGAAATTTTATTTTCCTGTGGAACTGCAGTTTACAAATGAGAGGTGATGTACTATTGCAGCCACCTTTACGAAGTAAAGAAGTTAAAAGCTAATGAGAAGCTTAGATGTCTACATGTAACCACTAGGTGCCCTGAGTAATTACTGCAATGCCTTTAAAAGAAGAAGAAGAAGCGGGGTTGTTTTAGTGATAAGAAATTCCTGTTAAATACTGCAGAAGTTGAAAGCTTCCTTATTACAAGGCACTATTTGGGTTATACATTTAAAACAAAATCATGCCACTTTAAGCGGTCTTGTCTACCCCACCCATAGGAATTGTAGTTGGTTAAGCGTGCTGAGGATTGCTAAGGATACCCCTATTCCCAGAGTGATTTAACAATTAATGCGTCGCCCCAGGGAACTCTGGGAATTTTTGCTCTTTAAAGGCCGCAGAGGTCTCCCAACAGCTCCCACCCTTAACAAACTACAGGATTCTCAGGATTATTTGGGGGAAGCCATGACTGCTTAAAGTGGCACGATACTACTTTAAAAATATAGTGCACATGGGGCTCAAATCAGGCAACCAGTCTCTCTAGACTCTTATCCAAGACAGAATCTTCGAATCATAAAATTGTAGAGTTGGAAGGGACCACAAGACCCATCTAGTCCAACCCCCTGTAATGCACGAATCTTTTGCCCAACGTGGGGCTTGAACCCACAACCCTGGGATTAAGAGTCTCCTGTTCTGCTGACTGAGCTGTCTGGGGATATTGACTATTCAAGCAAGTCCAGAAGACTTTCCCATCGTCTGCTATGTGATCTATTAACAGGAAATTCCAGGAACTCAGTGTTAGGAACCTCTGCATGAAAACCATGTGTGGTTTGCATATGGACAAGGGTAGCCAACTGGATACCCCCCAAATCTTGCTGGACTACAGCTTCCTTCAACCCCAGACAACATGACCAGTGATCAAGGATAATTTGGGTGGGTGGGTGTGTATTCCAGCAGCATCTGGTGGGTTCCAAATTGGACCCTTGATCTCAAAGTGCTCATGTAGGTTCCTGATCTCAGAATAAATATCTGGATAGGGGTGATATGCTGTTAGATTTTTTTTTTACTTTAGAACTGTACAGTTGAAGGGGGGAATCACCCCTGTCTTTTATCAGCGATACTTTGATAAATATTTGAGCTCAGTACTGTAGATAAGATCGAGAAGAAGAAAGAAATGTCAAATAGCACTGTTTAACAAGCAATATTTCGAGGGGAGAACATCATCTGCATACATTAGGGATGGAAAAAGTGAAATGATGAATTTCTACCATTTTCAAGCTAATTTTCATTTCCATTTGTAGCATCTCAAATTCATGTTGTTCTCATCTCTTCTTTTTCTTGCCTTTAGTTGCCAGCAGTTGCCAGAGGCAATTTTTGATGCTTCAGTACCGAATTGAATTCTTTAAAATAAAAAACCCAACATTTCTCACTTAAAAGAAAACTGGGAAAGAAATTGGGAAGAGTAGACGGAATGGAGCCACATTAATTACAAATTCTTAAAATAAATCAAATATTGTGGTTCTCTGTTCTGGAAAGGAATACTAATGTGGAGGTAGCTTCAAGCCAAAGCAGGGGAAATGAATCTTGCTTTATTGGATAGTCTTGCAAGTTGTCTTCTTTCTGCTTAACAAAAAGTGTAATAGACTCAGGTGTAGCTGTGCTGTACCAGGCAGAACTATATGTGGAAAAGCATCAGGAGCAAAGGTGAATGTGGGATTGAGTTGTATGGGGCAGGAGAAGAGGTTCCAAGATTAAGTTTATCACCCCACAGGCCATGCTGAAGAATTGGGATTTTGGACTTGTGGCAGTTGAGGTGTAAATGTGAGGCAGAAAGTGAACACTGACTGTAGCAAGCCAGGTGAGTTTCATAGTTCCTGAAATCATCAAGGACCCCTGATATGAAAACTTCTATATGGGTAAGGGACCTGAGCTGCTGTGGACTATAGGTGCAAGGCAGCTTCCTTGGCTAGTGTGGGTGCCCTCCTTTGTCATAAATGGGGATGGGAGATTTGATGCATCTCAGATCACTAAATAAAATTCTACTGCAGGCTCAAATCCACTTGTAGTTTTAATGGACAGAATGAAAAAATGAACCACTGTGGGGGCTACAAATGCAGGTGCTTGTTCAGAAAAGGTAGTGATGTTTTCTGAATTATCATCTGTCAAGTCAACAATCCATTTCTAAATTACTAGCTCTAAAAATCCATGTTGCTATAAATGCAAATGGTGCTATATCCCTACGCCATTGTAATTGGGGTAGGCCTTGAGATAGCTTTTTATCAATTGATGTGTGCTACATCCTTGGGTGAGGAAGGCATTTAAGCTTCTCAAAATGGTAGGGTGAGGAAGGACTCCAGTGGTTTCAGAGCCATTAATCCCATAGGTGTCTGTAATAGTAAGTGAACTATTAAGTGTCTGTAATGTTAAGGGAACCACAGTCCATACCACACTCATTACCACACTAATGTTTTTTACAAGTGGGGCCCACTGCACTTTCGAGTGTAAGGAAATGTGGTATAACAGGAACAAACTTCCTAACTGGGTAAATGCCATATGGATTCTCCTCAAGAAATGAGTAGCAATTCTGCATTCCCTGCATAAAAACCACATCTCATCGAAATGCATTGGAGGCGCATACTCAGTTAAAGCATGTTGTTCTTTGCTAATGCGTCCAGAACAAGAAACCTAGGCATAACACGCTGTGTGGAAAATGGAAGAAAAACACTGCAAGAATCTACATGTATTTCTGTTTCAGCTCCTGATAAAACACTCGCCAGATACTATGTTAGAGGAACTTCCTGCCAGGGACATTGCAGTCTTGTTTCAGTTGTAAATAGATAATGGTGTCTGAAGATATCGGGGGGGGGGGGAGGAAACTACTCAAAAGTGAAGAAATAAAATAGAAGACGTTAATGTTCTCATTTTTCCCATCTTCCTTAAAAGTTGTTCCTTTTTTATTGGAATATTATGAGCAGTTTTTGTTTTGAAAACCACAGCCAAGGTAATAAGTTACATGAAGCAGCAAGTGCCTAGCATTGCAATGAAAGAAAACAAAACAATAAAATAAAATATGTGCTGTTCCAAATCACATTCAAGGTAATACAGCTGATGGTACAACTGGGACCCCAGTACACAAGGGAATGCTTGCTTTCCCACCTGCAACTTCTCTTCCACTACCCTTTCACATCTGTGCACCACTTAGCTATAGTTGGCACCAATCAAATCATAGAATTCCTGCAATCCAGGAATATTTTGCCCAATGCGGGGTTCAAACCCATGCTCTACTGACTGACCTATCTATGGTGGTTACATACGGGAATGGAAGAATGAAAATTTCCCACTCTGCATGCTGTGGCCCTGATCAGATCAGGCTCATACTTCTGAGTAAGGGCGGGAGCACACAATTAGCTCCAAGCAAGGTTTTAAACATAACATGTAGTGTGACCTTCAGATGCAAAAGTGATGCATTAGCCATTTCAAAAATAAATGAAGGATGAGAGCTCATTTGACCTGCTATGGTCAAGATACTCCATTTTCTCTGGCTGAAACTATAAAGCAGAATGAGATGGCTGTGAGTAAAGTAACTTCCTTGGGTGATGTCAGCTGGGAATGGATAGCCATGGCCTCCACACTTCTGCTCAAGTAGCTGCTGCTATAGACTGTTGTGTCTCTGCAGTGACATAATGCTTACTTCTTCATTCCATCCCTATGCTACCCCACCTCAGGAGTGCCATGCATGGAGTTAATCCTGGTTTATTTTCACAACAGCCCTGTGTGGTAAGTGCAGATATTTGCAGATGCCAATAATCAACCTGCAAATTGAGTATGAACTGAATCTCAGTGCATAGCTTTCCATTTTGAAAGCATGCAGCGTGTGTGTCCTTTTGCAGTTTTCCTTCCTAGGAAGACCTGGTGCTGCAAAAACTGGATATATGGAAGAAGAGGAAAAACGGTCTGGGCAGAATAAGAGACAAACCTGAGAGCCAGTGTGGTGCAGTGGTTAAAAGCAGTGGACTCGTAATCTGGTGAACCAGGTTCGCGTCTCCGCTCCTCCACATGCAGCTGGTGGGTGACCTTGGGCTAGTCACACTTCTCTGAAGTCTCTCAGCCTCACTCACCTCACAGAGTGTTTGTTGTGGGGGAGGAAGGGAAAGGAGAATGTTAGCCGCTTTGAGACTCCTTCGGGTCGTGATAAAGCGGGATATCAAATCCAAACTACTCCTCCTCCTCCTCCTCCTCCTCCTCCTCCTCCTCCTCTTCTTCTTCTTCTTCTTCTTCTTCTTCTTCTTCTTCTTCTTCTTCTTCTTGACAACTTCAGTTTGTGTATTGCCATTTGTTGTGCTTCACTGAAGGAAACATTGTTTAGGAACTTAACTAGGAAGTCTTTGCCTTTGGCAGTCAAGGTATATATTAATGCAACTTTGTTCATAATGTGAGTCAGGTAATTCTAAATCTTGAATTTCAGTGAGCTACATAGCTTCAGCTGTTCCTTGTTAGACACTCAGTTATAAACTTTGCTTAACATATTTGTGATAGTGGAAGCCATTTAACAGCTCTGGGTGCTCCATATACAAAGAATAAAAGGATGTTGAAAATTTCCCAACAAAGCGGTTCAGGAATAGTTTGCTACTGCTAACTCATTTTTAAAAAAATTGTTTTCCGTGGCCCTCTAAAGTAATGCTTCAATTTACTACTTTTCATTGTGATAACCTTGTTCAGTCAACTAAAGAATAGCTGCATGATTGGTCACTAGGATTAGATTGAATTGGCTTAGCTTTCTTGGTTAGACACAGTTGGTTAAAGGTATCTTTATTGCCATTTTTAGTCTGCAGTTTGCTCTTATTTTAAATTACCTGAAGATTCGAGGTTAGCCTACATTTCAGACACCTATGCATGGTTTGTGCCAAACTGCTCCTGTTTAAAAGGAGTGGTCCCAGCATGTATAGTGCATGAATATTTATATTTTTAGATAGCTTTGTGCATTGTTGAAGTTTTTAACTTTCAAGGCTACTACTGTATAAAACTGTCTACTACTGTATAAAACTGGGATGTGAGTGGTGCTGTGGTAAACCACAAAGCCCAGGGCTTGCTGATCAGAAGGTTGGTGGTTTGAATCCCCACGATGGGGTAAGCTCCCGTTGCTCAGTCCCTGCTCCTGCCAACCTAGCAGTTCGAAAGCACATCAAAGTGCAAGTAGATAAATAGGTACCGCTCTGGCGGGAAGGTAAACGGCGTTTCCGTGCGCTGCTCTGGTTCGCCAGAAGCGGCTTAGTCATGCTGGCCACATGACCTGGAAGCTGTACGCCGGCTCCCTCAGCCAGTAAAGTGAGATGAGTGCCGCAACCCCAGAGTCGTCCGTGACTGGACCTAGTTGTCAGGGGTCCCTTTACCTTTTACTGTATAAAACTATTTGTGGAATTTGTGAAGCCTGAAATACACCCACCATGTTCCAGAGCGCTTCAAACATTATACATAGCTCTTGCCACAATAAATCTAGTAGTTTTTAGATAGCAAATAACTTTTGTTAAAACAGATGAGCAGACTAGTCCTCCTTGTGCATAGAATGGGACTGAGTGGCTGTATCTCTGCCCCCACTGCTGAGGTTTTATGCTGCTGCATAACTCATTTCAGACATCCTTTCTTTTCTTTTTGCATGGACATCTGCAGGGATCTGTCTACATCCAGGGTTTCAGAATGTGGCAAAAGGCTACGTGAATAGAGGAGTGGCCCAACAGCCCTTTTATACTCATGGAATGATAGAATTGTAGAGTTGGAAGAGACCTCAAGGGTCATCTAGTCTTAGCTGCCAAGTATCCCGTGTTTCGCGGGAAACCCCCGGATTTTAATCCGTTTCCCACTGTTCTCCCGAATGGAGAAAAATCCCGGAAATCTCCGGATTTCCTACCTGCCAGGGTGCCTCCATTTTGGGTGCCACTCTTACCATGTGTGGCCGCCAGGCATGTGTAGAAGTGACTTCTGGTGCTGCGCTGCCTGATTTCCGCTGCCCACACATGGGCGGAGCAGCCCCGGAAGTTGCTTCTACGCAACTTCCGGTGCCGCGCCGCTGCTGATCCCACATTTTTCAGTGGGAGACTTGGCAGGTATGCATCTAGTTCACATCTGGTCCAACCCCCTGCAATTACATATGTGAATGTGTTGGTTTCTCCAGTACACAAGGAAATGTGGTTAGAACATTTTTTTGTTTTAGAATTTTGGAATGCTCATGGTGTTTGTTGGGTTGAGGAATGGAAATTAATATCATCAGAGCTATTTTTCCTTCTCGCTTCTGCACCTTCTTAGGAAGCATTAGTTTATCCCCCAGTAAAATCTGAGCTTGGCAGATTCATTGAATGGCCAGGTGTTTTTGACCTTTAGAATGCTAAGATGTCAAACACAGTATAATGAACTTGCTTGCTTTTCTTACGTTTATCAACTGATTTTGTTTTTGAAACCTTTTGTTAGCAGTTTACCAACTGGGAGTAACATAACAATAATTATATTGTTTTTTATTATTACTATTATTATTAATTTAATTTCTAGACCATACTTTGTCCAAAGATCACAGGGCAATTGATGAGCAAATGAGCAGTAATCCCGAGACTATGGCAAGACAGAAACCTTGCACACTTTAATAAACAGAGCAACACCATATTTTGAGAGAGTGTCAATTTTTCTCTGCCTCCGAAAGGAACCTGAGCATCTCTACTAAATATGAAAATTCTGTTGTGCTAAACCTTTCTTGTGATTCCATTATCGCTACCCACTGACTTCTCTTTGAAAGAGAGTTGTAGGAGTATCTGCATATACCTTTTTTGGTACATGAGATCATTGGTCTCTACCAGAGTGATACTGCAGTTGTTTTTAACAGAAGGAAAATAGAGAATCTCCTAATTTCAAATGAGATTGAACAATCTTAGAGCGGTGTGTGGGCGTGTCTTTGGTTGTATTAAAAGGTACTTTGTAGATGCTTTCCTGTTGTTGGCAATGAGGTGTGAAAAATTAATTCTCGCAATGCAGTCCCTCCCTCCCAACTGTGGGACAGTGTTGGAAAGAAAACCAAATTGTGCTATGTGTTGCTGTTGGTTTCTTAAGCACTTTCTACTGGAAACGGCACATATAATTTAAATGCCTCATTGCATAATTAAGAAGCCTAGTCTAGGAAAAGCTATACACTTTTTTTGTATAGCTCCCTGTACCTGTAGTATTTTAGAACAATAAATGTCCTTGTCCTGGAGATTTTCTTTTGTGTCCAAATCTAAGAGATAACCTCTATTTCACTTTTAAAAAAAACTTTAGCACTTAGGGTACTTTAGCACTCAGGGTACTGACATGTGTGCATTTTTTGGCATTAAACTCTTGAGCATAAAAGTAAATTGTCAATTGGCCGCCCGTTTGTCAAGTACAGCCTCAAGAGACAGAGGAAAAGCTAGCTTGAGACTCTGCTCTGTTCTTAACAGTAGAAACAACTGGTTATAGACTTCTTTTGCAAGCACTTTCCCTCCTTATCAGTTATGGATTTAATAGAACGAACAGAAAGTGTTCCATTTGAAATGTGGAGATACAAATGGAATTTTGAAACACTTTGGCTTCATATTCCTATTTCCTTCCTAGTGCATCCAATTGTCCGAACAGAGGAATTTTCCCTTCTCTCTCCCTCTCCCCCCTCCCTCGGTGTGTGTGTCTGTGTGTGTGTGTCTGTGTGTGTGTGTGTGTTTCTTACTTACTATGTCATCAGATGACAATCTTATTCAAACAAGATGTTTCTTAGATGAATTTTAATTATATAGTCTAGGCTCAAATGTATATTTGGCACCATAATTCTGTTTGGGAAAATGAGGTTTTGTGGCCATTTAGAACTGATTATGCATTTCAGTGGGTTTGATATGAATCTGCTCTTAGTAAACAGAAAAAGTACCATTGTTTCTTGTCCGTTTTCATTATTTAATTTGCAACAGATGAAGCTGGCATGCATACAGATTGGAATGTGGAAAGGGGCAAACTGTGATGTAAGTTATTGCCAATTAAGACTGATGAAGTCTTGAAAACGTAATTTTTATTTAAATGATTATTTTCCAGTCTTTTTTTCACCAGTGCCCCCAAGGTTTGGTTTACACTTAAAAGAAAATATGACGTCGTAAATACAAACATAATTTCATTTATTAAAATAGTAGGCAGTGAACACTTTGTTATCTCTACAACCTGATGTGAAGTGTATTATGAAAGAACTTCAGTTTCAGTTTTGAGTTAATTACTGGATGCATTGTTTATGGTGGATTACTTAAAAAGTAAGTGTGAGCAATGTTAAAAGATTCACAGAATCTGTAGTCAGGCCTTTTTGAGCCAAAGGTATATGTAGTTTATCATAGTTTGTAGAATCAGTCAGTCAGTAAATCATAAGTTAAAACCATGCTCAAGGTGGCTTACAACATATAAAAGAATTACATAATTGCAAGCATAACAAAAGTAGTTATAAACAATAAACACAACATTGGAAAGTAAACAACCAACTTGAACAACATCCACATAAATTGCAAGAACAAAAATAAATATCAATAACAGCAACAGCCCTCACTCCCAACAAAGCCCCCCTAAACAATATCCAAGTCTGCTTAGCAGCCTCAGCTTCTGTAGCTGGAGTCAGTCTGGGCCCTGCCTTCTGAGGCCAGGTGGAAAAAAGCCTGCAAGGCAGGGAGCAGGTCTTCCAAGACTCACAGCCAAGATGGTCTCTGGCCTCTTCAGCAGCCTCAGCTTTTGTAACAGAGTATGTGTCTGCATACAGTGATTTTCTGAGTTACAGTGCATCTTTAAAGGACTTTAAAGATCACACTGGCCCTTTTCTTACAATATAACCGCATCATGTAAGCTCTATACATAACTATTTGCTTAGTAACTTCATCAGTTAAATGATTAGAGAAGATTGGAAGGCTTCTGCTTCTTACCTTTATGTGCAAACCAGGAATCTTGGTTTACAAAAAATAAGGGTTAGCTGTTAAACAAAACCAACTTCAATTCATGGTTTATGAAGCTGGTTGGTTTAACTACCATGGTTGCGTAAGCACAGTTTAGTGTGAATGCACGAACATACAGGGTCCTGGAGAGGCGCTTGCAGCCACCAAAGTTTGACTTAGTGTGTTGTTTGAACCAAAGCTTGCAGTTAAGCTCTGTCCTGACTAACCACTAGCAGTAACCATGGTTTGTTCTAGATTGGGCTTAGTGTGATGTACAACCCAGTCCAGTATGCTTGCTTCATGATGCATGCTTTCATCCAACATTTTCTTACGTCAGTTCTTAGATGACAGAAAGCTCATTTAATACTTTGCTTTATTCTGATATTGCTTTGAATAAGAAATATTTTTTTTGAAAAGGGTGCTTTCCTTTGTTGCTTTTTCTTTCCCTTTCTTTTTTTTAATGTTTGACAGATATCTGCTTTATTTACCATGGCGCTGCCGTATTTCATTCTGCCTGGAGAGTAGCTAATTGACTCACAGCAAAGATCAACAGGAGATAACTGGGAAGCCTTTTGCTAGAAAGGGTGTGGGTAAAGAGATGAGCGCTGCTGAGCCTGTTTCTGGTCAGACTAAACCATTGAGATGCTGAGCAGTGTGCAGCAGTGCATTTTAACACATTCAGAGATGTTAAGCAACAGTAAAACTCCATAACCGTTCAAATGACAGCGGCTGACTATTTGAATTAACTTTCTATTTGGCTTAATTTGGGGTCCTAATTATTCCTAACTTACGTGAATAGATTTCAATTATAGTACACTATGGGGATTTGTAGCTAAGGCAACTGAAGGAATCATTTTACCTAAAGTACTTTTGTTCAACTGATTAAGGCAGGTTAAATGGAAGGCTAGAAAATGTGAAACCTCTTTTCCTTGAGGGGGCCTAAAAAACAATTGCTTCAAATGGCACCGAGGAAACAAATATGGTGAAAAAGATGTTTGCTCTCCCTCTGTTGCAAAGAGCCCAAAGTCTTCTTTGTTAATGTATCACATAATCCTAAATAAATTATCCATTCACCTACCCTGCAAAATAGAGGGTTTTGTTGTGGTTGCTGTAATAAAATTGATAGCAAACAACTGGAAATTGGAAAGCTATAATCCAGTAATTTAAGGCTGTGGTCCTATGGCACACCCAGGAGGAAGTAAGTCCCATATGTATGAAAACATAGCACAGAACTATAGGTCTATACTACGGTAGCATGTTGAAGTGCTTGTGTGTCTGCATTCACACATTTTCAGGTGCACAGCTATGGAACAAAGCTGTGCAGTGTGCACTCTCTCTAGTAAGTGAGCAGTATGTTTGGCATTTCTTATGCCTCCAAACCAGAAGCGGCTCACTGGATGGAGTGGAGACACTCTGGTAGTTCCCACCAGGTGGCTTGCTGTTAATTGGCAGGAGGAAGAGGGGTAATGTGGCCCAGAGATCATTGTGGTGCAAACACACCGGCAAGAGTGGTAGATTGGACATAATACACAAGTGTCATCGCCCCCCACACAACGAAAGCGCCCCTGGGAGACCAGAGGATAGAGGCTGCTCAGTTATTTTGCCTCTGACGGCATTTCCCATCCCAGCCCCACCACTCCTTTGAGCTACCCACCCTATCCACTTTGGAAAAGATCTTGATAGCTTAGGTAGGGGAAAGCTGGGGGGAAATGTTGATGGGGAGCAGCTCCTTAACATTTCACCATTAAAAGTTTTGCTTCACAGCTCTGGCTTTTATTGGATCTTCATAAAACAAGTCTGAAGCTGCTGTTGGTTTGAATTTTGTATTTAGAGCTCAAAGAGGTATGAACTTTAAAAAATAATAATCAACTCGTAAATCCTTCCCAGAACTTCTAGGGACACCTTTTTTTAAAAAAGAGGAAAAAATTATTTAAAAATTAATTTAAAAATAACAATTAAGAAGTAATATCTTCTCTTCTGTGGTCTCCTCTGTCGCCCGACCTTTCTCTGGCCCTGGCCTGCTCTCTTGGAGCGCTAGCCACCGCGGAGTAGGCTCAGATCAGGCCTGGGCTCGGCCACATGTCCTTGCCCTCCCAGTGCTCACCCACCTCTCCTCCTCGGCGGTGGCGGTGGCGGCAGTGGCGCAGCAAGGTCGGGGCTCCCCTCTTTTTTCTCCTTCCTCTCTTCCTTCTCCTCCTCCTCTCCTCCTTCTCCATGTGTCAGTTCCAGAGTTTTCCTGGCCCCAGAGTGTAGCTGGGCAGTTGGCCGGGTGGCCAGGCGCTCTCCCTCCCAGCTCAATTTGGATCGCAGGGGTGTGTGTGTCAGTGGGTCCCCCAGTTGACGTGCCGGGCGCCCCCGGTTCCTTTTCAGCAGTGGCGGCAGCAGCGGCAGTCTTAGTAGCCCAGAGCCAGTCTGGTAGTACAGTTGGCTCTGGCTGGCTTCAGGAGCTGCTCGCTGCTGTGGCGCCCGCCATTTTGCCTTGCCAGAAGTCCCCACATGATGTGTCTTGTGCCGTTGAACCAATTACGCAACATTCATTCCCCACTAATAAATCTACAACACTGAAAATATAAATCCAGGGACATTAAATGAAATTTGGGGGCAGATTTTGTCTGGGGACAGATTTGTAAATCCGGGGACTGTGTCCGGGAAACGGTGATGTCTGGTAACCATATGTTAGTCTGCTAAAGTTAAGTGCACCTCTCATTTACATGGAAGTAGGGGGAACTGTCAGCCGGAGTTCTTAGTCTCCTGCTGGTGAGGCCACACCCAGGAATCCAATCAAGTTTATTCCAAGTAATAATAAAGGTAAAATAAGAGAGGAGCTGAGTGTGAACAGTCACTGAGAGTGCTGGTTAAGCTTGCACTATACAGCCTAACTGTCATCATACCAATCTCTTTGCTCACCACAAAAACCATGAAGTCTTCTTAGGAACTGGAGGGAGAACAACACAGAAGGCAGAATAGGCATTTTATAATGTTACAGCTTTAAGACAGGGGTCTCCAAACTTACCGGGTTTCGGGCTGGTGCCTGCAGTACCGATCCTGCGGCAGGCCGGAGGGTGGGGGAGTGTGCAGGAGCGCATACCCATATGCGTGCGCACACACTATTTCTGGCACACTTCCAGGTCGCGGGAGCACCGGAAATAGCTTGTGCGCATGCGCACGGGCCTCCTCTGACCCGGAGGTGTGTCGGAAATGATGCTTGCGCATGCACGCAAGCTATTTATGGTGCTCCTGCGACACTGTGCCTGTAAGAGTGGGCAGTGCCGGTAAGAGTGGGCAGCAGCAGCAGAAGGTGGGGGGTGTCGCAGGCTGGATAAATGAGCCCTTCAGGCCGTATCCAGCCCGTGGGCCATAGTCTGGGGATGCCTGTTTTAGGAGAAGGAGTTGGACTTCCTCCAATAGAAATAGCCGCTGATACAGGAAGGCACTCACCTCACCTTTTGGGACCAGGAGATTAGACTGGAAGGGATGCTAATGAAGAAGACGATTGCCTGGCAATCTCAAGTAGACTTGACAATGTGTTCTGTGTGATTGTATATCTAAAAGTTGAAGGAATGCAACTCTGTTCTCCTCAAAGGAATGATAGCCAAATATCTTGGTTAGGGAGGTTGTGTATTTAAAGAGACATACAGGACCTGCCTTTGATCAGAGTCTTGCTGGATGGTTTGCTCTTCCTACTGGTTTCTTCCCTTTAGAAGTACTACCCACCCACCCACCCCTGCCAAATGCCCAAATCTTATTACAGTAGGAAAAACGACCCTTACCATGTAAGCAAAGAAAGTGGTCACAGCTGGTGCCTGCTTTGTGCACAGAATCTGCATGTCAGCAATTGGACGAGGTATTATTTCGGGGTATCTGTGTTATCATTGAATATGAAACTGTTTCCCGATGACAGACAGATGGAATGTTGTGCTGAATGTGTAAATTGGAATTATCGCATCTAGCATTTCTCTTTGCCAGGTGCCAGCTTGCTGCTGCGGCTCGACACTAATGTTGAAGGGGTGCCAGGAGTGGTTTTATTTGCTAATTATCTCTTAGCATCTCAGGCAAACAGCTTGCCCAGGTGTTTTCAAAAGCACCTAGCAGGACAGTGCAAGGCTGCAGGTGCTCATGTAGTGATAGGACAGCACACAGAATGCCATTGGTACCCTCATCCATCTGTGTAATTGTTTTATTAAGCTCGGGAGTTCTTTGAGCCTATAACGCACTGAAGTGCCAGGCTGGCAATGGTATTGTTGAGCCCCTTGTTCTTGAGTTACACCAACTTTTTCTCTTAGTACTTTCCCTCCAGCCCCTTTGTTATAAAAAGAAAGCGTGCCCCCCCTTTGGTATGAAATGCAGGTGATGAAGGTGGAAAAGTTGGCTGAAGTTTCCATACTAAATAAGGTCTTTAGGGAACTATGGCCACTCCTTAGTTTTTTTTTGGGGGGGGGGGTGAAATCAATGTAAAAGTTAGATTTTTAAAAAGAAATTAAAAAGAGAGAGAGCGAGAATGTGCCACTTTTATGTAACACTTTTTGTGGATGTTCACATCACATATTTGATCTCATCAGTCCTGTGGCCTGCTAACGTAGGCTAGGGTTATTAACCCCACATTGCAGAGTGAGTGGGAAGAAGGGATGGGAAGAGAAAAGTGGGCTGGTCACTGATAAACTTTAAAAGAGAAAATGAAAGTCAAAATTGCTGGTTATGTTTTAAAGGAGCAGCCAGTGAAATATAGATTAATGTGTTGTGCTCTTGTGATTAGAGAAATCTTCAAATAAAACAGATAAACATTTTTTTAAAACAAAAACAAAAACCAAACAAACCTGAAAAAAATAAATAAGAGTGTATTGGTTTGGTATATATACAACACAGAACAATATGAATTTCTTCCCCCACCCCTTCTTTCTTCAGCCTCCTATTTAAAGGGATTACATAATTTTAGTAATGCTGCTTTGATCTGCCATTGACACAAAGACATCTCCTTTCTGAGGTTTTTGCCATGGCAGCTCTTTGTGGGCTGGAGTTAATCATTAACAGAATACAACTGAGTTGATAACATTTTTATAGTTCTTCCAAAAATTGCTACTATATAACTCACTTCTAAATGGCACTGTTAAAAAAAGAGAGTTGGTTTTGAGCTTTGGGGGGGGGGATCTCTTTTGTTCCGTAATCTAAAAATCCAGAAAGATGAATCTTTTAATTAATGAGATGCAGCCTAAGACATTTTGTAAATTCTCATTCCACTGTCTGATTGCTATCCAGTATGCATCTAATGTGGCACATGCTTTGTCTTTGTTGTGGGTAGTTGGAAAGTATGCTCTTTTTGTACTTTTTTGCTTTTTGAATGCTTGCATAGGGGGTATGCATTTCTGATTGCTTTGAAGAGCCTGAGGGAACTAATCTATTTATGGAGGTTCTCAAAACATTGGCTCATGACATCACACCATTCTGTGGCTTGCGCTAATCATAATTTAGAATTCAAACTGTGGTTTGATGGCCCAGATGTACAGGCAAAGCAAGATTGACTTGCTGAACAATGTCCTACCTTCGCCCTTCAACTGTCGCTCAGTTCACCTGCCTTTGACGACTCCCCAGATGCCATTCTGAATGGCTTTGTGTTGCCACCTAACTGGCAAAGTGATGCCATGTGTGCAATTGTGTTATCACTGGCCATATACTTTTAACAGGAAGGCTTCCTGAAAATCCCATTCAGCTCAGAAGCTTTCGGGAAGGTTTCTGGTTTATACCAGGCTGTTGGAGATTTCCTTTATTATTTTACCTATTTCTATGCTCTTCTACAATTAATCATTTGACTATTGGTTTATAACATAATACAGTAGCATCATCTGTGAGCCAGTCTTGCGCCTTCCCCACCCCTCTGCTTTCCTATCCTTGCCAATGCTCAGCTACAGCTGCTTCTGCTTCTTCTACAGATCATCGCAGGCAGGTATTCAGTCAGTACAGTTCTGGTCCAAACCCCTCCCCATGATGATTCCTGCTTGCTACATTACTCAGCTCAGATTACATGCTGTTGACCTACACACAGCCCCCTAACCTAGCTGGAGTGTGCTGAAAACGCTGTACTTTTAAATTCCACTCTTTCTGATGTGGTTTGGCACCTCCCCCCCCCTTTTTTTTTGCTGTGCATTCTCCAGAGTCCCTCAAATCTGCCTGACAGGTAGTAAAATAGAGAGACATGTTTCCCAGATTGGGAAGAGACATTGGAAGCTGGTACTTTTGTGTATGTGTTGCTAGTGGTTCATATTGTTAGAAAAGGGCATCTTCTTGAACATCATCAACTTGTGTATTTTGGTGGTGGTGGAGGTTAAACCAGGGTTTATTGTATGGCATGCCTTCTCTGTCTGTCATGGGGCTACTAGCTACAGTGATTCTGCCTCCATATTCAAGGGCAGTATGCTTCTGAATATTAGTTGCTGGAAACTGCAGGACGGAAGAGTGATGTTGCACTCAAGGTCCTGCTTGTGAGCACCCCATTGGTCTGATCTAACAGGACTATTCTTAAATTGGTGTCCTTTTTAATCTAGATTTTTTATTTTATTTTAAGGTTGGTTCATTTTTAATCTAGATTTTTAAAGGGTGTTAGGAGCTCATTGTTTAAGTGTTGTTTCAAATTAAGAAACTCAGAATGTGTGTATTCACTAGTGCAGCAGAGGGTGGGATAGGGCCTTATTTGGACACATGGTCAAATAAGCACACAAATAAGTTATACAGAAGTGGTTAAGGGTCTGTAATAATGCACACAGGTGGTTTCCAATGTTTCAAACATTAATCTTCATGTCCCATTCAGAAATCTGAAAGGAAGGATTTTGGTTGGACAACATAGGAGGCATATATGAGTCACTTCTAGGCAGCCACACCAGTGGAATATGTTTGACGTAACATGTAGCAGTGAACTCTAGTTAGAAGATTGAAATTGATATTCTACCTGAGTGTGGCTCTAAAAGAGGCTGCAGTGGGATGTTCTATGTTCATCAGAAAGCTTGAACAAAGAAGCATACTTAGATGCAGAATACAAAGAAGATAGAGAGCATGTTTCTGGAGTAGCATTGGAATTCTGCTGGTGCATCTTCCAAGCTCATAATATAGGATTAATTTGAAGCCAGGGACGGGCAGGCTTTGTACCTCAAGTTAAATAGCTGTTTATATTGCCTCTCCACGCTCTTGCTCAACAACTCACCTTGAGTGGCTAGAAGGTGTGGATAAAGACCGATCTGTGCTGTTTTTGATGTCACAATTTGCCTTGTGAATTCACCTGTGTCTGCCATTGTGGAACCACAATCTACTGCTGGTTCTGCTGCAGATTCAGGGGAAAGGAAGTCTCCATTTGCAGATCTAGGGTTGCTTCCACCACTGTAATGCATTCCTTTATTTGGCTGTGCTGGCTGCCACTGCCTGCATTTGTTGCTACAACACCCTCTGGACCTGAGCCACAGGAGCTGCCTTGACTTGCTCTTGGTCTCACCTTGCTTTGTTTTTCAGGATATCTGGCTTGTGATGCCACTGCTCACAGCTTGCCCTGGAAGGAGATCTATCCTGGGAGGGCATGGTTTTCCTCTCCCCAAGGAATCAGCTGCTGTGGTTGGCCAGCTGTTTATTATAATTTAACTATAGGAGAGTGCCCAGGTAATCTTCAGAGGTTCTAGAAGAAAAAAACCCTCTATGTTATGTTTTCTGACAAGTCAGTTATGTTATGTTTTCTGACAAGTCAGGACAAGACTATGTCCTCCTATGACTTCAAACCCTTCTATACATTGTTGGCTTACCCGCTGGTCAGTGAAGGTCACCAAGGCTGGGCTTCCTTGCTCTTAGGTGTGTGGTAGAAGTACTAGAGGTGGTAGATAGCATTGGTGCCTCTTTTATAGAAATTGCATAGAGAAGTTTTGGGCTGCACCCCAAACTGGTAGTGATTTCTTGAGAATGCTGTTATGTGAACAAATAACTGGCACATACAAACCTAAAGCACGTGGCTTTCAGAAACCTCACACCTGAGTTTGAAGCTGGAGATGGCACATTATGTACTGTGTAAGGTGGGCAAGAGTGGTCTGTGAAGTTATTTGAATATATATATATATTGTCCAGACCTGACAAACCATACGTAGTTTGCAAAACCACAATTTCTGATTTGCCAGCTGATAGTAAAATTTGGTTTGCCAACTTACTGACGTTGCACCAAATCTTGGGTTAAGGTTCTCAAAAAACTATTTTGGCATGATGCCTGAACTGAACCACTGGTTTTCCTTGTGAACAAAAATAATGACTTTCCAACAAGGTGCTGCAAGAAAAGGAAGGCAAGATTCTGTGGTTGGTGGCTCTTACTACAATTAAGGTGTTTTTATACATCAAGGCATAAAACAGTTCTTGAAATGATTTATAGCCAGTTGGTGGCTAGAATTCTCAAAGTTCACATTACAGCTAGCTCTCTTTCACTTTTGCTTCTGCATTAACATCAATTAGATAGCGACATAAATATCACATGAATAATGGGCAGGAGGATCTTGGACACCTAAGACATCCTCCAACTGCTAATATCCGAGGGGGCCTAGGAATTTCATTGACATGGTTGCTATGTATCATGCCCTCTTATTTTTCGCATTACAGATTTGCAACCCTTAGAAACTGAAATGTGCAATCAGGAAATACTATAGATGCTCCCGTAACTCTCTAGTGATGTGAGCAGGGGGGGGGGGGCTGAGTCCAGATTCTGCCAGTGTTGCTCTCTCTGGTTGCCACAAAACAATAGGGAGGCAAACACTTGCACACACTTTCTTTTGTTAACGAGACTACGGATTTTGTGGAGAAAAGGTACAGTGTGCTTTTATTGCAAGCATGGCTTCAGGTGGCAGTTGCTGTTTGTTTTTCTTTCTTTTTTTATGATGTGTGTTTGGAATCAACAATCTATTTAAAAAGTATGTAGGTATACAGTATTTGCATTTAAAATTCTAAATACAGAACACCTTTAAAGTTGGAAAGAGCTTAATTAGCGCAGCACACATGGTAGTGATTTGTTTATAATTTATGTAGGATAGCTGACAAATTAATGCTAAAGTGAGGAATGTAAAAACAAAAAAACCCAAAGCCAAACAACATTTGCTTTGATTCCTGTGAAGAAAATGGTTAATTTTGGAGGTGTGCAGAATGTGTAGCCACATCAGCTTCAGACTGGCACAGCTGGTGGTCCTGAGGATCACGTCTCTTGGAGGATCTGTGAGACTTTAGTGACCCACAGGTGAAAACCTCTCCCCTAACACCAAATGCCCCATTTGGGAGCGTTCCACCTGCTACCAGCTTCAGACCTCCCCCATCTCCAGCAGCCATATTCCTTTCCACTAGTGGAAGGCAGTGAAGAGGTGACTTTGCTGCAGCCTAACCTTTCCCCCCAGTAGCATGGTACAGTATAATAGTATTGCAGCCCCGGTCGTGCATTGCATAGACTAGTAGAGTGGGCAGTGATTCTTATTAACAGAAGAGTGGACTACTGCCTAAGTGCAGACTGATGGGCTGGGAATATGGTTATATGCAATAAAGGGAATATTAGCCACGTGACTACGAACTGTCACTTAAATTTACATTTCAAGCCTAGAATTTTATTTTAATGTCTAAGGCAATTTTCCTGGGTAGAGTTGTATGGGGAAACACGTTTTGGTGGCTGGATTGAACTTGAGCATGCTGAGAATGTTAGCCTTTTCTTTAAAAAGGCAGTGTTCATAGGGGTGTGGAACCAAGCTTGAAAGTGGATAATAACTACTGAAATCTAAGTATCGGAGTAGCTCTGAGCAGAACTTTCACTAGTTCAAGGGGCAGAATTGGTTACATGGTTCCCTGCCTTTTCCCACGGCTAGTAAAAATCATAGTCAATTGTGCAAAATAAGTATGCATTTGCATTTCTCCCCTTTTTCTAGAAAACCACAGAATCCTACTTTTCTTGGCACGAAATTTTGTGGTCCAAAGAATATGCATGCTACGTGACTAAGGGAAAGAATCATTAAAAAAAAAACCCAAACTCACAAAGTTTTCTAATGACCACCATGGCTTTCTAAACCTCCTCCTATACATCTAAGGTTGCAGATATGCTAAGTGGGAAAACATCATTTTCAGTGTTGAAAGATAATTATGTTTCTTTTGCGTGCTCAGGTAATTTGTGGTTTCTCCCCGAGCTTATCTGAGCAATTAAACAAGAGAGGAAATTACATAAAATCAAGATATACACCATCAACATCATGAAATAAAATCGTGAAATAAAATACAGTTGCTGTAGTATAAGAATGCCCCCCTTACTCACAGCATCATGCTTTTTCCTTTTAATCATTTCCTTTTTTTATTGTGGCATAATCATAGACACATTTCCAACTCTATAGTTAATGTGTGTGTGTGTGTGTGTGTGTGTGTCCTGAAACAAAACACTCCCTTTTTTGTAGGTTGTTGAAAAGTGAGCTCTCAAATTATTCTGGCTGCAGCCATATGAGTTGCTCTTCAAAATCAAGTCTTTAGCATAATACGGCTGCTGCGCGGGCATCCTCTTTCATCTTCTGCCCCCTCCCTCCCCCCTGCATTCCCACACTTGTGCCTGCATTTTCCAAAGGTCAAGCCTATTGGGGATGATCTTGTAAACCAACCCCAGTAATAATGTAATAAAATGCAACTGATTCTGTGCAATATGGGTAGTAGAAACAGCCAAGGCTGAGGCTGTGCTTACCGTTTTCATTAAAACAAAGTAGCAATGATTTCTTTCTCTTTCCCTTGTCTGCATCCCAAATCTTTAACGGTTTTCATCAAACGAGTTCCACCCATGCTTTCAGAAAGCATCCCAACCCCTTTTTCATGTAGAAAATAAATATATTTCCATTTGTTACATGCACCGCTTTCGAAGGATAGAAATGGTCAATGGTATATCTGATACGCTTTTAGGAATTTTTGGCCTGCTGAGTGACGACATTAATTGTAGATTTTAAATCTTGGTATCTAATTGAAGCCCCCAACCTCTGGTGAAAAGGTAATCAGTGTGAATGACTTTGTTACAATAAGGAGTGCTTTTGTCTCTTTGACTTTGTCAAGAGGCAATGGTATTCTTAATTAAATATGTTCAGATTTTGCCTGTGTTGAGAAACTTTAATGTTTGTTTGAACTAATTAATGGGCTGAATGGTTAGAAGATGAAATGAGAAAGGCCATCTGAGTGTCCCAGAGTTTCCTGGAAGTTAGCTCGTGTTCCAACTAAGAAAACTACATGTATTGCCATTTTATAAGTATAATGTCCATTTTAATTAATCCAGAATGCGGCAGCTAGACTGGTGACAGGGAGTGGTCACCGAGACCATATAACGCTTGTCCTGAGAGACCTAAATTGGCTCCCAGTATGTTCCCGAGCACAAGTGCTGGTGTTGGTGCTGACCTGTAAAGCCCTAAACGGCCTCGGCTCAGTATACCTGAAGGAGCATCTCCACCTCCATAGTTCTGCCCAGACACTGAGGTCCAGCACCGAGAGCCTTCTGGCAGTTCCCTCACTGCGAGAAGCGAAATTACAGGGGAGCAGGCAGTGAGACTTATTGGTAGTGGCCCTGCCCTGTGGAACGCCCTCCCTTAAGATGTCAAGGAAATAAGCAACTATCTTACTTTTAAAAGACATCTGAAGGGAGCCCTGTTTAGGGAAATGTTTAATGTTTAATGCTGTATTGTGTTTTTAATATTCGGTTGGGAGCTGCCCAGAGTGGCTAGGGAAACCCAGCCAGGTGGGCGGGGTATAAATAATAAATTATTGTTATATTATTATGCCCATGATTCTAGAATTCTTGCTGTGCTTAGTCTATGATGCCCATTTCATACACTGAGTTATATAATAATTCAAAGTTTTTGCGTAGTAGACTTTACATGAATCCTTCGATCAAGGTCTATTCTTGCTGCAATAGTGTCTTGCATGACTAAAGCCTTAGTGGATACAGATTATTGGTTTTTCCATCTTTCCTGACATGTGAATCACTTTCCTTTTTTTAACAGCACTTGTGCAAAAAATGTTTGTATGTGCATGGGTCAATAATTGGGCTTGTATTTTAAGCACATGACTGATAGGTTGTGGCTACAGTGGAATGGATAAGCAAATAGTGATATTTGACCATATGTTGAAGCCATTAATGAAGCTATATCCAATGTGGGTCAAGGTCATTTTAGGCTTGAAAGAGCTGTCTTGAAATAATCACCCCAAGGCCTATGAGGGGCCCCAGAAGTGTATAACTAGAGAGAAAGCCACAACCTGGTTAGTTTGAATATATCCCCTTGGTAAGTCTGTATTATCCTGCCAACTAGTAAGGGTGGTTTTACCATACAGATGCAGATAATGGCTGCATGTAGTTCATTCAGTATTCTTAGGTGAGCTTCTGGCTACATTAGGGTTGCCATACACCTAGATTTTCCCGGGCTTATCTGGAATATTGCAGCCCGCAGCCATATCCGGGTGGAAATTGGGAAAATGCCTGGGAAATTCCAGACGTATGTCAGTCCATGTTGGCATTTCTTGATCAACAACTCTCCCCCCCCCCCAAATTTTCACTGTTTGAAATATGGCAACCTTAGGCTACATTTGCACATAATTGTATGCCATGGTTTATTATAACCATGGTTTGCTCAATGAACCAACAATGGCCATAGATGAGCGAGCAAGCCATGGTTTGTTTATTTTCCAGCTGCTCTTGCTTGTGGTTCTGTGGCTTGGTGATAGGGTAGGCACATAAAATCATAAGTAAGCAGGGCTTTTGGATTCAGACATAATGCCAAATCAGTTAAAACAAACCAGGGTTTGTAAGCCAGCCATGTCCTCGGATTGAGGGTTATTGCTAGAAAACATAACACAGGTAGTTTCCTGGGCTGAGTTTGGACAAACAAACCCATATTTTAGCCATACTTTATATAAGCCATGGCTTAAGAGTTATGCCCCTGACATAGCTGCCAAGTTTTCCCTTTTCTCGTGAGGAAGCCTATTCAGCATAAGGGAATTTCCCTTTAAAAAAGGGAGAACTTGGCAGCTATGGCCCCTGAAATGTAGCTTTATTTCTTTGTAAGAAAGCTTTTCTTTCTAGAAAGAGCAATAATAATTCTTCCATTAAAAAAATAAAATAAAGGCAATTATCTGGGATTCTGATTGTACTGATAAACACATTATTACAAGTATGCTGCTTGCCTGATTTTTCATTTTCATGGAATAAACTGGCCCTAACTTCAAAACGTGCCTGGCAGCCGGTGCTGAAATATTTTTCCGTGTGCTCTGGGAATTCCCCGTAGCATTTTGATGACTTTTATTATAGCGCCACAAAGCAGCTGGCATGGTGTGTAGATTAAAATGAAACTTTTACAAGAATGATAAAGTGTCATACTGATTTTTATCCTGACATTTCTGGGCAGGCAGGTTTTAATTATTTGACTAAAGTTGCTAATTCTGTTCAGCGAAAAAAGCAGCAGCAGCAGCAGCATTATCCGGATGATAGATGTAGATGTCAGAAAGCCACAGAGGGGTTCCACGTCTTTGATTAAAGGTGCTACTTTGGTGTTAAACCCAGATTACGAGGGCATCTTAAATTCTATTGATTCTGTCAGCTTTGTTTTTAATGTGCTGCTAAAACTCAGGGTTGGAATAGGCGCGCGCGCGCACACACACACACACACACACACACACACACACGGAAGGGAGGGAAATTGCTCTGAATGACATTGAACTCCTCACCAATTGCCAGTTTCTCAGATAGTTTCCGAGAGACTGTCCCTGTGTCTATAACTGAAGAAAGGACTCTGTAAAACATGGATTTTAGTTGACTTGGCTGTCTTGCTTTAAGTTGCATCATTTTGTTGTACACGCTTCACCCATCTCGGGGCATTGTATCAGAGCCTGTGCTTGGGGGACGCACAGCTGTCAAGCATTATTCCAGATAAACAGAGCTGTAGCTGCAGCGTATTGGAAAAACTGTCCAAAAATCAGATGGCTGCTCTTTCTTCCAGTGTGAGCTTGCCTTTTATTTAGCTATCACAGCACAAAAGGAGTTTGGAGCAGGAAGTATCACACTTGGCACATTTTTTTTTAAAAAAAACACCTAATTCACATTCAAAAATTGTCTACCTGCTTTTTTGTTGTTCAAGGCCTGTCGCTTGTTATGACCCAGGGCACACCAATGTTTCTTTTACCCCACCCCCACCCCCCCAAATCTCCATGGAGTTATGCTGTTCTCAGTGATATGATGAGGAACAATTCAAGGATGCAGATAACAATGAGTCCTATTTAGGTATTTCTTTATTTATTGTAATTCTTTTTGAAGCGAATAGCAAGATCAGGGTGGTAACACTGAGAGTGTGCTAGAGGGTTGGTTTTGCATTGGCACACTTAAAAGCAAATGACCTCTCTTTTTCACTAGTTCGTCAGATTGAAGCAAAATATTTTTGGAATGGGTAGGCTAGGAAATCTCCCATTACAGAGACCAAGTGAATTGGGGTATGAAACACTTAAAACAACAGCAAAAAGCCTCTTATAACTCCAGCCTGCTGGTATGTGGTGCAGATAACAGCAGAATGATTTAGGTCAAATTCCCCATAGGGCTGTTCCTGTAATCCCTGTTGAATTCTGGACCATCTCCAAGTGATCAGCTACAGTTCAGATCCAGCTTCATGCTCCATTTCCCTTTATAAAGACTTAAAGCCCTACGTTATCAGAAATCAACAGTCCTTCATTTGCTGCATAGTACACATTTAGCAGCCAGGCTTCCTCTCTAGCTCTTCCCAGTTCCCAGAAACCAGGAAGCTGGCACAAATCCACCAGACAGAGGCTCATCCACAGTAGTCCTATAGGAGGCATGATTGATGAAAGGGTGTGGTCTCAGCTTATACTGGCTCTGGGACACTTGGACTGAATCCTGTGCATCACGGCGAAACAGAGCAGGATTGAGCTCTAGAACAGGGGGTCCCAAACTAAGGCCCGGGGGCCGGATGCGGCCCAATCGCCTTCTAAATCCGGCCCGCAGACGGTCTGGGAATCAGCATGTTTTTGCATGAGTAGAATGTTATTTAAAATGCATCTCTGGGTTATTTGTGGGGCCTGCCTGGTGTTTTTACATGAGTAGAATGTGTCTTTTTATTTAAAATGCATCTCTGGGTTATTTGTGGGGCATAGGAATTCATTCATATTTTTCTTCAAAATATAGTCTGGCCCCCCACAAGGTCTGAGGGACAGTGGACCGGCCCCCTGCTGAAAAAGTTTGCTGACCCCTGCTCTAGAAGATTATCACTTGGAATGGATTTTGGCAGCAAGTGCATTTTCACCTCTTCTTTACCCCCCCCCCCTTCAAACTCCCTGCTTTCCTTTTCATAGCAAATGGCTTTGTTGGCTTACAGCTTGAAATTCCTTGTCCACTTTAAACAAGTTCCCACTCATCCTTCATTTAGCCAAGTCTTCTGGCTAATTCATGTTGTTCAGAACCAAGCAAGAGTTTCACAAATTATCCAGACTAGCCTTTCAAGCTCCCCATATTGCAGGGACCTGGGAAACTTTTTGCAAACTTGGGAGTGTCATTGGAGCACTGCTGTAGGGTAGAAGTGAGAGACTGCACTGCATGGAAGGTATGGGAAGAGTAAATGTAGGTTGTAGTCCTTTACAGCTTACCTGGGAGTAAGTAGAACTCCAAGAACTTACTTCTGAGTAGACGCATAAGTATTGTGTTAATGAAATTATTGCTGATTGCAAATGTTGAGAGGTAAAAAAATGAGTCTCTGCGTGTTTTAATCGCTATGTACTGTATCCTATGCAATTCAAAATTGTATCTGGTAAGCATTAGCCTAGGGATTTAATATCCCACTGTTATGAGAAGATAACATCATTGTACAGGAATAAAATATTTGCTGGAACCCATCTTGCTTATTGGGTAGAATTTAAAGTCTGCAATATAGAACTTTTTAAAAAGCCCAGCTTGTGTCTTATTTTCATTACGCGTTTCAACAAGAATGTGGGAAACACTAAAAGCAGTCAGCATATGTTGTGTTTTTATCTTTCATAAACTGTTTTGCAAAGTGTACACCTGGAAAGGGAAGGATAAATTGAAAATACGGACGGGTGGGGGAAGATTCTCTATTCCCCCCCCCTTCCTGCTTTTAAGTAGCTGCTGGGAAAGAGGGAATAGTTTGAAAACATCTTGTAATCATGAATTAGAATGAATTATGTCACATAGCTGTGGAGGCCATTTAGTATTTCAAAAACACAGCGGGGGACCTTTTTTAAAGACATAATTAAAAACAACAGAAGATATAGACTGTTATGGATCTTAAGTTCTAGGCTTCCGGAATAATTTAAGTCCCTCTGAAATACCCCTTGCTGTTGTCGTCTATTAGCATCTGTGTGATATTTCCCTTCAGTCAATGCTTTCACTTTGGGAAATGGGGCAAAAAGTCAATAGGTCAGGCCTTGATTGGTCAGTATTCCGAGCATTTCAGTTAAATGCCATTCAGTTAATTTTAGATGAAAAGACACTTTAAAGGGAACATTTGAATAACGCATGGTATGTACTGCCGGGAAATAATTTATCTTTAACAAGGAAAAGACATTGTCAATTTGGTTGATATATGCATATTGGTGTAAATAATGGATCCGTCTGAAAAGGCTATGGGTGTGAGATCCCTTCCCAGGGGAACTTCTGTGCCAAACCTACTTGGTATTGTGTTGGATGATTTAAATTTACACTTGACTGTTCCATTTATTCTGCATGATGAATTGCAACGATTCTGTGGCATTTCAACACACTGCCACCATCATTGTATTTATTTCCTCCTTGATTCCCAAAAGAACAGGCATAGGAATTCAATGAGGATGAATGTAGATACACATTTGTGTGTGTCTACACCTACCCACATGTTCTCTATTTAATTTGATGGAGAGAGGAAGTGTGCAGAATGTGTTTTTTTCAATCTTTCAGTTGAAGTGAATGAGGGAACCTTCGCACACAATTACGCCCCGTCCCCCATAAGCATCAAGGCACATTCAGGTCTCTGGATTGAAGAGAAAGAATTATAGAATTGTAGAGCCTGAGGGTCATCTAGTTCAATCTGAACTTTAGGGGTGTTAAAAAAAGGGAATAAACGAGAGCAATACGTTCATAGTATCTGCAATGGTTAACAGCCAGATGTGTGGACCCATTGCACCACATTTGAGGAGTATTCCTGAAGACAGTATTATGAAGACTTGCAGAAACATAGAATGTCTCTGCTTTGCTCACAGCTGTGACTGGATCTGACAAATGTTGCTAGACTCCCAACCCTAAGGTTTTTGACATAACAAGTTTATTTTCACAGGGATATAGGGAGGTTCTGTATACAGATACATTCATCCCTCAGTAAAAATTTGCTTGCATTTTAATTATTGCCACATTAATTGTTTATGGAAAGCTTAATTTTGGTGTCAAGTGATTGTTTATCGTACTGCAATTCAATGCCGTTTTCAGCAACCCAGTCAAAAGAAGACCTTCCACCCATGTTTTCCACACTATTGTTAATCTTATCACTAGTGTGGCCAGGGCTGTCTTACCCATAGGCGCTAGGGGTGTGAGGCACTCAGGTGCTGGGCTCTCAGGGGCGCCAGGCCGAGAGTCCGGGGCCTGAGAGTTGAGTCCCAGGAAGAGCCCACCCGTCGGTTGGAGTGCCGCGGCGGGCTCTTCTGCTGCGGGAGGCTCTGCGCCGTGAGTTCGAGGGCGACCGAGCCAGGGAGATGCTGAGGCAGCCAGTCGGCTCCGCCCTCCTGTGTGCCTGGGACTGGGCAACCTGGGGGGCGGGGCAGGCGCCAGGCGGATCTTTGTAGCCCGGTGCCGCATATGCTTAAGACAGCCTTGAGTATAGCCATGGCTAATAAGGATCACATGAAGTTAATATTTTGGCTGCAGCTTCCTGCCCCCTTCCTTCATTTTTCTCTTGCATCGACAAGTTGTTATCTACTATCCTCTCAAATCTAGTGACATATTTCTCACTATGGTTAGGGGTCAGCAGTGCAGTGACACCAGCCATTGGCATCTTTAAGCAGGATATTGTCTAATACAGTATATAGCTTCATTCCCTTTGCCATTACATAAATAAAGCATTCAGTGTGTGCATCAGTGCCATCAAGCATGAATACCCCAGTGGACTGGGAATTAAATGCCAAGTGAGGGTCAGAAGCAACAAAGGCTGAATAACACTCAGCAAATGTATACATATTAGGTAAGGAACACTGCTCCTGGTGCAGAAGAAATTGAATAAGCACCTTGCAATGTCTAGATGGAGCATAAAGACTTCTTTTGTTTGCCTCAACAACTATCGTTAAGCCATGCAGAATATTCCTTCATGGAATGAGCCAGACAATGGTTTATTAAAGTACAAGAAATGTTTGCATTCCAGATTCCTTGATGGTACTACTATATTGCATTATGGTTGTTTTATTTCATTGGCTGGAGCATCACGGGTTCGTGAGCCTGCAGAGCAATATTACATCTTTCCTGGGTTTTTTTCCCAGTCAAGAGATAATGTTGAACAAGATAACCTTTTCAATTATGAAAGTGCTATGATTTCTTTGATTATTTTCTTCTCCAAAGAAAAACTTCACCTGTTTTCATGCATTTTTATTGTAGTGTCATTAGTGCAATGTAGATTTTTCCAGTCCAGTGTAAAATCTTAACATGTATTAAATCATATTCCCTTGAAGCCCAGTTTATCCAACTTTCACCTTTTTTTGGGGGGGGGGGTTATACTTCAGACTTCAGTATGAGATTCCAATCACCCATTTTTGGTCACTTAAACAAGTTCTAATGGGACCCAGGTGGCGCTGTGGGTTAAACCACAGAGTCTAGGGCAGGGGTGTCAAACTCAAATTAATCGAGGGCCGCATCAGCAGTTTGGTCACCCTCAAAGGGCCGGTTGTATCTGTAGGACTATGTGTCCACTGCTGCCAAGACCACATAACACTGGTCCTACATTGGCTCCCAGTACGTTTCCGAGCACAATTCAAAGTGTTGGTGCTGACCTTGAAAGCCCTAAATGGCCTCGGTCCAGTATACCTGAAGGAGCGTCTCCACCCCCATCGTTCAGGCCGGACACTGAGGTCCTGCTCCGAGGGCTTTCTGGTGGTTCCCTCACTGTGAGAAGCAAAGTTACAGGGAACCAGGCAGAGAGCCTTCTCAGCAGTGGCGCCCACCCTGTGGAACGCCTTCCCATCAGATGTCAGAGAGATAAACAACTACCTGACATTTAGAAGACATCTGTCAAGGAAATAAGCAGCTATCCTATTTTCAAAAGACATCTGAAGGCAGCCCTGTTTAGGGAAGTTTTTAATATGTGACATTTTAATGTATTTTTAATCTTTGTTGGAAGCCGCCCAGAGTGGCTGGGGAAACCTAACCAGATGGGCAGGGTACAAATAAATTATTATTATTATTATTATTATTATTATTATTATTATTATTATTATTATGACACTGTTTCAATTGTATAGTGCAGACTGAGTCCTTGAAGAGTCTCTGGCAGAGTAGGCAGTGGATCAATTGTCTGACTCGGTATAAGGCAGTTGCATGTGTTCACCCTGACTTGTATGCTGAACATTCTCCAGGACGTGAACCACAGTGACTTAGTGGGGATTCAGAAGACCAGTTGCTATGAGAAAAATAATAGCTCACAACTGCTCCATCACACAGTCATCACTATGTAAAAACAAGTGTGTGAATCATCCTTTTTTTCCTAGCTCCAACAAAGGCTGTAGTCAAGTGTCACTTTCTGAAAGTCTCAGTGATTACTATCAAATTGATATTGGCTGGACAAATAAAGAAATAATGTAGCAAAATTATTTCTGGACTGCAGATGGGATATTGTGTGCTTGACTATTCCTCCATGGGAATGGGGAAGAGATAATCAAATATTAAAAACAAACACACACTAGAAACCATCTTCTTCACTTTTAAATTTCTGTCTTGGGGTATTTTTTTAAAAGTGGAGGAGCATTCAGTCATGTAATTTCCCACAAAGCTGCAGTCTAATGGAAGTCCAGTTACCTGGACTTCCTGTTATCTGCTACTGGTGGGCTGGGTTTTTTTTCTTTTTCTTATCTATAATCTGAACTTTGTTTGGCTTTCTGCTTTATTTGGTAAACTGGTTTTTAACATTTTGTATGAATTGCTGTGAATCTTTCAAAAACTCGCAAAACAGTAGACTGGGGTGGGGAAGATGAACATAAATTATCTCTGTATCTCTTCAGACAGCCACATATTTAATGTACGGCCAGCATTGTGATAAAGAAAAGCCATGTGGAACTGGGAGACCACACTAGGTTACACCTGTGCTAACCACTGGGCTAGGCTGCTTCTCAAAGTGCACCTTGAGATGCTTCAGGAACGCTGGGTTGACCTTGTAATTTCTACCTCTCGGCCAGCAAGAGGGGGAAAAAAGAGCAAAGGGAGAGGAGCTTCCCCCCCCCATGGCGGCGGCGGCGCCACACGCGCAAACTGACCAAAGAGGAGAAAAACAAAATCTGAGCAGAGAAAGGTGGGGGGAGAGGCAGGAGGCTGCAGAATCGCTGCAGAGATGGGCAAACAAGCCCTGCTTCCTAAAAGCTTGGATGCTGTTGGCTTCAAAAAGGCTAGGAAGGCAACTGAGAACAACCGGGGAGTGGGGGGGAACCTCCACCCTGTTGGAAAAGAACACAGGAGAGAGACGGTGGGTGGGGTGGGGGATGCTGTTTCCTGTGAAAACCCTCCTTCCTCCATCACCACGCAGATTCCCCACCGCTGGCTGGGGCAGATGCAGGCAGCGGATCCCAAGGGCGCCGTGCAGAGGTGCCTCGGGTGGCACATACCTCCACCTGGCCCTCTCCCCAAAGCTCCATCCAGATGGTGGCAAAGGGCAAAGTCCGCCGCCCAGAGTTTCCGGTCTTTCAGCTGCACCCCTAAATCAGCCACCTCCCCGAGTTTACCCCCCACCCCAAAGCCCTGATTCCAAAGAAGCGCGTGGGGCTTACTTCCAAGTAGACTCGTAAGGATTGCACTGCAGGGCTGAGATCGTAAGTGCGCGCACACACAGCGGGTGGTGGCCAGTGAGACATACTCTCGAGTAAATCTACACACCCTTGCGCGGGGGTGGGAGCTGGGGGCAAACCTGGTCCTGTGCTCGGAGGTAGCCCCCGAAGAAGTTAACAAAGATTGAGGAGGGGGGGCTCGGGCTCGCTCGCCTCCCTCCCCGGTACTCTGGCGGCGGCGTCCTCTTCCTCTTCAGCCAACCCTCGACGGCGATGCCTAGCAGGGGGCACTTTCTCCTTCAGCATTGCTCGTCAGTCGCCTCCCTCGCCGGGGCGCTTCGCCCCGGGAGGGTTTGGGCGCCGAAGGAGAGACAGCGCCGCTCTCTCTCAAAAAGAAAGGCGCACAGGGGCACCGTGGGAGGGCGGCGGGCGGCGGCGGGGGTTGTGGGGGCAGGCCCAGGCCCTCCCTCAGTGCCGAAAAACTCCATGCTGGAGCATGGAGGCGAGGGGCGGGCCAGCTAGGAGGGAGGGGCGCCAGCGGCATGCCAGCCAATAACGCGTCGCCATGCTAGCCTAGCCCGCCCCTCACCTCCCAGGCCCCTAGCCCGGCAGCTTAAAAAAAAAAAAGGCGCACCGGGGGAAAAATCAAAAAGAAAGGCACACAGGGGCGCCGTGGGAGGGCGGCGGGGGTTGGGGGGCAGGCTGAGCAGCGCCCCCAACCTAACTGAGCCCGCCGGCCCTGGTCCCGCCCTTTCCTCCGGAAGCGGCGCCCAGGCGACCGTGAGCGGCAGGCAGGCGGGCGGGCGGCGGGCCACATCGCGAGGTCTGGCAGCGGGCGGGCGGCGGGCCACATCACGATGTCTGGCGGGCCGGATTAGGCCACCGGGCCTTGTCCTTGACACCCGTGGTCTAGGGCTTGCTGATCAGAAGGTCGGCGGTTCGAATCCCTGTGACGGGGTGAGCTCCCGTTGCTTGGTCCCAGCTCCTGCCAACCTAGCAGTTCGAAAGCACATCAAAGTGCAAGTAGATAAATAGGGACCGCTCCGGCGGGAAGGTAAACGGCGTTTCCGTGTGCTGCTCTGGTTCGCCAGAAGCAGCTTTGTCATGCTGGCCACATGACCCGGAAGCTGTCTGCGGACAAACGCTGGCTCCCTCGGCCTATAGAGCGAGATGAGCGCCGCAACCCCAGAGTCGGACACGACTGGACCTGATGGTCAGGGGCCCCTTTACCCTTTTTATACTTCAGACTTCAGTATGAGCTTCCAATCACCCATTTTTGGTCACTTAAACAAGTTCTAATAATTGAATCTACAAATATGTGAAGTGATTATATTCTTCTAGGTAGTTCCTCAGCAAAAATGCTACCAGAGTAATAACAAAAAAGACACAAGCTGTTTGTAGATTTACTGTCTAAACACATGATACAAAAGGAAGAAAAGGACAGAGAGGAAAGAGCTAAACAAGCATGCACTTGTTCTTAAAGTTACAAAGCTATTATAATGTTCATTCTAATTATCTTGCTGCAAACAGGTAACATCTACCAGGATAATAAGTAAGGAGATGCAAATAAACTGACAAACTCAGATCATAACCAACATTTCATTTTTTTATTTTTAGAACAGTTTAAATTGTGTGTGTGTGTGTGTGTGTCTTTCCCCCCCTCTGTTCTCTTCATGCACACACAGTCTCTCACTCACACTCCCATTTTTTTTAAACCTTTAAACAGAGCCTATAAAATCAGTGCAGAAGGATCTTGAAATCCTTCTGGTTCTGCAATAGGGATATGACTCTAGACCCATTAAACACAGGGATGAGGTGGGGAGCTGTTGTTTTTTACATGTTACTAGACTCCACCTCGCATCAGCTCCTGCTGGTATGGTCAACAGTCTCAGGTGATTGAAATTGGTGTTCAGCTACATCTGGAAGATCACAAGTTAGCCACCACTAGATTAAGCCACATTTTAACTATTAGGTGCCTAATACTAGCCTTTAATATTGACACGATAAAGTTCTTTCTTTTTTCCATTTTCATTCTGAATTCATTTCCCACACATCAGATTCCTTTTGAAAGTCATTAACAACACAGTCATATTCATGCCTACTGAAATTTAAGCCTCACTGAGTCGAGTATGATTTGTTGTTGTTGTTTAGTCGTTGGTGGCTTCAAGGACACTGTCCAAGCATCTCGTCCTCTGTCGTCCCCTTCTCCTTGTGCCCTCCATCTTTCCCAACATCAGGGTCTTTTCCAGGGAGTCTTCTCTTTTCATGAGGTGGCCAAAGTATTGGAGCCTCAGCTTCAGGATCTGTCCTTCCAGTGAGCACTCAGGGCTGATTTCCTTCAGAATGGATAGGTTTGATCTTCTTGCAGTCCATGGGACTCTCAAGAGTCTCCTCCAGCACCATAATTCAAAAGCATCAATTCTTCGGCGATCAGCCTTCTTTATGGTCCAACTCTCACTTCCATACATCACTACTGGGAAAACCATAGCTTTAACTATACGGACCTATGTCGGCAAGGTGATGTCTCTGCTTTTTAAGATGCTGTCTAGGTTTGTCATTGCTTTTCTCCCAAGAAGCAGGCGTCTTTTAATTTTGTGACTGCTGTCACCATCTGCAGTGATCATGGAGCCCAAGAAAGTAAAATGTCTCACAGCCTCCATTTCTTCCCCTTCTATTTCTTCTGAGCATGATTTACAGCCAAGTAAATGCGTATAGGATTGCAGCCTTATGTAAATTGTAAAGGCATCACATCAACTGGAACCACTTATCCTATTAGAACATATCTGCCTATGTTGGCCCAGAGGTTTCATATGTATAATTTCAAGAGTTAATTTAGAAATAAGCTGTTAACTTTTCATAATAGCTGCTTATCTGTGATCCTTTGTCCAAACCATTTTGTGTTTTTTTAAATTTAAATTTAAAAGCCATGGGGCATAAAAAAACAAAAACACAATAAGCAAAGCTTTCAAAGTGCTGGACAGACCTTGGGAATCAGAGATCCAAATATCCTAATTTCAAGATGAATAAAAAACATCTTAAGGGAACACTCACAGTTATCAGTAATTGAACATTCCTGGCAATTATTCATCCAAAGGAATAATTATCCCTTGATTCAGTTTTCTGAGTAAGTCACCTATTAAATTTCGCTCTTGTGTGTTAACAAAGACTTCTTAATAAAGATTTTTGTCTTTCCATTTTGCTTGTTCGTAAAATAATCTCTGGAAATAGAAAAAAATGATTTTAAAGCAATAGCCAGAATAATTTGTTTTTCTAGACACGGACAAGTTTTTTCCCCACTTCTCAGCTTTGTTGTTTTGAAGGAAAGAACTAATCAGTGGTTGGGCGTGTCTTTTGTGTTTGATGCTAATGGTTGATAATTTGGCTGATGGGACAAAATGCTGATTTATACTTGGCAGTATACACTTTTTATTTGTTTTGTGTCATTTAAACATTTTGATACATCCCTTGTGAATTCTTCAGCACGTGTTCATATTGCAGAGCTAAAATAACATAGGTTGGCCTTTGATCTAGGCACATGTGGTATTATTTTGAAGAGCAGCTTAATCTGTACACATCCAGTCTGCCTTGAGAAGAAAAGCCAACCCTTAAGGGAGCTTGCTAAGGCTACTGAAATCTCATGCCTCATGAAAGTAGCAGCAGCAGCCATATTGTACACAGAACTAGTCAATGTACAATAGCCATTAATACATTGTCTGTGAATATTGCACCATTTTTGCTTGTGTATGTTGGCAAACTCCAATCCCCTGGTACCAACCAATTTTCTAAATCCCAATTCCTGCGCTAATGAACCTGCTAGACCCAGTTGCCATTCCTGTATGCATGCAGTTATGACTTCCTAAAGCATCTATATCTGATGCTACATCCGTATGAAATTGTTCAGATCACTTTTCTTTTCTTTTTCTTTTTTGCTTCTTACTCATTGTGGTTAATTAACAAAATTAAACATTACATTTGGATAGCCTACAGCTCCCTCCAAAAGTTCTAATGGCGCTTAGTGTAGTGCCCTAATGGACGTGCTCAATTTGTGCTTTTGCAGCACAATTCCTACTTAGACATCCTGTAATCTCTACTTCATTATCCGGACAAGATTTCGACTTCCCTTGCAAGCATATCTTTGTGATTAATTGGGCTATTAAGGGGAAGATTCATCACGCAGCCAAGAGGGCAATCTAGCCCTGAAGTTTTGGGATGTTTCTGATGCTAACCTGGGGCCAAAAGAAGTGCTTGGAGAACCTTGCCTGATGCAAGTTAATACATTTGCTCTGTGCATTAATGAACAATTGGTAAGGGTGATCTGGTAACGGACCATTAAAAGTAGCAAAAATGCTTTAGTTGCTGGAAAACAAATTGGCATCTACAGTTACAAATCAATTACACAAGGTTACTTAAGAACTAGCACTATAGCTCTAGATTAAATAGTTGCTCCTCTCTGTTTTATTCTATCACTAACAAGTGGGGGGGGGAGTAAATACTTCCATAAAAGTTTTCTGTGGAAAGTTTTCTGTTGCATGCCTATTCAGATTTTTGTTTTTTAAGACCATGGCCTCCATCATCAAATGAACATTGCATGCACATGGCTGTTACTTAAGATCATGGATATTTTTGGTTTAACTATAGTCCCACTTTAGTGCTGTGACTGGTCATGTTGTTTTTTGCTGTCCCTCCCTGCTTAATACTGGCACTTGTTTGGGCAACACGTTTAATAAATAATTTTCACTGCTTAAAATATTTTGTGAAGGGCTGCTTTTTGTTTTATTTTGTCCATTAGTTTCTTTTAGACTTTATTGGCATTTCCCTTGCTTTGGAGTGTTTTATTTTTCTATGTAGAACCAAAGACGTAACACATAACTCCTTCTCCCCAGTCATCCAGCCCCACAAAAATAAATATTGTGTAATACACACTCTTTTAAGCCTCATTGATATGGATAGGAGAAAAGAGCACCTCTGGTTTGTGCCAGTAGTAATTTAGTTTTTAAGGACTAGATAAGACTTGCTTTGATCATAAACTTTCTACATAATATATTAACTGTACCATCCTATACATGTCTACTCAGAAAAGGATCCCGCTGAATTCATTGAGATTTGCTGCTGGCCAAGTAGGTGTATATAATATTGTAGGGCTGAAATGTACACTCTTTCCAGGCATGCCGAGATGTACCTGATAGTGGAATAGTATGGAGGAAAGGGAATAGTGCAAGGTGATCTAACACACATTAAGTCACTTACCCATTGTCACTGTGCTAGAAGTGTCTATGGTAGTATACAATGTGTTTGTTTATTACATTTATTACCCTTCCTTTCCTCCAAGAAGCTCAAGACAGTGTATATAATTCTCTCCCCAGTCTCTTTTACCCTCCCAATGACCCTGTGAGGAAGGTTAGGCTGAGAGAGATTGTGAGTGGTCTAATGTTACCCAGTGACTTCACAACCCTAGTGGGGGATTTGAATCTGAATCTCCCCAGTATTCATGTCTTCATGGAGTACCCTCATAATGGCAACCAAACAGTGAATCTGTGGAGTGGCAATAAAATAAAGCTATCTGCCCGCTTTGGTGTGTGGGGCATGAATGCTTAGGGAGTTCAATCCTGCCCTCCTACAATAAAAAGAAAAGAACGGAAAAGGAAAGGAAAAAAATACTTCAAGGGTTGTTTGAGGTAGACTAGGCACTTGCTCTTTCTTTCACCCGAGAAACAGTACAAAACCATCACATTACAAAGGTAAAACCACATCGTAAAGTAAAAAGAAAAAAAGGTTAAATGAAACTAGTATAAAACTGATGGGAATATTAGTTACAATTCATGCCACAAGCAAAAGCCCTTTCATCTTGCCTTTTATATCTTCAAAAAGTCAAGAGATTTGGTCATCAAGTTCATAACAAATAACTCTTGACCTGTAGAAATTTAAATATTTTCTCATTTTTCCTATGTTTAACCTTCTGGTTAAACTTTGCTGCTGGCTTCCAAATCTCTAGATTTAACTGCAGACCTTGTGTGACCATGCAAGACATCACAACTTTAGTACTGTTTTATTTTATTGGTCTCTGATTACAGTCTGTTGAGACCGTACTATTCCATAAAGCTGATTGCACCCAAGAATTCAAGGACTTGCATGGTCAGCTAACATTGCAGCATGCTTTCTCACCTATTTTACTACTGACCATGAAGAAATGCAGTAAGGCGTTCTATCAACTGATCTGATTTTGGTCTGCCAGTGTGTAAAACAATAAATTGAAATTAGAGTCAAGAAACAAACGCTTTCACAGGGACATATAGTCTACAGGGCCACATTAATTTGCCTGATCCATTATCCATGCCATTACCCTTGAGGTGTTCAGTAGGGTTTCCCTGTTTCATGTTGTTTGCTGTGGTTCCAAGAGGGAATGAATTCTCTGTGAAAGTAGCTGTGTTGAAGTAAATAGTACTTTTAGACTCCAATCTTATATTTGTTTACCTAAGAGTAAGCTCTACTTGAACTCAAGGGGACTTATTTCTGAGTTGATATGAGTAGGATTTTGCAGTTCCATGTCATGTAGCTTGATTCACAAATTGGTTGCACCAGATTCAGCTTAGGCTTTATCTCAAGATGAGTCCAGCAGAAACTTTCCAAGTGATCACTGAAACAAAGAGGCTGAAATTGGGAATCTTGAATGCAAATGTTGGTTCCTACTCATAGATTTCTATGAGTGCAGACCGTTTCTCTTTCTCTACAGAAGTCAGCAGAACAATATGCACTCATTTGCTTTGTCTGGAGAAAGGTGAAAGTCTGGTATTTGGTGAACCGTCTAGTGTTGAGCCAGTGCCCGGAATCAGTAATGGGCTGGATGGTGGGCAATAAGCTGAAATTCAGACCTGAGAAGATGAAGGTGTGATGTGTATGTAGGTGGCTTTTATGTTTTTGGGGTTGTATGCACATAAAGGGTCAAGTTTGGTCAATGAAGGCTCAAAAGCCCCTAGTGTATGTTTTATTTTATTTTTTTGAGGCTGCTATGCCAGCTTCTGTCTTGATTGAATGAACAGAGATTCCATGACCATTGAAATCCATGTTTTGGTAACATCCAGGATCAACTGCAGGCAACCCCCGATTTGCACAGGGAGAAATTGCGTGCAACTGAAATTGCGTGCCCTCTCCGCTCTGCCCCTGCTCCACCCCTCTAGTGACGTCTTTTATGACCTGCCTGAGTCACTTCCAAGTTTGGCACTATGTGTGTGAGATTGTGTGATTGTGCACATATCAGTCATGCCTGAAACTGGCTATGCCTGTACTGTAATATATGGGACCATGAAGATTGTGTGGAAATTTAAATTACCATAAATTGTTTCTGAAATAAATGCTGCATCCTTTCTTCATAGTGAAGCTGCATATTAGCTGAATATTATTGTGGGAAGGGCTGTGTCCTTGATTTTCACCCGGCACAATGTATCAAAACAGTCGGTTCTGACTGACAGGAAACACTTGGGTTATTGTATGACTGCCTTTTTTACCTGGCTATTGGTTGCAGTAATAATGGGAGACGTATGTCCTCAGATTCATACAAGGGTTTTAATCTCGTCCATCCGGTTGTTCTCAACTGGACAGGGAGATTGGCACTGCAGAAAGCTGTTTCTAGCATGAAGGAATTAATTAGGAGCTAAGCTCAATTTAATGATCTTAATGCTGTATTTAAGAAACCCTTGTGTAGTTCTTTAATTTTTGAAGGATTTTCCTCGGAACTTTTCAAGCAGCCCTCATTTTACAAAGGGAATGCACTTTAGCTGAAGACTTGGGTTTTTAATCCTGAATCCAGCCCCTTGTTTTCTACCAGCAATTCATCATTTTAACAGACACTCTTAAGAAGTTCATCCCATGTGCTAGTAAAGGAACAAGAAGGAAAATTGGCACCTCGCCGCCTGTCATTTAAAAGACATATTCTGCCAGCTGTGCCACACGATCAGACCTGCAATGGGTTTAATCTACATCTCTCTTCACTGACATACAAGATTACGTTGGCTAAATTCATGTTGCAGAGCCAGCTTTGGGATTGTAGATTAAAGAAAGAACAAAGTACTGTATTTATAGATACTTTATTTCAGCCTGCATACAGACAACACAAAAGTTAAGGCCTGGGGTGTATTTTGTAATTTGTGGTGTTTAACTGAAATACATGGGCATTTTAAACTCTGTATCTTTTTCAAAGGATCTATCAATGGCCCACCTACTGTCAACACGCAGTAAGGAAGATGTAGATGAATTTTCAGGAGATTATTGCCCTTGAATACAAATCAGCCTACCAGACTTTTTGGGGGGCTGTACTTCTCACTTGAATATACTAGAGTACTGTGTATATGAGGAATATGAGGACTGACAAATGTGTGTTCATTCTTTAGTACATAAATATTCAGTGTCTATGGATTATGCAAACATGATTTGTTTCAATGCACACTAACCTTAACTTATGTCAACAAATAATTATTTGATGGTAAGGAAGTTCTAAATGGGAGGGAGGGAGAGGGAGAGTATGGACATCATCCTCTCTACTTGCAAAGTGCTGGAGTGAATGCTGATCACTATGTAGCCAAAACAGTGCCACCCATGGACGACATGGAATGTATGTAAGTAGACTTGGGAACACCCAAAGGATTGTAAGGCATAGAAAAGCTTTAGGAGAGGAAACCCTTTCTAAGATTCCAAAACTGTCAAATGGGGATTGAATATCTCAGCCATGTAATGTTGACTTAGTTGAGGGGAAAACTGGGTGTTGGGTGTTGGTGGTGGAATAGGTTATCTGACTGAAAGTGGCTGGTGAAGAGAAGGTTGTGGCTTGAGCAGACCTAGAGACTTCAAATGTTGGTGGTCACCCAACAATTGAGCAGGAGAGACTAACTGAGTGAAATCTCAAGGCATGCAGTCATATCTCTGTGCCTTTTTATGTGTTGTTCTCTGCAAAACAGGATGGGTTGATGCTGGAGCACCTCCCCTCTGGGAAAGATTATGATTATTATTTTATTATTATTATTATTATTTTGAGAGGGAGGAATGTGATAGAAGTGTAAAAATTATGACTTTGGAGAAAGTGAACAGGGAGAAGTTTTTATCTGTCTCTCATAATACTGATACCTAGAGCCACCCAATGAAGCTGAATCTTGGAAGATTCTTGTTCATGCAGCACCTATGTAAGCTATATAATTTGCTGCTGCAAGATGTAGTAATGGCCACCAACTTGGATAGTACAGAAATTTAGGGATGGTGAGGGTATCTTACTTAGAAGTGTAAGGGAAGAAAGCAGTGTTGCGCTCCTGTCCTAATTGCAGGATTCCTCTAGGCCAGGCATGTACAATGGGTGGATTGTGATCTACTGGTAGATCCCCTGGTGATCCTGGTAGATCATGGGATCATTTTTGATTGCCCCCCCCAAGAAAGCTCAACAACTGTGGGCCCGCTACCCTTAAAAAATCTCAAGAAGTCTGGGCAGTCCCCCCCCAAAAGATAAACCACTCTGAGTCCTCCCCCCTAAAAAAAGCTGAACAACTCTGGGCAGTCCTTCCCTTAAAAAAGCTCAACAACTCAGGGCAATCCCTACTCACTACGCTCCTCTTCCTTCCAATGACAATGGGTAGATCACTGTCAGTTTTTTAATATACTGGGAGTAGATCACAGTCTCTTGGGAGTTGGACGTGCCTGTCAGTCTAGGCATCTGGTTGGCTACTACGGGAAATTGATGTTGAACTAGATGGGTCTTTGGTCTGATCTGGCAATACTTCTTTTGTGATCTTATGTTGGATTACATGCAGAAGACTCCTGCTCGATTGACTTGCATGCATATTGGTCGCACCTCTAAATCTTCAAAAATAGTAACCACAACAGCAAATAACGAAGAACAGCCAACTGAGAGGAGGAACTCTTTCCTATCTTAGATGCTAACTTTTTGCAGGGAGAGGTTTTCCAGCCCCCTCAAGCACTTGAAACACACAAGCACACAAACTCACATGCTACAAGAGAAATAGATTTATTAAAAAAGGAAAGGAGGCTTAAAGGTCATGTAAACAATAGAATTTCTTTTTTCAGATTTCAGGAAATCTTTCGTGGCAGAGAGATTGCAAAAGTTTTACATTGTTCTTCTCTTTGTGTTGTATTCTGCTAAAAACATCATTAGGCTTCCTTAAAATGGCAGACTAGCTACTGTAAACATAAAAGGAAAGTTACTGCTTTTTTGTGCAGAAACAGCAGGTTTTGCCCTTCTTTCTGCAAATCGTAGTCTACATACTTTTCTTTTCCATGTTGCTTCAACAGATAATTGGCTTTCATGCAAATGGTCAATACCACAAAGAGTGAAAATATTCTGCAAATTGATGAGATACAGAATGGAATAATCATGGATGTTCTCTGAAATTAGACAGGTAGTGACAGAGGGAAACCTATTCATTGTTCTGAGTGGCCTGTGAAGAAATGGAAAGAATGCTTAAAGTAGCCCTTCCCTTTTCTCCTGTTTTGCATCCACTCTCAAAGAATTCCGGCAAATGCCACAGGGTGTCTCTTACTATCATATCTGCCATTGCTTTGAATATCTGCCATTCCTTCTTGGCTTTGTGCCTGGCTTCAGTAGCAACAATTGGAACAAAGAGATGCCCTACCTTAATGCCCATTCATTTTTTGTTGTTCTTGAGATCATAAGGTCAAACTGTGGGGAGAAGGAGGCCCTAATTGGGGGGCAGTTTAATAACATTGCATTTTTAGCAGCTTATGCAGGAGACCTGCCTTTCTAAACAACTAACTCCAAAAGCACATCTCTCCCAAGTCCCATGAAATGTCTGGAATCCATTAAAAGAACAGCTAGTATAATAATATTTTGCTTATGAGACTCGTCTTCTTACTGGAGGTCTCTTTTTCCCATTCCCCGACCAATGTTGGCCCTGTATAAAAGATAAATATTCTATCAGAAACACTGTAGTCTTTCCCAATTGTATCTCAACACACTGTTTGTTATAGTTACCATTAGATGGAGTCACATTGTCTCATGTTGTATTGTGGCAGCCAAATGAATAATATAATATTAATCTGGTTTGGTTAATCCTGTTTTGTAATTAAATCCATCTTTTATATAACTTTCATACAGATTTGAATTGAAAGGGGATTTATGAAAACATGACTTGCTTTTTATAAGATAGTGTTAGGATTATGAAATCAATTCTAGAGGGGGAAAAACAACCGGGTTGACTTGCTCACAGAGGCAAAAGATTTTCTCATTGTTATTCTTGCTTTGCTGGTGCAATGGGGGGAAAAAAATAAGAGCATTCAAACTGAGTTGCCTGTGGTTTAACTCTGATTCTATAGGCTGCACACTCTTTCTCCCCAAAATCCCCTCAGCAAGTGACCTTGTCAAACAAAAGCAGGGAGTAATGGGAGGCAGCCCAGGGACAGTGGCTCATTTACAAGCAGCTGTTTGCTACTGTCAGAACAAAGGCAAATCAAAGTTGCATTAACGGAGTGTGACAGGCACACAGTGAACAGCTCCCCAATACTTATTGTGGCACCTTTGGTGGAAATGTGGGGCTGGCTCAAATGTTTACACTAGAGCCTTTCGAAATGCTCATACAAATCCAGTGTAGCTTACGTCCATTTAAATTCTCATAGGTGCATAGCATACAGATTGTATTATTTTAATGTGAAAATTAGTTAATGCCCAGTAGAATCACTTTTTTAAAATTCATTTTATGGATTAAATAAAATTTTAATGCAGTAGAATCATTATAATGCAATAGTTTTCTGGTGCTGCAAGTAGGTAAACTGGCCTACCATGGTATACCACCATTCCCAGACGGTCAGCCAAGACACAGTTCAGTCTCACTGAAAACTTATTTGGTTTCAATCTTGGAAAACCTTGTTCTAGGAAAACCCATTATGCAGCTTCTACAGAGGCTGAGACATATACAGTGGTACCTCGGGTTACAGATGCTTCAGGTTACAGACTCCGCTAACCCAGGAATAGTACCTCGGGTTAAGAACTTTACTTCAGGATGAGAACAAAAATCGTGCGGCAGCGGGAGGCCCCATTAGCTAAAGTGGTACTTCAGGTTAAGAACAGTTTCAGCTTAAGAACGGATCTGCAGAACGAATTGAGTTCTTAACCAGAGGTACCACTGTAAAGGATTATTACTATTGGAATGATTTAGGACATTTGTTCTTTTCCACCACTGTGACTCCTTATGCACAGTTTTCTAGAAACATGTATGTGTGCGTGCATTCTTCATGAAACATCATTGCTGGGTTGTGTCTCACATACGAAATGCACCCAGAAAACAGGTGGGATACAAAACCATGTAGGGGATATGAATGAACCAGAGTAAAACATGTCCAGGTTTTGACTTTGTATTAACTTCGCTCTTCCCCAACTCATCGAACTTTGGAGGTAGCAAAGATGATTGTCAATGAATGAATTCTGTAAGTCCTGCATCCAAATGGCATTCTTACTGTTGTTACTTCACACAGTATGTTTCTTATGGGGGGAAAAGAAATGGAATATATTGAAACAAACTAAGAGCAACGTGTTCAATTCAGTTCCCAAAGAGCTTCCTAATTCAACATACACAGGACATTTTATTTGAGTTAAGACCATTGCTTAAATTATGTGAAACTCCTGAAATCCATGGTTGCCCCTTTAAGCAGCATTTATAGTTTTGCTTTGTTTTTGTTTTTTTAAATGAAAGAATAAGAGCAGTTTGCTTGGGAAGAAACAATGTGTAAGAAGACACATAGCAAGCATTGCATATCCCAGCATTTATTGCACTTCACGCAGCGTTACAAGGCTGAATGAAGGCAGAGTGACTTTATCAGTCCCCGAAGAGCTATATTCCCTGAGAAATACATGGTAGAAAGTGCCTTATTGCTGTTATGAAATATAGTTTTAAAAGGAGGAAGGGGGAAAGCCGCGACATCCATGCACTTATTAGACACCTGGATGTGTGCATCATTTCATTAATGGTTAATCAGCAAGATGCAGTAGCATCTAAAAACCCTAACATCATTTCATGAATAAAAGAAGCCTAGTTATTAGACTTATGGGGGTGATTCAGTAATCACTTCCAGTGGCACAGTTCCATTGACTTCAGTTGGACTGCGTCTGTAGAAGTTGTCGTTGAGTTGCCTTTATGTTGCATCGTGACTGGCGAGGAAATTTTTACTGTAGTGCCAAATGGTACATACTTGGGCATTGCTTATTTTACTTACAATATAGGGTCAAAAAATATTGTTTCCATTTGTTCTGACAAATCCTTCAAGGTGTAATCTGGAATGCTTATTCTTCCCGATGAAGAAAAGTTGTAATTTTACAAATCTGTAACTCCAAATTCTCTTATAATATAGTCAGGGCTTTTTTTCAGCTGGAACTCGTGGAAACTCAGTTCCGGCACATCTCAGGTGGGCGCCGTTCCCTGCACCTGTTTCTTCTAGAAAACCAGCACTGCATGTAGTCTTTGTTGCGACTAGGGCAGGTTGCTTAGTTCCCTGTATGTGACTTCAAACAGACTTCATAATCTGGGTGAAACGGGTTAATTTGTAGCTGAGGGTGTTGCAACTTGACTGTCTGTTAATTGTTATTACTGTATGCTATTTTAAGTATATAGAGTAGCACAGCATGCAAATTGTATTTCGTTTGTTATCCTCTTTGCCCAAGTTAACCCAGTCAACTGCATGACTGAACAGGCAGAAATTGACTGGAATCTTTCACCACTTCCATCTGCTTAATTGTAAATGCTCCTTAAAAACAAAGTACTGGGCATGATAAAGCTTTGAACCTCATTCTCTATAGTTTTAGGTTCTAGCATACTGGCATGGGCAAGCAACCATATTAAGGAAATAAATTGATTCACTTTTTATATATTGTCTGTGTTGCAATTTGGTTGCGATTGATCTCTCCCATTGCCCTCACGATTTATTTTTGAACTGTAACGTTTCATGTGGTAATACCTTTCTCTAATTCTTCTTTAGCTTGACACTCAATGTCTGTAAGGTAGACAGTTGGAGAAATAACTTCATTCTGGGGAACAAAACAGTGTGTAATTTCTCAGCCAACAATTATTTGTACAAGACTGAGCAGTGCAAATGAAGCTGAATTACCCTTTTCTAACTTTTGTTCAACTAAAGGGTCCAATTATTTGTATTGTTTTATGTGGTGCATGATGTCCAGCAAGAAAACATTTATTGTTTTCCAACCAGTGTACATCCAACCAGTGGATGTAACAATAATCAAAAGAAATTGAGACTTAATTTCGTGGCAAATAAATCTGGTAACCTCATATGTTTTATTTCATGAATTCCTTTATGAGCCTTCCCTGCCTGGAAGTGGAGGAGATTTTGTTCATTATTTTGCTTGAATACTACTTTCCCACTAGCAGATGGTCACTTTCCAACTGGTTTGTCTTGAAAAAGAAATTAAATTACCATAAGGCCAGAGAGAGACTTTAGAATGTGTCCCTTCCCCCCTTAACAGGTCACTGTTGATTTCTGTTTTTAAGTATTTTAGTACTATAAAATAATTCAGTGTCATATAAAAGGTTAAAAGCTGAAGTACATGGAATAATGGGGAATTTTTTTAAATAAATAGGGCCTCAGATGTTTTATACATCTGAGTATAATTTGAGAGAATAATATAATTCTTCTCTCAAAAAAGCATGTGCACCATGCTATCAGCATTCTAGTTAAAAGTACTTTGAATTTAAAAGGCTCTGTTTTCCAAACCACACATTGCAGAAAGCATCCTTGTAACTTAGTATGTATTTCTGAAAATATAGGGGAGAGGATAATGTGTTTTTTTAAAAAAAACATAATGGGGGAAAAACCAGTTTATTTTATTGGACCATTGTCATCTTGACCGAGAGATCGCTTTGGGAAGAATCAAGATATATCATTTCATGTTTCTGCAATTATTAAAAGGAACATTTCCATTGGGTAGGTGTCATTAAAGTTGATATAATATTTTTAATGCTTTGTTATTAATAGTTTATGTTCCTGTGGAATTCTGTGGAATTTTTTTTTAGTGGAAGCTTTGTCAAAAATTGAATTTGTTGTCAATTTCTGCTTCAACATATTATTTTGAAATATTTTTTTTAGTGAAAGGTTGAAATGTCCGTGGTAGTGTGCATGTTTCTACAAAACAACAGATAAGTCTTCCTTTATGTCCTCTATCTCTGAGATAGTCCTGCCTGCTTTTGATATCATGCTATCAAGAGAGGTGGGTTCATTCATCTTACTGTATATGCTAGCAAAGCTCTGCGAATATTAGTAAATGGTTAGATGCAATTTACGCTCAAGTGTTAAAATGGATAGAAAGTTTGAAAGCCTCTGTTCAAGATTGCAGGAGGGAAAGAGGAAAGCTGAAGGCCTGGAGACTATGATTGATGGATTCAGTGCTATTCTAACAGATGATACGCTAAAGATTTTAAAGCATTGACAAATCAAATTGACCACCTGGAAAACAGTACAGATTAAGAAGTATCAGGTTGGCAGCGCTTCCTACTGACAGGAGCGTCTGAGGTACGTTTTTTCACAGTGGATTATGGAAGTGCAGGCACAGATAATTTTGAACTCTCCTTGTGGCATGTTGTGTGCCTAGGAAAACCAATCAGATGGTGCCTGGTGTGGTTCTTATGGAATGGGAAGCCTTGGGAGAGAGGAAATGATAAATCGATTTGGAAAGTTGAATAGTCTCCTGGGTTTGAGTTTTCTAAAGGGCGACTGAAGATACAAAAGGAATGTGAATGTCACTGCAAATTTCCAGACAAATGTTCTTAGAAGAACACAATTTGTGCCTATATCTGATATTTAAATATGCAGCTCAATATGTCTACAGGAGGCAACCACCACCACAGAAAGAGAGCTATGTACTTGTAACCCAGAGGTAGGATGAAGCATTTTTCTGAGAACACTCCCGTTCTGCGCTATTTGATCATCATACTTTTTGTATAAGCTACCAACAACAGTTTGCTGGTGAATCTGATGATAATAGATTCATTGTTGAAATTATTCGTAATTATGCATGGTGCTTTTAACCAGAAGGTGTGGCTTCTGTTTTCCCCTGTACTTCCATTTCCTTTCTACAGAAGTGCTTTGTGAATAAGGTATTTAGATTTGATTGTGTTCTGATGGTGGAGACATGTAGAGGAGAATGCACAAGAGGGTCTGGTATTAAATAAATAAATGGAGGAACGAAAGTAATTTGAGTAATTTTCCCGTTCTACCACATGCCGTAACTGTGATTTCATGTTCCATGCCATTATTGTGCTGGAATTGGCTCTTCAGCAGATATAACTCCTTGAGCATTTGGAACGTTTTATATTGCCATAGCTTGTAACAGTTGGTTTGTAGCCATTACCTGTGCATGCACCTGCCAGGTGATTCTATGTGCCTATTGAGGTATCTAAAAGCAACAACAGCATAAACTGACTGTATCACATTTCCATGGTAGCCTACTACAAGCTCACCAATCTTGTCACCCATGGTGGAGTTATTTGCCCAGACATTGGAATTGACACACCCACCATAGAAGTCTCCAAAATGTCAAAGCAACCCAAGGTCAAGTGATCCCACCCAACATTTCCAAGTGTCTCCATCTCAGTGTTACTTGGATGCCAAGGGTTTCAAACTTTGCAGAATGGGTCTTTTCCAGTTGAAATACATGATTTCATTTTCAACAGCAACAACAATCTAGTTTCAGCCTCATCTGGAGGAAGGACAAGCTGGCATGTGTCTGTATGGGTTAGCAAAGGATGGGATGCAGGACCAAAGTGAGGATTTTGTCCTGTGGACCCTCCTCCCAGCTTTTGACAGTAAGCAAATGCTATAGTTCTGTTTGGAGGGAGCTAGCACTGTACTTCTTGGCCCATCATACACCAGAAGAAGTGATTTTGTGCCTCTCCTAGTTAACTGGCTCTGCCTCCCATTTTGAGAGGTTGGTGATTGCTAAGAATATGCAGAAGTACAAATATAAATATAATTTTACACACAGAGAGAGGGGGGGAGTTTTAAGCACACTGTTTGCCAAATAGGCTTGGGGCTGCCTAGTTATCAACCCTCACTTCTGATGGTTGGTGAAAACAAAGAATGAAATATATGAAATGAATTGGTCTATGATCACGGCTAATCTGTAATGCTCTGTCATCGCCACCCTTGAAGGCAAAACCCTAGGGAGACCTGGTTTCTGGACCAGTGCTGGAGCCAAATATTAGGGGGACCAGCAAGAATCTTTATGCTATTGCAAGGACCCTAATACCATATAATAGTGTAAACTTATGTGCTTGTACAGGTAGCCCATAGGACCAGGATGTTAATGTTATGAATGCTAGGTACAGAAAAGGAAACTTTTGGAGCTATATAGAGTGTTTTTCAGATAGGGCAAGAAAATAGAAAGAGGAAAAGTAGAGGTGCTGCATACAGCCATTCACATGTATGTAATCATCCCACAAATGCCACAGTTACCGTAGTTTCTTCCCACCTGGTAAAAGAGATGATAAGATGTTGGTAACAGCAGGAAGAGCGAAGGAACATGAATAATTATAATTGCAGAAAATGAATACAAAGCCCACTTGTGCTTCTGTCCAGGACTTTGCAAGGCTTTGATAAGTTTGTTTTCTTCTTCAGAACCTCCTTAGGCATCTTTTGACTTCTGTAAGTATTTGACTCTTAAATACACAATCAAACTACATGTCATGCTAAATGTGTAGCATCAGCTATGTCTTTCTTGTTTTTCTTCAATTAATTACAGCCGCAGGGTAGAAAGATTCTTGCTGGGATCACTGCACATGGGGAAGTTTATCCCTTCTCTTCCCACTTGCACCCCTCCATGAATTCAACAAGTTTCCCGTCACTGCTGCTGTGATCCTGATAAAAACCCCTACATATTACATCCCACAATATGTCATTTGACCCCAAATTTACCTTCATAGACCCATGCTGTACTGAATGTGATACTAGTTGCTTCCGTGTAATATAATTTATTTAACATTGAAAATGATAATATTTCTACCTGAAAAGGAGAGGACGGGATTGGTAAATGGCACACGGTTCGAATCTATTTTAACACACTGCCTTGCTCTATTAAAATCTTTATGTCTCATTCTCTGCATTGTTTTTAGCTTTTAAGTACCACTGGTTCATGAGCTGCACGGAAGCTGTTATTGCTTGTTGCCATTTATTTCTTGGTTCAGAAAGAAGAAGAAAAGCTTCCAGAGATAACCATGTCTAGCAATAGGCCTCAAATACTTGGAATGATTCCTCCCCTCCCCCAGCAGCAACAATAAATGGAGGAAACCTTTCTAGTAAACACAGCTGTTGAGGCCTTTCAAAGCACCGTCAAACAGTCTAGTGCCATTTCTAATCTCAGGATTGCTACGAATATAGTAGAGCTTAGTAGTTAATTACTGTCTATGGACTGGGGGGTAGTTGAGAGAGACGAAAGAAAGAAAGAAAGAAAGAAAGAAAGAAAGAAAGAAAGAAAGAAAGAAAGAAAGAAAGAAAGAAAGAAAGAAAGAGAAAGGGATGTTGTTGAATGCAACATTTGTGTGTGGTAGCATGGCCTTGTTCAGTCAAGCTCAATGCATGTTACATGGCTGCCTGAGAGGAACAGAAAAGCAACTTTCTCATTCTCTGCCCAGAATGCTTGATAAGGCTTGGTGTCAAAAAGGGCAAGATGGGGCTCACAGCAATTATGGCAAAGGCATGCCAGTTTCCTTGACAACCAGATTGCAGATTCTTTGTGATTTATTATTTACCACTTCAAACCCTCGTTCTGTGATTTAATTAGGGAGAGGGATTTCCACACTTCTGCCCCTTCCCAAATTCCGAATGTCCCAGTGCTGTTTTGATGACGGCGCTTGCGATTGTCTGGAGGAATTGCTGCTGCTCAAGACACTGCAACAAATTAAGCCCCGGCATTTGATTGCCATGTAGTTTTTAGGGTGTGATCCTCTACAACAGACATGCTGCTATGAAGTGTAACTTCAGTAACAGGGAGCAGTGGATGGGGGTCCCTTTCTCCTACCCTAAGAGGTTCTGGCTTCACTACCACCACCCCTTTTCAGCATGGGATGCTGAAGCAGGTGGACAGGGGGAATGAGAGGGTCATGGACAGTGGCTCTGCCTTTCTCTGCACTCATTAGGGTACCCTATACCAATCCAGTGTATAAGCCAGGGTTGCAGTGTCCAAAACAGAATGCCTTGTTGTCATTTTGGGGCCAGACAGCTCAAAAGTCATATTTTTTCAATACAAATTTTTTGATTCCTGAAATTCATTCTGATTGTGCAGATAAAATATAATGGATAGAATTCTACAGGATGTGCTGCTAGTGTGTGAAAATAGCCCTGATCCAAGGATCCCCAGGCATGCACATGTAGACAGTGGAGATGTCAGGCGCCATCTTAGCACCCGGGCATCTTCACTTGGTGACAAGTGGCTACGGCAATAGCCAGGTGCAAAGTGAGCCTGGCTCTTGGACAATTTCGAACGCTGAGTGTCAGGCCTTTCAGGCTGCACAGGTGAAACGAGTACTTTTGCCAGGCTGTTTTAGGTCAGTCAGTTGGCATTGGTTGGGAAAGGGATAAGGAGGAGAATAGGCATTTGGACCTACTGGCAGGGATGGCCTATCAGGGAGATAATGGATCAGGCTAAAGGCCCATGTAGTCTACAATCTGGTCCTGTGTGAGCCTCTCAAGGAAGACCAGAGACCAACAGCACTCTTTGAACTTGTGATTCCCAGTAACCAGTATTCACAGCCATACTACCTTCAACAGTGGATATAGACTGAGCATTAGCCATCATGCCTGGTAGCCGTTGATAGCCCTGTTGTTGAGTTTGGTGCTGATAATACCAAGGTTGAAGGTTTGAACCCTGTATGGGGCAGCTGCATATTCCTGCTAGATAATCCTCAGGGTCCCTTCCAGCTCTACATTTCTAGGTGTAGTCCTCATTTAAAGTCATCCAAATTGGTGGCCATCAGAACTGATGGTCTATCATGGACTGGTTAGCAGAAGCTGTATCCAGGCTATTGCTCCATGTGGTTCTCTTTTTGATTTGACTAAGGTGTGCAGGGTGAAGGGAGTAATATAAACATACCCTGGATTTGAGCCAGGGGTTTGTCTTCTCTATTTCAGCCCGAGATCACCAGCATGTGCTGTTTCATGAGGCCAGGGCTTATCCGGCTATTCCTGTGTTTCTGGTTTCTGTGTATGAGAGGAAGGAGAGAAATGCCCATGATATGTCCGATTGCTGTCTGCTGCTGCTGCAACTGAATAGTTAGGAAATTGTGCTTTGGATTTTGCATTGGTTTCAAGTCCCAAGAGCTCTCCTCCTTTTTGCCACTGACATGACTCTCCCCCAAGGCATGCAAAAGGTGAACAGGCCCCTCCTTCTCAATGGTAAGGCCCCAGCCCCATGATCTGTTCTGTGCAATGAACCACTGGAGGGAGTGCTGTCACTGTGAGCTTGCAGTTCCCCTTATTGAATGCCCTTCACCTGACTGCTTGGTGGAAAAAAAAAAGTATTTTCCTCCCCGGGTTGGTCTTTGAACCCTAGATGGTTGTGTGAGTTCTCTGCAGATGTGAGTGCTTTGTTGTGTGAGCGCTCCTTTGTGTGTTGTACTTAAGAGCAGCCTGAGGGATTCGAATTTTCTGTAGTGGTGATACCTGGAGACAGGTACTAGCTGAATTGTTGCTGGCTTGCTGATGAACTATGTGTGCTGTGGGGTCATCTTCTGTGCCGTGGGTGAGCTATAAAATAGGGGTAGGTAGGTATGGGGCCATGTTCATTTTGAGGTTTTCAGCTCCCTCCATATGTAGAACAGTATGGAAGTGTCAGCATAGTTCCTGATTGGTGGGTGCTGGCAGAATTTACAGGGATTTCCGTGTCATTGTAGTTTTTTTCCAAGTTGTATTTCTCTTTGAGGCTGAGTACGCATTGGATATGGCAGCCATTCTGCTAGCATAGCAGTGGTGTATCCCATCCAGGAGCAATGTGAGTATAGAACAAGATGCAGCTCAAACTCAGTGGGTAGCATGCTGACTGGCGGCTTGTTAATGTACCAAGGATAATAGAGATCTCCCTTTCCCATCTTTGTATAGTCTTTCCTGCCCACTCCTGGACTCCACACACATCAGTATTCTTCGCAGGCAACAGGTTGCAACAAGTGATGCGTCTAAATTCTCTTCAGTGCTGAAAAACAAGTCTTCCTTTTGGGTGTTTCAAATGGCTTTGTTTTTAGATTCTGTGCTTAAGGCACCATTAAGATTTAGAATCTTCGGTTTTCATCAAATCCGTTTCTCGAGGAAGTGGCACCATTTTCTGACTAACTTGGATTTAGCAAGAGTCATTCATGCCTTTGTAATAGCAAGACCAATGGTGGTATTGCCTTTGTAGAGCATTTGGAAGCTCCGGCTCAGGCAGAATGTGGAAAAAAGCAGACGACGACCAGGAAGGAGCAAAGGGGATGCAATCTCCCCCGGGAGTCATTGCTGTTTGCTTGTTTCACTAAGCCAGTTTGGCTTAGTGTTAAGGGCAACCCGAGATCCAAGAATACAGAAGCTACCCTCTGAACCGGGACTGACCACATATTTTTCACTGGATAAAGTGGTCTAGCATTTTAACTTGAAATTACGGTTGTCAGGTTGGGTGGTTTTGTATACAGCTTAATATCTCTTTGGGGCACGAAACTAGGTGCTACATCAAATCCAACTTTATGCATTTAAATCCCATCCTTCTAGGTGATTGAGGTGCTACACATGGTTATCCCCCTCCTCATTTAATCCCCACAACAACCCGGTGAGGTAGGTTAGGCTTAGAAGCAGTGACTTGCCCAAGGTCACCTAGTGTGTTTCATGGCAGAGTGGGAATTTGCACCTCAGTCTCCCAGGTCACAGTCTTCTTGCTATATTTGTGAGATCTCCTTTTTCTGGAATGAATGAATAATGAATGAAAAATAGGTTGCCTGCCCTTCCTACTACTTTGATTTTCCAGAGCTATGAGAATAACATTTTGCAGTTTTATGAACACTTAGGGCAGGTGTTTCCAAAGTGCTATGGACCATCGATGGTCCATGAGCTTAATGAAAGTGATGGGGTGGGAGTAAGGAGTGCTGTGTCTTCCTCAGAGATGAATGAAACCACAGCTTAAGGCAAGATGTGGGAAAGTCATGTGCAGGAAAACAACACTGCCTGGCACTTGAAAGGAGTAGAGAAAAAAGACATGGAAATGAAGGAAGCAACGAGAAAGAGCAGAAGAAACTAAGAGAGAGCGCATGGACAACACATTGCAATTCCTAACCTACTGGCAGAAAAGCCATTAAATGGTCCACCAAGACTTTCAGCAATTTTCAAGTGGTCCAGAGGGAAGCTTGGGAACCACCACCTTAGGGAATTCAAAATGCCCCTCAGTTATCTTTACAAGAGCAGTGTGGGGAACCCTCCAGTTGGGAAAGCATGAGACTCTTAATCTCAGGGTTGTGGGTTTGAGCCCCGCGTTGGGCAAAAGATTCCTGTATTTGCAGGGGGTTGAACTAGATTATCCCTGTGGTCTCTTCCAACTCTACATTTCTATAAGTCCCACCCTCCACAATCATTGGCCATGTTAACTGGGATTCGTGGGAATTGTAGCCAGGTTCTTTGCAGCTGCTTTGCCACAATCATGTAAGGTGGGTCAGCATTACTGTCCTCAAACAGCAGGTGGGGGATATAGAGATAGAAGTATAAGAAGCTGCGTTGAAGCACCAAAGTTTTGGTCCACCTAGGTTGCTGTGACTGGCAGCAGTTGCCCAGAGCCTCTTATGAAGGTTTCCCATCACCTGTTACCTGTTCTGTTTTGCTTTACTTTTTTAAATGGAGATGCTGGAGCTTGAAGCAGGTGGCTTTTTTTTCCTTTTTTTTGCAGGAAAAGCATTTGCTCTCCTGCTGAACTATGGATCAGCAGGACAGTAGCTTGCCCTGAGGCTGTCTAATGAGATCATGGCTGATGAGGGATTTACACCGCGCTGTCCAATCTATCATTGCTCGCGCTCTCTCTCAAAAAAAAGTGAAAGTGGAATGAATATTAAAAATTTGCACAGTGTTATTGTTGGTGCCCTTCAAAAATATTGCATGAAGGCAAGTTGTCATTTAGGAAATACGGGTTTGTTTTCGTTAATTATCAAGTCAATTTGCTGTAATGGTGACTGATTGAATGCCGCTAAAAATAATGAGAGGCTTGAAGTCAGTCACAAAACGGGCTTATAAAATCAAACGTATTACAAAGAAATAGATAATAAGCTTAACAACGGTGCTCATACATGCCTACTGATACATTGTGGTGTCTTTTTATGCGTAAGTAGAACAGACAGGGTTTTTCTCTCCCGCCCCCCTCCCCATCTAAAGAGGCTCCCACACAGTAAATTGAAAGGAATTGAATTTAATCTGCCTGAGAATAATGACGTGGAGTCAGGCCTGCTGGGAATTGCACTGGAAATTGTAGTATTCCACAGCACATGCCTAAGCCAGAAATTGCCTCCTCATCTCCCCGATTTCCTTACACAGTCTTACTCTTTGTTTGTCCTGAATAATGTATCTAATCAGAAGTCTACGTGATGGTTTCTGCAGAAAAGTTTAGTTTTATTTGGAATGAGAGCAGAGCGGCCGGATCTGCCACACTTCATGGCTTCCTTGAGAAATAAATACCCGTATACCATTGTTAGCCTTGTGACTAAATCAGAGAGTCAAAAATAGTATGCGGTGCTGTCCTGCAAATTGTACTACTTTAAAACACAGGCGAGCAATATCATGTTTGAATACCACCTCACAAATAGAGAGTTAGTGTGTCAGTAAGTTAGTCTTCCCCACTGCCTACATTCTTAAATAGTACAGTCTAAACCGCACAGCCAGGGACCGCATTTCTCGCGAAGAATCTTCTGTGGATACTAGAAGTGAGTAGAGCCAGAGGCAATTCTCGTATTTGTACAGTAGACTGAAGGCCAGCCATGAAAAGGTCACATGTTTCTGTTGTTGTTGTTGTGGTTGTTGTTGTTGCCATTCGCTGGTAGAGCTCACAACATAAAATTACAATATACACAGAATACATATTTAAAAAAAAGAACAAAACTTGGTTGAAGAGGAATGTATTTGCCTGGTGCCCAAATGAAGGTGCCAGTTGAACCTTGGAAGAGCATTCCACAGACAGGGAGCCACTGCAGAAAAGACACATGAAGGAGAGCCTCAGAAGATGATCCCAGGGTCCGAGTAGATTTATAGGGAGAGAAGCAGTCCTCAAGGTATTGTGGTCCTGAGCCATTATTATTTCCTCTTCCTCGTCTTCGTCTTCCACCTATCTATCTGTCCCTTATCCTGGCAACCAAATGGCATTAGTACAGTTGAAGCACAAACTCCAGCCAGGCCAAAGCACCAAAGGAAGGTGCAGACCAAGGACCTTGAAGATTGTGTAAAAGATTGTTGTAAGCTGCACTGAGTACTGAATGCGTACTAGAGGGGCATGAAATACATTTTAAATAAACAAATTAAAAAGGAAACGAACAACCAAACAAATAAGCCACACACTGGCAGAACTTGGGTAGGTTTGAGCATCGGCACGACAACGCCTGTTATAGATTAGTACTGAATCCTGACCCTCCTACAAGTGAAGATTGGGTGGTAGCCACAAAATATGTGTATTAACCACAGGATGAAGGTGATTCAGACGATATAGGATGTTATTGCTAGCGATCAGTTAGGAAGAAGAAGAAGAAGAAGAAGAAGAAGAAGAAGAAGAAGAAGAAGAAGAAGAAGAAGAAAGTGCCAATTTCCTAAGACCATAACAACACTGAAGCAAATTTTCAGTGTGTTGTTCATGACATCCATTTCTCGTGTTTCATATGCAGGTTTTTAAACTTTTCTTTGTGTTCTTCTCAAAGATGGATGTTCTGTTTATGATAATATGTTCTCACAACTGCACACCGCTTAGGAATTATTTGCATATGCAAACGTCTGCCCTTCCTCTAGCGTTTTGTAGTATGTTCTCCGCTTTTCGTTCTTTTTCAAGTTAAATAAGAAGCATGTTTGAAGGGGGGAACTAGTGGGTGCATACTTAACAAAAATAATACAGAGTTTGTGTCTGGGATTCCACCCCCCCCTCCCTTTACTTCTTCCCAACTAGGCTATCCGGATGCTACTCTATGACAACTCCCCCCCCCAAACTGTGATATCCCAGAAGCAGCGTCTTTTGGTTTTAAATATTTCTAGGGCCTGTATCACCATAGCACGCGAGTCTCTAGAGGAATGGTGATCTTTTAATTAAGATGTTGTGCTGGGAATCAGGAGCTGTAGATTATGCTTGTCACGCTACTTCTGATTTTCTGTGTCATCATGTTTAAGTCACAAGATTTCTAACCCTCAGGAGTTTCTGTGCTGATGAACTTTGAAGATTCCAGTCAGTCTCTTTGGACCTGACTACGCTGAGCTTCATAGCAGATGCTTGGCTAACAACTGCCAAGCTTGGATCTATGGAAACATATTTTTTTCCAGGGAGCAATATCCCATGATGGCAAATCCAGAGCATGCTGACTGAGAGGCAAATAATTATTTGAATATAGATTTATTCCATTCAAGAAAGTGCAATATTCCCCCCGCCGTCGCCTATATGCAGTTTATCATTTTACCAGCAAATAAAATGTTGGTTTTTGAGGCAAACAGGGAACTGCCCCCCCCTCCTGTTTTGAACTAGGAAATGGCCTTTGGCCATTCAGTCTTACCGCAGGCCTTTTCTGTTTTCTCAAGAATGTTCTACTTAGTGTGCAGTAGCTGAAGTAATAACAGTAAATTTAATGCTAGGACTATAAATCAAATTGTTCTCTTGCTGCTTCGGAAAGGTTGGTGTTTCTAGGCCTCCTTAATATCATTTTTAGATTGTGGTTGTTGCCTACTAATATCTAGAAAGTTTCTGCTCCTCATTCACAAAACCTTCTGGAAAAAACAGAATATTGTAAAAATTATTCAGCCATCCTGTAACTGATTTTGATGGGAGCTTCATACTGCCTAGAAGAGAAGTTAAGCAGATTGCCAAGGGGTGGGCATTTTAGGCACCGATAGCACAACACATATAATTAATTATATCACCACGAGAAACTGCAGGTGACAGGCAGCAAGGTAGTTTGTGTTCCCCCCCTCACCAACCATAGGAATTGACCAAGGGCGCCTTTTAGTAGATATAATAACATCTTAGATACATTACGTACATTGCATGGCCTCATTTGATTTAATGGCATATAGTCACATTATGGATCACACAAGTCAAACTTGTTGTAAAGGAAAGGGAAGATCCTTGTTTGGAACAACGCAAGCAAAGGAATGTGCACCACAGAAGGAGTTATGTTGACCCCATTTGAAAGTACAGCTTGAGTCAGCACTTTGTAAATGCTTTGCTTTGCAATAATGACTCCCCAACAATAGTGATGCTTCTGTCCTTGGTTTAATGAACACCGTAGAGAGCTTTATTGGATAATCTCACGTTTTATACACTTCAGCTCCTATGAGTACTTGCATTTTCAGTTCAGTTCAGTTGGGCAACATGCAAATGAATGTGCTGTGTTTGGGGAATTTGAAACCTAGGCTTCTAACATGGGGAGCAATGAGTATTGATTGTAGGAATTCTGACTGTAGTTGCGTTCCACTGCACTGGCAAGAGTAGCCTTCAATTCCAGGAAATCATCCTTTAGTTGGTATGTGTGTGCTTGATCTTGCTATACCATAATTGTATCAGTTTAGGGCAAATATAGAGCTATGATAATGACAAAGTGGTGTAAGAATACAATTTGCCTACTAAATAGTATTCTTGAGGACCATTTGCAAGGGTCAGGATGCACATTGTTATCAGAAATATCTTTTCTTTGGTTAATTTCTTTTGAGAGTGGGTAATTCTGTGTTGCCTTCTAATCTTAGGATCTATGTGCACATGTGCTTAGTTAGCCATTGTAGTGGTAGCTACTGACTTCAGATTTTTAGGATTTAGCAACCTATTCTAGAGGATAATTTTTGCTTGTTTGTTTCAATCTTTACAGAAAAATGGTCGTTGCAATTCTTGAATTAGGATAAAGTGGCAGTGGTGACTTCAGGCAAGCTAGAAATTACCACTGTTAATAGAATCGTAGAGTTGGGAGGGACCCTGAGAATCATCTAGTCCAACCCCCTGCAATGGGGTCGTTCAATAAAGCAGAAAGTTAGAAGATCCAGACCACACGAAAGAAAGTGCTGTGAAATTCGATCCCATAAGGAGTGGGGATAGCCACCAATTTGGATGATTTTAAAAGAGGATTAGGCAAATTCACAGAGGATAAGTCTGTCAATGGTTACTGGACAGGATGGCTGCACTCTACCATGTTTTGATTATCACAAGTGGGGAGGGTGTTGTCTCACTCTATTCCTGCGTATGGGGCTCCCCATAGGAATCTAGGTTGGTCATAGTAAGAACTAGATGCTGGACTAGATTGAGCTCTTTTCATGTTCTTATGCAAGCAGAGCAGCTCAGGAGCAGAGTCCCTTTGCACCTTAGACCTCTTGTGTGCCTTCGTATAAGCTGATGGGACAATATCCTCACTGGTTTTGAGAACATTCCTCCTAGAGGACTACCACGGATCCCAGAGTTTCCATATGACGACATAACAAGTTGCGTACTATCATGTTGGGTGGCCACCTGTCATGGATACTTTAGCTGAGATTCCTGCATTGCAGGGGGTTGGACTATATGACCCTTGGGGTCCCTTCCATCTCTACAATTCTGTGCTTCTATGTGAATTCATCTTATGGCTCACGAGGGCAGCAAACTGCTATTCTACCTGTCAGCTGCAGTTCCCTCTCAAGTGTATATGTTTGTTTACCTAAATCACGCCCAAAGAATTCTAGGCAGCTTCCAAAAATGTAAAACCACAAAACAACAGTGTATCTAGCGTAAGCGGTGACTGAAGGGCTGCTGCCTCTTGGATTTGGGTGACTGTTCAGGCTTGTGTGGGTGTTTGTTTCTGGCTGTGACCTTGTTTTTGATCTAGGGCAGCAAGTCTCACACGTTTGTTAGGGGGGACCTAGGCCTCTTCCTCTTTCCCCCTTGACCTCAAGGTTTTCAAGATGGAGGTGGAGGGAACAAGCATTGTCACCTGCAATTCCTGTGCAATGTTTGTTTTCTTGCCAAAGGATGTGGGTAGCTACACCTGCAACAATTGCAAGTTGGTTGCCCTACTAGAAAACAAGGTTGCCCTTCTGGAAGAGAAGGTGCAGCAGCTTCAGGGGCGTGTATCTACGCTCCAGAGAATTAAAGAGCTGGAGCTTTTCTTGGATGCAGCAGAGCACACTGTCTGCACCAAGGATGAGACAGGGGATCTCCCTGAGGAGGAGGTCAGTTCCCCAACACAGCAGCCAGATGTATGGAGGAACGTGACTCATAGAAGTAGAAGGCCCAGGGATCGCTCTGAGTGCTTAGAATTACACAACCGTTTTGAAGTGCTCATGGAAGACGAGAAACAGACTCCACCTGAGGATCTCTCCCTCATCACAGTTGATGAGGAATATGAAGACGAGCAACCAAGTCAGTCCTCTGGGAATATGCAGGTAACCTTGGAAGGGACAGCACATGGAAAAATCCCAACCAAGCCTATGAAGAGGCGAGTAGTGGTGATTGGGGATTCCCTACTGAGGGGTACAGAAGCAGTAATCTGTGGGCCTGACAAGATGTCTCGAGAGGTGTGCTGTCTACCTGGGGCCAAGATCAAAGATGTAACAGAACGGCTGCAAGGAATCATAAAACCCACCGACAAATACCCCTTCCTTTTGGTGCATGTGGGAACCAATGACACTGCAAGCCATAGCTTACAGAAGATCAAAAATGATTATGAGGCTCTGGGCAGGAAGTTGAAGCAATTAGATGCACAAATTGTCATCTCTTCTGTCCTCCCAGTTGAACGACATGGCCCAGGGAGAGAGGGGAAAATAGGGGAAGTGAACAACTGGCTTCGCAAATGGTGCAAACAGGAACGGTTTGGATTCCTAGATCACGGTCTGCAGTTTCTTGAAGATGGACTTCTGGCAAGTGATGGACTGCACCTCACAAAAGTTGGGAGGAATGTTTTTGCCACGAAACTCAAAAACCTCATCAGGAGGGCTTTAAACTGACTTATGTGGGGGAGGGAGACAGTGGTCCTGAAGGTAGGAGTCCATCTAATGCTGAAGATGATCATCCGAATGTCAAGGACCAAATGGAGCAAGCAGCATGCAGACCTAGTGGTGGGACGAAAATATCCTTAAATAAGAGACATGGGGGAATGATCAACGGTCTTCAATGTCTGTATACTAATGCACAGAGCATGGGAAATAAACAAGATGAACTTGAGCTCTTGGTACAGCAAACTAAATATGACATAATAGGCATCACTGAAACCTGGTGGGATGAGTCTCATGACTGGAATGTAGTAATAGAGGGATACAATCTATTTAAGAGAAATAGACCAAACAGGAAAGGAGGAGGAGTAGCTTTATATGTTAGGGATATGTATACCTGTGAAGAGATCCAGGATTTAAAACTTCAAAGCCAAATTGAGAGTATCTGGGTCAAAATTAAGGGAGAGAAAAACAACAGTGATCTCATTGTGGGAGTTTACTATAGATCCCCAAGCCAAACTGAGGACACAGATGATGCCTTCCTGGAACAGATGGCCAAGCATTCCAAAGGAAGTGAGATAGTAGTAATGGGGGATTTCAACTATCCTGATATTTGTTGGATGTCAAACTCAGCCAAGAGCATAAGGTCGAACAGATTCCTCACTGGCCTTGCAGACAACTTCATTGTCCAGAAAGTGGGAGAAGCAACAAGAGGATCAGCCATTTTAGATCTGGTCCTAACCAATAGTGATGACTTGGTTAGTGGGGTAGAAGTGGCAGGATCATTAGGTGGGAGTGACCATGCTCTTCTGGAGTTTATTATCCAGCGGAAAGGAGCAACCAAGCATACTAAGGTCCAAATTCTAGACTTTAAGAAAGCCGACTTCAGAAAACTTAGGGAAACGCTGGGTGAAATCCCATGGACAGTAATACTAAAAGGGAAGGGAGTTCATGATGGTTGGGAGTTTGTTAAAAGGGAGATATTAAAAGCACAACTTCAGGCAATACCAATGAGACGGAAACATGGAAGGTGCCTAAAGAAGCCAGGCTGGCTATCTAAAGAACTTTTGACTGAGTTAAGATTTAAAAGGGATATGTACAAAAAATGGAAAAGGGGGGAAATCTCCAGAGAGGAATTCAAACATATAGCCAGCACGTGTAGAGACAAAGTCAGAAAAGCTAAAGCACAGAATGAACTCAGGCTCGCCAGAGAGGTTAAAAGCAACAAAAAGGGCTTTTATGGGTATGTCCGTAGCAAAAGGAAAAACAAGGAAACAGTGGGGTCACTCAGAGGAGAAGATGGTGAAATGCAAACAGGGGACAGAGAAAGGGCAGAACTCCTCAATGCCTTCTTTGCCTCAGTCTTCTGCAAGAAAGAAAAAAACGCCCGACCTGAAGAATATGGAGCAGATGATTCAGCAGGGGAAACACAGCCCAGAATAAGTAAGGAGGTAGTACAAGAATACTTGGCTAGTTTAGATGTATTCAAGTCTCCAGGGCCAGATGAACTACATCCAAGAGTATTAAAAGAACTGGCAGAGGTGATTTCAGAACCACTGGCAATAATCTTTGAAAATTCCTGGAGAACAGGCGAAGTTCCAGCAGACTGGAGGAGGGCAAATGTTGTCCCTATTTTCAAAAAGGGGAAAAGAGAGGACCCAAACAATTACCGCCCAGTCAGCCTGACATCAATACCAGGAAAGATTCTAGAGCAGATCATTAAGCAAACAGTCTGTGAGCACCTAGAAAGAAACTCTGTGATCACTAAAAGTCAGCATGGGTTCCTGAAAAATAAGTCATGTCAGACTAATCTGATCTCATTTTTTGACAGAATTACAAGCCTGGTAGATGAAGGGAACGCTGTGGATGTAGCCTATCTTGATTTCAGCAAGGCCTTTGACAAAGTGCCCCATGGTATTCTTGTAAAGAAGCTGGTAAAATGTGGGCTAGACAATGCTACCATTCAGTGGATTTGTAGCTGGCTTACTGACCGAACCCAAAGGGTGCTCATCAATGGCTCCTCCTCATCCTGGAGAGTAGTGACTAGTGGGGTGCCACAGGGTTCTGTCTTGGGCCCAGTCTTGTTCAACATCTTTATCAATGACTTGGATGATGGGCTTGAGGGAATCCTGAGCAAGTTTGCAGATGACACCAAATTGGGAGGGGTGGCTAACACCCCAGAGGACAGGATCACACTTCAGAATGACCTTAACAGATTAGACAACTGGGCCAAAGCAAACAAGATGAATTTTAACAAGGAGAAATGTAAAGTACTACACTTGGGCAAAAAAAATGAAAGGCACAAATACAGGATGGGAGACACCTGGCTTGAGAGCAGTACATGTGAAAAGGATCTAGGAGTTTTGGTTGACCACAAACTTGACATGAGTCAGCAGTGTGATGCAGCAGCTAAAAAAGCCAATGCAATTCTGGGCTGCATCAATAGGAGTATAGCATCTAGATCAAGGGAAGTAATATTACCACTGTATTCTGCTCTGGTCAGACCTCACCTGGAGTATTGTGTCCAGTTCTGGGCACCACAGTTCAAGAAGGATACTGATAAGCTGGAACGTGTCCAGAAGAGGGCAACCAAAATGGTCAAAGGCCTGGAAACGATGCCTTATGAGGAACGGCTTAGGGAGCTGGGTATGTTTAGCCTGGAGAAGAGAAGGTTAAGGGGTGATATGATAACCATGTTCAAATATATAAAAGGATGTCATATAGAGGAGGGAGAACGGTTGTTTTCTGCTGCTCCAGAGAAGCGGACACGGAGCAACGGATTCAAACTACAAGAAAGAAAATTCCACCTAAACATTAGGAAGAACTTCCTGACAGTAAGAGCTGTTCGGCAGTGGAATTTGCTGCCAAGGAGTGTGGTGGAGTCTCCTTCTTTGGAGGTCTTTAAGCAGAGGCTTGACAGCCATCTGTCAGGAATGCTTTGATGGTGTTTCCTGCTTGGCAGGGGGTTGGACTGGATGGCCCTTGTGGTCTCTTCCAACTCTATGATTCTATGATTCTATGATTCTATGAAGTACCTTTAGGAATTTCTGCCCCGAGTCCTGCTTCCTTCCCCTCCCTTCCTTTACTCAGCAAGTTAAGTGGCGTGCTCGGCAACATGTAGCTACCATTTTAGATTTTACCCCATTTCTGGGAGTATGTAGAGCACTTGAAAGGGGATGCAGATGTCTCGGTTAACCTGGCTTTTAGACTAAGTACATCCCAACTCTTTTTTTTTAAGGTCCCGAACAGTCTTCAGAATATACTGAAGTCTTAATATGTATGCTATATAAACATAGCTGCCAAGTTATCCCTTTTTTAAAGGGATTTTCCATTAGGCTGAATAGGCTTCCTCGCGAGAAAAGGGAAAACTTGGCAGCTATGTATATAAACTGTGGGCTGTTTGGTCTTCTGTGGGCAGATTATTTATCATCCACATTCAGTGTCCCACGAAATCTACCCCAGTTTAAGCGAAGGAGAAGAGAAGAATGCTCATTCATGATTCAGAAAGGTTTTTGCTGCCAATCTGGTTTGTAAAGCCTGGGAACAAAGGCACCCCTCCCCCCCTTTTTTTGTTAGTTTATGAACTCAGCAGTGGCTTTTTGAGTCTTGCTTAGAGACTTTTTTGTTGCTGCTATTTTTTTTTCTTATTTCCCATTTCTTTGTCAGCTTTGTGGTTGGTCAAATTCTAAAGCCAACAGGGACTACATGAGAATTCAAAAACAAAAGTAGTTATTAAGTAATTATACTTGACAAACGTTTAAAAAAAACCAACAACCCTGAAATGTGTGGGTTTTGTTTTCGTTCTGCTACAAACTTCTGTTAAGAGAAAGCACCGCAGCAGGAAATTCTGTTGACACAAAGGGTGGCATTCAATGTAGTGCTAAGTGGGGAATTGCGTGCGGAATACAGTCTACTTGTACTTCCTTCTCCTCCTCCTGCACGCCCCCCCCCTGTTTTGGGGGTTCCCCTAAGTCTCCAGAGCAGATTTAGGGGAGGCACATGGGGGGGAGGCAGGTGAAGTCTTGTTGCTTGAGCAAACTTCATTCTGTGCACACTACTTAAGTTGTTTACGACACACATACAAAACCTCCCTTTGTTTGTACTGTGCACTTCCTTGTCTCAGTTCTGATATTGTTCTGAACTCAGAAGCTTTTCCTTCCTGAAGGTTCTTGTAAAGGAATGAAATGAACAGACGCTCTCAGGGGCTCACTGAGAAATGCCTCCAAACGTACTTTTTGAGATGCTGAATACTGCACACTGCCGTGTGATTGAATTCAGTAAGGGCTTCAAATGTCTGTAGCCATGTGTTGAATTTTGGCCTGTCTTGTGATTCCTTGGTTACCCTCACTGGCCATGATCCAGACAGCCCATTTATGCATGTGCAAGGTGATGTTCCATCCCAGGAAAAATGCAAGAAATTCTAAATGAGCACATGTGTGGTTTTCTGGATTGCTGCCACTTGGCAGAAGGCATATGACTTGGCAGGACGAGCATATTTAAAATATCGTGATTTTTTAGATCTGCTCTTACGTCTGCATTTATAGCACTGTGGAAGGCACATGACTCTGCTGATAAGAGATACAGCGCCATATTTATTTATTTATACTTAAGAAGCAGGTTACAATTTAAAAGAAACAATAATACATAGTAAACACAACTTTTAAAAAGAGAACCAGCAGGAGGAAACTTCTTGCAAGAGGACAAATACTTTGAAACCAGATTCTGGTCCCTTCAATGTTATGGCCTGGCTGCCATATTTTGAACAAGTTTGGGTTTCTGAACCCTTTTCAAAGATAACACCCCACACAACACATTGCAATAATCAAGCCTAGCTATTGCCAAGTATTGAAAACTTTGGCTTCGTAGTCTGAGAAAATAATAGGGGTGGTGGTTTTTTTTGGTAGATCACTGTTTCATAGTCATTCTTAGAGTCCTTTGCAAACAGATGCCCCTGATTATTTTCTTTCTTTTTGAAACTGAAGTATTCTATTATGTATATAGTGTGTGTGTGCACCAAAAGTCCTGTGCATAAGTAATTAGATGTGGATACCTAATGAATTAGATGTAGTTGGTCACTTGAACTCAGAGCCTGAAACTTCAAATCACACGTGGATAGCCTGCTTGAGCTGTGCCATTCTGCATATTCCAATTTTTTCCTCCACCACCACCACCACCATCATCATATGAATTTATGTCGTTTAGTCGTTTAGTCGTGTCCGACTCTTTGTGACCCCGTGGACCATAGCCCCTTCATGGATCAATGCCTTGTCGTGGCGAAGGGAAGCTATGAACTCAGAGAAGCTATGAGCTATGCCATGCAGGGCCACCCAAGATGGACAGGTCATAGAGGAGAGTTTTGACTAAACGTGATCCACCTGGAGAAGGAACTGGCAAGCCACTCCAGTATCCCTGCCAAGAAAACTCCATGGACAAAGACAACAGGCATATGAATTTATATACCACCCTATACACGGAGGTCAGGGCGGTTCACAGAACGTGGGGTCTTGTATTCTATGTGTGTATTTGGATCCTCTGCTGAGTTATACAAATGTAGCCAACCATTGTATCTGACCTTGCTTCCACAAAGAGAAGCCTGTGGGATTCCAATGAGCATCTGGTTGGCTGCTTAGAAAACAGGATGCTGAACTCGATTAGCCTTTGATCTGATCCAGCAGGGAAATGTTGTGAACTTGCATTCTACTCCAAATGCACCTTAGTTCTGCCATACATACCGTAGTAGAAGATCATCAAAATTAGGCAGAGAGCCTGCTTAGTTAATCTCATTCCCACCCAGGTCAATTAATTGCAAGGAAATTTGAACGGAGTACTGCTTTCTCCATGCCTTTTGGAAGTTACACCTTGCTCCACAAACCAGTAAGCCTCTGATTTAATCTCATGTAAGTTAATGGATCTAAATAATATTAAATATTAATTCATTTTTGATTGGCTTCATGGAGAACCAAGCTGATACTGCAGTAGTGTAGCCCAGCCTAGCAAATAAGTCCATAAGGGTTACTAGCCTGCAGACATGTTTTTTTTTTTTTACTGTAATGCTAGGGCTTGCTTGGCAGAGAAAGCAACGGCAGATACAAATCTGTACCAGCACGGTTCAGATGAAGGGGATTCCCTTCTCTTGCAACCCACATGTTTTCTGCACTGAGCACAGAAGAGTAATGGAGTGCTCTGTTCCTTCTCCAGCCCACTCCACTCTTCTGCCTGCAGTTCCTGAATGATAAAATTTTGAGGTCCTTTGGTGGAGTATGAATGGGACCCTCGTAAGGACTGTAATAAGTGGCAAGAGTGGGATTTAGCAACGTATATAGTATAGAGCCAATTAAAAGGAGGCATCTTTCCCTGGGCCTTCTTGGGGCTTTTATCACCCAAGATGGTTACTCTGAAATCCAAACCAAGCTATCCTTTTATGGGTAGCTTGGTTGGTTAGAGCGTGGTGCTGCTAATGTCAAGATTGCATATCCAATCCCCATATGGGACAATTGCAAGGGTTTGGACATGATCAGGCACCCCCAGACTCAGACCTCCAGATGTTTTGGGACTACAACTCTCATCATCCCTAGCTAACAGAACCAGTGGTCAGGGATGATGGGAATTGTAGTCCCAAAACAGGGTCCTTTCCAATTCTATGATTCTAAAAGAACCAAAAAGGAAAAAGGAAATTCATTTGCATAAACTGTGTGTGCATGCTAATTAGATGTGTATCTGTAAATATGAAAAAATACTATAATTTAAATCAATATACAATGCACATGACAAGAAAAGGGAAGACTGTTTCCAGATGCTAATTGTTATTGTTGATGAGTAACTTAGAAGCCTCTGCTCTCCTTTCTTATGGCTCAGTTTTTAAACCCGCCTTGAACTAGAACCAGGCAGCCCATCAGAAAGAGGATTCCCCTCTGGAAGCTAGGACACATGACCACTCATCAGAGCTGAAAATTTAAAAGCTGTACTTTTCATATTTTGTCTAGGGGAATGGTAGTAGATACCAATAACACTACATTTTGCCTGCCTTTCTCCGTACCGTAGTTTGTTTTGTTGTGATTGGTAATGTAATAACCCTTTTTCATGAGCATCTCATTTGTTTCACAAATAGAACCGAAACGCTGCCCAACATGTACCGCTGCAAAATTGTGTCATCATGTTTCATGGTTTCCAAAGACTGTCAGAAAGACAACTGTAAACATTCTATTTTTTCTTGGGGGTGGGGGGGGGGGAATGTGATATTTGCAAATGCTCTTTTCTGAGAGCAAAAAGAACACAAGATAAAAAAAGAAGAAGCAGGCACCGTTTCATTCTTGGAAGAGGTGTGCATTTTCCCTCCGATAGGGCTCATGCCACCTCCAGTAAACTTGCATTCCGTCCTTTGGAATAATGTCAGATTTCTAGAAAAGAGGCACTCTTGTGATTTATGCTTTACCCATAGGTTTCTCACTGTTAACAGTAAGCAAAATTGACGGTAGCCTGAAACAGCACAGCCACTTTTATTTGTCTCTGCTGGGGGGGGGGGGAAATCCAAAGGTGAAAGTTCTCCTCCTCACTACAGGTCCTATTGTTACTACCGGTATTCACAGTTTAAATGGTTGAGGGCATAAGCTGTTATTATCGCCTTTGTACTTTGATTAATGTAGATTATTGATTTTCCGAGAACCAAGCCATTTAGTTACCTAAAGCAAAGAGGGATGGTAAATGGAACAAAGCATGCCATTTTGCTAAACCTCGGAGAACAATTTTAACTGATCATGAAGCTCATTTTAAGTCTTCTGTGGGAAAGCAGTTTATCTTAGCCGCCTTTTCCTTCCTCGGTGGACGTGCGCTTATTAAATAAAAACGAGCTGTGCAGAAAAGTTTATCTTGAGCACAAAAGTAATAATCCACCATCGGTGTCTTTTTATGGAGGTTTTCGACAATTCAGAGAATGAGCTGGGGGGGGGTTGGGAGTGAAAAAGCTGATTTATTTTATTGAACAAAGTGTAGGGTATGCAGCATTTTCAAAAAGCATGCAAGAGAACGTATGTTGAATGCTCACTATTTCTTTTTCTCATTGTTATATTTCAGTTTTAACACATAGAAATAGAATGTGTGTGTGTGTGTGTGTGTGTGTGTGTGTGTGTGTGTGTGTGTAAAATAAGTGACAGTATATAATATACAAAATAAATATATAATCAATGGCAGCATATTCTGCAGTGTAACAGGATCTTACTTGACAATGTTCAGCTGTTCTCGAAGTCATATCTGATGGTCCTGGACCAGGGTTTCCAGCTGCTGTTGGACTACAACTCCCATCAACCCTAGCTAGCAGGACCAGTGATCAGGGATGATAGGAATTGCAGTCCCAAAACTGCTGGAGACCCAAGTTTGGGAAAACCTGTCCTGCACAGTCAGCAAACCCACAGACTTATGCAGTCCTTATTCGACTTGAGCAGTGTCCCTTTGGTATCTACTTTCCAAACCTGGTTTAAAACACTAGAAACACCTGTTTTCATTTGCTCTGCAGTCTAATGATGATGTATGTGTCATTGGGTGTGTCCAGCCGCACTTGACATACATGATATCAATACTAATAATAATAAACAGAGTGTTCAAAATATTAACGGCTGGTGATTCATCTAGAATGTGGTTTGATGGCCAAACGTATTGGCTGACCAGCCTACTGAGCATCTGAAGGGATTTGAAATTGTGCAGTTACAAGGACTGGCAGCTAGGCACTGGGCTTCTGAATTTCCTGTTGTGAAGCAACACATCTGTTTACCAGGAGTTATCTCCTGCATGTGAATATATTGTGGTCCTCTTTCACTGCACCTGTTGCTGGGAAGTATTTATTCCAAGCGCTTTCCTAAAGCACAGGGAGTTGTTGCTTGACATTTTATATCTCCCCCTCCCCTCTGCAAAAGCTGTCTTTTCAAAATCATTTGTTCAGAGAGGACAAAATGGAGCAGAGCAGTTCATTTTACCCTAAGCACTGCTATTTGGCAGTATTCACATTTGCACGGCACAAAGCTGCAATATTGATTTTTATTTTTATTTTTGCTCACAGGGCCTCCCACCAGTTCTTTTTTATTATTCGTATTGTCAGGGTTGCAAGATGGATTGAATTACACTTTGCTTCTAGAAATGCTTATTTTTGCCTTTATGTGTGTGGAAAAGAAGACTAAAAAATAAGGATCACAGTGCTCACTGGAAGACCTTTTGTTCATAAGCAGGTGTTTTTTTTTTGCATATGTTAATGATGGTGATGACATGGCGAAGATTTCATAGAGGGTTTGCCTCTGCTGCTATACACACTGCATCATTCCACATAATTCGTCTCTTTCTAAAATGTGACACAGAAAAGGCAGGAAGGCAGGGAAGGAGCTGCCTCTTGCTAGGGAATTGACCAGACCTGAACCTTGCTATTTTCTATATTTGAACCACCCAGATATAGAACACAGACTGCAATGTAGGTTAAAGAATAGCACTGTACCTACCCTTCCCGCTCCATATTTTACACCCATGGTCACTGCATCCAAAACGCCTACATTGCTGTATTCTGCGACTGAGTAAACCAATGAACTAATTTGTGTGTTTTCCAAATTCGTTTTCAGCTTTTCATAAGCAAACTAGATCTACTTACCGCATTTATTGGTGTGTCCTTTTTCCATTTTATCTATTTCAACTTGTATGGTTTTTATTTTCTATAAAGGCTTGGCACCGAACATTTGGAACTATGTTAGGTATTTTTTTGTGTTTTTATATTTTGAACCACCCGTGATCCTTGGATGAAGGGCAGTATAGAAATTTAATAAATAATAATGATATTTAAATTGAAGGTGTCTGGTTGCTATAAATGGACTAAAACACAGTTAACTCTTTATCTAGCATCTGTTTTATCTTAAAATAACCTTGGAACGTAGAAACAATATCGTTTTATACAACCTCTCCCAAACTATTGGGAAAGTATAGGAGAAATTTGGATGACAGAACTATCTCACCCCTGATTCACTGTAATTCTGTTGTCCTACATGGATATGGAATTCAAAAATATACGTTCTGCTCTTAAAAATTATTAGTTCGTATTTTTATTTTTATTTATTTCTTGCCCTCCAGATGTTTTGAGACTACAATTCCCATCATCCCTGACCACTTGTCCTGCTAGCTAGGGATGATGGGAGATGTAGGGCAAATACACCTGGAGGGCAGAGTTTGAAGAAGCCTGACAAAGACACACAAGTATATCCTTGATTCCCAGCAATTTGGTCACAAAACCTTCATAAAGCTGGGGCAACATAGTGGCTGAAACAAATTATGAATCGAGACTCTTACTTCTGCCATGAATTCACTAGGTAGACTTAAGCAAGCTACCCTTCCACAGCCTCAGCCTGCCCATCTGCAATATGGGGGATAATAATAGCTACCTTACTGGGTTATTGAAAGGATTTCAACTAGATAAGTCACGTGGGTTGCTTTCAACACTCTAAACACTACACAAATACTAAGCATTTTCATCAGAGCACTTAACTAATAGAACCAGAGAGGACCATAACACCTCTACCTTCAAACCAGACTTATCCTGCAACAAATCAACAAATGACATAGAATCATAGGGCTGTAGAGTTGGAAGGGACCCTGAGGATCATCTAGCCCAACCCCCTGCAATGCAGGAATATGCAGCCCTCCCACATGGGGATCGAACCTGCAACCTTGGCATCATCAGCACCACGCTCTTCCCAACTGAGCTATGGATGAATGACATCAAGAGGGGTTGGTCAGAGAGACAGGCTGCAAGATGTTAGAGAACATCTAGATTCTATGCAAGAACAAAAAAAAAGCCGTCTATTGTACCTATGGATCATGCATATGGAAACTGGCAATATTATGTAGAGTGACACCATCAGAAGGTGGCTGGATGATCCGGCCTGGATCCCTTTCAGCTGCCTCTGTTCCTGCAGTTTTCATTCAAGAGTTGAACCGATAACGACAGATCTTTGAGCAAAAACATGTGAACATTGGGTTTCTAAATTATTAGGATGGTTACTTCTCCTAAACCACACCACCACCATGTACCCAGACATCAAATGCTGCACCACTGCATTCTGAATTCGGTTTGGCCTCTTTTCTCCCAGTTCTAGAAATACACAGTTACACAGTTCCTGTTCGGATGCTGCCACTCTTTGGAGAAAATTTCCCTTTTTTTCCAGTTTCTGCTACATCTCATGAAAAGAATATATGCAGTGCAATAAATGGTGTGTGGGTTTTAATGTAGGATAGGATTCCAATCAACGTTGAGCTACAAATCACATTAAGTAGCTTTTTTTGAGCCGGGGGGGGGGGGGGGGACAACCCAGAGCCTCTCAGTCGAATTTCCCTCACAGGGTTGTTGGTGAGGATTGTTATGAGGAAGGGATTTCCATATCTTTTCGCATATAAGTGCTACAGAAATGCATAATGCGTACATCCATAAAGTGCTATCCTCTTACTCTCAGCTTTTTTTTTTTGCTCTGATCTGAACCTGCTGTGTACTGCGCTGAATGTATTTATCCATTGTACTATCACACAGTGTTTAAAGCACACCCTTCATGTGGGTATCTTAAAAGCCTTAGAACAGGGGTGTCAAACTCAAATTCATCGGGGGCCGCATCAGCAGTTTGGTCACCCTCAAAGGGCCAGTTGTATCTGTAGGACTATGTGTCCACTCTTTATTATCATAAATTATTGTCACTGCATTCAATTATTACTGTTTTTTGTAATAATGTAAGTAATAACTAGCTGTGAAAGCAGAAACATAGTCAGAATAATGGCAAGTAGATATTCAAATGTACAATTATTGTACAATTTATTGAAAAATGATTTTTGGTAACTGCACTGGGTGGTGGAGGCTCGCTAGGGTTTCATGCAGGACCTTTGCAGAGCTACTAGTACCTGGAGATGCTGGGGTCCTTCTGCATGCAGGACAGATGTTCTGCCAGTGAGCCACCACCCTTCACCAAAGGGACTGGCTGAGGTTGACTCACTGGAGCTGCTCTCCTGGTTCCAGGGTTTAAGGGCCAGAAGTATAAAGCAGCATCCTATGTTTCTGAGGAGAGGGAGAGGGAGGGGAGGGGAGGGAGGGAGGGAGGGAGGAAGGGAGGAAGGAAGGAAGGAAGGAAGGAAGGAAGGAAGGAGGGAGGGAGGGAGTGGGAGGGAGAGAGGAAGGAAGGAAAGAGGGGAGAGAAAGAAGAGTAGGAAATAAGGAAGGGAATAAAGAAGGAAAGAAAAAGAAAGAGGGAGAGAAGACGGAAAGGGAGAAAGAAGGAAGGAAGTAGAGGGAAAGAAAGAATAAGAATGAGGGAGAGGAAGAAAGATGGGAAGGAAGGAAGGAAGGAAGGAAGAAAGAAAGAAAAAGAAAAGAGGGAGCAGGAGGGAGAGAGGAAGGAAAGAGGTGAGAGAAAGAAGAGTAGGAAAGAAGGAATAAAGAAGGAAAGAAAAAGAAAGAGGGAGAGAAGACAGAGATAAAGAAGGAAGGAAGGAGAGGGAAAGAAAGAATAAGAACGAGAGAGAGGAAGAAAGAAAGGGAAGGGGGGGTCGCCGCCTTGATTCAGCGCCAGAAAAGAGTGCGAAGGGACCCGGGGCAAAAAGCATTTCCCGTGCAGAGTGAGGCAGCGGGTGTCCGTTTTAGAAGTGCGTAAAGCCTCAGAGTTGCACGTTCGTGAGGCCGAGCCGCTGCTGAGCTCACGTTCATGAGGCTGAGCCGCGGCAGGAGGAGGAGGAGGTGAGGCAAGAGGAGGTGGAGGCGGCGGCTTGCCGGGTCAGTGCCCGACAGTGCCGTGTGGAGAGTCCCGAGCCTCTGGGACGCAGCAGTGCTCTGTAGCACTTTGAATCCTCCTCCTCCTCCACACGGCGCTGCTGGGTGCTTTGTGCTTCAGCTTCAGCAGCAGCAGCAGCCGTTTCCAGGCACTGAGCCGTGGCAGGAGGAGGAGGATTCAAAGTGCTACAGAGCACTGCTGCATCGCAGAGGCTCGGGACTCTCCGTGCGGCGCTGCCGGGCACTGACCCGGCAAGCTGCCTCCTCCTCCTCCTGCTGTGGCTCGGGGCGCTCCATGCAGCGCTGCTCTGGCCACCTTTCTACCCCCTCCAGCACCAGCTGTTTGTCGGCGCTTTGTCGGCGCAGCGCTTCAGCAGCAAGGTCCCGCTGCTGGGTCCCGCTGGCTGGGGCGCTCGGCGGGCCACATGACGAGGTCTGGCGGGCCGGATTTGGCCCCCGGGCCTTGTGTTTGACACCCGTGCCTTAGAATGAATCAATCTTGAGAGCAGCCCTGTGCATGTCTGCTCAGACGTAGTGCTCAGAGGGGCTTCCTTCTGAGTAGATGTGCATTGGATTGGATTGCTGCTTCCTAGCATGCAATGATAGATAGATAGATAGATGATAGATGATAGATAGATAGATAGATAGATAGATAGATAGATAGATAGGGGGGGGAGATGACTCCTATTTTAAGCTGAATCCACCTAGCCTACTACTGACAGTCCTGACTGGCACAAGTATGTTGGAGCCCTATCACTGTTGAACCTTCCCATTTGGATTCGGTATGCGAGTCCAGGACCTGTCCTCATTTTTTTTGCTTACCTTATGTGGGAACCAACCCAGTGTCAGTAGGGTTGCCAGACTCAATAGTGGACAGGACTTCTGTGCCTTTAATTGCCCTGCTCTCTTTTGAGTCTGGAAACCTTAAAGAGAAACCAGCAGACCCTTTGTTTAATTTCCAAGCAGGGTCTGCTGGTTTCTCTTTAATGTTTCCAGACTCAAAAGAGAGCAGGGCAATTGAAGGCACAGAAGTCCTGTCCACTATTGAGTCTGGTAACCCTAAGTGTCAGAGCAGGATGGAGCCCCTCACATTCGAAGGTGGCAGAACTGGTTATGCAGAGTCAAAATGTAGCTCAACAGGATAGCTATTGAAAGTTATATCAGGCAGCTAAATGAATGATAGCAACTTCTTTTGAAGGGGGGGGGAGGAGTCTTGTCTTAATAAAATCGGCAATAATTTTCAGAGGAAAACTATTATTTTCAAAGGAAAGAAATAGACGTGAAAGTGTGCATGATACAGGCACAAGGAATCCCAAGATGAAAAGAGCAGAAAGGTGGGAGGAGGAAACTGGAGTAGGATTAAGACCCACACTGGTTTTAGGTTTCAGAGTTTATTAAGCCTGTTACTTTTTATTGTTTTTTTCACAGGTAGGTGCCCTGCCCCTCTGTTACTTTGAGTCAGGGGGTAAGGAAAGCTGTGTGAGGGCTTGCTATATAAACATTGCAGGCTGTTTTAAGTTTGATGGCTTGGGGTGTGGGGGAGGAGAACAGGGGAAATAAACAGGGACTTACTGCTCAGTGCATGGCTTTAAAATAAAGTCAGTCCAACAGTTGACCCAGTCCCAGGGACAGAGAAAGCCAATCATAAACATCTGCTAAAAATAATTAATTTAATTTAATTTAATTGTGGCAGCCGTAGAACACAAAGTACAGCTAGTTAAGCATGGTTCATGGCTGTAAGTATGGTTGTAAACCTGCTGTCCAGAATGTGACCCAGCCACTCAGCCGCCAACCCACACTTTAATGTGAAAATTCCATTCATCGTCCTTGCAGAGTTTGACTTGTGTAGGGCTGAGAAAGGCCCTGTTTTCTTTTGGCCATTTCCTGTACACTCAGAAGTTTATAACTTAAAAAAATAATCATCATGAGCTCCGACCATGTGTTTATTTGTAGGGTAATGTGTTCTGAACATTTGTTACTTTTAAGCATGACTTGGGAACGGTGTGAACAAGATGTTTATTTTCTCCATGCTATGGCTTCCATATCTAGTATGAAACATGCATTAATGCAGCCTACATTGGACAACAACCATTTCCATGATAGTTACAATTAGAACAGCTTTTCCACCATTACATGTGCTGCGGCCCCCAAATATATAGTTTTGTAACTTAACGTCTTTTTTCTAATTTCTTTTTAGGTTTCAGTCGAGCAGCATTGCCATTTGGTTTAGTAAGGAGAGAACTGTCCTGCGAGGGCTACTCCATCGATCTTCGGTGTCCAGGAAGTGATGTCATTATGATAGAGAGTGCTAATTATGGACGGACAGACGACAAGATTTGCGACGCTGACCCTTTCCAGATGGAGAACACAGAATGTTTCCTCCCTGATGCCTACAAGATTATGACACAAAGGTAAGAGCAGTGCTCACTACGGAAAAGGAATCCATATAAGAAAGTTGCAATACAATTTGCTCCCTTCAGCGCCCACCCCACCCCGCAACCCCCCCCCCACATCCTGGAAAAATATATTCAAATACCCCAGTCATTTTTAATCTAGAAAAGCTAAGGAAATAAAGCCACTAGCAAGTGTTTGAGAATCTTCTGGTTTAAGTTTTTACTCTATTAAAAAAAAACAAGAGAGCAGGAAGGTGACTGCAAGGAGATGGAAACATTTTAATCTGTTTGAAATGTTGGTATATCCTTGTCTTCTGAGAGGTCAGACTCCCACTCAGAAGTTTTCTGGGAACCTGCTTAAGAAGTTTCTAAATATTCATGTTAATTAAACAGCACATGCCTATGCAGAAGGAAGTGCCATAGAATTTCAGGTAAGCGAGCACAGGATTGCAATCTTAATGCAATAAATAAATGAATAACCAGCCCACCTACATAATAGGTGAAAAAGAAACCTGATTATACTTGGAACCTATTGGGGGGGGGGAGTAGCCACTCCTATAACCTCTGTTAAAAGTGATAAACCTTTGTCAGAAATTACACTGCTTGAAATGGGCTGGGGTGGCATCTGACAGACCAAGAGCCACCCAACTTTCTCTCTCTTTCCCAACATGGGGAACAGATTAGAAACATGTTTTAACATTTATTTACTTATTTTGGTAAATTGACCATAGAGTGCTCAGTTTCTTTAACCACTATGGAAATATTTCTTAAAACTCTGTTCATCCGTTTGCTTCAATGCAAATTTCTGTATGTTAAATCTTTTATTGCTTCCCACCCCGCGTGCGCGCGCGCAGACACACACACACACACACACACACACACACACACACACAATCCACACAGGTTTTTTTTTTTTAAAAAAAAGAAGAAGTTGAAAATGGTATTGCATTCAAATAATTTACACTTCATTTTAAATTTCTGGAAATTGGCCAGTCATTAAACAAATGATGTGTATTAAGTTTTTGGTCATTCTGGTCATTTCTAAACTTTCCCGCAAAGGGTATAAAGTCCACTGCAGTCAAAAAGCTGGAAATGATTTAGAAAAATGAGTTCAGTGAGAAACTCCTGCTTCAGATTAGTTTATGTGGTCAGCTTCTTTCAGTAAGTTCTAGTACAATGAGAGGGGGGGGACTTTTCTCTACTCACTGTTTCCACACTTTGCATAGTTTTATAAACTTATATCATGTCTGCTCTTCTTTTAACTAAAAAGCCACCAAACCTGCTGATATTGTGAGGGCTCTCTTTAGCGTGCTTGTGCATCTGTAGGCAATTTACAAAATCAGTTCCCTAAAATGACACTTGCATAGAAAGACCTCTTTAAATATTATCCAGCCAGATACAAAGGGCGTATTTAAAAACACTTCCATAAGAAATGAAATAATCTGCATAATTTCCATTGGTGTACTGATTCTAGTTCACTAGGTGTACCCAGCTAGTAAATAATGACACATCACGCCTTGTTCTCAAACAGCAGTGCCCCCTTAAGGTATTTCTGCCACTCATTTATCCTTCACAGGACACAGCTGTGAATGAAGTCAAAGCCTAATACAAGAGATGTTTACTTGCTTTGCTCTCCTGACCTTTCTATTTGTAGGTTAGGGGCAGGCCTTTCAAAATTCTTCGACCTTTAATTTGAGATCTCCTTTTCTTTTTATTGTCTTAAATGTATAATGATGAAAAAGTCCATTTATTTCGGGGAAGAAAGCAGCAGGAAATGGAGATATTCTTTGGGACTCGAGTATCTTTCTGACAAATGATGTTTTTAATTCCTTTTGTCAAAGTGAGTGACACATGGCTGAAAAAAAGCAAAACAAAAATAAATTACCTTTCCGATCAGATCCTGTCCTGTGAGCATTGCATGTATCCCCTTGCTTGTCAGAGCAAGGGGAAAAAAGTAGTAGCACAGGAATATCGGATGAGCTTCCTTTCAAGTGCAAACAAGGCTGGCTCTTTTTCTTTCAAACGATAATGAATAAAGGAAATTCTTTTACTAGAGCTCACGGTCTTGGGATAGCTGGATAGGGAAATCACCCATCTCATTTGATTAATCTCATCCTGAATTTTTTAGGCCCCTTAAGCCTCAGGTCTGCATGGGTGGAAAATCTAAACCAGTTTGAGAAAATGGTTTCCCCACTGCAATATCGCATTACAGTGCACCCTACAGAAAATCATTTTGGAGCATTGTACCGTATATGCCTTGTGACAGTATCTAGAACATGCTTCTGTAAAAAAATATACTTCAATACAGTGTTAAAATTCTATGTCTTAATATGAGTTTAAAATGTCCTTAACGTTCACTGCTTTATTGCCAGATTTCTTATCCAGAGAGGGCACTGTGTTACTGAAAATGAAGTCTTTTAGGGGTAGAGTTTTTCCAAGTTTAGATGTGGGCATTATCCTGCTTTCCTGCGACTCCAGTTGCTGCTCCTTCTGCAGCTTCTGGCAGTTACTATTTTCTGAAAGGTCTTCTGTGTGAAAGGTGTCATCTAGTCGACTGCAACCTACTTTTTCCTCTTTCGCTCAGTATTCCGGATACTTGCTGCTCTTTCTCTGCCCCCTCCCCCAAACTGATTGTATTGATGGTCATATATCAGATACCAATTTGGACAAGTGCATTGCCTGAATGAATGTGCATCAAAGCTGTCATTGTAAATGACTGAGCTCAGATATCAGGTCCTCATTTTCCTTTGGCATGTCATTGGCTTTCAATGCAGGAGTCTGAAAGATGCTTGACAATCCTCTACTGTACATGATTATCAGAGCCAGACACTCTCCTCTTAGACATTCCTTTATTTAGAGCTCACATCAAAGCAGACTCACAGACATGGGCATTCTTTCTACACACTCATATCAAAAAGTAAATTTGTAGTCAGATGAGTGTTTGCAGAGTTCTTTCTATTAAAGGTCGTTTTTTTAACACTGACCACATTTTGTGATTTCATTTTGTTCTCAAAGCAAAGAAATGTAAGGTCCTAGGGCTGACTGACGTGGCACATTTACTTGAACAATATTTAATAGTTTTTAGCACTTACCAGAGGTAGCAAGCTGTGTCTTCCAGATGTTTTAGACTAGTATTCCTTTCAACCCGGACCACTGGCCACGTTGGCTGGGGCTAAAGTGATCTGAAGTCTGAACCACTGAGGCTAGGACTGAGACTGAGAACGGCTTGTCTAAACTAACTATTTTTATAATCTGTAGCTCTTAGCAACTATCCTACATGATCTCCCACCTGAATGCAGTTTCATTACTGTCAGTCTTGATGGCACAGAATGATTGAGACATGACAGGGGGGGGGATGTACAAGAAATATCAGTCATTGGGGGGTATTTAACAGAGTTTTTTTGCAGCTTTGCTTTTTTTTAGTCCAGATATGTTTTAATTTTTTTAAAAAAAACTTTTAATAAAATATTAATCTAGTGATGGGACACTTCATTATTTAATGGAAAACTCACTATAACACTGCATTGAAACAAAGCACAGAAAAAAAATAATAAGCCAGAGGACATTTTTAATCCATGCTTTCATTGCGTGGTTTTCTGCTGTGGCCTTGTTGAATTTTAAACTGATGCGTAATTGAGTAAATAAGAAGAATAAATCTCCATAGCCTTTTACTACTGTATCTCAGATAATGTAACCGGAGTTAAACCAATAAATGAGAGGAGGAAAATAATAATATAAACTTGTACATTCCTTGCAACTCATGCGATCAATACTTTCCTGTTGGCAGCAGTTGCAGTTACAGATTCTTTTCTGTAAGAACTCAATGCATGCAAGGTGCAATGCCCTTTAATGGGGCTTCTCTCGTGTAGCATTCTGATAGTATTGATTTAAGCTTTGACTTACACTGCCTCCAGGAGTATTGCTGGCCATATATTTTCTACCCAACCTTAGGATGAGATGGAGTGTAGTAAATTGCCGCCAAGGCCAGAACCTTCAGATGACCGCATGCATGCTGATGAAGGACATCTGCCTTGATTGAAAATAAGTGGCCAGACACACATCAAAGAAGAGTATGAATCAGCATTGAGTTTAATATATATTTAAAAGAACTCTTTTGGGGGGGGGGAAGCTTGGGGCTGCAGGTTAGGTTCTGTGCCAAGCCTCATGGCTCCTGAAAGAAAATATTAGACCCAGAGCAAATCTCTACCTCCCCCAGCTTGGTAAAAAATTAAAAATTGGTACTAACACCTTAAAGGCAGAATTAACACTTAAAAAGGCCGTGCTCCCTTCAGCCCATGTCATTCTCAAGATATACCCTTCTCTCTTCCAAGCAGTCCTGCTCAAATCGGTTGTCTTGATTTATGTTCTGCTGCATTTAATATACTAAATGAGCATAAGCTAAGCTTGCAATAATGCTGTTATTTATAATGGGAAAGCATTCTTTTTCACCATAACAACATCGCTAATTATATTACATTATTGGTCACTGTAGCCGCTAAATCAGATGTAAAGTGGATTTAGGGTTCCTTTACATGGGATCACGGAGCCATTTATCTCAGCCCTTTGCTGAGCAGACCTTTATTAAGCTATGATGACTGTTGAATAGGAAATGTAACCAAGATTATTTTTATTCAAATATAATTTAAATATTCATCAAAGAGGATTTATGCTTGAAACTGACAGAGACTATTAACATCAAAAAATATAATTAACTGCACTGGGTATCATGAAGCAGAGTTAGTCAAATAGCCGAGAGGTCTAATTGCTCTAGAGTTTGCAAAGCAATAGTTTATATATTATACGGTTGCTGTGGAATTAATAGTAATGTGGTTTCCTATGTGAGGCAATTTAAAGCTTTCTGTTAAGGTTCATTGCCCTAGAGGAAATATGTTGAATATCATGTTGTAAACAGGACTGACACTTAAAAAAAAACAGACATGAAGATGAGAACCTGTAAAGATTAAAAGGACAAGAAAATAGTGAGGCCTTTAAGTCATCAAAGGAATTTTATTTTGTAGAGTTTGTAGACCTAAGCATTAGGCAACACACAGCAGCATTGTTTACCAAAAGAAGGGGGGAAGAAGAAAAGAAAAGAGAAAAGGGTTAACAAATTAAATTAAATTAAATGCTCCTTGGGAAAACGATTGATGGAAAGTGATCTATCAAATTGGATGCAACACAGTCACTGATCTCTCAGATTGTATTGATACAAAATTACCGTGGCACACATACAATTGTCTCAAAGTTATAATTTTAAACATCTTAACATTTTTGGCTCCATTAGGCCTTTGTAGCAGAGTGTGAGAAAGAGACACCTTTCCCATTGAACTTCACAGGGTCTTTTTGTATTTGCCCAGCCTATCCAGCCCTGAATTAATGAGATGTTGTAATGGCATTTTTGCATTACTGAAATTGCTGAAATGTGAGAGCTTAAGGGTCAAGGGGAAGAACAATAGCCCGATGTTAACAGAGCATCTGTTCTCCCTCCATTAATGAAGTTGCAGCTAATTGCCTAATAAATTGGTCATCATTACTCAAAAAGCCTAAATAACTCCAGACTTGAACACGACCCTTACGAATATGAAGCAGAACCTTATAGGCACAAAGTAGAGGAGGATCTTTACACACACACCCGGCAAATCTGTTTGAAGAGAATGGGAAAGGAAACTAAACCAGACCCAACCAGACTTCCAGTGGCTCGTAAAGACCATGCCTGTGTTATCCATTATTTACCATGCTTACCCTGTTTATATCAGTGACATAAGAGTGTGTGCTAGTTTCTCCGAAGAGTACTGTCTTTGCCGCTTCATAGCACACTGTCTTGTACTCCCAGGCCTGCACATGGTGTTAGCAGATATTTAAAGCATTTCAGTCTAACATTTTATAGGTCATGATGAACTGAGCCTATAAAGCAAGTTACTGCTAGGAAGTTAATGCAGTCTAAGAGCGTAACGTAGACTGAATGCTCCGCTCAGTCAGTGTGTTTCAGCTTGCCGCAAGAACCATCAGTGGGGAATTAAAATTTACCCTCCTATAAAGCTCTAATGGCAGATTGTTTGACAACGTAACAATACCCTGAACTATTCTACAGAGATGGGTGTGCCTTAGATTTCTACTGTCGTAAATTTAGAGTCTATCTTTCCTTTTAAATTAAGTTCATATGGATATCCCCCCCACCCGATTTGCACACACAAATGCTCAGAACTTTGCAAGAAAGTCAAGGTGCCAACAATATTTACCAGAGAAGTAGGATACATGATTCGCTGATCTATTACCTCTTTTTCATTATTATTTACACCCAACTTCCACCCATTGAGTGATCAGCTGTACTCACGGCATTGTCTCCTCTGTTATTGGGACTCCTGGTCACATTGAGGAGCCCCTTGTGAGTAGAACCAACTTGTGGAGGCCAGGGATTTTTAATGGCATGGTCCCCTTTACTTGGGAAAGCATATAAGGCAGTCGGTCGGTGGATACTGCAATCCTGCATCAAATTTTTCTTAGGTTTGAGAAAGTATCAGGGGTTGGGCATGTGTGCCAGGCACTTTATGAAACAAACATACTTTGCACTCAAATCAGTGTCCCTGAACATTCAAAACCTTTTCATGGTGTAACAAAAAATCCTTTTATACTACAGTGCTAGCCTCCCCTCACTGGATTCCTTATTGTTCTTATTTCCAAACTAGGTACACTAGACTCGACTATATTTCATCTAACAGAGATGTATCCATTGTAAGTGTAAAACCACCCATATTATTTTAGTAGTGGCTGTTGGTGCAAAGCTTATCTTTTAACCTTGCTCTTCAGCTCTTGCAGCATTGCTTTCTTGCTGGGATTTCTAGCTAGAGTGAGTAATGATGCTGAACATGTCTTTAATCTAGGCCTTTTATGAACTCTGCGAAGCTATTGTTTCAGCATAAATCACAGTGCTGTCCTCAAACTTAGGGTTTACGTGAAGGATTGTTCATATATGTGCAAAAATGAGGCTGGTTGGACTCATTTCTCTACACGCCCCATGCCCCTGCACATGTGTTTATTTTCAGGTGCTAAATTCTGTGATGCAAATATGTAGCTCTGTAGGTGATTTCTCATTTCAAATGTATTAGTCTTCAGAGCACTGCCAGTATCACAGATAGGTTGAGGAGGTGTCACTAACTCTATACACTTAATAAAATAATTCCTTCAGTAGCACCTTAAAGACCAACTAAGTTTTTATTTTGGTATGAGCTCATTTTTATTTTTTTTATTTTGTTTTGACTCAGACCAACACAGCTACCTACCTGTAACTAGATCTATACATCTAGTTGCAGGTAGGTAGCCGTGTTGGTCTGAGTCGAAGCAAAAATAAAAAAAAAATCCTTCAGTAGCACCTTAAAGACCAACTAAGTTTTTATTTTGGTATGAGCTTTCGTGTGCATGCACCACTTCCTGCTGTCAACCAATGCCTATTTCAACACGGAAGGATCTGCTTCCAGTGTAATGCAGCGTAATGTCTAGCTAACATGGAGTTTTTAATTGTGCAAACACACGAAGCCTTTGCAGTGGTAGGCAATTTGATAAAAGGATTAGATTATGAATATTTCCAACTTGATTAGAGATTAGCTGGGAGCTGATCAATGTGAGTCAATGAATCTCCTCAAATCTCTTATGTTTCTTGCACATCTGAACTTCTTTGTGGAGTGGGAAGGGGGCTCTTTGCAGCAATATTAATTATAATACAAACCTGCCATTCATTGTGAAGGACTCACGTAGATTCTTGCAGAACACATTCAAAGAAGTAATGTGCCCAATCCTTACAACATTAAGCCTTTTTAGTTCCTTTTAAAAAAATGCTTTTTCAAAGGAAGTGTTATAACTCGGAAGCTTTACAAACTTTCAAGATGCTAATTGTATCCAGACATTGCCATGGCTGGTGAATAACTGTTCCTTTGTGGCATCCAGCCTTTCTCAAGAATGAAAGAAAAAACCTGGACAACAACACAGCACTTGTAGCACAAACTTTAGAGATACATTTTAATAGAAAATGACACCACTGACTTGATCAAAGGTCCTTCCAAGGGTAGACCACTTCTGTCGCAAGTTTTAAGCCACATGGGGGGAAAGGGATAGGGAAATCAGAAGATCAACTCAAAAGTCTTTTCATTTACTTATTAGTCTCCAGTTTAAGATTTGTACTTTTTAAATCCATAAATGGAAAGCTAAAGGTATGGGGCAGGGGAGAGATTCAGACTGGTCTCAGATTGCAATCTTAATCAGGACAAGAAAGAGGATGAGAACAAAAGGAAAGTAATCTAGATCATTTGGGAATGGCTTGAAATTAGCCAGCATATTGCAAGTCTTTTGCTGTATGTTGGACTGTGCCATTACACACCGTAAATATAAGGCAAACACAGAACGCATTGACAGCAAAGGGGGATATCTGTGTTCCCTCCATTCATGGGGTAACTTTTTTTAAAAAATAAGAAAGAAATGTATTTACTCTTAAGAACCTACTTATTCTGCACACAAAGGTTTGTGTGTTGACTCCCCCCCCCTCATTTGCATCATTAGTGACTGAAATACTCAGAGAGTGTAATTAATGGGCTAAGAGAGTCATTTAGGCAAACCCAGAGCCATGAGGGTGAAATATTTTTCTCCATGGAAAGATCTTTAAGGAATAAATAATTGCACGCACCAGAGGTTTGCGATGGCCAATCTAAATGTGAGCATGCAATTAGGAAGAGCGTGGCTCAAGAAGCAAAATGCTTGCCGCTATCCGCACATCATGTGACTAATTAAATATTTAAAAGTCCATCCCTACCCTTCTTCATCCCTTGCTCCCCAAAAGAAAAATATTATGCCACAAATAGACTGGTAACTTTTGCAGATAATTAACAAGTTTTGGAAGGAAGGTGCAGATTCCGATAGCCTCCAAGGTTCTTACAAGGTCATGTCTTATTATGCTGCATCTTCTATATGTCCTGGTAACAACTTTCTTGCTAATTTAAATCTTAACTAGGACATCCCATAGCGATTTCCCATTTCCCATGTCAAAATGGAAAGTGATTGTTTCTGCATGCAAAAACTGCAGTAGGTGAACGTTTTCGTAAGTAATTGGTCCTAATTGACACTGGCCCCAATATATAGAGATACACTGTAATTATCCCACCGGAAGTTTGGAAATTGTAGGCATCCTGTAAATGCTTAAATAAATGTGTATGTATCTGCAATAATGTTTTCCCTGCATTATGTTGAGACATGATGACCCTTTGAAATTAAGAAAGCCTCAGTGGCCTGCTTCGTAAATAAATATGCCTTATTTTGCTCCTAAAATGAAGCCACTTTTATGTTGAATGTGCAATTCTGCAAACAAGAAAGTTGGGTTGGATTAATAAGACTCTGAGCGAGTCAGGCCTAATTTGCATTAAACTGACCCAAAGGTCTTGTAAAATTGCTCAGAATTATCAAGGCTTCTAACATATCAGAGGTTTTATTAATAAATTACTGGTGTTATTTTTTATTATTATAAAAATGCTTATTTTGCTAATTAAAGGAGCTTTCAAAGACAGTTTTAAATTGCATTTAAAACCTATGCAAATTATGTTATATAAAGAAAATACATCCCACATATTGTTGTTTGTGTACACCCTGGCACAGGTTGTTATTTGGGGTATCACATTAAAACTAGAAAGAGGTGAGAACATTCTGACATGGTAAAACTTGTAACCCTTTTGTGGACATTTCAAATAAAAGAATAATTAGTGGCATACAAGTGTTAACTACCAAATCTGCTGGGTCCTTCTTTTATGCCAGTTGTGAGCACACCTTATGGAAGTAAAGATAAAGGTAAAGGTAAAGGACCCCTGACAATTAAGTCCAGTCACAGACGACTCTGGGATTGCGGCGCTCATCTCACTTTACAGGCTGAGGGAGCTGGTGTTTGTCCGCAGACAGTTTTTCCGGGTCATGTGGCCAGCATGACTAGGCCGCAACACCGAAACCAGAGCAGCGCACAGAAATGCTGTTTACCTTCCTGCCGGAGCGGTACCTATTTATCTACTTGCACTATTTGGCGTACTTTCAAACTGCTGGGTTGGCAAGAGCTGGGACCAAGCAACGGGAGCTCACCCTGTCGCGGGGATTCGAACCGCCGACCTTCTGATCGGCAAGCCCAAGAGGCTCAGTGGTTTAGACCACAGCGCCACCCGTGTCCACCTTATGGAAGTATGGCTTACTAATTTCAGTGGGACATGCCTTTACATCAGATTTCTCAAAGTTCCTGTAGTCCAGACGTTCTGGACTACAACTCCCATGTTCATCACTGGCTATTGGCCAGCATGGCTGGGGCTAATGGGAGTTGTAGTCTGAAATGTGTAAAGGGCACCAGTTTGAAAGCATACACAGGCCATCCACTGTCACATCATGTTCTACTTTGTTTCCAGTGTTTTGTTTAAAATTGTTGGATCTATTTGCTCTCTGTGCTTTATATCTTTATTGTTTTGCCCATATTGACATATTAATTGATTGGTGGGTTTAGTAAGCTGGAACAGGCAGTTTGTTGCATGTTTGGCATATTGCTTGTACATCACTAGATGGGAGGCTAGTTTCACTGTGCGCATGTCATTCATTTCACAGTGGCCCTTGAAGGTGGCTTTATGCAATAAGTAATATTTGGTGGGTTGTGTCCATTGGTTTCCATTTGCATTCATTGGATTCATATAGATGCATAATTAAATTAAGTTATTTCCTTTCAAATTAATTTGAACCCCTTGATTGATTTTACAGAACTAACCAAATAGAAGATAGTTGTATTTTTTTATTTGTACTATCGCACTTAAAAATAACTGCCACAAGCATTACTTATTACATTAATTGTGACAAATGGGATCATTACTGTGAAACACCTTCTTTGCCATATTAATTGTGCCACATTTGGCTTCCTAATGTTATGTTTATTTAGTAATTAATAAGATTCAACATATCATTAGTTATTAAACATTTAAGGAAAACTGCATCTGCATTTCTCCTGCAGTGTTAAAGTAGCTGGCTTGTGCACAGGCCCTGCCGTCTTCGCCACTATTCCATGTGCATCTCTCTTCTTTTGTGTGCTTGCATGAGTGCTTGGTTTCTTACATATATGTGTATTATGGTTGCCATCTTTGGTCGGGCAAAATACAGGACAGGTCAGGGTGGATTGGGGGGGGGATGTCCTAAAAATTATAGTGGTTTATTCAATGGGGGGGGCGGGACCAAGCCTCTGTGTGTGTGCACACCCACACGCCTGCTGTCTGACTCGGAGTCTCCGTCTCCGACCCACCCGCCTCTGCCTGCACAAAAAGTCTCCCCCCTCGCTCTCCGATCCAACCATTGCCCTCCACTGCCCGTGCAAAACCCGAGATCCCACAGTAGATGGCCCATGCACTGCAAAGCACATCTCTCGCTCTCCGCGACCCACCCTCTGCCCATGCAAAAACTCTCTCACATGTATTTCCAATTTAATGGCAGTATAATGGAAAGGTTAGGCTGGATCACACGGCATTGGTCTGACTACTGTAAGCCGAGTTTGCTCTTTATCCACCACAGTGTGTGTCTGTCTGTGTGTGTGTGTGTGTGTGTTCTGACCACTCTAGTTTTCCTTTCCATATCCAGTACTACGTCTAGCTCCTCTATGCGTGCCAGGCTTGTCATGCTATACCAAACCTTTCATTTTAATCTCAGAGTATTTGTTCAAGACCATAGATTTTTGCATTTTTAATCTTCCCTAGAACAGTGGTGAATAATGGCCCCTGGCAGGAGATAATGAAATTTTCTTAATTTATATTTTCAAGCAGAAGCCTCAATTGAAAATGGCATCCTATGGCCCGGAGACATAGCTCTAGTGCAAGTTTCAGGGGAGCTGTAATAATAACGCAGTGCCAATGGTGACTGGGAATGATAGGACAGTGAAGAAGTAATTTAAGGAAGAAAAGGGAATGTACCAAAGCTTTATTGTAGCATATCTAATGATCTGCTGAAGATCCCCAATGGCTTTTGGAGCATGACAGGGGAAACGAATGTTATCTTGCCAAAACAGAAGCCTCTGCTTAATCAGCAGAGCAAGACTATTGATTAAAACACCTCACACAAATAGATTACACATGGAATCTCATCTCCATACTTTTCACTTGGTAAAGTGTAATAATGAGCATAAGATAATCAAAAGAAGAGCTAAAGCAATTTGTTGGGAATTGTACGAGTCAAGATTACAGCGGGTACGCAAACAAATTAGAATGAGAACAAGGACTGCTTTTAAAGCCAAGCACACGAGGACAGACTTGTACAGTGCACAGGGATAAACATGAAGCGGGCCCATGTAGCAGTAGTTAGGAAAATGAAAAATTGCCTCATGCATTGGTTTGACTCCCTCACCGCCCCCCTTCTCTTTATCTGATGTGCAAAAAAAAGCACAGGCCTGCTTTTGCCCAATCAGTCAAATGAGGTGAGCCAAGTTCACCATCTCTCTGGAGCTGTTAATTGGCTGGCCACGTTTGATTTCAGATTCTCTCAGTGTCGCTGTATATATTGGGAAGATGTAAAAAGAATTGCAAATTCTAAAACACACACACACACACACACCACATTTGTGGTCTTACATTATCTCTTCAATAGAATGCTATCTGACAGGGAATACTGTCATAAAAACACGGGCATATTCCTGCAGAAAGGTGGGCAGAAAGAGAGGTTTGTATGCAGACATGCCTATCTCTCTTTTTCCCATACAAGTGGCAATTTACTTGCCCCTTCCTCTACTTCGCTCCTCAAATGGCCGCACCTGTATACATATATCTCAGAAGCACAGGAATTTTAAGTGCAACAATTACAGCTTTTGACGGAATCTGTTAATTAGCCTTCTAAAATGAAGGACTGCTCATTGTGGGCTGTGTTACTCTGGAATAAAAGCTGGTACTGTACTTAGAATAAGGGACAGCCGGCCATCCTATCCGACACATGCACACGCTGCAAGAATCTCTACATTGTCCCATTGAAGAAAAGGGGGAAAGGAACTTTGCCACAGATGAACGATATGTGCTGGTTCATTCTAACTTGTCAGTGGCTGTTACTACCTGTTCACTTTTGGATCATAGCCAATTATAGACTGCATTTGTGCCGTCCAAAATAAAGTCCTATTAAGCTTCCACCAAGATGTGTTTTTTTTGTCAAAAATAAATTTCAATTATGACCTTTATATCATTTGACAAACAACAACCAAACAAGAGTCCTGCTAACGCAAGTGCTTTTGGCTGCAAAATGGAATCTCCCCCCCCTCTTTTTCCACACGGCCCTTAAATCTGCTCTAGAGAATTGTGAGGAAACCCAGTCAATATTTAGGGAGATGTGGTGAGCAGTATGATGAATACAAGTAAGGTAAAGGAACCCTGGACAGAGCGTCTCCACTCCCATCGTTCTGCCTGGACACTGAGGTCCAATACCGAGGGCCTTCTGGCGGTTCCCTCTTTACGAGAAGCCAAGTTGCAGGGAAGCAGGCAGAAGGGCCTCCTCGGTAGTGGCGCCCGCCCTGTGGAACGCCCTCCCATCAGATGTCAAAGAGAAAAACAGCTACCAGATTTTTAGAAGACATCTGAAGGCAGCCCTGTTTAGGGAGGCTTTTAATGTTTAATAGATTATTTTATTTTATTTTTCTGTTGGAAGCCACCCAGAGTGGCTGGGGAAACCCAGCCAGATGGGTGGGGTATAAATAATAAATTATTATTATTATTATTATTAGTCCAGTCAAAGGCGACTATGGGGTATGGTGCTCATCTTGCTTCAGGACAAGGGAGCAGGCATTTGTCCACAGACAGCTTTATGGGTCATGTGGCCAGCATGACTAAACCGCTTTTGGCAGAACGGGATACCGTGATGGAAGCCAGAGCACATGGAAACGCTGTTTACCTTCCCGCCCCAGCGGTACCTATTTATCTACTCACCCCATTGCATAGATTGGAGCCACTGGCCTTCCGATCAGCAAGCCCAAGACCCTAGCAACCGTTGTGTTGAATCAAATGAAGTCATTTTGTGAGCTTTGGGGAAACCCATGGAGGGGATTTGGGAAAGGATGGGGAGAGGAAGTAGAAGTTCCAGTCAAACAATGATAGCTTCTTTTTATTGTTTCAAATAGTAATTTAATCTTTTTGTTGATTTCAGTGTTGATTTAGTTGCCTAGAATGCGATTTTACCATAAAACAGAGATTTAAATGTAGATTCAAGTTAGTTCCACATTTCCCACCATTCATTTTATTATTTATCACAGAGGTTTATATCCTACGCTTTGGTAGAAATTCCTTGGGCAGCTGGCAACTGTTTTGTGGGTTTCTTTTTACTCACAAGGCATGCAAATGTTCAAAATTAGGCACACATATCCTGTTCCCAGTTAAGATATGTATTTTATACAAATTATCACATACTAACAACCAGTATACAGTGGTACCTCGGGTTACGAACACGATCCGTTCTGGGATGCAGTTCGTAACCCGAAGTGGTTGTAACCCGAAGCACCATTTTGCGCATGCACAAAGCACAATTTCTGCGATTTTCGCGCTTTGCGCAGAACGCACGCGCAGCAAAAATACTTCCGGTTTTGCGGAGTTCATAACCCGAGGTACGACTGTACACAGAAAATTCATATGCAGGCTATGAAATAAGTACATTGCCTACTGAATGTATTCAGTGTATGAGATACTGTGGCGGTTTCATTTTCACAAAAGTATCATTTCAGAGCTGTAAAGCTGAAGTATACACAACTATAATGCTGTCATTGGTAATTTTCTGCAGGATGATGTCTAAAAATCCAGAGAAAAATAGAAGTGGACAGTCCACAGGCAGCTACTACTACCAATGTCAGCTATTTGTCAGCTCCAGCTAGTCAGTCTTTTTTAAAAATAATAATAATAATGCAAAGTCAAATTGTGCAATCTACTTGAATCACACATATCTTCACATTTCACATCATGTATCCTGCTCTTGCATAAAAGGACAAGCTACCGCGGAGGGTTACCCTTTGCCCACTGGAAGCCTTGTTGAGCCATTGTTCTGAGTGGTGAGATTTCATCACCCATCCCCTATCCACTTTCAAGCATTTATATAGTGTCATAAAGGCTGGCAACTTGCTTTAAAAAAAAGAAGCTGGCAGTTGCAGGAAGCTGAATTCTATGTCCAGTTTCTGCACTTATGAGGAATCTCAAAATACATAACAGTTTCAATTGCAAAATATAAAAAAATCCTTCCAGTAGCACCTTAGAGACCAACTAAGTTTGTCATTGGTATGAGCTTTCGTGTGCATGCACACTTCTTCAGATACACTTCTGTTTCAGTGTATCTGAAGAAGTGTGCATACACACGAAAGTTCACACCAATGACAAATTTAGTTGGTCTCTAAGGTGCTTCTGGAAGGATTTTTTTTTATTTTGTTTCGACTACGTCAGACCAACACGGCTGTTACTAGTTTCAATTGCAATAGTTAGGACAGAACCAACATCATTATTGCAAGAAGAAGAAGAAGAAGAAGAAGAACGGAAGTTTTCTGTTCCCATGATCTTATCTGTCGTGCATGAAACCTGGATCCTTCCCACTGCTGTTGACATTTCCTGAATGTTTCTTCCAAAGCTACCAACCAAAAATTCATGATTTCTTTGCTGGAAGGACAACTCAAGTTGTACTGTTGGGCTGTTTTTAATATTCTTCCAGCTGCGTGAACTGAAATCTCGGCTTGATCTTGCACCTGTTGGCAGGGGACAGATGTCAGGGGTTCCCTGACACAAGACAGATCTCTTCAACTTGTGCAAGGGGTATTCAGTAGTGTGGGAAGTGCTAGTAGCACAAGGATTGATGTACGGCTGGAGTCAAAGGCTAGACTATTATTTTAAGATCTGGCTTCCTTTCCTTCACTTACTGACAAACAGAATTCACCCAGGAGATCAGCCAAGCTTTCCTTGTTTTTAGTCACCAAACTGTTTCTGACCTTTTATTTTCCTCCTTCCTTTGCTTTCAGAGAAAAAAGGGCTGAAAGTCATTTTCTTTCACTTTTCTTCACCCCCCCCCTTTTTTTGGTTTTGACTAGTGCTGCTTGAGCCAGATCAAAATCAATCCATTTTAAAGTACCTAGTGGTAAAATACAAATCCCGTCTTAATATATTTGTTTACAAAGTGCAAAAATGTAAAAATCAGTAGCTTTCACTGTGAAAAAATGATTTTGGGAGTAAGTTTTGTTGAGCACCGTGAAAGTTACTTGTGATAGCAAATATGCGTAGAATTGTGTAGAGTGCCCAGCATGAGCAATTAACTCATTAAAATCAATGATACTTAAAAAGTACTTAATTTGGGCTGGATGAAGCCCTTTTGCTTTATTGTAATTTATAGCAAGTTGCTTTAAGAAGCATTATTTTCTTACAAAGGTTTATGATCACTTACCTAGGAATACATTCCATTGAACTTGGTAGGGCTTACATCTGAGTAGGTATGTTTAGGGTTTTAATGTCCCCACCATGATGGCTTATATTTTGTTAATTAGATTTGTTACATTGTTTTAGGATTTTTGTAACGCACCCTGTGAGTTGCCAGAATATAGAGGAAGGGTATCCTCCATTGGATAACAGTATCCAATATAATTAAAATAAGCCTTTAGCCTTTACTGTCTGAAATTACTTCTGCTACCGATTACTGAAAGTTGTGCAAAATTATTATGAGTTTGAACTACAAATACATGTAGCCCACAACCTCATTGTAGTCTAATTCAAATGCAGTACGGAATGATTCCCTAGCTATGGTTGCCGCGAACTTTGTAAATTAATTCTGATTTTGAAATTAACACACATCCTTCTCCTTCTCCTGCCCCAGGTGCAACAACAGAACCCAGTGTATAGTAGTTACCGGGTCAGATGTGTTTCCTGATCCTTGTCCTGGAACATACAAATACCTCGAAGTACAATATGAATGTGTCCCTTACAGTAAGTATACACTTTTTGTTTTGTTTTGTTCTTGTTCACTTCCTCTAGCCTTCACAATTGATGCTGTGGCAGTCCTAGATGCACAAAAAGAGCATAGGTTTCGGGCCTGAGAACTATTATGCATGCAGAGCACTTTCAAACTAGGCCTTCCAATTAGCTTCAGCAAAGTGTGGAAAGGAGCCATCGTGTGATGCTGGCCAAGTGGCTGTCTGTGTTCTTAAGTGTTTGGCTTTTAAGGGTACTAGGGTTTTATTTCCTCTCTCCGCCCCCCTACAAAAACAAACTTGAATTAGCTATTCAAAAGACTAGATAGAAATTTGTACTTTTGCCCAATACCGGTTCCTGACAAATTGGCTTGGCTTGCAGTTTTCTAAAGAAACCACTGACTTCAATTTTAATCTTCCAGCTACCTGCTGTGGTAACAGTGGTTCACAGCCATACAGTACCGTGGAAATATCCGGGAGTTATCTCCCCAGTTACTTGATACAGCAATGTTTGCTTTTATTTCATTTTTATTTTCAGTTTGAAGATCATTGTTGTTGTTGTTTATTTAATTTGTAAACAGTCCTTCGTCCAAAGATCACAGGGCAGTTCACAACATAAAAATACAAAACAAGAGCACAAAAGACGTAATAAAACAGAAGCAAACCAATAAACCCACTCCCACAAAAAGTAATTAGCCAAAGGCCTGGTTTGGGGGGAACGACATTTTTGCCTGCTGCCTAAAGAAATGCAATGAAGTCCCCAAGGAAAGCATTTCACAAACTGGGAACCACCATAGAAAAGGCCCGTTCTCATGTTGCCACCCTCTTGTGAAGGAGGTGCACAAAAAGCTTTACAACTAATGAATTACACATTCATTCTTTTTTTAATCTACAGAATCTCATTGTTTGATTCTTAAAATAATAATAATCAAATGATACACTAATCAGGGGGTATGCAGTATCTACCCCCACCCCAAAATAACCCCATCATCCGCCGTAACAGCCTATCCATGATGAGTCTCCATTCATCAGCGGAGCATAGCATCTTTGGCAGACCAGTCGACGAGCCTTGAAATGCCTGCCGTGGATCTAAAGAGCTGATTCATCCAGTTTCTGAAAAGCTTTTGTTTTCTCCTCCACAATGCCGTCGTTCAAAATAAAGTCAACCTTGGTCTCAGATTTTCCATTAGAGGAAGTCTGTTGCTTCTAACAGTAAACTTCAGCAATGCATTGATTGTCCTCCATTTATTATAAATGTGACGTTGATGTTTTTTTAGTATCTTCAAACTTAAAATAATAAAAATAATTGCAGCATGCTTTTGGGTGTAGGGAACATACACATAGCAAGAAATGAACAATATAGGATTAGTAGCATTTGCGCCCTAAAATATTGACGGAATCAGCTGTGTCAGAAATAGGCAGTACCAACTCTCCTTTTTTTCATTAATGCACTTAACACTGTATGTATATGTATACAACAGTTTGCATCTGGATAGTACTCAATACTGAGTCACAGTATTGATCTTTCTGAGCATCAGTTAAAGGCCGAACACACACCATCTTTTCTTTCCATTCTTGCTATGTATTCCTGTGCCATTGTGAAACAGATGCTTGTTGTGGCTTTCCTTTTTTTGTGCCGTGGGTAGGAATTGGAATCCTACTGTGTGTGCTGAGCTTTAGTGCCCTGTTCTCATGTGTCTATCATTGGTGGCTCATTGAAACCATCCTTCTTGTGGCACTTTGAGGAGGAATGTATTGTCCCTACCTAACAAAAACAGCTTTGTTTCATAAAGTCACCTTTACATTAAGATCACTATTTCTATTCCTAAATTCCCAGAAAGAAGCAGTGAATCCAATTCCAAGCTATTCAAAAGCCATGATGTTTCTGTTTCGTTGGGTCATGTAGGACAAGACAGTAGTTTTTCTTTTTTTAAATGCAAATGTTATTTTCAGATTTCAAATCATTTTTTTTTCATGCTGTTTTAGGGAGACAAGTGTGGATATGCCCTGCTGGTTTGGGTTTTCCTATCTACAGAGAAAAAAATGTTTCTTTTGCAGTTAACAGAAGGATACTCTGCACAGCACTGTAATTTTACTCCTTTAAAAATAGCTGTATTTCAATATGTATATTGCTTACTGCTCATTTCATTACAAAGCTATTTTCAGTTGCTCTGTGTAGAAGTGAAATGAATCAAGAGTCTTTTTTGATTCATGAATCAAATTCAGAGCTTAATTTGAAGAAGCATATTTTGAATTTGATTTAATATGAATATTTGTTGATAATTGCATTTTCTTGTTCTTACTATTTACAAGTCCCTTAGAAAAAGAAAAGGTAACATGATCATGCTTACTTTGTAATATATAATGCTTTATTTAAAGAAGCAAATTAATTTTGGCCACAGTCCTGCACCCCAAAACTAACAAGAAAAACCCGTGAGTCGAGATTTCTCTATCAGGCATGTTACAGACTTCCTCCAATGCAAGCTTGGAGGAACAAGCTTGCATTGAACAATGCAAGCTTGGAGGATCCAAACTAGATGTGATTTTTTTTTTTTTGCATCTTTAGTCTCTGTATGGCTATTTTTTTTCTGGCAATAAATAGCTGACATGGGATGTCTGAGCCAGATCAGGGCTGTGGCATGGGGGCAGGAGGAGGAAAAGTTAAGTCTTCATCCCACTGTGGTCTTGCTCCAAATCAGGGGTGGGGAATATACTATCTGTTTCATTCCCTAATGGGGACAAAAGTTAAAAGTCCTCGTCCCAGCACACCCAACGCACCTCTGGGACCCCTGTGCCAGCTAGCTAGCTGTTTTATTTCTTTATTTTAAAAAACCCAGCCACATATGAGCTTCAACGAGATATATCGAATTAAAGTATAATAAAGATAGAATACTAAATTAAGGTGGAGCTAAACTAACTGACGTAATTGTTGAACACTCAAGAAAACATAAATTGCTCAAAGAACCTTGACGGGATGCTGGCTAAAAACCTCGTTTCGCTGTAAATGATCTAACAGTTTCCTCAGAAGGAAAAAGAAACTTATTGCATTCGTAAAGACTCAAGGTCACTTCTCAACAATTCAGAATAAGGGGAGGATTTTTAATCTTTAAGAAAAACCGAAAACTCCCAGGCAGTATCGGGTAAATTACCCAAAATACAGAGTCTAGTTTTGCTTAAACCATCAAGGTACTCTGAGTAATTTATGTTTTCTTGAGTATTCAATTATGTCAGTTACTTTAGCTCCACCTTAATTTATTATTCTATCTTTATTATACTTTAATTCAATATATCTCGTTTCAGGGATCTTTCACGGTTTAGATTCGTTTTGTGCTCATTATATTCCCGTGATTGTCTTTTTTGCTATCCTCTATCATATATGAGTTTCAGACATGAATAATGTCATGTTTAGTTTGACCCTCTGTCTTTAAGAAGACTTGTACTAAATCCCTCTCCTTGCAGCACTGTGCAACTGGACAGCTTGACGAAACCTGCACCCATCTTCTCTTACAAATGTATATCACATCACACACAAACAAACACATGCATGCACACAAATTATTTCTGTGGATGTCTGTTCAAAATTCTTCACAGACACATCTACACAGAGGAAGAAATAGTGAATATTGGAACATGCACTGAGTATTTAGCTTGTAGATTACAAATTAATGATCAGCATACTTCAAATATAAGTTCATGACCGTCCAGGTTAAGAACAGCTACATGTGAGTGTTCAGTCTTTTCATGTGAAAGCAGACAAGCAGAGAGAAGTGAGTATACTGTTAAGCCGTTCCAGCTCTGACACATCATCTCTGCGCAGTTTAGAGCCCTCAAAAGGTTAAGAAAGACATGGTTTATTAGGGGTTTCACAATATTACAATAGGGCAGCACAGTCCCTTAGCTTCCCTCCCCTCTCTGAATTAATGCTCTTTTTCTTAGCTACAGTATTTTCACCTCTGATATTCAGTTTTGTTTAGCATTGTACACAGCGCTCAGGTTTGCATGCTCAGATAAGGCTTAGGATAAATGAGCGCCAATGCTTTGCTGGTTTTCCTAGATTCACACCCATTAAGTTGAGGACGTTTCCATCCCTGTGTTGTGCCTCTCACTGCTTCTAGTCATGGGTGTTAACATGGTGAAGATTTCAAAATGTGTTCTCCAAATCTATTGGAAACTTAGCTTTTCATGCAGTGCATGAAAACTTGAGCAGAGTTTTCTCATGGGAGGCTAGTTGCAGGAGGTCTTGCATCCAGTTTTCCACATATGTGTTTTCCAATACTGAAGGATTATTCACTTTGCTGCCAAAGCAGAACCATTATTCCTGTCCTTTTGGTAACCCCCACCTGGCAGGTGTGGAGCCAATTGTTGTGTTGACATTTCCTATCAACAGGGATTTGTCCAGAACTCTGTATGTACTTCCTTCCAGAAGCATTGGCTTACTGGGCAGTTCCATAGTGGATAAATTAGATCAGCTTGCAGCTATTTACACCTCCAGCAGTAATCTGTGGATGTGATGCCCCTGTGCTTAAGGCATGTTGGTGCCCATTAGGCCCAGAAGATGATTTTCTGTTGAATTAACCTGTGTCTAATGTCATGGGTTAGCTGGTTGGATACTACATAAGGCTCTCCTCCATGGTATAGATGTTAGGCAGGCTTCTACTTCTTTGTCCTGCTTTTGCCTCATCCTTACAGAGTTTAGATCCGGGTTCAGTGTGTTACATGCTAGTGTGCCATTTGCTGAGCCTCCTTGAGAAGAAAAAGCTACATGCTTCTTGCAGGAGATCCGGGGTTTCTGCTGCACCCAGAGCACCTGTGCAATCCCCACTCAGAGTTGTGAAGGACTCTAAACTGTGCAGAGATGACACACCAGAGGGGTTTTTGCACCGGGCCTCCACTCTCCTAATGGGCTTGTTTACATGCAAGGAGATTGAACACCAGAATGGGGCTAATGATTGCTCAAGCTCCAATATAAATAATAGTGATGCCAATATTACCTACACATTTGTCATGTAAATTTCCTCTTATTTCTGGTGTCATTCAAAATGTTCAGATGAGCTTTATTTACTTATTTCAATCTGCTTTTAAATATCTCTCCTTTTCTTTTGGAGTTTTGCTTTAAAAATCTGCTTTCTTCTCTCTGTACAAAACCCAAATCCTTCTCTGTGGTCTTCTTCATTTAAGGTCGACATCCTCTTTGTAATGAGACTGAGGTTTTCTGTATCTACATGAGGTGGTCTGCAGCAGTCCTTATTGAGCTGCAACAAGTGTCTGAATTACTGGAATATCTGAAACCCTAGTGTCACTTTTGCTACAACCCTGTCAGCGCTGCTTCTGAAATTGTCATTGTGCACCCTGTATACTTGCATCAAAGCACTGAATTGCACTGCTCTGTTCCCCTGTGCTTGAGTTAATGCACTTACATCCATCATGTGTTTCAGGTTCAAGGCCAAGGAGAGAAGAGACCATCCTTGCCTAGCAATGCACACCTTCTGTGCTCCTTTTCTGCTAATAGAGCTCTGATACACTGCACTGTCAATTACTTTTATTTTGAGCATGATTAGTGAGCATGAAGGGGCTGGGTGCACAGTTTCTAGTCTGCAGCCCTCGGTTTTTGTTTTTGTTTTTGCTAACCCACACTTGACGTTTGGTGGGCGAACATTTTTTCCCCTTAAGACTCAACTCCCTCTTCTGCCCATACAGCATCTCATTTTTCCTGTTACTTCCATCTAATGGATCCATGAGTGATGAGTAGATCTGGGTTTCTGCTTCTTTGTTTCCCTACAGTGCCATCTTAAGCCATGGTATGCAAAACATTTGTGTTAAGGATGCATGTGAACCAGCATCCCAAGAACCAAAGTTGCTTAAGGAACCTAAATTGTGAGGAAAGGTTCCTTAGTTGCATACTTTGAAGCACTGCCACACACATGCCCCAAAAGAGCATGGAGATCTCGGGGAGCCATAGCATTCATTTAGTTTATTTACTTGTGATTTATGTCCTGCCATATAGCCTAGAATGCACAGTGATTGTATATAAAAACAAGAGAATAATGATTTCTCTCCTTATAAATCCTTGGAGCTCAGTACAGATTATGAATAGTCTCTTGTGATGGGGAAATTAGAGGGGGAATGTTAAGGAAGGAAAATTCCAAGATTGAAAGAAAACTGATCTAGGCAGAGTGCCAAAGCTTGCTCCTTGTAGTAAATTCATGCTCTCCGTGTTACATTTAGTGTACAACATATAAACAGTATAAACAAACATCAGTATAAAAACCTCAACTATAATAACAGTGTCAATGAATACAGGGTATAGGATCCATAGTTAATGGACAGGAAAAGCAAAAACAGTATGTCTTCAAGGGGCATGTGGAGTCTATAACACAGAGAAGGACTTTCAGAAGAGAAGGTGCAATGGCAGAAAATGCCTGGTTATGGGCCACTGCCATAATTTTCTGTATACCTGTATGTTTTTAATAGTAACCTAGGGAAGTAGCCTCAAAACAACCTAAGGGATATATATATATATATATATATATATATATATATATATATATGCGTGCTTGTCACACGTACAATAGTGTTGCCTGTGAAAAGCATCTAAGTGTGAAGCAGGCACATGCATTAACAGATAGTCAATATACCTGCCCTAAGAAGCCACTTGGAGAAATTGCATTTTGCCACCACACTTTACAAGAGTGGGAAAACAGGAGATGAGGTTGGGCTCCCACCTTCCATCATCTTTGATTGTCCCCTGATGGGGACTGATGGAGGCTCTCAGACCCATATTTCCCATTTCTTCAGAGGCAGCAGCAGTATAAATGTGGAAAACATACCAGTCACTACAGAGTGTGTGATCAATCCCAAGACATGTTTAGCAGACTAGCTTCAGGGCAATCTTCCAGATTTACCAGGCTGCAGTTCTCTACCATATTAACTGGGGAGTAGGCCCAGTAGGATTTAGATCTGAGTTGAAATCACACTCTTGGTCTTTTGGACCGAGTAGCACCAATGCACAACTGCAGTCACCCTTCTTCTTGCTTTCCCTTTACCACTTCTGGCCTTTTCGGTTCTCTGTTACCATCACACATTAACAGGACAGGACACTGCATCTGTCTCTGAGAGTTCACCCACCTGATAAAACTATGGTGACTTTGCAAGTACTGCCATTGTCACAGTGCACAATCACTTAAAAATTCAAACCTGCAATTTGGATTATGGAGTAACACCATGCCCTACTGGAGACTTGTTCAGGCAGATGTTGACTATGGTGGCTGGCCATTCCAGTGTTCACACACATCTCCATTATTTTTTGGATGTGGCATTCCTTCCTAAAATGATTGAAACAAATATCAACAAAACTTGCAATCTCATTGCAACTCCATCTATTCACTGGAACCTGGAATGGTGCTGTAATTGGATTCTTTGGTAAATGATTAGAGCTATGTATCATACAGGATATGAAACCCTCACATCATTTGTTGTCTTCTTGCTTCTTTATGGACTGCATTTAGATATGTATTACTGTTGCGAGGATTCTTCTCAATTGATTAAATGTCTTGGGTTCTAATAGCTCTCTATTCCCCCCCCCAAAAAATCCCGTCTACTGCCAATGGTTCCTGCTCCCCCCAAAACCTTTTCAACATGAAAGCTGCTGTAGATGAATTGCTACCAAAATGAGAATTCTAAATCAAGCTAAAAATGCATTGCTTTTTCCTTGAATAAGAGTTTTATTGATTAAATTACAGAGGAATTGAGAGAACCCCACTTGACATTTCTCTCAATTATACTGCACAATATATGTTGATACTTCAAATAACCCAAGTCAGTCCTTTTAGGATTAATAAGCACATCAGAAGCACCACTTCCTACATCTGTGCACGATATTTTATTTTAAGCCTTGCTTGGACCCAGGAATTCAGTGGAAAATATTCAAGTGTTTCATTCATTAGCTGCACTGATTGAACTTGCAGTTTTTGTTTACTTTAGCAAACCCATCTGTCCCTGAAAATGCACAGTTGTACAACTATGCACTCACAACAGACATATCACTAATATTTATGTTATCCTTGTCTTTATGCCACTGTTTTACTATTATTCATCCTAAGCAGGTGCAATCTTCCTCTTATTGGTGGATTATGATGTGATACAATGCAACATGATTGTTTCATGTACCAGTCATGTCTTTGGTAGGAAAATGTTTCGTGGATAATGCCATTGTTAAAAAGTATATTTAATATAAAATATTGCGTACATTAGCTTGCAATTGAGACATGCTACATAAAGAATGGCATGGCCAGCATTTTCTCCAAGGTGTATGCTTTTCTCTCTTAGAAAAATTAATAATGCACTTTTCATAGCTAGCCGTTATTGGACAAAAGTTAGCTTATACATTCTCATCCCAGTGCTGAGTCCTTCATTTACTCTGATAAATGTGCAAGCTTTCCCATTCATTTCAATGGAGAAAGCTGCTATGTGCATGCAATCCTATGTGCACAGAAATGGGCTCCGTTTGTTGCACTGCCTTGGCCAGAACAGATTGCTGTACTGGGATATCTATCTACAAGTATTTAATATATTCCTGCCTTGGAAATGAGTAAGTTGCATTAGCTAACCAACCCCCCCCCCCCACTCCACACGTTTTTCTTTTATTGGGATGACGGGGCAAAGATTTGATATTATGAATATTTGGTAAGATTTGCTTTGCAAACTAGGCTTCTGATTTGAGATTATTGTATGCTGAAGAATTTCTGAGTGGGCTAAGGTTCTGGTGCTCACTTTTCTTCTTTTAATTGCTTACTGTGCTTTGCTTCTTCCTTCTCTTAAGCAGATGTTTCACTTCAAGATTTGAAAAGTCATTGCATTTCTCAAGATTAATATCCAGCAGTACAAAAACACACACACACCCCAAAAAGATAATGCAAACGAGCCACCTCGCCTTCTAAGAAAGAAGGGTGGGAATAGGAAAGGAAATATAATATCCATATAAGACTTTTTTTTTTTACTATATTATGAAGCTTCAGGAGACGTTCCATAGTTAAGACAACCTGGTTTTTCAGCACATCTCTGTTCTAAAGCCTGAAACCTCTGTTTTACACAGGCTCAAGTTGTTTTGTATGACTTCTGAACAAAGTATCTACTGTATTTGTAAAGTTTATCCACTGGTTAAATTTCAGACAGATTTTTATTATTATTATTAGATAGATACGTTGCCACACATTATTTATTTATTTGGTCATGGTGAATTGTGGTGGCTGTTTTCCCTCCTCTCTCTACCCCCACTCTCCTTCAAAGAGTTTTTTTTCTTTTTCTTCTTGCTTTCCCATTGCTTTTGGTGCGTTAGCGAATGTCAAACATTTCAAGACTATTTGCAGGGGTCCCCCTTTTGCTGGTTTAATGAAAGTTCATTTGGTATTTCTAAAGCTATGAGATCTCAAAAGTTTCCATTTCAATCAGTGGAAAGGGAAATAGCAAATTATATAGTGGTGGCCCAATAATGCTTGCCCAACCCTCATTGTCTAAAAGTGACATACACAGCAAACCAGAAGCCATGCTGTTTCAGGATAGAGAGGTGGATGGGGATGGGGAGAGAGACGGGGGTATGGATGGGTGGACGAGAAAGCTTTCCATCCAATACTGTCCCCTTTCAACCAGGATGCAACAGAGACTTAGATCAGGCATCCCCTAACTTCGGCTCTCCAGATGTTTTGGACTACAATTCCAATCTTCCCCAACCACTGGTCCTGTTAGCTAGGGATCATGGGAGTTGTGGGCCAAAACATCTGGAGGGCCACAGTTTGGGGATGCCTGACTTAGATCTTAAGTATCCCCATTCCATTTGTGGAAGGAACTGTAGTCCATCAGATGTTCCCAGCACCCCCAGGCACCACACCTCATCCTGCAGTGCAGATTTTCAACAGGCAAAGGTGGTGCAGGTTAAAGGGGAAATCAGTTCGGGATAATCCTGTGAATGGAACTCAACCCTTGGGGGACTCTCCCATTAGCAGAAGCTTAGTTGGCAGCTATAAAACTGCTTGTTTCCTGCTCCTCCAATCAGCTCTCCTGTTCTACCAGGGAGATGGGAGAAATCCTTCCCTTGAATGAAAGGGGAAAGCAACATATTCTCTCCTGTGGTGTGAGTTGGCTGCATAACTCTGAGCACAGAAGGATATATTTCCACTCTCTGCCAGGTTGAGTCTTCTCATCCTACATGAAGAAGGGAACCTCTTCTCTGAAGGTGTGGAACCAGCTATTTGACTCAGGAGTGGAGTGGAGGGGGGGAAAAGCACTTTCTCGTTTAGTTAGGGAAATTGCATACCGTAACCTCCCTGAAGGTTGCTTCCTTTAATTTGGCAACAGCCATTTCAAAAAGAGGCAGCCTGCAGATTCTGGAAAAGTGATCTTGCCTCCCGCGTGGTAAAGTGGAGGAGGATCAGCCTGCTCCTGGAAGTTTATGTGAGCAGGGGAGAAATCAGTAGTACCATAGAAATAAGTAATTGAAGGTGTCATAGCTCAGTGGTGGAGAAGTTCTGAGTGAAAGAGTGAATCTGTCTGTGAGGGAAGGTGATGGCTGTGTTTGAACCTCAGTGTTCCTTACCTGCAAAACGAAAATATCTTGCAGGATGTCTTCTAAACGCTTGTCTGCTCTGCATGCACTCTGTTCTTCTTTGTGCCTGAGACACAGTTCGATGTTGACCTGCTGAGGTCCGATGTAATGTGTGAATGGGCTTGCATGTGGCAAGGGACCTTCTGCTGCTGCACTTCTTACCACCAAGCAGGAAAGCACAGGAAAGGAGTCCTACGCTGAGCCTATGTACAAATGTCCATTGTGCAAAATTTCACACATACACACAAAACTCATCTAATTTAGTTGCTTTCTTTACTTCCCTTTCAAAAGGGAACCTCTAAAAACAAGAAAAGGTTGGTTTAGCAGAAGAGTAAAAGCTGACAAATACCTCTTGGTCTGCGAAAGCATAGAAAACATAAGAGTTTCACTTTAATTTCTGCACCATGTAAGCAAAATAAGAGGTATCGTACAGCCCACAATATCGGACTGTATTGAATTCACACCCCTGTTCAAAGGCTTTGGGTCCAATGGGAGGTGGCCACTAAAGGAGGAGTGTAGCAATTTTTGACAATTTCTCCCTCTAGCAGCAGCCCTGAAAATATGTTTGGGATGATCCCCTAGAAAAGGGGGCTGCAGGGGCAAAATCAGCAAAACACACCCCTCCTTGGTTAGCAAATACCATAGGACAAGGAGGACTGATTTGATGCCACCCAACTGGGATTACTTACAAGTTCTGCAGCAAGGCTGAAAGATGAACGGTGTCTACAGAGGTAACACTAGGGACCGTCTTGTAAGGATTTGGCCATTAAACTATAGATAGCTCAGTTGGTACAGCATGAGACCCTTAATCTCAGGGTCATTGGTTCAAGCCCGACATTGGGCGAAACTGTTCCAACTCTATGATTCCATGATAATGTTCAAACTTTGCTGGTTTTACATTTGGTTCAATATGCAGAACTCTAAACCTTTCAAGAGCAAATATTTTATGAGCACTAACTCCCACATCTGTGTTGCCGCCAACTTGCAGAGGAAGAGGGAGAATTAAGCCCAAATGTTAAGATGAACCGTGTGTGCAATTTGTAAGCAATCTATGAAGATTGTACATCTTTACTACTTACATGGTGAGAAAGTTAACGCATCAACCTTAACTTGTGATTTCTATGATTTTTAGAGCATGGGTGACTTGTTGAAGCCTTCACTCTTCTTAAACCAAAGGGGTTTTTTGTTTTAAAAAATGTATATATAGTGACATACATAATACATCTATGTGTGCATATCATATTAATAGAAGGGGATTTTTTTTTGGAAAAAAAGATAAAGTTAACAGGATTTTGCTTGAGGCTTTGCAAAGGGAAAGATAGGTATATCATGCATTAGTCAAGTCTTTCATTATTTATTCAGGTTTACTAAGTGAAACTACATACGAGCATTTTCTGTATTGCCTCTTTAACCTACTAAAATGATTGATCCATGCTCACTTATGTAACTTTAGAATCTTTCTCCTGCTAGGTTTTCCTGTTGTCTGTTTCTCTCTATCCAATGTAGTGCACTTCTTATTCTCCCTGTGTTTAACACCTTGTGAACTAATTTAATCTTCGCCTAATAGTCAATTTGTGTTAATCTTCTTCTTTTTTCCCTTGCACTTTTTTTTTTTTCATTTTACTTCCGATGCTTGAAATAGAAGTGGAGCAAAAAGGTAAATAATGTACATAGTCCAAAACCCCCACCCCCAGCTCCTTGTTATGTGCCTTATGGATGTTAACCTCCTCCACCCCTTCCCTTTCCCACAACACTCTGGTAACTATGGTGGTCGGCAGGATCTCATAAGCGCCCCTCATAAAGAAGTTGACTTTGCGGTAAACTGGCTGGGCTGCTGAACTGACTCTGCTACTTAAAGCAGGTGGCGGGATTTAGTGTCTGATGTACCTGCTCCGGGACAGAAGCTCCCTTTTGCTTCCTTCCTTCCTCCCTTTCTTTCTCTTTCCCTGTCTTTCTCTCACCCTTGACTAAATCTTGTTAATGAACCCTCATCTTGCTTGGCTTCCAGAACCCACTCCATAGCATGCCATAATTACAGGGGTCCCTGGTCTGTTTCATCCATCGCTTTGGTTGTCCTTTATTTTTTTGTTGCTCCTAATGAAGATCTGTGTATATATTTCACACACACACATGGGTTACACACATACGCACAAACAAACCCCAAAACTAAAAGTGCATATATATATCTATATATCTGTATAGATACAGTCAAACCTCAGTTCCCGAACGCCTCCACTTTGGAACATTTTGGCTCCCGAATGTCCGGTGTGGCTTCTGATCTGCAAAAAGCCTAGCTATCGGCCAATCAGAAGCTGCACTTTGGAATTCGAATGTTTCGGAATTCGAACGTCCTTCCGGAACGGATTGCGTTCAACTTCCAAGGTTCCACCATATATAGATATATAGATATAATATCAAGGCACTGTTATTTTCAACCTCACAGTTTATTAAAGTTTCTATAAGTTTTATGAGTTTAAATCCATTGAAGTGTTGTACACCAGTTGAAAGGTCTGGAGAATAAAACCTGTCTTCATTATAAATGCAAGCGTAGTTATCTGCTTCCAGATGCATAGATGTGCCATTGGACCTTGGGTGATACTAGCGAAAACACTTCACATACTGGTTACTATGGTAACTTGTAAGAACCATGGATGACAAAGGGTAATACATGCATTAATTACATATGAGCTACAAAGTATTGTTGCCAGTTAATTGGATCTTTTCTTCTTTATTGTCACTTGTGATTTTTTTACCTTGACTTTAATTGGTAGCATGCACATTTTATTTTATTTTAGTTAAAAAAAATAAATCTTGTCTTGCTTCTTCTCTGCGACTGCTAGTTTTTGTTTGCCCTGGGACATTGAAAGCCGTTGTGGATTCCCCAAATTTATATGAAGCGGAACAAAAGGCAGGTGCCTGGTGCAAGGACCCTCTTCAGGCTGCGGATAAAATATACTTCATGCCGTGGACTCCATACCGTACCGATACTTTGATAGAATATGCTTCTTTAGAGGACTTCCAAAATGGACGCCAGCAGACGACATACAAGCTTCCAAACCGAGTGGATGGTACTGGATTTGTGGTATATGACGGCGCTGTCTTTTTTAACAAGGAAAGAACTAGGAACATTGTAAAGTTCGATTTGAGGACTAGAATTAAGAGTGGAGAGGCGATTATAAATTATGCCAACTACCACGACACTTCCCCTTACAGGTGGGGAGGGAAGACTGACATTGATTTGGCAGTTGATGAAAATGGCCTGTGGGTCATTTACGCCACGGAACAAAACAATGGGATGATAGTTATTAGCCAACTGAATCCTTACACTCTGCGTTTCGAGGCAACGTGGGAAACTACGTATGACAAACGGGCAGCATCTAACGCCTTCATGATATGTGGGGTTCTCTACGTTGTGCGGTCCGTATACCAAGACAATGAAAGTGAAACTGGCAAGAACTCAATTGATTATATCTACAACACTCGGTTATTCAGAGGAGAATATGTAGATATCCCTTTCCCCAACATGTACCATTACATTGCTGCTGTGGATTACAATCCAAGAGACAATCAACTGTATGTGTGGAACAACAACTTCATCCTACGATACTCTCTAGAGTTTGGTCCCCCTGACCCCGCTCAAGGTAAGCATTCTTTATTATCTCTATTTCTTGAAATACTAGGTTATTTTAATAGAGTGCTTGCTAACGAAACTAGCTTTCAGTGTATTTTGGCAATTGAAGTACCTGTTTTGTAATGAAACGAAACACAAAAATGGATTTAAAATGGTATCCGTGCCATCTTGCTCCATAGCAACACACCCAATGGTAAGTTTCAGCTCCACATTACTAGGTTCAAGACAATCTATCCATTTGGAATAAGAAGCATGTTAGCATTGGTGTTTTTATCTGATTTTAGGCCCGAGTAGAATATATTTGAAAACTTTAAAACTAGTTTGTGCCGGTTGCTGGGAAAGATGTGGTTTGAAAAACCTAATGCAGTTAGGTACAGTAGTTCTCAGAGTGGATGCTGCAAAGGTTTGCATTTTCCAAGTCTGCAGTTTGAGCCTGAAAAGAGGATTAGCATCTATCTCTGTAACATGCTATAGCATCCCATAATTTCCCATTGGTGGAGCAATGTATTCAATTTGAGAATAGCTATGGCTACCTAAAAGACTGCGTTGCTCTGTAAGCTGCCAACGAGTAGTCATTTGGGAACTTGTATCACTGTCTCCAGTATGCACAACCGAGGGTGCACATACAAATATTAAATGCAGAGGATGTAGCTTTTGAAGACTGTTTTGGCAGTGGAATTAGGAAAAGTTCCAGACACACGCCCTTGTAAGCTCACTAAAAACAATTTGCATTCCCGGAATGTTATTTTTGTTGTAGTCTCCAACAAAGCTGCTTTTAGTTACCTATTTTTTCACATGTCATCACTGGATATCTCTCTTCAGCTGTTACAAACTTTTATTACTTTCATTGTGGGAGACTAAAGGCTGACCGCACAGTAAGAATACAGAAATATTCTATGTAGAAGTATTACCGGTATATAGGAGTGCAGAAGTACTGTATGTGATAATACTATATGGTCTGTATGTGGTTGGAATATAGACGCACTATGTAAATGTGCTATGTGGTCACAGGACCATATAATCATACGGTAGGAATGCAGACGTGCTGTATAAATGCCAGAAGCTGATTCTTACTAACATTAATATGATTTAAATGCATGTTTGAAGCATTTAATTCATATCAATATTAGTAAGAATAGAGTCATACCTCGGTTTGAGTACTTTCAGTTTAAGTACAGTACTCTGCAGACCCATCTGGAACAGATTAATCCACTTTCCATTACTTTCAATGGGAAAGTTCGAATCAGGTTAAGTACAGACTTCTGGAACCAATTGTGTACTTAAACCGAGGTACCACTGAATTCCATTGGTGTGTAGTCCTGTGACTGTTGGAAGGATGTTCTGTGGGCCATGGGATATCTCAGTTATCATTCCTCAGTTGGAGAGGCAGAACTCCCAATGCTGTAGACCAGGCATCCCCAAACTTAGGCCCTCCAGATGTTTTGGACTACAATTCCCATCTTCCCCAACCACTGGTCCTGTTAGCTAGGGATCATGGGAGTTGTAGGCCAAAACATCTGGAGGGCTGCAGTTTGGGGATGCCTGCTGTAGACAGAAATCTGATGTCAGATTTCCTGCTCCCAACTAAAGGTTCTAGCACCCTGGCCCAAACATCAGATATGCTTTAAAAAGAGGTGGGCCAGAGACATGCCAAGAGAGAACTAAGAAACAGCTGGTACCTGAAGGATCCCAAACCATTCTGGTCCCTTGACCCATGCCCAAACTAGGAAGAAATTTAGACACACTTTCCAGTGGTGTCTAAATCTCTATCATTTCTGTCCCATTGTTTCAGTGGGAAGAGGAAAGCATTAACATTTTTTTTAAAAAAAATGAAATAAAATAAATAAAACACAGGAAATGGACAGAGGAATGCAATACCATTCCTACACTCCCTGGTGACTCAAATCATGCAGTATTTGAGATGTGGTGGTTGAACCACCTTTGTTTTTTTGCTCCCTCCCCACATTAGGAATGCATCTTTAGAAATTCTTGTTTTTTTTAAAAAAAAGTTTAAGACTATGAGAACATTCATGCATATATATTTTTAACGTAGGGGGAAATGGCTCCATTTTTGTCATATTTTAATAGTTAGCTTGTTGCTGTGTATATCCAGTGCCTTTGCAAAGTTAAAGCATTTTAATACTTTAATATGTGGTTTTGAGATTACGGCGGGAATTTTTCTAATTCATTTTAGATGAATTAATTGGATTTAAAAGGTACGGATTGTGAGGATGTGAGCTTTAGAGTTCATCTCAAATTTTGCCTTCCGTCTTCCATGAACAAAACTGAACTGTCAGTCATTAAGGAAAAGAAAATCAACTAAAACACTTCTGCGATCATCATTTATGCGGTCACAGTTTATACAGGCGGCTTAGAGCAATGGGATATTTGAAAATGAGGGCAAGAAGGTAGTATTTCTGGGCCTTTCTGCTTTGGGGAAAGGAAGTTGCCCTAACATGAAGTGCTTAATGATGTCATGGGGTCAGTGCCTCTGCAGCAGAAGTCATGGCCTCTTCTGTTGGAATGCCTAATTTGGGGCCATTACGGAAAACTCAGCAATCTTTGCCACTTCACTTGTGATGGGAGCAGTAATGATATGTTGACCTACTCAATGAGCCCTCTGTCTTTCATCTCTCTGCCTTGTCAGCGCCTGACTGCATCATAACTTCCTACCCCCAAAATGGTTCAAACACTGTAGACTGTCTCGCCTTTTGAGTGAAACAAGTCCTTTGTCACATCCATCTGACTTGCCCTCCTGAGCTTAGATGTTATTTTCACTCCCAAGGCCGAATGTCATTCTTGACCCCAAACATGTGCATTTTCCTGAGATAGAACAAGAGGTATTCCTTGTGTTCGCCATATTTCAGTGGCTGTGGCGTTGCCAGAATTTCCCCTCACCTTAGCCCTCTTATGGGTTCTAAAAGATGAGACGAGCCTTCATTGATACCAAAGTTTCCCTGTTGCAGAAGTTACACTTTCCACGAGTTGAAAGGCAGCAGGAATGACAACAGCAGATGAGGCTAACACTTTGTCCCCACTAGTCTCCCTCGTTAAGTTATTGAACACTTAAATGTCATGTCTGAAAAGGCTCCTTGAATTTTCCATTCCTGCACTGCTGAAACTGTACTATAACATGGTTTTGCAATCCCCTCCCAGCATGCAATATCCATCAGTCTTCATGCCATAGCTGTCAAGTCTCCCGTTTTCGCAGGAAACCCCCAGATTTAAATCAGTTTCCTGCTGGTGTCCCAAACTGAAAAATATCCCATAAACCCCCCAGATTTGCAGCTCCTGCTCACGCCGGCAGCCATATCCTGGCTCCCGGCTGGCTGCTCGCTCACTTGGCTTCGGAAATCGCCTCTGCACATGCCCGAGCATGTGCAGAAGCGATTTCTGGTGCCCAGACATGCGGACATGGGCAGCCCGGCACAGGAAGTCGCTACTGCGCATGTCCGGACATGCGCAGAACCGATTTCCGGTGCCGCTCTGCCCATGTCTGGGCACCAGAAATTGGGCAGAGCCGGCACTGGAAGTCGCTTCAGCACATGGCTGGACATGCGTAGAAGCGACTTCCGGTGCCGCGCCGCTGCTGATCCCTTATTTTCCTGTCCGGAAGTTGACGCCTATGCTTCATGCACACCTTCATGGAATATAAAATGCTGTTTCCAAACCAGTCCTTTTAGGGGCTAAGGTATTTCTGTCAGGTATGGCACAATGGCATGCTTTTGCATCATTGCATCATTTTGAGGATCTTATTGTCTTTGATTTTAAAACAGCTGACTGTGGGATTGGTTTGTTCTCTCTTGCATTTTGCTTCAGCTTGTTTTGCGATGACAAGGAGACAATGTGGCCACAGTCTTGCAAGGTCCTCTGTGTGTATTTACTGCGCCCACACACCAGACGCGATTTTATTTGCTGGGTTTTCAGCACACCTTTTCAACACGTGCCAATGTGTTAGATCATGGGTAGGCAAACTAAGGCCCGGGGGCCAGATCCGGCCCAATCGCCTTTAAATCCAGCCCGCGGACTGTCTGGGAATCAGTGTGTTTTTACATGAGTAGAATGTGTCCTTTTATTTAAAATACATCTCTGGATTATTTGTGGGGCATAGGAATTCATCCATTCCCCCCCAAAAAATATATAGTCCAGCCCCCCACAAGGTCTGAGGGACAGTGGACCGCCCCCCTGCTGAAAAAGTTTGCTGACCCCTGCGTTAGATACATGAGATGATCAAGTTGCAAACTTCATCAGCATTCTTTCCCAGCTTCCCTCTTCCCCTTAAATCAACCTATATTTATATAGCTGGTGAATAAACTGTCACCAGGATAGTTTGCAGTGAACTCCAGGCCCACACTGAGTAAGGCTCGCTTATCCCCCACCCCCAAACTTTCCTAGCTTTGACGAATCAGGTTTTGGGGCAGACGGAGAGGTGATGATTTTACAGGAACGAAAGTTCAATCTCCCTTGCGTCTGAAGAACTAGTTAAATAGTTTTTTTGGATCTCATCCTGTATATTTCTCAAATATGACCGAAAGTTTTTCTTCTGAATTTACTGATAGCTGCTGACCCACTTGCCAACATTTTCAGATTTGAGAAAAGTATACTTAAGTAGTGTATTCCTATCCAAAGTTTCTCAGAGATAAGTTTCACTCAGTTCAATTAGAGCTTCTTCCCTTGAAACGTGTATTAAGGTTTGCTTCTAAGGTCCTTATCCTATCATCACCTAATTTTTTTGTCTGTTTTGTTCTACTGATTTGCAACCGACACCCTGCTAAATTTATTGTAACTGAATTTTTTTTATTTATTTCATAGAAAATTATGTGCCGCTTGATTGTAGAAAAATCAACAACCAGTAAAGCAGTTTACAAAAAGACAAAACAATAAAAGTATCACTAAAAAAAATGATAACCATGATTTAAAACATGCATAAAGTTAAAACCACAATAGACTGAAACAAATCAAGACTCACACAAACTTTTTAAACATCTGGGTAGGATTGCCTATTGATACCAGGCAGCTGTTTTTACTGAATTCTTTTTTTGGTTTCTGCCTGGTATCAATAGGTTCCAGCGTATCTGCTCTGCCGCACTAAATGATCAAGTTCTTATCGATATGGTATGGGTATTAAGGAGGACTTGTAAAATGGGGTAAGGCAAATTCAAAAGTGATGAAAGGATTTCCAGCCTGTGTGTTCCATAATTATCCATTTAGGTGTGACCTGGCACTTCCAGGGGGGTACATAGCCAGAAAGTGCAGCCAGAACAGTGGTGGAAGCTGAACGGGTAGGCTGATCAGCTGCAATATTCTTGAGACATATCTATAAGGGCTGCTCTAGCTATGCTTATTGTTTTCATGTGAGAAACAACGCTGTCCCTCCTTAAACAGAAATGCTGTTGCGTGAAAGTGTATTGTGTCAACACTCTTCATACCAGAATGCAGATGGGAACTTTGTAATCCAAACAGAGTTATTCTGTCTCTCTTCTAATCTACAGCGCAGGCTGGACGCAGCAATGCCATTTGGTGTGCTAGATACCATTGCAAAACTACAGCTCCTGGCCACAGGGGGCAGGGTGAGGGCTTGCGGGGAGAAGAATGCTTTCTGAGAGCATCTCTACAGTGAGTGTGGGCTCATTTCCAATTTATCAAATTGTTAGATACGCTAAAATAAAGAGATCCTGGATTCTCATCTCCTTCCGAGAGTATTTCCCGCCTGCAAGCCGCTTTCCTTTTCTACAATTCCAAGTCTGCTTGGAGGAATGTGGTGCCAACTTTAGCGAAAGAAGTGTAGACTTTGCCATTCCACTCCACTCAGGTTCTGAATGGTGAATAAAAAACGGTGCTGAACTGGTGCTGCTTCTCATTCCAAGCAAATATGCAGAGCTTTCAGTAAACGATTTTGCAAAAAGGGCACCCCCCCAATTATTATTATTTTTAAAAGCAGATCGTTTTTCAGACAAAGCAGATGTGTCTCAGTATTGATTTTAATAGCCACATGGGTGGCACTGGAACAGCTGCATCTAGAGTAGTGGATGAAATTATATGCTCTTGTGATTCTAACCTCATAACTGGACTTCAGAAAGGAGCCACCGTGATCCCTTTTAGTGATGTTAAGCCCGTAGGGCACAAGTGTAGCTTAAAATGAGATAGAAGCTGTCAAAAGTAAGAGGATCTGTGCGAGTATTAATTGCACTATTGTTGGTACAGATTTCTGTCGTGAGGAATGTCTTAATTAAGCACATGGTGTCACTGAACGTCCAAGATCTTAGTAATAAGGAAAAGCTTCCTAAATTCTTCTCACAACACCCCAAGATCTGAATCAGCAGTGGCTTCTTGATACTTTTTTTAAATAAGTGCTTGTGACACGTTTGAGAAACATTAATTGAGAAAGCATCAAAAGCCTGGCTGCGTTATAATCAGAATAAAATTACTGAGGTTTCACACGATGTCAGGAGAGAGCTTGCAGAGAAGAGAAGATAGGTCTGGAAAGGTTTTTCCAGCAGCTACGCTAAAAAAGCAGCTCAGCAGAATCATGCACAGGCAGCACTCACTCTGACTAGGGGGAAGAAAAAAACCCTCTGAGGCTCAAGATGCTTTTGGTCTGAGATAGAAAAAACCAGAAAACTATGATTTGCACTCAGCTAGAAAGAGGACGCAGGTGGTGCTGTGGTCTAAACCACTGAGCCTCTCAGGCTTGCCGATCAGAAGGTTGGCGGTTCGAATCCCTGTGACGGGGTGAGCTCCCGTTGCTCGGTCCCTTCTTCTGCCAACCTAGCAGTTCGAAAGCACATCAAAGTGCAAGTAGATAAATAGGTACCATTCCAGCGGGAAGGTAAATGGCGTTTCCGTGCGTTGCTTGGCTCTGCATTTGATTTAGTTTTCTCTAATGATGGAAGTCAAAGTTGTTTTGACCAGGGACTGCTGGATTTAATGAACAGTCTAACGAGGACCTGGTTCCAGGCCCTTGATTTTCATAATATCACACTGTTTTTGATTAGCATGCCAAATAAAAATAAGTGCCTTCTTCGATTTCATCCAGAAGTTAAATATGCAAGTTTTCTGAATTAGTGTCACCCTACTGCTTTACAAAAATTTGGCTGGACTTAGACTAAGGTAGCTTGGCCTACGTCCCATTGAAAGTGTGTTAAGTTAGTCGCAAGTTATTTTTAGTGGGGTTGAAGTACAGCTACAATCACAACTGCATCATTGCATTCAGTAGGACTTAATTCTGAGTGGACATGGCCAGGATTGCACTGTTGGTGTGGATCCATCCCATAGTTTGAACTGGTCACATTTTGTCAGCTGTGACTGTGTGGTTCATTGGATGAATTTTGTTGATTGTGTGTTGTTTTCTATTGGTTATAGTTTGACACCTGTTTGGAAGGGGAAGTGATGATGGTTTCCATGCAGTATTTGATGTAAATAGAAATTTGTAGCTATTAAGGAATGAAAACCAAAATTGTATTCATGTTTATGCAAGCCTGACCCCCCCCCACTGGTTGCACCGCTGCATGTAAGCAGACAAATAACAGACTCCACATACATCCACTTTGCTAGCAAAAAACTGGAATATCCATTATATTAGAAAGGAAGCACAATGGTTATTAAAATGCTAGTTATGTATGTACTTTGATTTATAGGAAAACAGCAGCAGTTGCGAAAAAAAAACGGTTTTTAAGTAGTCTGCCAAGACCCCAAGCAATTTTTAAGTGACCCAGGGAAAAAAAGTTTGAGAACCATTCTAGAATATACATAAAATATACGAAACTAATGAGTTCCACATACAACACATGCAATCATAAATTCTTGCTGACATTTTAGGCTCTTATGTTGGCACCCATTGTCCTAAAAATAAAAAATAAATAAATCCACACTGAAAGATTTGTGCTTCAGTTTCCTGTGAAATATGTTTTCCTCAAAAAGTGTATGGAGATGATGGGATGATTAGAACTTTTGACCACAAGATTTATGTTAGGCTTTATTTTGTCAGAACCCTTGTCCCCACTCTGAAAGAACTGGAAACTCCATCTCTTTTAAAAAGAATGAAACGTCCTTTTCAAATTCTTTGAAATGACAACCTGGTGCCTCTCTCCTTGTTTGCATTTTGTGGTTAAATTCAATTTACATTCAAGAATATATGTTTTTGATAAGTTCTAGCCTAAAGACTGAAGAGGTTTAAATCACTTTTAAAAAGAAAGAAAGCATAAGCCTTTAGGAAATAAGTGTCAAAGGAAAAAATTTAAACCTGAAAAGTGTCAGATCCAGTTGTTTCCAGAAGGCCTGACATGGAAAGGAGTGAATACCTGTCACAGTTTGTAAATTCCTCCAGGCAGGGACCTGTCTCTTCTTTGTTTGTAAAAGTGGCAGGCACACCTGTGGAGATGATGGAATAAAAAACCCTAAGTAATGAATTGTGTTGCTCCACTAGCCAATGTTGCTTTGAATTTCGCTGTAGCCAGCGGCACTCTAATACTCCAGTGAACAGGCGGGCTTGCCAATTCTACCTTTTTTTGGAAGGAGATTACCCTGCCACTTTTGAATTTTGAATGTACCCTTTGATGGTTGGCCTTTTTTTTGTTTTTTGTTTCCTTTTTGTTTTTGTTTTCTCTCTCTGCAGTTTTCCTGGAAACTGCTATTTACAATTATGATAAGCTTTTCAAGAGTGGAGTCCTGTCCCTGCAAATTATGATAAGCAGAGCTTAATTTCACATGGGCAAACCCAGGTTTCTGCCTCCCAATCCCGCAAACTTAAATTTATATATATTATTCAAGGGAGTCCTAGAAGTGCCTGCTTTTTCAGCTGTTTCATATGCTTACACAAATAAAGTGGACCTGTATTGCTACCATGTTGAGAGCAGCCTATCCTCCTTGTATAGCAGCATGCAGACTCCCAAATAATGGCCTAAATTCTGTCTACCTAGAACTTCCAAGAACTGTACTGAGAGGTTGTGCTTTAAGTACTTGGTGGTCCTGGTATCATGTTCTGGCTGCCTTTAGATGGTCTGGCAGAAATGCAACTTCTAGGAGGCAGTTTAACGAGGATATGGCCTTCACGGTCATCCTTATTGTTCATCCCCAGTGTTTGGAGAAGTGCACTCTATACATATCTGCATGATTCTTCCCCTAGATCAGTGTTTCCCAAACTTGCATGTCTGTTGATAGACTACAACTCCCATCACCCCTAGCTAACAGGACCAGTGGTGAGGGATGGTGGGAATTGTAGTCCAAAAGCAGCTGGAGACCAAAGTTTGGGGAACCCTGCCCTAGATTACAGCATCTGACAGGAGTGGCTTGACCAACTAAGCTGCCTCAAGAGTGGAGTTTAACTGGATTCTAACAACTCTCAGGCAGCAGCAAATATCTTCTTGAGCAAGCTGTTCAAGTGAGTAGATGCCCAGGCTATCTTGGATGAAACTGATTGTCTGGATCCATTTCCATGCCCAGTTTTGGCACAAAAACTGCCCTGGTCACACTGATGGGTAGCATGCACTTATGGATGTTGGTAATCAAACCTTCTGGATCTCTCAATAGCTTTTGTGTACTATTGACCATAGTAATCTTCTAGACTGCCTGGACTACAGGGTTTTGGTGGCTCTTTCCCTGGAAGGGCCAATTCCAGAAGGTGGTACAGAGAGGAACCATTATTCAGAGCTTAGGCTTTCATACTATAGAATGCTGCTGGGTTCTATTGTCTCCCTTTTTAAAAATACATTCTTGAAATTGTTGAATGAAGTCATTTGGAGCTGAGTGCAATCCGAAGCATGTCTACCTCTATCTTACTTTTACAGCAGGAATTGTTATGTTAGGGCTTGAGATCAGTAGTGGACTAGGGAAGAGCTCAATTCTGATAAGGTGTTGTTGTTTAGTCGTGTCCGACTCTTCGTGACCCCATGGACCATAGCACGCCAGGCACTCCTGTCTTCCACTGCCTCCCGCAGTTTGGTCAAACTCATGTTCGTAGCTTCGAGAACACTGTCCAATCATCTCGTCCTCTGTCGTCCCCTTCTCCTAGTGCCCTCAATCTTTCCCAACATCAGGGTCTTTTCCAGGGAATCTTCTCTTCTCATGAGGTGGCCAAAGTATTGGAGCCTCAGCTTCACGATCTATCCTTCCAGTGAACCTGATAAGGTGTACTATTCAGGAAAGTGGTGTTCAACTTGTTCTGAACCAAACTGTGTGCCTCCAAAAGGGGCAGGTTTATAGTTCAGGGTATGTATGTTCATACATCCAACCCTGTCAGCTGAGACCCAGGTGGTATGAACAAAGGCTGGTATGCCCATTGTGAAATCCCTTCTTGGACAAAGATAGCTTAGCCACCACACTTACAAAGGCCCTGCTCCTCTCTATTTCAACAATTGTATTTGGGGCTGCAAGAAAACATAGACTAAAATACAAAGTCAAGGATGCTCATTTGTACCTGTCATTGGGAACACATTGTGCCATTATTTAGAGAGTTCCACTGCTACCAGATCATTTCCAACTCCAACAGAAAGCATAAGAACTTACAAAACCTCTGCAGCTTGGGACTGGGATAACTGATAGAATGATTCTTTTATGTCAACCAGCTTATGTAGTAAGATAATATTCAATAGCCGATTTCCAGATCTTTTGCCCATCCAAAATAAAGTGGCTGGTGAGCACGAAGGGAACCTTCTCTCTCTCTCTGTGTGTGTGTGTGTTTATGGAGCCTTGGTTCAGTGGAAGAGCACATGATTTTATATGAAAAAGGTCTTGGGTCTCAGGACTGGAAATGACTGCTGTCTGAAACCCAACAGGCTGCCAAAGAATGCAGGCATAACTACATTGAACAATGATCTGACTCTGTAAGACAGCTTCTATGTTACACTTGCAGCCTAGTCTGATATCCTTTGGGATTTTCAGCATCTGAGGGATTTAAAAGCAATGACTTTTCTCTTCTGCTGTTTTATTGATGGTTGGCGTTTTCTAGCATTTATTGCTCTGTTATTACTTTGCTGGCTTTATTCCATAAACCACCATGTAGATTATATACTAAAGGGTGGTACCTACATTTATTAAATAAAGAAAATAAGTGATGCCCTGGAACAGCAAAGCATGGTCACTCCTGCCATGTTAAAATGAGTAATATGATTGAGTGAGCTCATACACAAGACCACTTACCACACACAGAGGCTATTTCCCACATTCAGTCCATTTAAAGTGGAGTCAATGATTCTATACCTTATTAATTAAAGTCTAGTTGTGATAATTATTAGTCCTGAGTAGAACAGTGTAATCTTCTGCATGTACGGTAATAGGTTATTTACTCTTGGGAATCTTATGTACAATGGGAATGTTTTGTATTTTATGTATTTTAATTTGAATGTTGTCAGCTTGATAGAACTACCAATTACAGAACGCAAACCAGACGTTTCTTGTTCAAATCCAGTTTTCTTGACATCGATGATTAAGCTGTTTGTGTACTTGCCATTGGCTTGAATTAGTTCTTTCTTCACACCTGCTATATCAAAATAGGGAAAGGGGAATGTTTAAAGCCTGAGATGTTGAAACACTAAAACAACACATGCATGCGATGCCCCCCCCCCCATTTGGGTCTAATCAGGCATGCTGGAAATCTCTCAAGCAAAAATGACTGCCGGGTGGGAAGATGTTACAGTAATTATATTGCTGTAAGTTACAGAGTGGATGACATGAAGTTAGGGTGGTTTTTTGTGTGTAAACGGCCTGGTTATTTACAACCTACTTTTTCATTTTGGAATTTTTTCATTTGTTGCTTCCTTGTTTGTTTTGATTTTCAAATATAGAACTTAGTTTTATATTTAGATTCTGCCATGTTTTCTGTTTAAAAGTATTCATACACATTTCATCATGCAGAAATAAATCAGTATTAATGCCTCCAGGGCAGGCTTCCTCAAACTCTGCCCTCCAGATGTTTTGAGACTATAATTTCCATCATCCCTGACCACTGGTTCTGCTTAGCTAGGGATCATGGGAGTTGTAGGCCAAAAACATCTGGAGGGCTGAGTTTGAGGAAGCCTGCTCTAGGGAGTCTAAGCCTTTAGAAATATAACTATTAGATAGATGGTGTGTGTGTGTGTGTGTGTGTGTGTGTGTGTGTGAGAGAGAGAGAGAGAGAGAGAGAGAGAGAGAGAGAGAGAGAGAGTGAGTGCGAATGATAGTATGTACTGCCAGCCGTATACTGAGATTGCATTCCTGTTCACACTTACTCTATACAGTATTGAACTCAGTGAGACTTCTGAGTATAAATGCTTAGGATCCTTGGTGTTCCAGCCATGGAAGAGCTCCTTCCATTTGCAGAGGAATGGGTATCCAGCAAATGGTTCCTGCTGGAGAAGGCAGGTAGATCATTTTCACTGATTAAGAACACAGGAACACAAGTAGAGCCCTGCTAGAACAGGCTATCCAACATCCTGTTCTGACAGTGACCAGTCAGATGCTTATGGGAAACCCACAAGCAGAACTTGAGTGTAATAGTGGTCTCCCCACTTGAGATTCTCAGCAACTACGATTCCGAGGTTTACCATCTCTCTAGCAGTGGAAGAAGAACATAGCCATTATGATTCCTTCCCATTCCTTTCCCATGTTGTTCCAGAGAGTCCTACTGAGAAGCATTTAGCAGGGAGCAATGGGGGGCTGCAGGGGTAAGGTGGAATTGGTAAAAAAAAGTCACATTATATCTGTCAAATTATTCTAAGGTGTGTATTCCGCTATCTTGCAAGAAATGGCTCTTTTGGTAGCTAGGTGGTATATCTAGGTGGTATGAAGTTGATGATGACAACGATGATGTTATTGCTGCTACTACTATAGCTGCTGCTGCTGCTCACATATAATTTTTATCATCCAGTTATTTCCCCAGAAAACCTGCCGATTCATTCTCTTTCTCTCATATACTGAATCTATGACACTTTAATTTTATAAGGGAACTACTTAAAGGTGTAAATGTTTTCACAACCACTTCCCTGTGTAACACTGCTTTTCTCTCCCCAGTGCCTACCACAGCCGAGACCATAACTCCTTCCACAGAGCTGTACAAGACAACTGTGTCAACTACAAGCACCACACCACAGAAAATTCCAATTAGCACAACATTACCTGGGGGGAAGGGGGATGAAAGCAAAGGCCCCAAGCCACCGCCAGCAGTATCGACGACCAAAATTCCTCCTGTTACAAGCTTTTTCCCTTTGCCAGAGAGGTTCTGTGAACTTGAGGTGAAAAGGGATATAACTTGGCCTCAGACTCCAAGAGGAAACATGGTGGAACGCCCCTGTCCCAAAGGAACTCGTGGTAAGACCTTAAAACTGGATTTTCAGCTTAAATAAACATTTCGGTGCCTATATCTTGAACCTTCTTTTCCTTAGTCTCGGACTATCTTTCTTATGATCTTGGCTGCTTGGAAGGAAATGGCACCTTCAGGTTTTAAGCTGTAGAGGGCATTGGAGCCTAGGTACAGAATTACATTCCAGCCCCTTCTCAAGGATTCCAAATCATAGGTCTTTGCAACAGACAGGACTTCAGCCACACTTGCTTTCTGCTGTATTTCTCATTATGAACTCCACTTTGGATGGTTTCCAGAAAATGCTAGAGCTTTTCCTTTTTCCTTTTTCCCTGTTTATTCAGTATAAACTGGTATTTTGCCCTGGCTTTGTTAGCATTGCTTTTAATTGGCATCATTGCCTTTTGTTACTTCATTTTCCTACAGGCTTCCTTAGTCTCTTTTAAGGTGACTTAAGTACTGAAGCCCTAATCCAGCATTTCCCAGGTGCTTACGAAACGTTAAAAAAAATGTACACATGCACATACAACTTGAACACTCTTACCTACCTCCATTTCATTTTTCTCATCTTTTATATAGGAACAGCGTCATACCTCTGCATGGTTTCCACTGGAAAATGGAACCCGAATGGTCCTGATCTTAGCAATTGTACTTCACACTGGGTAAACCAGCTGGCTCAGAAGGTGGGTTGGAAAATATTTTTGATATTGTACCATGTCCACGATTACCAACACAGGTGCTTATGACAAACACTGGGAACACGTTGCACGAGACTAAATTAAATGCCCTGCCGTTCCAGGGCTTTAACAGGGATGTCATGAGATTGGCCACTTCCAAGTTGGTGTTGGGGCAAACACACTTGTGGTTTCACCTTGCAAACTGCTGCTTCTGGCTTACTCTGCCTCAAGGCAAACAATGTTGGCTTCAGCCAGGTGAAAAGTTAAAGCAGAGGATGTGGCAGTTATAGGGCTCTCCTAGCTTTCAACGGAGCACCTTCTCCTTCTAAGAGCTACAGGTGAAACTCAGAAAATTAGAATATCGCCGAAAAGGGCATTTATTTTAGTAATGCAACTTATTATTTTTATTTTATTTTTAATTTTTACAAATGCTTTCTTTTGGAAATTCCACAGTAATAAAACAAAGAGTTACAATAATACAAAAATAAACATCGCTATTACATTTCATTAATTGCAGTCCATTTATAATTGACCCGCCTAACGGGAAATAATTACAATTACAACAAATAAAGGCTTGACATATCTTGCTTTGCATGTCATGCATCTACCGTGTTTCCCCTATTTTAAGACGTAGTCATTATATAAGCCATAGCAGGATTTTAAGCGTTCAGGAAATACAAGCCATACCCCGAAAATAAGCCATACCTCCGAGGAGCGAGACCGCTGAGGGAAGAGGAGGCGAAGGAGGCGCGCTCAGTGCTGTGGGGGCTGAGGCATGGTGCAGTGCCCCGAGCCTCTGGGAGCCGGCAAGAGCAGGAGGCGGCTTGCCAGGTCGGCATCCAGCAGTGTGCGCGGAGCACCCCGAGCCTCTGAGAGCCAGCAGAACGAGGAGGAGGCTTGCCGGGTCGTCGCCCAGCAGCGCGCGCGGAGCGCCCCGAGCCTCTGGGATTGTTGTTGCTGCTGCTGGCTGCCGGAGGCTCGGGGCGCTCCGCGCGCGCTGCTGGGTGACGACCCGGCAAGCCTCCTCCTCGTCCTGCTGGCTCTCAGAGGCTCGGGGTGCTCCGCGCGCCCGAGCCAGCAGCCTAGCTTCTCTTTTTTTCCCTGCCCGAGGCAGCCTGCCGCCCCGCTACCGGAACTGGCGGCTGCAGAGCGGAGCGCTCCGCAGCGCCAGGCGGAGCGCAGCGGCCTGGCCTCTTTTTTTTCTTTTTTGCCTGCCGCCCCGCCACCGGAACCGGCAGCTGCAAAGAGGAGCGCTCCGCAGCGCCAAGCGCTCGGAGCGCCCTGCAGCGCTGGGCGGAGCGCAGCAGCCTGGCCTCTTTTTTTTTTTGTCTGCCGCCCGCCACCGCAACCGGCAGCTGCAAAGAGGAGCGCTCCGCAGCGCCAAGCGCTCGGAGCGCCCTGCAGCGCTGGGCGGAGCGCAGCAGCCTGGCCTCTTTTTTTTTTGTCTGCCGCCCGCCACCGCAACCGGCAGCTGCAGAGAGGAGCGCTCCGCGATCGCTCCTCTAGACCACCTTGCCGAGAGCCTCCAGCCTTTCAAGCGGCAATGCTCAGGCGCCCGAATGGGAAGAGAGACCCCCCCTTGCCAGATTCTGAGCGCTCCCTGCTCCCCGATGGATTGGGCAAAATCCGGCGCGCAGCGCAGGCGCGGGATGAAAGGCACGATCCAGCCTCGGCAGCCCTAGCGACGGCGAGGGGGGCGTTGCGAGCCATTTAAAGCTGTGGCCGTTGCTTCACTGCTTTTTAGCCCCCTGTCCGGCAGCTTTCTGTGTCCTTTTTGTGGTGCGTGAGGAGCGCTGCTATCGGGCTGCGCTCCGGCTGCCTTTCTACCCCCCCCAGTTGTTTAGTGGCTTTTGCGGCACATGAGGAGCACTGCCATTAGGTGAGGAGGAGCACTGCCATTGGGACGCGCTCCGGACGTTTTTTCTAAACCCCCCAGCGGTCTGGCTGGCTTCTCCTGACTTCGCAGGGTGCTGCCAGCCCAGCAGCAGCAACGCCGGCCGCGGCAGGAGGAGGCAGGAACCACTAAGACACCCCCCGAAAATAAGCCATAGGCTTATTTTCTTGAGTAAAATCATTATAAGACGGTGTCTTAAAATGTGGGAAACACGGTATCTCATATATTGGCTTCACCTTTTAAGTTGCATTACTGAAATACAGTGGTACCTCTACTTACGAATGTAATGCGTTCCAAACGCACATTTGTAAGTAGAAAAAAATTTGTAAGTCAAATCCCATAGGAATGCATTGGGAGAAAAAATTCGTAAGTAGAAAAAATCCTATCTAAAAATTCATAAGTAGAAAAAATCCTATCTAAACCGCATCCAAGATGGCGGACGGAGCTGCATTCGTAAGTAGAAATATTCGTAAGTAGAGGTACCACTGTAAATGCACTTTTTGACGATATTCTAATTTTCCGAGTTTCACCTGTACAGTTTCCACATCCTTCACAGGAAATGGCGCTGCACATCATATTTGCACCAAGGAAAAGGCTGTCTCCTCTGCTTTGATCTTTGCCTAGCTGGAGCCAAGGGATTTTTCAGCCATGGGACACAAGCGTGGAGACATTAACGGAACCGCCATTCATTGAGCACCTGCTCTGTATTTTTATTTTCTTTAATAAAGAAAATAATAAGTAAAATGAGGGCAATTTTTAAAACACCGTGTTACTAGCAGGAAATCCCTATGAAAGTTCATATGCATAAGAGAGGGACAGGATGGAGTTCTGTCCTTAGCTATCAGCTCTCATATCCATTCTCATTTCCTAAATATTTGAGCTGTACTGACACCGCTCTTTGTTCTGCCTGCCACATTGACAGCAGCCTCCATAACTGCTGATGTGAAAAGCAAATAAAGATATCCTATGTTACACTCCCCCAACCCCACCCCCCAAAAAGTATGTGTGTTTCCGATGGACTGCCCTGTGCCGAAACCCAGCTCTTCAAGCTTGTGGGTTGGAGGAAATATCACAAACATACTGCCTCATTCCCCACAGCTTCCTCCAAAGAAGCACAAAGAAAAAAAATCTCAAATGCCTGTGGAGAGTGGTTGGTTTTGCTCCCTGCAAATGCATAGTTCTCCATGCAGCACTTTATCATCCTACCACGGGGTGAATGGTGGCCATTCACTCCTGGAGAAGAAAGCAAAGACACTTGGGAAAAGGGGGCTCATTCCTTAGTCCTGCAGATCCTGCCCATTAAGAATCAAGCCTCCTACTATTTCCGTAGCCCCATTCCGCAAAGAATTTTTTGGTCACACTGAAAATGTGATGGAGCATTGAGAGAGTAGAATGGAATGTTTGGAATTGACATAGATAGATAGATCACCATCAATGCATAAAGCACTCCACTAAATCTAAGCAGTGTTGCATATGATCTCTCATTTTTTGTGGGGTAGGGCAGTTGTTGTTTTTAAGGACAAAACAACTTCGAAAGATTTTTTTAAAAAAAATGTCGCAAAAAATAACCTACCTTTCTACTTAAAAAATAAAGTGTTCGAAGAATTAAGTGGCAGTGGGGGCATCATTAAAATAATTTAAATTGTCATTTCAGATCAGAAGTGGGGAAAATGCTGCTAGCCTTGCCAATGAACTGGCTAAACATACCAAAGGACAAATCTATGCTGGTGATGTGAGTTCTTCAGTCAGACTGATGGAACAGTTGGTGGATATTCTTGATGCTCAGCTGCAAGAGATGAAGCCTAACGAGAAGGACTCTGCTGGACGGAGTTATAACAAGGTAGATACCAACCTCAATAGCCTTCTCTGGTGTGCATTAGAACAACCTGGCCTTGTTTCTTTCCTCTTGCAAAACATCTGCCTGTATTTTGCACCAGTCCTTTGAAGTAGGGCACGTTCAGGGATTTGAGGGGGGGTGGGGGTGGGACCAACAAATTCATGGAGACATGTGGATTCCGATGCTGTGTAAGAGTCCCCAAAGGCTAGCGGTCCACGAGAACGGAATGTGACCGTCCCCATGTGGGCAGAAGGAATTGAACGGATAATGTTAATTATACTTCAGCAGCAGCCTGAAACAGAACAATGATTAAAGCATCAATAAGAATCAGACCTGTTGTGTCCTTTGATCCTTATAACACTCAACCGGGGGAGAGGGGGAAGGGAACTGCGGCAGGGAAAAATGAATACTTTTTCTTTTTTCTTTTGCTGTGACCTTCCCACTAATGTGATTTGGGATCCTAGAAGTATTTGACATACCAAACCATGAACTAACCTTAGTGCATTGGAATGGCCTTGTGCTTCATTCCCTCCCTTAAAAACCCGCAGATTCATCTGAAATGATACTTGAGCACACTTTAAGATTGTTAATTTTATCAGCAGATCTTATTTCTCCGGTTAGCGTATAAGCGTTTTTTAAATGTCTTAACTTCTGATGTGTGTTTTTTGTCTTATTACCAAGCTCCAAAAGCGAGAGAAGACATGCAGGTCTTACCTTAAGGTATCTTTCCTGTGCTGTCACCTTGCTTCGTCCCTGCTTCAGTCACCTGCTGCCACGCTTTTACCCTCCTGCTGCATGTCCCTATGTATTTCAGTCTTTGATAATTGTCCACTGTGCCTGCCCTACAGCAATTGTACAAAAAAAGTGTTGGCTTTGCACAGGTATATTACCTTCAGAATAAGCCAAATGTAAATAATAAGTCGATAATCGATACTTCCTTTCCTCCTCCTTTGATCAAAAAAAGCGCAAAGAGCAGCCATGGAGCTTTTAACTGAATTGGAAAGAAGAATAGCTTTGCTTCCTCGTGGTATTGTGCCCGTGGAAGGAAAACAAAACTGGCAACGGGCACAAATTGTTTGACATGGGAACACAGGAAGTTGCCTTGTACTGAGTCAGACTGTAGATCCACATAACTCAGTATTGCCTGCACTGGCTGGTAACCGCTCTCCAGGGTTTCAGGCCGGGGACATTCCCAGACCTGCCTGGAAATTCTGGGGATTAATGATGGGACTTTTCTGCATGCAATGCAGATGCTCTACCCCAGAGCTACGGCCCTGCCCCTTGAACCTGGGTTTTGTGTTTGCAGACCTGTATATCAAAGACTGTGTAGCCACATCTAGTGGAATCCACTAATCACTGCTGCCTCGTGACTTCCATTGGTTCAGTGGAGGTTGTGTGGCAAGAGTGTCTTATGGATTACATCCCATGCTTGTGCATGACAAAAACAAACAAACCCCCAACACATACACATGTTAAACTACCCTACATTTTTTTATTTTTTTGTGCACTCTTGAATTCAGCGAGTTCTATTTTGTGTGTGTGATGCCAGGGAAGCAGGGGTGGGGATGGAGTGAACAAAGGCCAGCTTAGATCATTTGTGCTACAGATACAGTGCAAACTTTCCTCATATTCTCCTGGAAGCATATCCTGTTTCCCATATACCAGATATTAAGGAACTTGGAATGTATTGCAGGTCTTATTATGTGTATTCTGATCTGGTTAATGTCAGTTTCTCAACTGTGGTGGGATGTTGGATGAAAAACAAAAGCCTGCTGCTGATTTGTTTTGAAACATGCATTCCATATGTCTTCGTAGTTTTTTCTTTTGTAATGTTACCAATTGGTATAAAAAATAACATTTTTTTTTAAAAAAAACACCTGAAGCAGCGCAGCACAGAATAAAGGCAATAATAAAAAGGCTCCTAAGAGATGTAATGTTTTCCAACTGCTTAAGAACAACTGTGCAACCGAGAGTGGATCAGTTTATTGTTCACTCCTTTTCCTTAACCCCTTTCTCTGGAGTTACAAATCGTCCCACTCCGTGAAGGAACTAGCTGTGATGCAAGCTATTACATCTGCAGAAATGCCAACTATGGTTGGAGCTTACCAGAACTTAATGCAGAATTAAACCATGGTATTAATGCAGAATTTACTTAATGCAGAATTAAACCATATTTAACTATGGGGTATGCATCATACCAAAGGCCGGAAAAAAGGTCTTGCACAATCCCTTGGCTAACTGTTGATTGCTTAACCATGGAACACGTTACATCTGCTCTAAGCCCAGATGACGTTTTGCCCTCTGTTTTACATTCAGCTGCTGATAAAACCTTGGGGAGACTGAAGTATGTTCAGTTGCATCAAGCGGTTTTTCCAGAAAAGGAGAGTAGAGGGTGGGGGGGGGGAACCACATGTATCTTAAATTATACCGTGATAACTGTTCTCTTTTAAAGTCAGTGAGTGGGATACAAAGCAAAGTCTGCTGAATTGGGTTGATATCTTTTTACAGTTGCATTTGCAGTTCACCTTTGAAGATAAATGTCATTGGGTAAAATGTAATAACCGTGTGTGTGCTTGCTACTAGAAATGTTTTGTCACTGTGGTGGCAAGAATCTAGGGTTACGAGCCAGTCTTAAGTGAGGCGTTAATTCCCAATGAATTATTTGAATGAGGAGGTTGAGCACACACATAAATATTCTCCACTGAAATCAGTGGGGTCTCAAGCCTCCTTCACATTTTACTCTTGTAAAGGGGCAATATGAGTAGAAAGGGGCTCCTTCAGGCCCTACTCCTCCTATCCATGTATTAAGCATGGATGTCTGAGGTGGGGAAAACCTTTGCACATAGATGTCCAGACACATACCGGTAGGTTTCCAGTACCCAGAGAAGCCTACATTTGTAGGGTACCCATCATCAAAAGTCTATGCTAATGGTTGGGCATGTGTACATCTGCTACATGACCCCCTCCACCCTTCGTGATTATTGCTACATTTAGATACCATCCATGAATTCAGTTCTCTAGTGGTTGGTATTCAACTATGTTTTACTCAAAGTACTCCTGTTGAAATTGATTTACCTAACATAGCCATCTTCATTACTTTCCATTAAACTGAGTAAAACTTAGTTTAATACAATTCATAGTTTAAACACACACACACACACACACACACACACACACACACACACACACAATCCAATTATACAAATACAACTTAACATGTAAAACCACCCCAAAGCGAGCACAAACACAGCAGCACAAAATCAGTTTTAAAATGGCAAGGGGAAAACATTTATGTTAGCAATTTATAGGCAGCTTAATGAAAAAACAAAAAAACCTCTCTAAGCAATTTACCTAGTTTTTTTTTTTTTTAAAAAAAACCCAATCCATAAAACTATAAGGCTAGAATACAAATAAGATGAAAATACATGTTGTCACTAAAAATCCATAATCGGAATGCTAAAACAAAATACTGAGGAGTGCATGGAGGGGGGAAATTAACACTCAAAAATGCCCAAGCAAATAACTAAGCTTTTAATGGGCATCTAAAACACGTCATGCTTGACATCTCCTGGATTGTGTGGGAGAGGAGGCAAGGAATTGAGCATGTTTAAAAAATGTGCATGTCCTGGAAGAATATAAAGGTCTACACTTGGCAGATGCAGGCAAGCCTCTCTGATGATGATGTTCTGTGTATGGGAACGCCACTACCAAAAAGACCTAGCTACCTTTGGACTGTGGCATTATGGCCTGGGAATTTATTCTAACTCTCCACCTCCCTCCCCAGCCACCTTGGGCAAGAAACAGTGTCATTAAAGCGCTGACTATTTTAATGTGACCGAAGAAAAGCAGCCAGTCAGACAACATTAAAAAATATAAGGAGTGAATCAGGCTAATGGATGCGTGCAGCCATCATGACGCGTATATATACACACGCAACACAAACTGCAGCACAGCCTTCATTTCTCGCTGAGACCATTTTTAGTAGGTCTCAAATGAGCTCCCCAGTTTGGCTAAGACTAATAAAAACCTCTTAAAGTTACAAATCGAAAGCCGGCTGGTGCTATGCAAATGAAGCAAGTCCTCACTTCGCGGCAGAGGATTCATTTGTAACTCAGATCAGAGGCTCCGATCCGTATTTCTTGGTGACTAATGAATATGGCCTCTGCAGACCAATTTCTGTTCCACTCTATTTAATGGCTGAAGCAGTTTGACTCTTCCATTTCCCATTAGAGAAGAAGGGGAAGAAAATCCTTTCATTCCACTCCAAAGTATCTCCCACCTGCCATTGTGGAGACTCACAATTCGGACAGAAAGAGGATATTAAGATGGATTAGGCTAATTAATTTTGCTCCCGACAATAGATAGTCCTGACCCAACTTTTTTCTATCCGTTCAGGCGCGGAGCAGTGGTGTGGGCGCGGCATCTTTTTTATTTGCGTGACGCGCCCCGTTTGCATTTCCATTTGTTTTTCGAAACTGGTCAGCCAAATCATATGCAGATATAGATTTATGTGCCTAATGACACATTGTAACTAGGTAAATGGGACATGGTGATTCAGCAATCACCCACATTATGCATTAACCTAAAAGCCTCCCTTCAACTGACGGATACTGTGTTTTCACTGAAGATCCTTTTAAAAATCCTCCTTAATTGCGTATTATTTTGTGAGCATCTTATTGTGCACATCGCAAGGTGCACATCGGAGCCCAGTATAGCTCTAGCCTGGCTAGAGGAACTTTAAAATTAAAGCCATGAACGTTCCCTTTTTATATGCTTCAGTATGCTAATAATAATCTTTTTCGCTGCCACGCCAAGGTTTCTTATATCAATGCTCTTTGTTATAAGGGGAAAGCAGTAGCCTTTTGGTCTGTAAATCACTGTAAATCATGTTGACAGTTAAATATTGTAATTGTCATCAGATCATGTTAGGGACTCTCTCCTGTTGCCTTAAGGCAGTAAGGCCTAATATTTTTCTACTGAATGCAGGCTATTGTTGACACGGTGGACAACCTGCTTAGGACCCAAGCGCTAGACTCCTGGAGAGATATGAATTCCTCTGAACGAGCACATGCTGCAACCATGTTACTTGATACCCTAGAAGAAGGGGCCTTTGTCTTGGCTGACAACCTCTTAGAACCAACAAGGGTCGCAATGCCTACAGATCACATCGGTAAGTGAATACGTCTTGAAACGCTTGGCATCACACTGTGGGAACAGTCCACCAAACCTAGTGGTTTGGGGTGTCCATATATTCCACATTTGATGGAACAGTATCATTTTGCCCGATTAGAAATATATTACGTGAAAATAATACAGAAAACCCTACATTTTAAAAATGGAGAACCATTATAGATTGATGTTCTGGTTATAGAGCAGATAGTGACTAAGATTGTAACCCAGAAAATTCCTAGTGCAATTATTTTTGGCTAACAAAATTAAGTCAAAGGACTTAGGCAAGTAACCATTATCTTATTCTTATCCCCTCACATCCGAATTATGGAGCTAATAATGTTGGGCTACTCCTGAAGGATTGTTGTAAATATTTCTGGATAAAATGTGTATGTAGCGCTTTGAACACTTTGAAAAATGTGCTACATAAATGATAGAAAATACATATATATATTTCAGTCCTTGTGGTAGAAACTCTTTCTCCCTTATACACAATCAGTTCGTAATGAATGTAGATTACTTTCAGAGAGAACGCATTGCCAGCTTTTGGGCACATAGCACATAGACTAAATGTTTGCATTAAACACCACTGCCTTCAGGTGAAAGTGTGTTCAGTGAGCCACGTCTCCCACAATACAAAATAGCCATGCTTCGTAGATTGCAAAATAGCTACCGACACTTTGAGCATAATTTATCATTTAAATGCTGGCAGGGAAATGAAACTATTATGTATTAGGGACATACAGGTATATCTTGTTGTGGTTAAGAAGGTTGTTGTGCATAGATTTTAAACGCCATTCTCCTTGCGCCCTTGAGGCTTATACCAGTCTACATATTAGGAGGTAGAGCACACATATGTCACAAACATGAATGGGAGAATGTCAGGTACATGGATTTGTCAATGAGGCGGTGCATGTTTCTGCTGCTAAAGGTGGGAGCAGAGTTTGCAGATCACCAGCTGTGCAATGCTAAGGATGTCTACTCCAAAGTAAATTCATCTAGGTCAAGTGGGCCTTTGGCTGCAAAGCAAATCCCCTTTGCAACAGGACTAGTGGGCTGGGGAGATGGGATTGGCTGGAGGTGCTCCACCACCCAGTCATCGCACTGACAGCCGCTATCAGCCTGCAGAGTGAGCTCAGCATGTAGAGTCTCGCCCACAATGGGCAGATGTACCACCAGTGGAAGCCATATTCCAGGAAAAAGGAGATGCTGAACTGGACCTCTTCACTTGCTAGCATCGGTCCTGAGTTTGGCTGGATCACTCCATTACCTCCAGGCTGCTTCAGCAACCTGCTTTCCCCCTCCTCCAGCCATCTCCCCTGGCTGGTGTGAGACCTGTGCATGCAGAGATTTAAGCTTGGGTGTCCTCAGTCCCATTCTGACAAGTTTTAATGATCTACTCCTCTGGCTTCCTGTTGCTAAGAGATTAGGCATAGCAATAGCAGGTAGGACACAAACACTAAAAATTCATGCATTGTGGCTGCTTTGGTCTCCAAAAGTTAAGCATTCCTTCCAACTAAGAACTCTTGGGACTTTTGAAGTGATCTCTTTTAGGCTCCCATTAAAACCAGGTTGGCTGTCATGTTCTTTGAACTGGCGTGCCATTACTTTTGTGCATCTGCACTCGGGTTTGATTAAAATTTAAAGGAAAACGACTCCAATGCTACCGGTATGCATCTGTCATGTACAAGCAAGAAAATAAGCATCCCAAAAGGGGGAAAAGGAAAGCATCAGCCAAACCTCCTTCTTACTTTTTGTCCACCTAGTCTTGGAAGTTGCAGTGCTCAGTACGGAAGGGCAGGTGCAGGACTTGAAATTCCCCCAGGGCAACGCAGGAGGCAATTCTATCCAGCTCTCTTCGAACACTGTGAAGCAGAACAGCAGAAGCGGTATGTCTTTTGCAAACCATTTATTTTTCAGCTGTAGCAACTTAATTTTGGAAGGGTTTGCTGTGTTATAATAATACACCCTCAGCAACATTAAAAATAGCTAGTCGATAGCTCTCATTTGTAAATAACATTAGGCTGGCTTTTCTCTTTCTTCCTTTTTTTTACTCGAATCAATCTTTCTGCACTAAAGCTGGGGAGGGATAGGCTATTTTAAAACATGTCATGTTATTTAAAGTGACTATAATAGCTTTCTTTTCACAGGGTTAGCAAAGCTGGTTTTCATAATTTACAAAAGCTTGGGCCAGTTCCTCAGTACGGAAAATGCAACCATCAAACTGGGAGGAGAGTTTGCTGGCAGGAACAGCACCATCGCTGTGAACTCTGACGTCATTGCAGCCTCCATCAACAAGGAGTCCAGTCGTGTGTACTTGACAGACCCTGTTCTTTTCACCCTGGCACACATTGATGTGAGTTATGGTAATGAATTAATGGGAAGGTCATAAAATCAGCAAGAGCAAAGAGCAAAGAAGGGACGGGGGTGGATCTTTCAATTTGAATTTTAAATGTCGGACTAGGTCAGAGGCACAGGTTTGTTTAAGTCTACGAACATAAAATTAAATGAGCCTGGTTCAGTGATTATTAGAACTTAAGTGTATTCTTAATGAAAGCTAATTCGGTAATCAACATGAAAATGTAAATGGCTCTAATTTGTTCCTAAGTGAAAATTAACTCTTACCTTAGCAGCAGGACAGAACAGCACCAGCTCTTATGATTTTGCTTCCTTAATGCAGCAAAATTTTAATGGAACTTAGAGCATTTTGCTTTAATTTCATACTGTCTGCTGCCATGCAGTAATCGTTCAGATAGGTTTTAGTCAACGAAGGAATCTGGTGCTGTTTTCTGCATTTCTGCTTGACACTAGGTTTAACTTCTCTGTGCTTGAACTAGTCAGATGTTAGTATTCCAACTAAACATCAGGAAGAACTTTTTGACAATAAGAGCTGCTCAACAGTGGAACAGACTCTTTAGAGTTGATGTTGTTTTTAGCAGAGGTTAGATGCCCCTCTGTCATGTATGATCTAATTTAGATTCCTGTATTGCAGAGGGTTGGACTAGATGACCCTTGGGATCCCTTCCAATGCTACGATTCTATTTTCCAAGCTGAGATTTTCCATTTACCAAAAGACAAGACTCTTATAAAAGAAAGGAAAAATCCCATAACCAGAAGTTTTTCCCCAGACCAGTTTTTCAGTTTACTTTAATCTGAATTATGATGTCTAGTGATCCTTTAGACTTGATGGAAATTGAGAAAAGGAAAGTGAGTTCGTTGGTAAATCCTCAATTATTCAAGAAGCCCTTTAGAGAAATTTCATGTATCCACTGCTGCAGGACCGGCAAAAATGGCCACAAGTGCACAGTATGAGCATTGAACAGCAAGTAGGAAACTGATTGATTAAAATTAGATCTATAGTAATGTGGACTGCACTTTGGCGTATTTTAAACTATTAAACCCACTTTATAACTAGGTGGTAGGCTTGTTCAACATGTTCTTGTCGGGTTTGCTAATGCAGGGTACAATCCACCAGAGTCTATCCTAGGTCATCTCAATTGCTGTTTAATAGGGCATGAACCAATGCCCCTTATTGAATTGTGCTCCAAAACAGCAAACCTCAAAAATGTGGAGAATGTAATCCAAATTGTATTCTATGCCCATTTTGCCATACTTGTCATTTCTGGGTTTACAGTTCTAACTTTCTTTCATCCTGGTGTTTTGCAGACCAAGAATTATTTCAATGCAAACTGTTCCTTCTGGAACTACTCGGAACGGACTATGATGGGCTATTGGTCAACTCAAGGATGCAAGCTGATCGACACAAATAAAACGCATACCACATGTGCATGTAGCCACCTAACCAATTTTGCAATCCTCATGGCACATAGGGGAATTGCGGTAAGGAACAATGCCTTTAATCGACAACCAGATGACATTTTGAAAACACACTTTACCTTCTCTCTGTTTGAGCTATCTATACAGTCGGATGTTAGTATAATTTCAGAATCCTTCTGGACATCTCATTTCACAGTATTCCAAATATGACCTTTGTGTTCCATAGGTTCAGATGTAAAAATGTGTCTGTTCAGTTCCTTATATTTAATTCTGAATGCCATTTCATTAAAGGAACTCAAATAAACAGTCATTCCCTATCATTATATAGCAATATTTTCTGCTTTCTGGCAGTTTTAAGTTCTCCGACAGACTCTTGCTTTCTCAAAGCATTTTGTAGATTTCTGATAGGATTGCAGTTAAGACTGATTACTTGAAAATCTTGCAAATTCACATTGGGACTGGTTAACTGTTGACAAAGGGATGGATACTTACAACCTTCAAAAGCAAATTTAAAAGGGAAGTGTATATTCTGCTCTGCATTCTCTAGACCCAGGTAATAGGTATCTGGAATGCATGAATTCTGAGGGCATTATAGAGCTGGGTTATGCAAGACATTGAAACTCGCATATAACAGTGTAAAACAAAGTCTACTGTGACGTCCTTCTTTGCTATCCCATTGATATCATTTTGCATCATGTAGCTATACATGTAAACAGTGACTTCATTGACCCTGCCTCTAGTTCCTCCAGATTACCACATTTAAATAAATATAATCATTTCCACAATAGATTCCACCTATGAACTCTTCTTACCTAGCCTTTAAATCCTGTAGAAAGAGTTGTGCAATTCACCAATGGGTTATGCAAGTACTGGAGAGGAAGCCTGTACTGGAAAATCAAAAACTACCAAGAACTATAAAGTACAAGTTCTTCTAGATGCTACTGAGCTACAGAGCCATGGAAATGATAATAAAGGATGTATGTTAATTTTCTCTTACCTGGCCATGAGCTGTATCATTGGCCAAGGAGCCTGACAGCCTCACTTACTCTAACTGGATCACACAATGAGAGTTATTCATCCATTCAATTTATGGAACATATGGCTTTTACTGGAGATCCCGTTTCCTTAAATTTCCTTTAATCTCCTGAACAATGCTTTATTTGTGCTTTCAATATAGAAATTATGTTTCTTCCTCCCCTGCCCTCCTTCCAAAACATCCCTTAGGCTTAAAATGTGGCATGTTATTGGAATAATAATAATAATAATAATAATAATAATAATAATAATAATATTCAAAGTTAGTTCATCTTCAGTGTTTATCTCTGTAACTGCCAATGAACAGGCTGTTGAGCTGTCCTTTGAACAAAGTTGGATTTTCTAAGTGTTAGCGACAAACATGATATTTTAGTTTTGTATTGATCAGTGACCACACTAATTTTCTTTACTCTTTATCATTTCCAGTACAATGGAATGCATGGTTTACTCCTCACTGTCATCACCTGGGTGGGGATTGTCATTTCCCTTGTCTGCCTGGCAATTTGCATCTTCACTTTCTGTTTCTTCCGTGGCCTTCAAAGTGACCGAAACACAATTCACAAGAACCTTTGCATCAACCTCCTCATTGCAGAATTTATTTTCCTAATAGGCATCGATAAGACAGAGTACAAGGTAAGCCCTCTTTATTTAACACACATCTGAAGATACCTCCCTGAAAGTAATAGTAGCAGTAAATTATTTGATGGCCAAAAGAAGTTTCTCAGTTGTCTGCTTTTCTGAAGCAACCTTTAGCGACTTTTCCCATGGACCGGTAGGTGACTCAGGAAATATGGCAGGCAGAGAAAAGGTTGAACTGCTAATGCCTGAAACTTCCCATTTAGATGCAAAGATGGAACTATCTCTTTCAGCTCAAGAGCGTTAAGATTTTTTGTGGAAGACGAATTCCACTAGATATGGCTTAGAATTTACTACGCCACAAAGACTTACACCAGTTTAAACAACAAAAAATATTGATGCCATAGAAGGTCCAGGAGGGTCTGCTGGCACCCACAGGTGTTGTGTTGGCGACCTCTGTTGTAGAGAAAGCAAGAAAACATGCCTGTTCAATGTTGTTGGGAGCCAGTAGAAGCTTAATAAGCCTGTCAAGAGAGTTTCTTGACAGGTATTGTTCAGCATTTAAGCCACCTATAGACCAACGAAGTTTTTCCTTCAATATTGTGTGTGTATTAGGGAGGGAGGGAGATCATAGGTGTACAAGTGATGTCAATTCAGATTGATGTATGGTAGTTTCTGTTCTTTATGATCATTGTTCAAGATCATTATTGTAATCCAGTGAAACAGATTTTGCAGCTCCAATGGGACGAATGGAACTAAGGAGGCAGTTAAATGCTTAACTCCCAGTTGGCTGCAGTGGCTTCTTAAGATATACCTGCCTCTTGTCTAGTAGGTGTACCTAGTGCCCCTAGATACAGGAGAATGTTACACAGAAATAATACATTCTTATCCTTAAGAGATAGAAAGCTATAGAGAGCCAGTGTGGTGTAGTGGTTAAGAGCAGTAGACTTGTAATCTGGGGAACCGGGTTCGCGTCTCCGCTCCTCCACATGCAGCTGCTGGGTGACCTTGGGCTAGTCACATTTCTTTGAAGTCTCTCAGCCCCACCCACCTCACAGATTTGTTGTGGGGGAGGAGGGGAAAGGAGATTGTTAGCCGCTTTGAGACTCCTTCGGGTAGTGATAAAGCGGGATATCAAATCCAAACTACTCTTCTTCTTCTTCTTCTTCTTCTTCTTCTTCTTCTTCTTCTTCTTCTTCTTCTTCTTCTTCTTCTTCTTTAGAATTCTTTTCCTTTGTGTGTCTTCATTTCTCATTTTAGATTAGCCTTTTCCTAAATCTCAAGGCATGAGGCTGAACCCATGGTTTCTCTAAAATAAGCTGCCCTTAGAATGGAGTCAGTCGGTAGGATTTTGTTCCGTACTCAGCTACAGAGTATGGCTAGTGATATGATAGCAGGTCTTCCTAAAAATAGAAAAAGCAACAATATTTGATATTTAAAGGGAAATGGAATATTCTGACAGAGGCATAATAATTTTCAACAGAAGGTATAAATAATACATCTAGTAGCTGGGGCTCTTTATCTTCTTGTACCAAATCATCTGCAATATAAGCCTTACAGCAGAGTGTTAACATTGCGCTACCAAAAATTAATGGACTGCTTGCCACACTTGATATTCCATTGCGTCGAAGAATGCTAATAGGCACATGCTTTCCATATCTTAACTCACAGAGTGCAAGAGAGTAGAGGCTGCAGCGACTGGGAACACAATACAGTTTTCAGTAGTATGAAGTTTTAGGCTTGCGGGGGGAGGGGGCAGTGTGTGTGTGTGTGTGTGTGTGTGTGTGTGTGTGTGTGTGTAGGGGGGGGGCTCAATCCACTCGTTGAGGTTCATTGCATATATGCTGTCATTACAAACCAAGCTGTTAACATCCACATTATTCATTTTCTGAATACATCAGATTTAAGTGGGAAGGTTGAAAGTGTTGCAGCTTGCATTTGATTGTTTCTTTTTCTTTTCAGATTGCATGCCCCATATTTGCAGGCCTCTTACACTTTTTCTTCCTGGCAGCCTTTGCCTGGATGTGCCTAGAAGGGGTGCAGCTCTATCTCATGTTAGTAGAAGTATTTGAAAGTGAATATTCTAGGAAGAAGTACTACTATGTTGCTGGCTACCTCTTCCCTGCCACTGTTGTTGGTGTCTCGGCAGCTATCGACTACTCCAGCTATGGAGCGCAAAATGCGTAAGTAATTGCTAGTGACCCAAGTGTTTCAGGCGATTTTTTTTTTTGTAAGCGTGTTAGCTGTCAGAGCCCCTGACAGACTAAAATAGCACCAGAAAGCTTTATTGGTACGAGAATGGCAAGGCTGTGTGCAAATTCCAATCAGGTCTTTTGTAATTTTCTAGGTTCAGAGCATTTGTACCCTGGAGAGGCAAGAGTCTAAATTACCACCTTTCTTTTTAACACAAAAGATTGACCCGAAACAAATTGGAGAAAAAGTAAATAACTTTTTGGGCCTCCAATGAATATTAAGTAAAATAAAACAAAATAAAATTCTACTTTACTTAAAAGTATCTGGTTTGCTTTAACCCCCCTGCCCTGGTTTTAAGCTAACACTTCATTAGATTTCTTTGTTCAGCATGCTTTCTAGCCAGCTCTCTTTCTGGAGAATGATAGTGCGGTGTTTCTGCCCCAGTGGTTCACTTTGATAATATTTACCGGGAAAGAATCAGATTAAAATTAGCCCACTGCTTTCTATTTGTTAAAAGAGGGAGGGAGGGAGAGAGAGAGAGAGAGATTTATACAAAATGACAGAAGGTACATAATATATATATATATTTCTGAGGATTTATGTTGCTAGAGGCATAAATGTGCCTTCCAATAGAGCTTACTTTGTCCTTTGATGAAATTAGTTACAGTATGGGCAGATACTGTTGGAATACAAGCAAGCTGCTTGATTCTGCTGTTGATTAAAGACAAACAAAAGTGATTCAGTAGGGAGCTGTGCTATATGAAAAGTGAATCAGTAAGTGAAGTGAGTCCCGATAAACTGATGCGTAATTTAGTTTAATCCTGTTTGCTTTTTTGTTTTTAACTATTAAATTTGCAGCAGCAGGGCTGAGGCATTTTGTTTGTATTATGCTGCTCTGCAGAAGAAGAAGAAATATGACATTTAATCATTTTCTGAGTTGGCGTTCCTTAGGGATAGTCAAGTGATGGACAGCTAAAAGCATATTTTAAATGCACAAAGAAAAGCTGCATGGGGAGAGGGGGGACCCACATCTATACTCTTGCCTGGGTTCACGGCTTATATCAAATACTAACCCAAAAGGAAGCAGAGTTGCTTAACCAAATACGTACCAGGCTCTGGGTTGATTAGCTGTACCACACAGGGCATCTTCTTAATGCTTGATGCTTTTCAACTTGTTAGTTGACCCCATTCTAAGGTGAGCTGCACCAGTGGCAACACCACTATTTTCTTCTTTCATTTAATTGAAAAGAAGGGGGGAAATAAATAAGCTTTAATGAGAGAGAAGCATCGAGAAAGGAAAAGGGATGTGGCCTTGAGTTTCATTCTGAGGTTTGATAGGTTCCAGATTTGAAAAGTGTAAAAGTTACTGTACCACCACCACCAATTATGGACTGATAGGCAACAATTACTGAATGCAGGTGATCATAAGGAAGTCTTGTTGAACAGCCTTAGCGAGAAGCTCAACAAACAGACACATTTGAAAGCATATGCTAGTGTTCAGAATTACATCACCATGCATTTAACTGAGAGTTGCATGGCTGATTTTCTCAACGTAGAACACTTATGGTGTGCTAATGCATTTCCCCTTAGTGACCATCCCATTGAACAATGTTAATCTCCTCCCACTTGGCACTCCACATCATGCTCAGGAATAACATACTGTACACACAAGGAAGCAAGATGTGTATGGCATCCATTTTCAAGAATAGGTTTCATATGGATGTCCACATGGGGTTACTGCTAAAAAAAAAAAGGTCACATCATAGCCAGTCCATGTGAATAAGTCCTAAGAGATGTCTACTTTCCATTGGTAACATGATAGAGTGTATGTGCTGTTCTCACGCCACTTTTCTTCTTCTTTTCTGTAACAGCTGCTGGCTCAAGGTTGACAACTATTTTATCTGGAGTTTCATTGGGCCCGTTACCTTCATTATTCTGGTAAGAAATCTCTCTCTTTCCTTTCCACCCATCTGCCTGCCTCTCCCCCAATCCACTTTATTTATTACAGTGGAAATGACCAAAATACTTTGAAAGTCAGGTTATATTTGCTATGAAACTGTCATAGCAAGAGCCCTTTTGGATAAGACCATAGGCCCATGTTCTCCAGCATCATCTTCTCACCATCACCAACCTCGTGGAAAGTGCACTTCTCATGGGTTGTTCATCTCCCCCACCCCCAAGCAACTGCTGATCTGATACCAATATTAGAGGTAGAAGACAGCCATGACAATTCTAGTCACTGAAAGTCATTTGTCTAACTGCCTTTTAAAGCTATCCAAGTTGATGGGCCAGCGCCAAGTCATGTGACAGCAAATTCTACTATGCACTGTGTTCATTTTGTATTCAACACTCCAGTATTCAACTTAATTGGATGACCTTGGGTTCCAGTATTGCGAGATACGGAAACCCCTCTCTGTTGTTTGTACACAAATTGGTGAATTTTCGACCAGAGACTTTGTACAATTGTGATGGCATATGAATCACAAGTCTTAGTTTTGATTTGTGCACAGTGCTATCCCTCCCTTGAGATGACCATTTTGGGATTTCTGTATTTCCTTCTGGTTTCAGAGCCTTTCAGATACCTTTGTAGAATCATAGAGTTGGAAGGGACCCCAAGGGTCGTCTAGTCCAAGCCCCTGCAATGCAGGAATCACAGCTAAAGTATCCCTGACATATCATCATTTATTATTATCTCTGTACCTGCAAAACTAAAACTTTATTTATTTATTTACTTTCTTTTATTATACTTTGCTTTTCATCCAAGAAGTTCAGAGCTTTGTATAGATGGTTTTCAGGTGGTGTCCCACCCATGTACAGTGGTACCTCGACTTACGAATTTAATGCATTCCGAATGCACATTTGTAAGTTGAAAAAAATTGTAAGTCGAATCCCATAGGATGCATTGGGAGAAAAAATTCGTAAGTCGAAGCAACCCTATCTAAAAAATTTTAAGTCGAAAAAATTCTATCTAAACCGCATCCAAGATGGCGGACAGAGCTCTGTTCGTAAGTAGAAACATTCATAAGTAGAGTTATTCGTAAGTCGAGGTACCACTGTACTTCTTTAGGAATAAATACTCTTTTACTTTTAGCAGTTATCATGTGCCTTCAAACTATTCTTCCTCACACATTCTATAATGCAAATGCTAATGATCCCTTTTTCCGGGGGGGGGGGGGAGGTATCATTTTACCAAACACTGCTGCATTGTAGCTGACGTGTTGGTGCAAAATTTAGCCTTGTTGAAGAAGAGATTTATCTTCTTGCAGTAGTCTTACAGTCTGAGCCTTTAAGCTACTGTATGTATTGAGTCGTACCCATGGCACCTAATGTCATTCTGTAGGATTGAGTTGCCAGTCCTTATCCTTGATTGCCGGTTGAGTCCAGAGAGTTTTTTCTCAGCAAAGCTGTACGTTACGACGCAGACAACTAGTATTTATTTCTCCTATCATGTTCATTGCGTTAATCATACTGTAAATCACATTATTGAAATGTTTTAAACAACACTGTATATAATGCCCAGAGTTGAAATCAGTGGCTTGGCCTGCCCATCCTCCACATTGCAGAACACTCCTGAGAGTCAGGGGATAGACCCCTCTTGCACAGTGTGGGATGTTGTGCAAAGGGAATCAGTGTCACTTGTGACTTATACCAATTCTCCCTTGCCATTGCATCCCCTACAACACAACTCATGCCAATCAGGAAGATTAATCTGTACAGTGGAACCTCGGTTTATGAACACCTCGGTTTATGAATTTTTGGTTTACGAACACCGCGGACCCATCTGGAACGGATTAATTCACTTTCCATTACTTTCAATGGGAAAGTTCGCTTCAGTTTATGAACACTTCAGTTTATGAACAGACTTCCAGAACCAATTACACCCATGCTTCGGGTTAAGTACGCTTCAGGTTGAGTACTCCGCGGACCTGTCTGGAACGGATTAATCTACTTTCCATTACTTTCAATGGGAAAGTTCGCTTCAGTTTATGAACACTTCAGTTTATGAACAGACTTCCAAAACCAATTACACCCATGCTTCGGGTTAAGTACGCTTCAGGTTGAGTACTCCGCGGACCTGTCTGGAACGGATTAATCCACTTTCCATTACTTTCAATGGGAAAGTTTGCTTCAGTTTATGAACGCTTCAGTTTATGAACAGACTTCCGGAACCAATTGTGTTCATAAACCGAGGTACCACTATATGTGAAATATTTGTCATGATTGAACAGTAAAAAATAATAATACTGTTTGCCTTGATCATTGGCATATGGTATACACAGATTGCACAACATAGTAGTCCGGTGGCAAAATCTGTTTCTAGCTATTTCACAGTATGGCTGAGGATTTGACAGGAGGTAAAATGCTCCTATGGTTAAACAGGATTTATTTCTTCATTTTTGAATTTCTCACTGGCATATAAGGAGTGTGCATCATAGAGAAGGTACATCATACATATTCACACAACTATAAGGATAGTGTTTCGGTTTTTTTAATTTCTCCTTTCAACATCTCAAGCAACACAGCTGATAGAAGCATGTGCAGAGGAAACCTGTCACAGCAACTTATTTGAGATAAGCCAGTATAGATAATACTGAAAGTGATGCTCCCACTCCTGACTATTAGATCGTAATTAAAAATGGCAGCTTTTAATCATGTATACCAGCGTGCAGGACTCCTTGGTATTTTTCGAAAGGAACATTACAGGCTGGATCATCCAGTTGAGCACTTCCTTTCCTCATGGTACAATTCCTGTCGCTTGTGCAACACAACACATAAGCTAGAACCTCACCGAAATAAGCCACAGCCACTTACTTCCTTTCTCTCCAAAGGGGCAAGCCGTTTCTTCCAAAATGTGATTGTTTCACAGTGAGATAATCTCGCATGTTATGCTTCCCCTTCCTGTTTGAAGCCTGGAGTGTGGCAATAGGAGGCGTTCTGCCACATCAGTAGCAGAGGGCAATATGGTGTGGCACCACCACTCCTCCTCTCCGGTTGGGCTGTGTCGCTGCTGCTTACCAGGAGGTAGAGGTGGAGGAGTTAGGCAGCAGTGAGCTGTTACAGTGCCAACACACCAGAGGAACCAATCCAGTTCTCCCACCAGTGCCTCTGTAGTGTGCCAGCTTCACCGCTGACTCATCCCTCCTCTCTACCTCCCAGAAAGCAAAAACGGTGAAACAAACCAGAGGTCAGGTGAGTGGTGCCATGCCATCATGCTGTCTGCTACTGCTTCCTTAAGTTGATGATGGTGATAATAATAATAATAATAATAATAATAATAATAATAATCCCAGCACGTAGAACTTCAGTACGCCAGGGAGAAAGTTTCTAGCCCATATGGCACACTTAGAATGCTGAGTACTATGGGTGTTTTATGTACAGTGGTGCCTCGACTTACAAATTTAATCCGTTCCGAAGGCACCTTCGTAAGTTGAAAAATTCGTAAGTTGAAAAACGCCATTGGAAACGCGATTTCCCATAGGAATGCATTGGAAACGGAAAAATTCGTAAGTCGAAAAATCCCTATCTAAAACCGCCGCATTCCCCCCCCCCCCCCGGATGTTGAGACATTCGTAAGCACGCGGCCATTACCCCCATTCGTAAGTTGAAAAATTCGGTTGTCGAGTCATTCATAAGTCGAGGTACCACTGTATTTAAAAACTGCATCTCCTACCTGCAGCCTGAAGTACTTTAGCCCAGGGGTTCTCAACAAAAATTTCTCGAGGACCCCTCATCGAGCCGCTATTGTGACAAGGACCCCCATTAATTCCTAATCCTAAAATTAAAAAGTGAGAGCCAAATTAAGAGTCTTTTTATATTTTATATTTATACGTTTTTTACAGTTACAACAGAGTACTCCATCAGTATACAGTTAGTTTTAATTTTCAGTTCTTAATGAGATGAGTTAAATCTGTCCTTTGAGTCCATTATTTCTGAAATATTAGGTTCCAAACTTGAAACCAACGGTCCATTTTTAACTACGCGAACTGTAACTTCCGCGAAAAACAATGCTTTGTTTACAAACACTACTGTTTTGCAAAGAGGCAGTGCACGCCAGGGAGGAGGGAGGGGAATGGAGAAGACAGGGTACCTGCGCAGTAGCGCACAAATGAAGCCGACGCATGCAAAGCATCTTGGGGAGGTGAGCGTAGTGTTTGTAAAGCGCCACCTAACGGCATACAGCAGAACTACTGCCTCTATCTAATTCTAGTTTTGCGCTAGACTCTGCTCATGCAGGAAGCGGCCAAAACAAAAAATCTGTTATCATACGAAATATATTTAATATATTTTTTATTCTAATAGCATCTTGCGGACCCCTCTGGCATAGCTCGCGGACCCCTGGGGGTCCGCGGACCACCTGTTGGGAACCACTGCTTTAGCCCATTTTGCCACCTCATTTGCACATAACTGTGTTGCAAGTGGACTGGTCACAGGCGTGGGAATAAAGTGGCTGAAAGCAATGTGCGAGCTAAGGTTCAGTGAGCCATGTTCTTGGTATTTCTCCTTTTCCTCTTTCTTTTTTTCTTTTTTTTTTTACAAAAACAACAGCATCATTTACTGTGAGCAGTACTTTCTTTGGGGATTTTCTCTCCCCCCCCCCAAGTCCCTCTCTTTCTCTGTCTTTAAATAACATTACACTTTGTGTGGGCCTTGGGCATTGAGGCAGATATTGGTGTTTCCTCATAACCAGGTCAGAGTGAAAACCGGGGTGAGGGACATTGAATCATATTGACCATGTACAGTCAGAGTCTACTATTATTTACCGGCCATGACATTATTATCCTCCTGCAAATCATTTAGACTGAGAAGTGAAAGGCCTTTGGGAGCAGTATTCCCAACTTCAAAAAATATGAAACAGCAGGTAGCAATCACTGCACAGTTCCTGGGAGTAATTCTTCTCTGGCAATTGCTTTGCCCTCTAATCGTACCGACCAAAAGAAAAGGGAGTGTAATGATTCGAGAACAGTGTAATGTGAACAGTGTAACTGCAGAAGAGGTATGGGTGTACATTAATGCATATGTGCCATTCAAGAATTTACCATTACAATCCTTACAAACATATGGTGATTGTATAACAACAACAGCAGCTGTTGCTACTATTTAACGATTTATTTAGCCCCAACAATGTGCTGCAATAATCAGGGAATATTTGTTAGCTGGAACGCAACTCTCAATGCAGAGTATGCTAGAGTCGCCCCAATACTGGGCTGCCTTCAACTAAATTATAGAAAAGGTAGACCTACTGTGTATGACTCCATTCGATACAGCGCACTGAAAATGGAGTTTGTGTTTCTATCTAGTCCTTAATAGAAAAGCTCATAATGTGTGAATTACTTCTAATGGACTTTCAAACGCTACATTATAGGTTGTGCCAAGCTTTTTGGTCACTGTTGAGTATGAAACACAGCAAAAAACAACAACACACACCCTCATTTCTTCCTTACACATATGTGGGCACACCCAGCCAGGAAAGGCAAACAGCAGATAGCTAATTCTTTATTTTCAAAAGCAGCTCCTTAGGCGTCCCGGATACACACTATGTAGTTGTCTACATAGCTGTTTTCCAAGTTCATGCCTGGTGAAGCAGTTGAAGAAACAGAAGGACCACACTTCCCTCCCCCCTGGGCTTAGGTACCCTTGTCTGACGTGAGTGCACACACACAACCTGGGCCTTCTCGGATACAGTGAACAGTCTCTTCCTCCACTTCCAACCTGTCCTGCATGCCCACCCCCAACTCTGACTGCTTGGACCCTTCCTCTTCTCCTTTCCTGGCTCCTGGGTGGCACCCAACCCCAAAAATCTCTGCCCCTCCTCTCCTGGGTTAGCCTCCACCCCCTTGCTTCCATCACATATTCGTCAGAGTGCTTCCAGTCCCTGTCAATATGTTACCTTGTGCATAACTGTTATCATGTGTACACAGTACACAGATGTGTCTATTTGACACTGAATTGAGAACAATCACAGTTTAATTTACTGGCTTTAGAACTTGAGATCTTACTCTCTTCTTCCCACTTCCAGCCCACATACACAAAATTGTAGACTCCTTTGGGGGAAAGACCAATACACCCATTAAGGAACAGTTAGATAAATTATAGCCTATACTGATCTTAATTGATAAGTTGCAGAAAATAAAAGCCCGAGTGTCGGTGATTTAATGGACCGCTATCAGCATTTATATGATCTTGAGGCTTTAGTCCATTGTAATTCAAGCAAAAGATTTATTTAGTACATTCTCAGATAAGATTCTGTGGCCATGATAATCTAATATAAATTTAGGCACTCATGATCTTGTTGAAATTGGCTGCTAATTTGAGGGAAGGAAATGGGTAGTATAATGTTATCTATTTGTTTTAAAGGAACTGGAAGAAAATTGTGTTCTTTGGGAATAGTAAATGTCCAAGGGGAAATCTGCAACCAGACGTTCCATTGACTTTGTCCTTTTATCGAAATTTTTGATACATACACTGATTTTTATATAAGCTTTTATGCCTTATATAAAAAATATATTGGTCAGTATTAGGATCTCATTATTTTGAATGGGATCAAGCACTTGCAGCTCCACACTGTGTTGTTGACTATGTATTTCTGTGTTTCTTGATCACAGCCTTTTTATTGCACGCCTTGCTGTTTTTGCATTTACAGTAAATATCACTATCCTCTCTTTCCTTGCCATACACCCACCCACCCGATGCTTTCCCTCTTAAGGTTAGGTAGGACCGCCTTCCCAAACAACCTTGCCTGTTCTCGGCGCTTTAGGAAACGTGCGACGTTAGGACCCTTGAAGGAGCGCGGTTGACTTTCCTTCCAGACTACGGGGCACCGGGGTTATTGTATCTATGGAAGAAAGCATGTGTGAGGGTAATGAGCAGTGGAACGCCATTAGTATGCCTGAAATGATTTAATGAAAGCTTGGATCATGACACGTCAGGAGCTGTTCTTATCATTTGGACAGCTCCATCTGCATCCTTAATAATTAATTAAGTTCAGGGAGAGTTCAGCTTTGCGCACTCCTTTCGAAGGGCTCCTTCAGACAACACTTCTCGGGCTGCCAGTCCCAGAGAGGAATTGGCTTCTGCTTGGCTAAGAGCAAGGATCTGCGAGATAGAAGAGCAATTTTAGAGCTTGCCTCTGCCAGGTAACAAAAGCTCCAGGGAGGACAAACAGGGTCAGAACATGTGCAGTTCAGCTAGGTTACCTCGGAGTGGTGTTTCTGTTCTTCTGTCTTATCATATCCATGTCAGCACTTCAGGCTGTGTGGAATGAATTTTAAGCTGCTAAGCTCAATGTAATTCAATTGAGCAGCTTGATGGCTTTAATAAAACAAAGTGCACTTGGCAAACTCTGGTCAGAAAAGCCCACAATTTTGACTTTCTGTGTTTTGCCTCTTTTCACTTAATATAATTCAAGGCGGTTTGAGGTTGGGTTAGACTTGTCATTCGTGTTGAGCTCCTGAGAGAGATTCTCATGGGCCTTAGGAATCGCCTGCAGGAAGATGACTGACCCAAAGCGTTCTGGATGTGGTTCTGTTTCATGAATAGGGAAACATATGATCTCTAAAGAGATGACATTGCTTCTCCTTAGTGATACTGTCCATCCAAGACAAAGCAACTTTGCAGCGATAGCATAATAGGCATTGGGATTTCATCCATTGGTCAAAATATTGGCAAATCCTCAGTGTGAGTAATGGAAGTTTTAGAAATTTTGGCATAGTTCCTGTGCTCGCTGTATGGAGAGGGGATGTATAATACTGTACTTTATGCTTACATCATCCTAGAAAAATGAATTCACCATAATGTAGTAAACTTCCGTGATTCAAGTACATGTTTCCATAGCTCCAGGTGCCATGTCAGCAATACACCATTTACTTGTTTATTTGTTTGGTTTATCTTCATTTGTATGCCACTATTTGATTATTCAGAGTGACATATAGCAATAATATGTCTACTTTTGGTGGAAGCAGGAGAACTGAACCTAACCCTGAAATGAAACCAGTTCCCCACCACTGCCACTGAAGAGGTGATCAGCATAAAGGTGGCATTGTGCCAGGTTGGGCTAATCACATTTGGTTTTGTAAGCCTTTTCTCCATACACATTGCCTCTTCTCTGCCCCTTTCTCAATTACACCAGGGACACTTCAATCAACTGCCCTTTCCCATTACATCTGAACTGGGAAACTATGGTTACCAAGTTCTCAGAACACAGCTTGAAGTTGGTTTAAGAGCCTAACTTGTTCTGTACCTGGTAACCATGGTTTCCCACTTCAGACACAATGAGAAACTATGGCTAAGTAAATGACGTCTTGCTTTAATTGCATCGAGGAAAGAGGTTGGATATGCAGGCACAAAGCTTGTTCACAATCCAATATTCCAATATAACAAAGCTTATATCCCAAGTATCACTATCCTACACCATACCCAGTTTCACCGGTGCTACCGGATGGGCCTTTTAGCATTTCAGACTTTTTTGTATACAGTAATAATAGTGCAGTAGTAGAAATGGTTTTGTTGACTTTAGTTTGCAGACTTCGTAACAGTGTACTGTTTTGGGAAATTGTGGTTTACAAATAAATAAAATATAGGCAATATATGTATTGTGCTCTTGTGCCTTGGATTTCATGCATGGCTCATATTGTGAGCTAGGACTAGGCATGCAGAAGTCTCCTTCTCCATGCACTTCACCCTTACTCAATAGGTCCACAGTTCTCACACCCTTTCAGAGGAATCATTAATCACGAGAAAATTACAAGATCATTTTATAGTGTTATGACAACAGAAATCTTTCCGTGAGTTTGAATCAATTCCTTGAAGGAATCGATTCAGTGGCTTTCAAGGCACACACAATATTAATGTTCTTTAAGAAATCAAGCATTTAAATCACACCAATCACACCTTACAAATATGTGTGATTTCTTAGACAGCAATGAGAAGAATCAGGAGAGTGAGGCATAAGCAAAATATTTTCTTCATAAAAATTGCGAGTACAAGTCGTTTCTTGTAAAGAAACGAATTCCTCTGCCCCTTTCTGCCCCTTTCTGCTTTCCATGTTACATGATATTATGGCAATCTGTCTGAGTTTGTTTACCCCTTGATTAGAGGTGATTTATCTAGAGGAGATGCATTTTCCCAGAGCTCTCACCTACCATGGTGATGTTCTTACCAGGTGTGTGTGTTTAATAGCAAAAAAGTGAATACTTTTCTAATAGGTACTTGGAGCATAGGCAAATCAGACTTTTGAATATTGCTTTCACAGAGTGAACTAGTGTTATTTGGTTTGCTTGACGCTTTAAACTAAATCATATTTCACTTGTGGAGAACAAGTATCTCATGCTCTGTTGTCATATGTCTCAGTTACTTTGCTTTAGAACGACAGTATGTTGTATCCTTAAAGAGATTTTCATTTTCACTTACCATCATATTCAGGACCTTTATCAGCTGAATCAAAGTGCAGTGTTTCTTGTTCTGTCACCCTTTCTCTTTCTTTCACTTTCTATGTTTAAGCAGACACTCAATTTTTTATTTTTTCAATCAATCAATATATTTTATTGTTTATAGTCAATGGCCATCAAAATACATTATGAGCACAAATCACACAGCTACAAAAGACACTCCATGCTCCAGACCAAGAAAAATCTACAATGTCCAAAATTTAGGAACATTCCTTCTACTCAGCATCCCTAGGGTTTGGCACTATTCAGAAACGTTGCCCTTATCCTTCTGGTTTTTATTTATGACCCCCCCCCCCAAGGATTCTACTACTTTGGGCTTATTCCTTTGCCAATTTCAACCACTTTCAAATCTGATTAGCCGTCTCCTGGCATGAGTAGCATGATGATATCATTGACCCCAGTTATGGATAGTGTTTGCTGTCTTGAGGGTGGGGGAGAGACGTTTGCTGTAGGGAGGTAGGAGGGCTTGCTTCATAAACCATATTGGTTTCCACAGCTGATATCCACGGGGATTTGGCTGATGTTATAGCATCTATGGCAATCTTCAACTCCTGCCAGTGAGGAATGCAGTTGGAAGTAGCCCAATTAGGGCCACTATTCCATGAGTAATGAAATCATGATCCTGGACACTCTAGTAGCAAAGTAGAAAGCAAAGCTATGCCAGCAGAAACAAGAGATATTAGCATAGCAGCATGGACAAACACATCCACATCATCCATGGGAATCTTGCACCAACACCAGTCACAGCCAGGCAATTTATAGTGACTTCAGGGGTGCAGCGATGCTATCACAGAAGTCATTCCACCCCCCCCCCCCTCAGTGCATAAGCATGCTTGCAGGAAGAGATATTTGTGTCTCAGAAGCAGCCGTGACTCACTGGTTAGGAGGACAGCGGCTGATCCCTGCAGCCACAGTGGCATCAGCAGGATTTTGGATTTCAAGGCAGCCAAAATACAGAATCAGAAGCAGCCTGAAATCATAACACTTTTTGTCAGAAGCAAACAGTGCCACTCCACTTAGAGTAGGCAGCCAGTTTGTACAACCCAGAGTGTAGAAGGCTTGGGTATAGAAACTACAGGACGACGGCCCCATCGTCCCTTCCTCTGATAGAATGGTTAGTTAATATTCAAAACAATGCACGTAAAAGATCTGTGTTACTGTCTGCGTAAGGGTGCAACCATTTTGCAAGGGAGAAAAGATAGCCAATTCTGCTAGGAAGAATACACAGCAAAACAGCAAGGACAAAAAAGAAAGCATTATGAGCTGCCTGGTTGCTATAGAGTACAAAATAAATGCATTATTTACACTATGGCTTTACAGGGAAGTGGAAAGGGCAGTCTGAGTCATTGCTAATTCCTGCAGTTGCAACAGGGGATCAAACTGGCTTCAGTTTAACTCCCAGTATTGGCTGCAGTTTATTGTCAAGTATATCATATGTAAACTAGGTCATTAACATGCCGAAATTATTATTCTGCTTTGGGTGTCCCATGCTTACTATAATCAATTGTTCTTTCTCCATGATAATAACGGCACCAGCATTTGAGATGAGTTTGTTCATGTGAGCCAGATTAATTTCACCTTGAGTTTCTATTCTCTTGATCTATAATGGCTTGTTCAAAACCTGGCTAGTTCAGAATTTCCTTGTTTTATTACACATTATTTATATCACAGGCATGTAAATAACCTACATACAGGGCTCATTCATATGTAATGCTTAGAGTTCAGTGCTATATGATTAAGTTGGAATGAACCCAAGCAAAACATCTGACTGCGTTCTCTCCTCCTTCCTTCTCCTTCTCTCACATGGCAAGGGGGAAGCCTGGTTGGTTGTTAAGTTCAAACCAGGGGATCTGGTTTAAAACAAGCTCTGCTAAGTTTCCTAAGTAGCCAATTTCAGACCATGGATTGTTAAGCTGTCAAGGCCAGGCTGAACACTGATGAATGGGAAGGGCTGTCATACGTCCAGATTTTTTGGGGGGGCGGGGTTTGTCTTCCTAATTTCCTACTTTTTGAAATACGGCAACCCTATGAGTGGGGCCTCTCTGTTGCTGCAACTGGCTCATTGGGTGCACTCCTAGGAGCAGCTGAGAAATGCAGGACTGATAGACCCACATTTTCCTAACTTGTAGGTGTAGTTTTGACAATAAAAAGTTAATTTATCACTCTGGACATTCCTTGCCTGACAGTGCCGTGACAGAAGTTGGCTTGTTAAACTAACCAGAGTTTGTTTTAAAACAGGATCCTTGGCTGAAACATAAAGGCACACCGGGATTCTTCAAAATTGAAACTAGACCCTTTCAACACTGTTCTGCTGGCAGCGTTACAGGCGTGCGCGGTTGCAGGAGTCCAATGCAGTGCTCATTCTGGCTCATCCACAAAGCACTAAACTGTGGCAGCTATTACAGGGGAACACTGCCACTCTGACTTTCCTTTCTCGGTAATTTAGTAGGAGACTTGGGTTCAGGACTCCCAACTTGAAGGGCCATTTCATAAATTAAGCAATGGCTTACCTCAAGTCACCACCAAGTGCACACTCAACACGGAGCAATAGCTGTTATTCACACTTTAATTTTTTAGACCGACACATGAAGCATCTTAGGTGTACATTTAAAAAGACATTGAAATATGTTTCCTTACGTTCTTTTGTGCAGGAATGTTTAACATTAGGCAGTATGAAGCACAAATAAACCAAAACGTCAAACCAAAATGAACAACAATACAAGATGTGCACTGAGTGAGAGTGGCTGGGCTTTGGCCATTCTTGATCTAACCTTTCTTTGCAGCCGCTTTCTGCAGACTGTTCTGTCACCAGCCCCAGAATAATTTGGAAAATAACCACTTTTTTTGTTTAGTCTAGAGCATCGTCATTACCAACTTGTTACTTGAAGTAGTTTAATTTCATTGCTATCTGTTTTGACAGCTGAATATTATCTTCCTGGTGATCACACTGTACAAAATGGTGAAGCACTCAAACACTTTGAAACCAGACTCTAGCAGGTTGGAAAACATTAAGTAAGTGCTTTGTGTTTGAATCCAGAACTGTGATTATTTTTTCTGATTGTTCCAACTGATTGAAAGCTCCCCCTTTCCATTAGCAACACAAGGCTTTGTTTCCCAGAGCCCACAGATGTCAATTAGAAGTAAACAGCACCAATCCTACTCGTCATATTTGTTGCTATAATGACACAGGCAACACTTGGAAATTAAATAACTTCTGCTTGGAACAATGGCCAAGCATTTGTTTTGATGCATTCATGGAGATTCCTCAGCAATGTAGCAAGTTCATTTGCATTTAAAATGCAGCTCCCAAACGGTGTTCCTCTTTGCATGGCTGGTGTTGTTCTGCTGAGTATGTTTTGTTAAATTATTTTCAGATGCTAGTGATTCTCAGCGGTTTCCCCATTCATAACCCCACTCCCCTAAGAGAATTTGCTTCTACTTCTTTTGTTATCTTGAAGATTATCTGTTGCTTTTCATGCAAATTTAACAAATATTTACTTTTATCCTGTGACCACACAAGAATCACAATACTCCCTTTCTTGAAAGTAGAGCAATAGGTTAATATTCTTAATGAGAATCTTACAGTGGTGGATCGTGCTTTAGGTCAGAGGTAGGAAAGATAAGATTCCATTGTCCAATTACAGCCCAAGCATCCATTATGTGGGTAAAGGGAGGGAATAGATTTCTGGGAGGGAAGCCTTTGGGTTGGGTGGGATAAACCCTTTGGAGTAACATTGCCTACCCCTGCTTTAGATCATTCTATATTTAGAATGAAATTGTTTTGCTAGACTTAAGAGGGACAGGACTTTCCCCCCTAATCATAAGCACTCTTACTTGGAGGTCAGATCCAGTGACATCATTGGTGCTCCCAAGTGAAATGTGCTTAGTAGTGGGCTCTTGAATTGTCTTTGAATGCAGAATATGGCAAGAGCAGATTTATAGCATTATAAACTAGATGTTGCTTAGATAGGTCACAATATCAGCTTCATTGCATGTTGCATGTTAAGAGAGAGAGCTAATCTTTAGCACCTCTCTTTTCTTCCTTTTCTTCCTCTTTCTGTCTTCTCATCCACACCAGTAATTACCGTGTTTGTGATGGCTACTATAATACGGACTTACCTGGGTAAGATAGAACCCTACATTAACAAATCTAAAGCATGACTTTTTAATTATTTTTATTTAAAAAAAAACACTTTACAAATTTGGACAATTTTCTGGATTGTCCATAATTTTAATTAACAACTTTGGAGATAATCTAATTTGCTAAACTATTTCCAACTATTATATGCTTTTTATTATTTTAAACTGCTTGCGTCTGCACTTTGAATTTTCTAATTTTAACTAATTTTTGTATAAAATTACTAAAAATGCTTTCTTATTAATTTCAATTTAAATTCTGTCTAATGATTTTGTTTCTCTTTTCTGCTTATAATGCTTTCTAGCTATGAAGATAATAAGCCATTTATCAAGTAAGATCATTAGTTAGATGTGGAATGCACTGAATAAACCCCTTTCCCCTTCATTCTGTGCTGTCCTCTGCAATTTCTTTCCCCACCAAAACTATTCATGACAAAATATCCTTCAAAGACTTTCTTTTGTGATTAAATCCATATATTTGTCACATTTCAGTAAGGCACTTTCATATGAAAGTTAGACTATCTAGTTTAGCAGAGTCTTCAAACTTTAGGTTATCAGCTTTTGATCTGCCATTTAACTTTTGTGTATTTGTGTTATTTGTGTATGTGTGTGTCAGATGCAAGCACAATTGTTAAAATATGGGCATCCATTAGTGGTTAAAAGACACTTTCAAATCTCCAAATATACACGCATACATACAGATAAAGCAACGGGGTTTCTGGACCTGGTACTAGAACATTGCATTTTAAAATAACTACCGCTGCTGTTTTCATTGGAAACTAAAACGGAATTGCTCTTCCTATAATAGATAAAAGCCGATAATTTATAATTATATATGACTAAAAACCTAGTAAAAATAAATTGCAGCAAGTAAACTTTTAATATGCAATTTTGCAATGTGCATTTTTTAATTTTAAAAAATGGCAGTGTTACTTAAATTGCTTTTTCTTTTTCAGGTCTTGGGCCCTGGGTGCATTTGCCCTCCTGTGTCTTCTGGGCCTAACATGGTCTTTTGGACTGCTTTATGTCAACGATGAGACCATTGTGATGGCATACCTCTTCACAGTATTTAATTCTTTCCAAGGAATGTTTATTTTCATCTTTCATTGTGCACTCCAAAAGAAAGTGAGTCATTGCACATGTACACTTTCTCTGTATCTCCAAAATATTTCCAATATCTCTTTTTAAACAAGGCATTAGATAGATGATAGATAGATGATATAGTGCATAGACAGGTGGAACGCAGCGCTCTGCTGTTTAACTTGTGATCCAGCTGTCAACAAAATTGCTGTTAGAAGTCCTGATTGTTGGGTTACTTTTACCCATTCTTCTGCATTCTTGCAATACTCCCCCTAGGTGGCAATGTCACAGACGAAAGTGAACACACGCCAATACAGTGGTGCCTCGCTTAACGAATGCCCTGCTTAACGAAATTTCCACTTAACAGAAGTTTTTTTTCTAGCGAAGGTTGCCTCGCTAGACGAATGCGTTTTACGAAAAAATTGTCTAGCGAATCACGGTTTCCCATAGGAATGCATTGAAATTCAATTAATGCGTTCCTATGGGCAAAAAAATTTCCAAAAAAATTTCAATGCATTCCTATGGGATTCGCTAGACGAATTTTTCGTTATAAGAAAAGACCTGTGGAACGAATTAAATTCGTCTAGCGAGGCACCACTGTAACTGGGATTGTCTGGATGCAGTAAGTTCCATGTTATCATGTTTAATGTAGGGGAATTAGAGCAGAATTCTATATGTGTCTATTCTGAAGAAGATCTCAAATGAGATCAATGGGGCTATTTTCAAGGCAACTTCCTTACAATCGTAGTGCTAATAAGTTACAAGGCAAGTTGGGCCATAAACTAGGCATGTAAATGTGCCTATCTTTAAAAGAAAAGCTTCAAAGCCACTTAAGAACATGGGCATAGCCGGGGGGGGAGGGGCAGCTGCCCTCCCCAAATCAAGTAAATCAATAAAAATACTTAACTGAGGTTCTCTCCACCAACATAAAGCCTGGCTACGTCCATGCTTAAGAAAGCAAAATAAATAAATAAAAGGCATCAGGAATCATTCTAAAAATGGATGGGCTTTGTGGTTCAACAAACGTATATGGCCTCTGTTATGCAGCATGGAACAAATAAGTATATTAAAATAGAGTAACAGCAGTTAGCTGTTGGTGGTTCCTTTCCCCTGAAAAGCATTGGTGAATGGGATCAACCCCGGTAGCACATCTTTCTTTTCATCTGTGATTTTTCTGGCTGATGGTAGATTTGTTCATTATAAGGTGAAGCTTTTGGCCAAAGTTGATCCCCAGCAGGCTGATTTGAGAGCCCTGGCAGAGCTCTTTTCTTTCCATCCTCCAAGAGCAGGATTGTACTTAGATATAGGTAAAATACTATTTATAATCAGCATTTTAAAGAGAACCGTGAAAATCAAATTACTGCTCACACATTGGGATCCCTGATTCATAGGACATTTCATTAATTTGAGATCATTGGATAAAAGGCATGCTGATTATTGGCTGCTAGTTTGATAAGAGTTGAATCAGAAGTAGCCTTTTGTATTTGAAATGAAGTTGGCATTTCATTATTATTATTTTTTACAATTGGTATACTCTCCAGTTTGAGTGTGGCTGCTATGATACAGGCAAAGTGATTTGCGTCATGAAATGGGGAATTGCCAATTGGACAGTAGGTATTTCCTCTGAATTAGAGGAATGGAATGAATATTTGAAACATTTTAAAATGAAAACAGTCAAGATACAAATGCTTCCTACTCTAGGCTATTATAAACAATGTTGTTGTTTTAAAAAAACCAGTAACATCAAAAGGCACACTGCCTTTATTTGTTATTTGAATTATGCATTGTTTTTATACTATGTTGCAGTAGTCAGAAGCAATATTAAGTGCCAGTTGAGCGTGGAAAAAGCTTAACCTTTGCAAAAGCTGTTTCATACCTGCAAGAAGCATTCAGGCTGCCGTTTAAGCTTTAAAAAGTTTCAGTGTCTTTCCCTGGATATCATTCTACTTCTGTATACATAGCTAATGTGTTCTTTTTATTCTGTTATTACTAGTTGGCCACTAAATTGAACAGAGAAATAGAATTGTGAAAGTGAAAACTATTATGTTTCTAGTCCTGACAAGATGATAGTGCTGTTACTTCCTTCAGTTTTGAACAAGCTGTAATTTAGAAATAATGACAGTGGAATGTGCGGCACTGACAGATAATGTACATTCACAGCAGTATAGACATTAGGCAAAAATCAGCCCCAGGGGGTGGTATTTGGGAGGCAGGGGGAATTAAAAAGATGGTGACAGTCGTTGGTCACACACATACACAATTTTGCAGCTTATATAGGAAACCCATACTATGCCCATTCTCATCACTGGCCTAAATTTCTAAGGCCGTTGAAATCTTTTAGGCTGTAATCCTATATAAACCTGAGAGTAAGCTCCATTTAAACTGAATTGGACTTGTTTCTGACTTGACATGCATAGTATTAATCTTATTTCCCTGGGGGTATTAGCAACATTCACGTAGCTTTACATTTTTGTGAGCTTGATCACGCTAGACTTTGAAATACAACTTTATTTTGTGCCTTCCAAGTCCAAATAAATTCAATCCCAAATATGTATCCTTGAAATTAGCAGTGTGGCTCCCAGTAGTGGTCTGTGGGGGGTGGCAGCACTTACCTAATCTCCCATCACCTAGGTTTACTGTGGAGGAGCGAGTGAGGTTGGCATGATTCAAACGCACCAGGGAGAGCACCAGATTGGCTCCACCGATGCCTTTGCACCATGGTAACCTCATCGCTGGGCTCCCCATAGACCTCGGCTGCACTGGTTAAGTTATTGTTCCATTTCCCAAGCCACTACAACTATGGTGCCCAGCTGTCTTCATTGCTCTCATTCCACTTTATTAGCCAATAGTTGCTTGGCACGGACTGGCTCTCTTCAAGCCGTTAAGCCAGGGGTCAGCAAACTTTTTCATCAGGGGTTGGTCCACTGTCCCTCAGACCTTGGGGGTGGACGACGGACTATATTTTGAAAAAAAATATATGAACAAATTCCTATGCCCCACAAATAACCCAGAGATGCATTTTTAATAAAAGGACACAGTCTACTGATGTAAAAACATGCTGATTCCTAGACTGTCCGTGGGCCAGATTTAGAAGGCGATTGGGCTGGATCCGGCCCCCGGGCCTTAGTTTGCCTTCCCATGCATTAAGTGGTCACACCAGAGTACGTCTGGAACTGTTTGCAGTGTGCTGGGACAGCCAGTCGAGACGCAGCCTCCACCTGGTCAGGGTTCCAAGCCACGCTGGAATGTGAATTATGGGGCACATTTTGTCTATGATTTCCTTCTACCTGTAGTTCCCCAGCTAGGAACATAACTAGAGAAAGGAGAATTGCAAGGCATAAGGGAGGTGAGGATTTTGTGTTTCATTTACACGCTTTTAATTTTGTAAAAATTTAATACATTTTTCTTAATTTTCTTGGAAATATAAAATCGGCCCTGTTTCAGAAGGCCCTGTTTACCTTTGTTGTCTGCCTCAGATCTTAGGAGCAGGTAGGCTAGAAATATACAGATATACATACAGAAATAGATTATTTAAAATGAAAGCATGAATATTTATGAGCATCGTTATTAACATACAGGTACGTAAGGAGTATGGCAAGTGCTTCAGACATTCGTATTGCTGTGGAGGATTGCCAACAGAGAGCCCACACAGTTCAGTAAAGGCATCGACTACAAGAACTAGTGCTCGCTATTCCTCTGGCACTCAGGTAACAAATATTTTGACAGAACCTTTTAATGATAGCATCTTTTAATTAACCTTGCTCATAAAAAGCCCGCTGAGATGCGTTCCATTCAGATGCACTAATTGTGTTCTCATTATAACAGCCTTGATGACAATTGCATGCTTTTATAGATATATATATTCTGGGCCTGATTCTAAACATTCCTTCAAGGTTAAGCTTGATAGTAGTTTTTTATTTTTTAAAAAAGAAGACACTAACAACACACTCTCTTATTGGTCCATAAGCAGAGTTAGAGCTACTTCTTACTTATGGCCAGAAAGTGGCCAAGATATGTGGTTTTTAATAGCGTGTATAGTCAGCAGTAAGTCTGAGACATGCTTAATATAAATCAGTTCGGGAGCCTACATGTTCCACATCTGACTTTCCATTTTACAAAGGTAAAATATAACCATTTTCAGCAAGTTTTCCTGTATGCATAATAATACTACAAATAGAGAAAGATAGTAGCCTGATTGATCAGTGACACTAAAGATAAATACATTGTTACCATTCCTTTGAAAAAGAAGTCCAAACATTTGCTTTCTGTTAAATTTATTTATTTTAAATGCAACTAAAGGAGCAACCATCAAATGCATTCAACCTCACTTTTCTTTATGTAGCCTAGGCCAGTTCCCGTATCAAAATGCTGCAGCTCCACAATACCTTCCTAAACTTTAATGCCAGAGCTCAGCTAAAAGAACGTGCATTAATGACTTTCCAGTCTTAATAATTAAGTGCATCACTTCCCTCTACACTTTGGGACTGAAGTTGTTGCAACTCAGCCTGGGCACAAGCACTAAGTGCTCAGGCTGGAGAGAAAATACCCAGCAACATGAACCAACTGATGTCCTAAGTGACCACCAAAGAGCCAGAAACTAGTTTGAAGCCAAGCGTACCACAACCAGTTCCATACTCCTCTCTAATACTTTGGTCGTAAGAACATGCATCGCAGCAGGCATGACAGAGAAGTTGGTTAACAGTGCAATTCTGCGCATGTTGACTTGCAAGTAAGCCCCACCGTCTTCGCTGGGTCTTACTCCAAGGTAGGCTTCCGTAGGATTGTAGCTAAATGTGCCAGGTTGCCATGTAAGGTGTGACAACTATGCCCTATTTCTTCTGTTAACAGAGCCGAATAAGGAGGATGTGGAATGACACTGTGAGAAAACAATCTGAATCATCCTTTATCTCAGGTGATATCAATAGCACTTCAACACTTAATCAAGGTCAGTTGCTGGACACATCACACTCTAGTTTTGTTCTTTTGGCGGTATTTTTTTTTATAAAAAAATAAGAATTTAGGAGAACTGGGTTGCAGTAAATAAACCAAATAAGCAGATGTGCTCTGGGGTAGGTAGGTTAAATAGCTCAGCATTGGAATGGAAGCACACACACACACACACACACACACACACACACACACACACGTATAAAAATATAGCTCAACACGGTCTTGAACACATTTAAAACTTAGTTCCCTCATGCTCTTTGCTCAGGATTGAATCTGACATTCTTATTCATGAAAATCGTATTTAAATAAGTCTCATCAATAATTTAAACATAAAAGCAAGAACATAATTTTAAACTTTAGCTAACCTTTGTAGTCTAAAACTGAAACAGAACTATACCAGCACAGTGACATTGTAAATGCATAAGATTTCCATATGCGGACATTTTGCCTGTGAAATCAAATTGACATCAGCTCTATACAAAAGACATCTGCAAATACGGTTTTCCCCACAGTATAGTTTTGATCATATCTATAACGTACAGCATTTGTCTGCCACATGACAACCTGAGAAGAAGGAAGGGGGGGGGGAGCCACAGACCAGCCTTAAGATGTCTGTTCACAGTTTTATCACTATAACTCAGATTGAATGTTCTCAGGCATTCAAGACTCTTCACAGAAGTATACTAAATGATTATGAAGGCTACCCATGCCATCTCCAGCAGTAAACTAACCAAAGCTTCTCATCCAAATCTTAATATATTAATAACTTTATAAAAAAAAATACTAATGTACAACACTGTACCCCTAAAATCTCAATCCAAAACCTGCAGTGTTATCTATTTTGTTTAAAAAATGAGTTTATAAGAGGGTCTTTCCTGGTGATGGTAATAAAAGAAAAAAGAAAAAAGCCAAATAAATCTATGTTGATCCACAATAAAATTCCAAAATCCACAGTTGATGTTGTTAGCTATAAGGTGTGCATCTGGAGTCTTGATGGATGTTTCAGTTTCTTTATTAGGACCAACTAAAATGTCAGAAAATAGTGAGCAAGCTTTCGTATTCCTCAGAACTCTTCACCAGGCCAAGAGTTACACAAAGCAGGGAGTGTGGGGAAAGTGGGGCAGATATGGAAGTCCACCTTTGGAATAAATCTAGATCTGCCACCCCCAGCCTAGCGCTGTCCAGATGTTTTGAACTAACAATCAGCCCTTTGGCCACAGCCAGCTTTTCTGGCAAATTGAAAATGCTGCTAGGGTAGGTAGGGGACTACTGCGATTTTAACAAGGGAAAAAAAATAACCCAATTATAGCCTCCCTCTCTCCTTTCCTGGAGGAAGTAACCTCTTAATCAGGCTGTTATGTTTTTTCTGAAAGCTGCATCTCCCTGATGCCACAATAGAAAGTTTCCATTCCTTCAGGAATGGGTGTTGGGGTAGGAGAGCCAGAATGTTTTTTGTTCAAATATGCATGGTACAACGAAGCTCAGATGCTTCTTTCTCCGTAAAGAAATAGGAAATGGATGTAGAACAGCTTCCAGCTGACCTTTATCCATGGCAAGCAACATCTGCATAGGCCCCAAGCCAGGTTTTTTTTTTTAATGGCATGTGAATGGAACATATAGCAGAAGTAGAAGTAGAACATCGTCCATTCTCTGACTGGTTGTACTGCCAGCATCTCCTCCTCCAGTTTCCTTGCAATTCTAGGGTCTTCTAGCTAGTTGGGCAGAATCTTTGAGAGAAAACAGCAAGTCCCATTTGGAAGCTTCCACTAATTTCCGTGCACTGGGACTTTCCCTATGAAATGTACTCTGAACTTCTAGGTAGGCAGTGCTGCATTTTTCAGTTAATAATAATAATAATAATAATAATAATAATAATAATAATAAATACCATGACCTTTGAGCAGGCATCAGCAACGTTTTCTGCCTGTGGGCTGGAGGATTCCCACAGACTATCATCCGTGGGCCAGACAGGGTGATTTCCGGTGCTGCACTGCCCATATTCCGGAAGACCGGGAAAGGCTTCTGCGCATGTCCGCGGCTGCGCAGAAGCGATTTCTGGTGCTGGCTGCCCATTTCCAAAATGTCCGCAGCGCCAGAAATCACTTCTGCGGCTTCATAGACACGGTTTCCGACGCCGCTCGAAGAGTCCCCGCACCGCGCTGTGCCCGTTTACCGCAGCGCATGGGGGACTTGCCGAGTAGGCGGCTCGGTTCACGGGCAGCCTGTAGGCCAGATAAACGGCCTCCATGGGCCGTATCCGGCCCATTGGCCGGAGGTTGCCGATGACTGCCTTTGAGTTCTCAGAGCCGACACACTGGAGTTAAGAGAATCGCTAGTCTTTCCGCCACGGTGCAGAAATTAAGACAGAGGTGGGGAAGGGGGAGCATAGAGTCATCAAGAATTATGGTAATTAGCTGAAACTGCCATGCAGCAAAAAGTTTGCAATGTACAGCATAGAGGAAGATTATTTGAATTGCACTTTCTTGTATTTAGATTGCATCTTTAAAAAAATATATGAAAAAAATGTGAAAATCAAATAAATGAAACAAAACACCAAATAAGATTAACATAATCTGTCAGTAAAGCAATTCCCTGAACTGCAGGATTTTTGCTACCTACAGTAATAATATTTTGAGTAGTGATAAAGGCATTAATATTTAAAATGCAATATCTGCTACTATTGCCACAATGAGAACCTAATCAATTTAAATTTTGTATGTAAATTTTTTGGCTGCGCTCTCTCTCATTCTGGACATGTAATATATTCAGACAACATCCACCTCTCCTATCCACTGTCACTTTGCTCAACAGAACGGCACTTTCGCCTTGCTTGTGTATATATGATGCATTTGGGTCCACAAAGACTGCACAATAATTCCATCTCCCCTGACAACTGTATTAATTTAAGATACCCAAGATCAATATGGGTTTTCAAATGCCTAGTTTTTAACGAATTGTTTAGAAACTTTCTCCGCTTCTTTAGAGGGCATATGCAAAAAGTGTTGATGCATTGGGATTGAAATTGCAGAAATAAGCTGTTTGTTCTAGCTCTCAGTGTGTTCATTTAAGATTATTGTTGCAGGGAGGACAGACATAACTTAAACATTACTCACTTAAAAATCCTAACAGATAGCGTGGCAGCATGAATCCTTTCTCCCGTAAGAATTTATGAATGATTTGCCCTCAACTCCAACCTCCCACCCCTCCATGTCTCCCCCTTCAGCATGCGCTCCTTTGCATATAACAAGAAAGGCTTCGTGCAGCTTGCCATCACTTACCTTTGGCTGAAGAGGTTGTTTTTCACTTGCTCCCCCCCCCCCCAGCTAAGTTAGTAATAAACCCTGTAGGTTTCCGAGATTGACCAATGTGGCTCTAAATTAACACAATTTTGATTTCTCTATTACGGCGCCTATTAACCATGCTTAAGGTTAGAGACATTAAGCTGTAACATCTTGAAATAGAACATTGGTCTTTGCATTTAATTGCTATTCTTGTTTTAACAGTGATTTTGTATAAATTAGCAAATGTCATTCTTAGCAGGTGTTTACTTTGGGGATTTGGCCAGCACCTGTGAATTACTGAAATCTTAACTACATTTTCCCTCCCGTCCTTCAAATTAGTAGTTCAAATACATTCAGAAATGTTCGGCTGAATCAAATTTGACAAGATATACACGACTCATGATGACATTTTTGTAAAATATATATATACTTTATTGGAACTGTCAGAATCAAATTAAGGAGCTGATGTCTCTCTTTCTGTTTCTTTGCTTTAGGAATGACTGGCAATTACCTACTAACAAACCCTCTTCTTCGACCACACGGCACTAACAATCCTTATAACACATTGCTCGCTGAAACCGTTGTATGTAATGCCCCTTCAGCTCCTGTGTTTAACTCACCAGGTGTGCTCACACTTTGGGATATGTTGCTTTTGTTTCTTGATGGTATCTTGCTCAGAGCCTCCGTTGGTTAATTGGGCCGGAGACCTAGAATTGCCGTCAATATATTTCTCTCTCTCTCCGTCGAGAAGTACTGCTGATAACGCCAGGCTTGTAAAACTGCACTATATTATAGTGATAATGCCTTTGCCATAATAGCATTTGCCAATAATCCTCCCATGTTTTTAACACAGGTGGCATAAATCTTAATATACTATTACAGGACTGACACTCCACGGTCCGAGAGCCCATCTTCAAGATATATATCACTTAGAGGTATCATGTCTATGCAATACAAAAATAATCTGAAGCTTGCTGGAAAACAATCTGCTTACGGAGTCGATCAGACAATTAAACGCACGAAGAGGCATATTGGCACCCGGATGGTCCTGGTGTGGGAAACTGAACCCGGAGTCATATTTAGAGGCAAACTATAGTATAGTGCAGCTTTATAGCAACTCCCCACTCCCCTTTGGCTAGAATTAGAAGAACATCATTTATGTGGGATGCACAGTCTGATCCTAAGACGTATTTGCTGCACCGACAACGTGGTGCTTAGGATGGGGGCATACCTCCTGCTCTGCTACGAGCAACTGTCTCCTAACTCGACACTGCTCTGATGCATAATTTAGTTGCCAGAACATTAATTCAGCACTGCGGGCAGCCATGGCAGCATCAGGATGTTAGGGCTTTATTACTAACCCTACCTTTGTTATACTGTACTATCCAACTGCTTTTCTTAACTTCTGAGCCAGTTCAAAAATTAATGCATCTTTATTAATTATTAGTGGAATAAGCCATCAAATATACTAGCCTCAAATGTAATTGAAATTCTGTGTTAACAATTTTCTACTTTGTTATCTATCTATCTATAGATAAAAAGCTGTTGTTACATGTCAAAGTTCCTTATTCTTTAAAACTAAACTGCAGTTTCTATGTTCATTCTCGTGTTTTCTTACTTTCCTTATGCTTTCCTCTAGCAACCTACAGAGAGACAAGTATGGGAGTAAAACTTAACTTTGCCTATCAAATGTAAATTTTTTCAGCATGATTTTTAATGGGCACAATTAAAATATAACTAGCGGTCATGAAGTAGACTCAGCGGGCAAGTGGTTCACAATTTGCAAATGAAATATTTCCACGCTCAAACAGTACATGTGTACTGCTTTTTGGAGAACAATCTAAAAAAATAATCAAAAATCAAATCACAAGAGGTCTGTAGCAAGCCCTATTGGTAACTCACGATATCCAATGCTGAAATAATTTGCTGCTTAAAACCAGAGCACAGTTGAGCAGAAATGCTTAATAATTGACTTAACATTTCCACATTCCCACAGTAATCTTGCTACAGGCTATGAAAGACTTCAAGTGAATTACCTGATCACGGGCAACTAAACTTGCCTCTTTAAAACTGGTTGAAGTACATTCAAGTGTGCTTAACTCTGCAGTATATCATAGAAAATTCATTTTGGATTATTAAATATGCTTCAATATCTCTTTAATAGAGGATAAAGTATTAGATTATTAAAGAAAGAGAGAGAGAATGCCTTCAGAGGGGAAATTAATGCCAGCATGTGGTCCAAGTGTTGCCTCTCTCTTATAAATGCCATATGTTTCATATGGATAAAGCTTTTGCAAGAAAGATCTAGAAACATATATGAAAATACCCAGCTACAAAAGTTGTTTAATCAAAGCCTAGAGAGGCTTTCAAAGAACTGCTATCCTTTTAACTAATTCAGTACGCATGGATGGCTAGAACAACACAATACAAGATTAGCTGCAGTTATTCCACTTAAAAAAAAAAGAGTATTCTTTGACCAAAGAAAAATCACTTTTGGGCATCAACCCAATCTTTCTATCTTTATAGAAGCAACTTGAATTTTCTTGCTTAAGCTGCAGCTTTAAGTGCAGTCTGAAAGTAAAACAGGAAACGTTCTTAGAGACACACACAACCTTTTATTTCTCTGTAACAACTCCAAGCCTTGCATGTGATGCAGCAGCCTCACAGTGGTCAGTTCCATTCCAACAACAGTATTTCATTCTTTCTTAATTTTCCCCCCTCCAAACATTGCTCTAGAATTCTAAAAGTGATTCTTCTAGAAGTTCACTAACAAACCATCTAACTTTATCCATGATACATGCCATTCAGTTTCTTTCATAGCTTTCTTTTTCTTCTTTGCCTGGGAAGCACTGTGATGTCTTAGTTTACATGTCTTTTGTGTCTCCAGAAAAATGGAATTTCTTTGTATAGAAAAAGAGCATGTCACCATAAAATTCCAGTCGCCCCCCCCCTTCTTTCCAAAACTTCTTTTCATCTTTCCTGCAGATGTATCCAATTTCTCCATTTCTCCAGCAAGTTGAAAGATATCGGCCCTGGCTGATAATCTCCTCCCATTCCACAGCTAATATCTCTTCTTTGGTTAATTTCTGTGACCCATGCTTAGAGAAACCCTTGACATTTCTGCTTTTGACTTCCATACGCCCATAATGTCTGTGGGCCTAACTCTTTAACAGACTATGCTGGTTCATTCAGTGCTGTCACTGTGACTGATGCAAGCTGCAGGGCTGCAGGCGAACTCTGACCTTCTGAAGCCTGGCGCTGTTGCTGGCGGAGAGAATATTAAACGCAACCAAAAATTAACAAAACAAAAATCATATTGGGGAAAAAAAGAGCTGTTATTGCTAGTAATCTAATTTGCTGAACCCTTGCTCCGACTAAGTTGCTGAGAAGCTCAGTAATTCTTCATCATGTTACAATAAATCATTTTACTTTCTTTTATATATCAGCTACTCTTAGGCCAGATAGCCTGAGCAGACAGACATGATGTGAGTTGTCCAAAGTGAGTCATTCCACCTGCTGTCTTCCGTGTTGTTGGATGGTGCTTGTGGGCCTTAATCCCTGTTAGTGTGAGAGGTGGCTGTCTGTGCTTAACATGAAATCTATGTACTTGTCCATTTTTTTCCATTCTTTTCTTTACTCCATCTTCAGATAAATAAAAACCACACACACGAAAGGAAATGTTAGAAATGCTATATATTAAAATAGTTGCTTGCCAGTTACGTGGGTTTATTGTTACACATTTGCCTTATGTTTTGTATGTGACCTGATTCCTTTTTTTCTTTTTTAATTTAGTGTTGTTTAGGACAAATTATGTTGCTTTCATTTCCTCCCTCCCCCCCCCCCTTGAATCATGGTGTTGCACTAAAAAATATAAATGTTGATTTATAAATTGCTTTGCATTACATATGCAAGCGCATGGAGTGACCATTATTTTCCTTAAGGGAAGAGCTATACAACTGGGTGCTAAATTGTTGCATTTGAACCTTTTCCATTTGTTTTCAAATTCCTAAATTAAAAGTATGATTGACGCTCCACGGAAAAGCAGCATTACTCTGTAAAATTCTCTCTCTCTTCTATAAGGTGCGTACCTCCTTACACTTTTGGGGAAGTCCCGTCACCCTCACGTTCCTCGAGTCTTACTTCCAAGTACAACTTTGTCCTGAACTACATTAAAGACCTTTATAGAATAAGAACGTTAGGCTCTGGTGTCGACAATAACCCGAAGATGTCCCTTTTCTGTTTCAGGACATTCACTGAACAATGCCAGGGATACAAGTGCCATGGATACTCTACCGCTAAATGGTAATTTCAACAACAGCTACTCTTTACGCAACGGAGACTATAATGACGGCGTGCAAGTTGTAGACTGTGGGCTAAGCCTGAATGACACCGCATTCGAGAAAATGATCATTTCGGAATTAGTACACAACAACCTGCGGGGCAGCAACAAGAACCACAATCTAGAGCGCACATTACCAATTAAAGCTGTGATCGGCGGGAGCAGTAGCGAAGACGACGCCATTGTAGCAGATGCTTCATCTTTGATGCACAGTGATAACCCCGGGCTGGAGCTGCACCAAAAGGAACTCGAGGCGCCTCTGATTCCCCAACGGACTCACTCCCTTCTGTACCAGCCACAGAAGAAAGTGAAGACGGAAGGGACAGACAGCTACGTGTCCCAGCTGACAGCCGAAGTTGAAGACCACCTCCAGTCCCCCAACAGAGACTCTCTTTACACAAGCATGCCCAACCTCAGAGACTCTCCTTACCCGGAGAGCAGTCCCGACATCGAGGAAGACCTCTCTCCTTCCAGGAGGAGTGAGAATGAGGACATTTACTACAAGAGCATGCCAAACCTTGGAGCTGGCCATCAGCTTCAGATGTACTATCAAATCAGCAGGGGCAATAGTGACGGCTATATAATTCCCATTAACAAGGAAGGATGTATTCCGGAAGGGGACGTTAGGGAAGGACAAATGCAACTAGTGACAAGCCTTTAATAGTGTAGCAAAGGAATACTGAAGGCCACATTGCAAGTATTAAACAGACTTAATTGGCCCCATGCCGGCTCCCTCATATCTGCTCGAAGCGACAATTTCTGTTGTCCCTGTGGTTTCTCCTGTGTAAAGGAGATGACTGGACCTTGCAGTTCTGTGAATTTTTATAAAACAAAGCTTTGTATATACACAGAGTATACTAAAAGAATTATTTGTTACAAACAGAAAAAAAGAGATACCATCAAGGTATTTTAAGATATCTTGCTGCTGACGTAAAAGAGATTGTGAAATACACACACACACACACACCGTTCCAGCCATTTTACTGCAGCAGTTTGTGAACTAAATTTGTAAATATGGCTGCATCATTTTTTGTAGGCCTGCATTGTATTATATACAAGACGTAGGCGCTAAAATCCTGTGGGACAAATTTACTGTACCTTACTATTCCTGACAAGACTTGCAAAAAGCAGGAGAGAGATTCTGCATCAGTTTGCGGTTCACTGCAAATCTTTTCCATAAAGGTAAAGATTGAAAACCTGTCTAACCACTAGCAATCAAGCCACAGGCCTTATTTCATATATTTCCTCAACTGTACAATGAACTGTTCTCATGAAAAAAAAAATGGCTAAAGAAATTATATTTTGTTCTATTGCTAGGGTTAAATAAATAAATAAATACATTTGTGTCCAAACAGAAATATAATTGTCATTAAAATAATTTTAAAGAGTTTGAAGAAAATATTGTGAAAACGCTCTTGGTTGCACATATGCTACAAGCTGTCCATCCCGCCCGCCCCCCCTGCCCTTTTACACTTGGTTCATAGTAGCGTAATATGTTAAAAACTCAAGTTCTATCCATTTTCACTTCTTTTCCACTGTAAACAGTGCTCTGCTTTGACGTTAGTATTTCTTCTTATGTTTTAAATTTCTTATTGCCAAAAGAACATATTTTTCCCCCGGGAAGAATTCTCTTAGACGCCAATTAATTTCATGCCTTGCACACTAAGAAATTTGGGTGGTTGTTGTGTGTTTTTAAAAAGAAAAATCTATATCAGGTTATAAATCACTTCCCATTTCATTCTTTTAACTTTGAGAGAGGCTGAAAGGAAGGGAAGTGGTCAAAGGGACAGACATACTAGTGAATCTCAAACAAACTAATGAATAAAAGGTGCCTGACCTTTTTGAGCTAAGAGAAAACAAAAATACTCTTCCATACTCCTCCTGCCTATATTTAGCAATTAATTTATTTTATGATAAAAGATCTAATTAAATGTACATTGTTTCAGGGGTTTTTTTTTGTTGCTTTTTTCCAATCCCTTTGTGTAAACCTGTTAATAATGAGCCCATCACTAATATCCAATGTAAAGTTTAACACCTGTTTGACAGTAAATAAATGTGACTTTTTTTCCAAATAGGTAAAACGCTCTTTCTTACATATGAGTGATAAGCTCGATTATTCACCGTGTGAGCTGGCTAAGTTCAGCTTAGAATCACTCCCTTACAGTTCTCAATTTATATGGAGAGGTCTGGTGTAGGAGCTGCCTATATATCTCTATTGAATAGAGGTCATTGCTGCTACTTGATATTCTAGTCATAGTCACATATGATCAAGATCAGAAACATGAGCTCTGTTACAAAAGTGTTCGGCAGCCTCCTCCATTTACATAACAGATTTTTTAAAAATTCAAATAGGAATATGATTTATTGAAAATAAAAAAGGATGCAAACTGCAGTCATATTTCAGGCAACTGTAATTATATGGCTATAATTAGTGATAAAGATAAGCTCTTGTCACAGGGAGAGAAAAAAAACTACCGTAATACTGCAGCATTTATAGGAGTGCCGTGAATATTCAGGGCCTTGCAAAATATGGTAAATCACAGCAGTCTTTTGTGATATGCAAATTAGCATTTCTGTTATTACTACTATTAGCAGATGGGGAATCGAGGCAGGAAGCCGATACTTTGCCCAAAGCTTTATAGCATGAAGCGGGATTTAATTTTAGATGCACTACTTTGGAACTGTCTGTTCATTTCTTTTCACTAAATTGCCCGTAGATTACTCGGGATTCCGGGTTTTCATTTGCAAAAGCTTGGATTTAAGTATTATATTGATTTTTGCTAAATTGTTGCATTCTTCCCTCCCTGCTCACCACTTTTGTTGCAGCCGATTGTTAGAAAAAAATCAAACTCACGCAGGTACTTTTATATATTCACTTTGGCACACCCTGCCAGCATTTTCCTTAATTCCAGCTATTTGGTACAATCCCCCGGGAAGTTCTGCGGAAGCGCCATTGGCTTGCGTTCCTCAACTTCCCAATGGCCTTTACTTATTGATTAATGGGATTTCATCAAAAGAAACCTTTTGTGATTCATGGCTGCTATGCATACCTAAGGACCAGCAAATGCGCATTCAGTTTTATCATGAGTTAGGGGTTCCCACATTATTGCTTCAGATCAGAATGATTTCCAATGCTCACCTGGCCTTATTTTTTTTTTTGCAAGGAAATCAGTAGCACCCTCCTTGATCCTCACCTCCATGTGTACTTCATAGCCAAAGTACTTGGTGGCTATATGGGGAAAACCATGGGTAAGGCCCGGAGGCCGGATCCGGCCCAATTGCCTTCTAAATCCTCCCTGCGGACAGTCCGGGAATCATTGCGTGTTTTTACATGAGTAGAATGTGTCCTTTTATTTAAAATGCACCTCTGGGTTATTTGTGGGGCATGTTCATTTTTTTCCAAAATATAGTCCATCCTCCCCACAAGGTCTGAGGGACAGTGGACCGGCCCCCTACTGAAAGTTTGCTGACCCCTAGGGTAAACAATAATTTAATATGGGTCATAAGCTAGAATTACGACACAGCTGTCATCTGAACTCTGTGCTTAAGGGCCTGGGAATCACTAATATCCAAAGCATCTTATATGAACATCTTTGCTGGAAGGACAACCAGTTGTCCAAGTCTTTCTTCATTATGATAGTCTTCCTGTAGATGCAACCTATGGTTATTAAGTTTTGCCATATTGTGGTATGTGGGGAATGCAATTGGTAGCACATTGTTTGAGCGTTAGCGCAGAATGTTAGAGGCACATGATGCAGTTAGCAGATCTGGTCCTGTGAACTGCCCGGAATGAATTCCCATATAAGCCATGAGTTTCAAGGTGCCCTGATCTCTTTGGGGGTAACAACAAAGTCCAGCTAATAAATAAAGTGTACTTACATCACATACAAGTGGTTTCCATGAACCTACAAAAGAGAGAAAAACAACCGTTCATTCTGAATCTTCACCACTGCTGTACCAGTCAATACCAACTGACAACAAAAGAACTATGTAAAGGAAGTGAGCAGATAAAGGCTTGAGAATTATACAATTCTTTTGTTAGCTGTTTCTGATGATGATTGCTATTAATTATGTAGAGAAATTATCAATATATATGATGCTAAACAAGATTAAGTTAAACATCCGTGCTACAAGCCAGATGAACAAAAAAGAACAGAAAAGGAAGAGTGGAAAAGACAGGTGGAAGCAGATAAGACCAAACTGAATTTACAGGCATATTTAATTCATAAGTGTTGCGTTTGTTTGGTGATCACTTATTTAATGCTCTATTATTCATTGATTGTTTAGGATGCTAACTAACTGAATGGTTTCTCTCTTTTTGCCGCCTTTGTTATAAAGAAATCTGCAGTTGGTCTGATGTGCTTAAAATACTCGGGGCCTCTACATTCTTATTGTTTTTTTTTAATTACACAAACCACCATGGATAAATAGTGAGAGAAAATAGCTCTGCTACAGTTTTTGCAGAATTTATTTATTGCCATGGGGCTGGGATGAGTGCTCCGGCGGAACTAAACAAAACACTCAAGTAAAATTCAGAAAATGGTAAGGGAATGATATACTGTATTGCTTTGCTTGGTGTGTGGTTTTTAACTTTAAAAACCTAGCATTCAATGCTTACAAGAGCGCTGCAACAAAGAGGGAGCATGCATCCACAAGGAACCATTGTAGTTAAAGCACGAGGATATCCGGCTGCTCCTTGCTAATGACTTTGATGTTAGTTTGAGACCTTGTTTGTAATTTATGAAGTTATTTGTCACCTTCTAAAGACACGAAAAAAGCACCCATGGATTGGAACCTTATTCTGAAGGCAAAACTCTTAATAGCCACAGCATATCTCAAACTGGGGGAAATCTTAACCAGGATCATTTAACTTAGGGGGAAGACAAGGAAGAAAAAGTTATGCAGCCACATTGCATAAAAGCAAACAATAAATGCAGCATGGAGGCAGGAGGGCAATAGCTGGTTGTCATCTCAAGAATCGGAAGCATGGAAATAAACCACACTGTAGCTAGAGTCACATGGCAGTTTATTTCATTTTCATGACTTTTACCTAACTTAAGTTCCACATTATATTCGAGCTTTCAGATGATGTGCTCACTTCCATGTTACTTGCTTCCAGGGGGTGGAATAGTATGAAATAGTATGAAAATGAGTGCTACGCTTGCGATATATTCCACAATAGTTCCCAAAATGCCTTTCACTGTGTGTGAAAGCTGAAAATTAACTGTTAGGGAAGCATTGTGAAAATGGAATGAACTTCCATGTGACTACAGCTTGTGTCCTCTCTGAGCTCCTTGCTGCCTCATCCTGCCATTGCTTGGTTGGGGAACAGTATTTTGCAGGCTTTGTTTCCGCCTCTTGCTTGCAGCCACACAAGGCGGCAGGCAAACACAACTCAGTGCTCCCCCAGGAATTCCCACCGCCCAGGCTTTGCCAGGCAAATAATGGGCCCTTTCTCTTCAGTGCAGGCTGGCCATGGATACAGAAGGCTGTTCTGTACAGTCAAAGACAAAATATCGCGTGGCACTTCACCCTTCCCTACCTCAAGTCTGGGCTATGAGCTATGAATTGTAAAATACTTTTATGCTATAGTGTGTCGTAGAACTTTCAAATGTTTTATTTTTTAAAATATTGTAGCCGTGCCAAAGTATGCCAACATCCCTTTGGACTGTATTACGTCTCTGTTTCTTTTCGAACACTGAGCCTAACAAGCATTATGGACAGGCCACTATCCCAATGGAACAATGGGCTTAATAATGAAAGATCTGAACATCTACTTTTTCTCCTTGGCTTAATTGCTTGAAGGAGGTTTTTGTTGATTGGGTTTCTGCTGCTATTGGTTTCTGTTAAACTGCAGTAACTGGATTGGCTGCTCATCTCATTAGTTGCTGGTTTTGTTATTTTACCTGTGATTATATTCAGGTCTTTAATTGGAAGACACTGTAAGGAAGTTTACTCCTAAAAGGTGGCCCATTAATATTTTAACAAACAGGCAAGAACAGAGGAGCTGCCATAGACCAGGACAGAATATTTCTCCATCTTACTTGACATTATCTACTTGACTAGCAGCAGCTATCTAGGGCGGCCTTCTCCAACTTTGTGTCCTCCAGATTTCCTGGATTCCCAACCCCCATCCACCCCTGGATGGTCAGTGGTCAGGACTGATGGGTGTTAGGAGGGCACCAGCTTGGGAAAGGCTTTACTAGGGTTGCAGGTATGGTTTGTCACTCTCAACCATTACTTGGTCCTTAAACTGGGAACTCCAGCTATTGAACCAGGTATTTTTCTGTCTACCATTGAGCGAAAAAGCCTGCTGTGCAAAAGTATTCGTTTTACTACAGGCATAATTCTACCTGCTTTTGAGAAACAGAAAGATCTGACCTTGACCTCATGGAAACCCTGAGAAAGATGTCTTTGTTTGCTTTAAAAATGGCCTTTTAATGCGGCTTTAGTGGCTACATTAGTGACACACAGATTGCTTTCAGTGTGCTATGCAAGATTGCTTGTCATTTATTTGGAATAGCATTCTTCATCCATTTCTATTTTCACAGTGTTAAAAGCCTGCACCTTGTGTGGCAATTGGTCATTAGTGATTTTTGAATGAAACTTTTACAAGACACGTCTTGCAGGAATTCTATAGACAGTCCTAGCTGTAAGCTTTCTTAATGGAGTCGAACACTTCATTCCCCACCTGCGCAGTGGAGGTAACATCTGTTTATAACCTCGACTTGGCGGAAGATTCTTGCACTTTTATACCCTAATGCAAACTGGAGAAAGCAGTTGCCGAGGAGGCAGAAGCTCATTTCTGACCCATTCTAGCAACTGCTGTGAGAAAAGTAGGCAGCAGTATGGGCACCCCAAACAACACAAGCAGTTGTGGTGGTTTGTCCCCATTGGGACTGGTAGGGTGGAAGGCCTACCAACAGGCAAAGCCCAGAGCCAATGATCTGCAGAGCCGCAAGCCCATAATGGGGGAACCAACTATTTTAACCCCATCTGCCTCCCTCTACAAGGACAAAACTGAGACTGGGGAGGTGGAAGGGGCATCCCTTGGGCTGGCTGTAAGCAAGAAAACAAGGATTGAGGGGGGGATCTGGTTGAGTGCAGACCAAGATTATCCACATTCACACCATATATCTAAAGAAACAGCCATGGTTTCTCCAAAACAATTTGGGGAGCTGTAGTTTGTTAAGGATGCTGGGAAGTCTTAGAAAACTATTCCCACTGCAGAGCTACAATTCCTAGAGTTTTCTGTGGTCTTTTAGCACCTCATAGCACCCTGAACAATTTTGGGAAGTAATTATTTGGGGGAAGCCATTCCTATTTAAAGTGGTATGCTGCTTCTTTAAATGTACAGTGCTTAAGGGCCCACAGCATTGGAAGGAATGCCACTGGTCCTCTAGACCAAACCCCTTCTGATGCAGCAATTCCACTACTACAGCATCCTTGAAAAGTGGCGATCCAACCTCTGCTGGTTTCAAGTGGTATCATGGTGCTTCCGATGTATGACATTAATTCTACCATTGTTGAGGGGTGTTCTAATTGCCCACCCCATTTTCCTTAGCAAAGTGTCGTGCCCCATTTTCCTTAGTAAGGCTTTTTCAATGTTGTGAGACAAAAGAACACCTATTCCCCCCTCACACAAACTTTGCCCCTCAAGGCTACCGACTCCGAGAGCCATAAACTAGGCTGCGATTCTATGCGTCACTGACAGGAGTTTGAAGCAATGAAACAGAACCAACCTTAGCTGTGTTTGCCTATGCTTGGACAAACATTTAAAAATGGTTCTCAAAGAGGCTGCCTTCTGCCTATGCTATCCACACCTGCAATTAACATACAGGTGGCACCAGGGTACCCCCCCCCCCCCAAATACAACAACAAATTCATAAGCGCATTTACACAAACCACGTGAAGTTCTGGTGGCTGCATCTGAGAAGATATACTGTAGAACTGGAAAAGATGCAGAAAAGGGCCGCCAAACCGAAGAAGTGTTGGGGGGGGGGGAGAGAGTTATAATATTTGGGCCTTTTTACCCCAAAATTAATAGAGGATAAGGTGGTTTTATAGTCACGATGGATATAGCCTCCAGTACCTTTGTTGGTGGGTACTATTATTCTGAGTACTAGTTACTAGAGAGAATATGCAGGAGAGTCCTAAGGTGTTCGGGACAGCGGGAGGAGGCAGAGGAGGGGCCGGTCTCTGCACTCCAAGTCTCTGTGTCCAAATCCCTGTGTCCGTGGGGCACATGCACAGTAGCGCGGACACAGGGACTGGACGCAGAGACACAGGGACTTTATTATATAGGATATCTTGTGCTGCATACTTTCCTCTATAAATACATTCATTCTGCTTCTATTACAGTTGTTACCTTGGTTTTCAACTGTTTAATCTGTTTCAGGAGTCCGTTCGACTCCTGGAACAGTTCGAAAACCAAGGCACGGCTTCCGATTGGCTGTAGGAGCATCCTGCAGCCAATCGGAAGCCGCGTTGGATGTTAGGCTTCTGAAAATCATTCAAAAACTGGAACAATGACTTCTAGTTTTCGATCATTCGGGAGATGAAACATTAGAGTTCAAAGGCGTTCGGCTTCTGAGGTTCCAATTGTTACTAGAAATGGCAATATGCTATAGAACGTCCCATTCCCTAACTAGGGAATATTTTCTTTTTAGCAGCAATATTTCACCACACATTAATCACACTTTTCCAAGAATATTTATGCAATCACCAAGAGGGCTAGAAACTTGCTTTGGGAGAGGGGTAAACGAAGAGTGAAATTTTTTGGAAGTCAAACACTGTGAAAATGTGCTTTTTCAGTAGAATCTCACAATACACGGAATGCTGAATGTTTGCCTCATCTTTTTCCAATACACAATTCACACACCCAGTGTGGCTGAAGAACTGTGCCACAATGATTGAGTCTCATTAAAATTCAAAATTATGACATGGTGCCTCTGTGTCAGGGGTGTGAGTGTGTGAGTGTGTCTCTGTGTGAGTGTGTGTGGAGGAGTAAAGGAGGAAGCATATCGTTCAGACTGCACTATTGCCTGGGATTTCGCCATCACTTCAGGGACAAGTGCCTGGAGATGAGAAAATGCCCCATGCTGCTTATAGTTAAAGAGGGCTCTAATTACATGCTGTCCTGGTGATTGTTCTATGGAGTGATAGATGCTGTATTTAAGTACATTTCGTCTAACAATTTCTGGGGCGATTGTGAATTAGAAAATCAAGGCCGACTTGCTCACAGATTATTCTGTTCTGGCTTCTGTGCTATTTGTCTCCTTAATTCATGCTCCCTCTAGCTTGCAATTTTAATTAGCACCTGCTTCCATCGCATGCGGGTTATGGCAGACTGTGTCACTACACACAGCCGTGGGAATGTCAAATTCCATTTGCTACAGTAAGTTGCGATCCCAAGCAGACTTGACACGCAAGTTCTGCGGCAAACATCTGGACCTAAACAGTTAAGGGATTGTGGTGACCACGTCCCAGACACCAGAAATACGTCTGCATACAGTGGACTGGGGGACTAGGCTAGCCCCCTAAATGTTCCCAGTCAATTAGAGTATTAAAAGCCTGCATCTTCTTCCCAAAATCTAGGAAGCTTCTGCCCAGATTTAGGGAAGGAGGCACGATGCTCACGTGTGCAGTGTTGGGAGGTCACGACCTCACACATGCAACTTCACACATGCGCTGTCCCCCAATCACCCTCGCAAACAGCCCCTAACTGTTCCACTATAAAATATTTCACCACTGGCATGCAGTATCATTCAGGTGCCTGGTGCCTGTCATACTTGCACCCTGAAGCAGTGAGACTGGTCCACCAGCATAACCATTCATGAGTTGCCGGCTTTTAAATAACAAAAACAAAGCAGCACCTACAAGTTGGGAGTAGAAGTGGTCTTTAGGGACGCAGGTGGCGATGTGGTCTAAACCACCGAGCCTCTTGAGCTTGCCAATCAGAAGGCCAGTGGTTCAAATCCACATGGCGGGGTGAGCTCCTGTTGCTCTGTCCCAGCTTCTGCCAACCTAGCAGTTTGAAAACACACCAGTGCAAGTAGATAAATAGGTACCACTGCGGTGGGAAGATAAATGGCGCTTCCATGTGCTCTGGATTCCGCCATGGTGTTCTGTTGTGCCAGAAGTGGTTTAGTCATGCTGGCCATATGACCCAGAAAGCTGTCTGTGGACAAACACCAGCTCCCTCGGCCTGAAAGCGAGATGAGCGCCACAACCCCATAGTCCCCTTAACCATCCAGGGATCCTTTACCTTTTACCTTTAGAAGTGGTCCTACCATGGAGAAGCGCAAGCAGAGGAGGCACTTTACAAATTGGTACTGAATTAGGATTTATTTCTGCAGGGGAAAAAACAAACCCAAAGTCAAGCATATTTCCAAGGCCCTGAATCATAGAGTTCGTGTCCTTCATGAAAGCCTCTTTCTAGAAAGAGTATCTCAAGAGAGCTTATTCTTGAAAGGTGAGAGCTCCAACATTCATTGCCACTGAAGAGCATTTTAATAATATTGGCTCAAACTTGGAATGCCGATTTGAGCTTTATTGTTAATGTCACTAATGTCCTTGCAACGGTAATTGAAGGTTTTCTGTTCTTTTCCCCGATCTAGATCCTCGCCTGTAAGAGTTTATCTGCTGTTTTCCCAGCTGGGTCTTCTGTACTCATCTCCTGCTTTCTTTTCCTGTGCTAGTTTTGGAACTAACATAGCTTTGTTTGTTAACCTAAACAGACAGACACTGATAATCATTTTCTAAAATAAGAAATAGAGGGGCAGGGTTTAGGTGCTGTTTTACATCCAACATTTCAGATGAGCTCCTTGAAATGTAGAAGTTGAAGCTTTTCTTTCACTTATTTCTTGACTCTAGAGTCAAGAGTTTTTATTAACGCATCCTTCAAGCTCGAATCATGCTACTTTTATGTTCGTTTTTAAAAGCTTCATTTGATGGTAAATGTTCAAGAAAAGGTTATTGAGCTCATTCAGGATTCTCCCCTCTGTGCAATCCATTTACTAAGATAGTTGAATAACTGGATTTTATTTTTTTCAGGCAAGCTAAACTATAATAAATTGCATTGAGTCTTCTTAACAAACAACTTTAACCTGAAGGCATTCACTTCTGTTAAGTAAATCTCTTATCCCATTACCTTTTAAAACACTTTTTAAAAAAAGAAAGGAAGAGATTAGGAAACATCCGCTAGGTTCCAGTGCCTCAATGAGTTGTATCTCTTTTTTCAGACTACCTGCAGCAGTACTGAGACCATTAATATGGCATAGTTTGATCTTGAGGTGCCACTGGGCTGCATGCCTCAAGAAGAAAATCAATAGAGCAGACAGAACAGATGAGATCCGAGATTCAATATTTTGTTATCTAAAGAGATCTGGGAGGGAGGAGTTTGTGAGGGTACAAAACATGAGAAAGTAGCCACACTGCAAGTTGCCTTATGAGCCCAGACCATGCTGTATGCACACTGTGGCTCTTCAGGATTGAACCTGGGACCTTCCCATCCAAACAGAAGCTGTACCACTAAGCTGAAGCCCTTCTTCAAACCTCTTGTGGTGAAAATCTTGTGTGGATTTTGTGGTCTTATGTACGGCGGTAAAATACCTGCACGTGGAAACAACATGGCAGCAAGAAGTCTGTCTGAATGACAAGACTATTCAAGTTTGTTACGACACAGAACTGAGAACTGAGCTTGGTACTCACTATCAGGCTTGAATCCAACGTAGTTGAAATATACTCAGAGTCGAGTGTTGATTTCATACTCTTTATTTCATCTCATGGCAAACAGGGAGTAAGTCTTCCCAAAAGCCTCTGGCTATGGCCCTGCGTGATTGGCTGATTCAACTCCCCTCCTGGAGCCAGATTGGGCGGCTCCTGCAGGCCAATCAGGTTGCTGATCCACTTCCTCCTGGAGCCAGATTGGGCGGCTCCTGCAGACCAATCAGGATGCTGCCTTCTAGGATCCTACTGTTCTAGGATCCAAGCTGAGTATATAACACCAGTGCTAAGTATACATCCTCTCAGCTCAAGGATGTCCACTTGTGAAACGGGACTTTCTCACCTCTTCTCCACCTGCGTGCGCCCCATGTCCTCCCCAACTCTGCTCCAGATTGCTCCCGAGGACAGATTTTGAGGGAGTGCAGGACAGTTACTTACTGCTATATTGGATGCAGGTCACATGTATTTTACATGTATATAGTACCATAGATTCAAACCTCCCTATTTTCAGCTATCGGCCACATTGCTATATTGTTTATGCTTGACGGTCACAAGCCCGGGAGAAGCACACCAAACTCTACACTGCTTCTTCCACAGAAAGGGCATTGCAGTCCATTTTCTCAGCAGGTTCTCTGTTGTCTTTACAGACAAAGGTAAAAAGTAAAGGAGCCCTGGACAGTTAAGTCTAGTTAAAGGCAACTATGGGGTGCGGCGCTTATCTCGCTTTTCTGGTCGAGGGAGCCGGCGTTTGTCCACAGACAGCTTTCTGGGTCATATGTGTGGGATGTAAAGGTGCAGTCAAGTGTCACATTCCGACAGAGGACTAACAGCCTCCATGTTCTAACTGGTTGGTGACAACCAGTTTGTCAGTTGCTGGTAGTTTTGAAAGATAACTGCTCAGTTGCAGTTATTTGCTTGTTATTTGCTTGTTATGTAACCTAAGCCTGCCTTCAGGTACAGTTCTGTAAACCTGAATGGATCTGAGGGTAAAATAGTTTTTATATTAACATGAATCAGATTCATATGTGTATTCTTTTAAGAGGGATTCAAAGGGATTTTTAACCAGGAAGGCATCTTTATGTAGTAGAACTCAGACGAGTCAGCAACAAGCTGATCGCTGCATAAACTTATAAAAGGGGTTGTTTAACTCTGCTAAAGTAAACCTTCCCCAATATGGCCATCATGACTAAAACGCTTCTGGCGCAACAGGACACCATGACAAGTGCCAGAGCCCACTGAAACGCCGTTTACCTTCCCGCCACAGCAGTAGCTTTTTATCTACTTGCACTTTGATGTGCTTTTGAACTGCTAGGTTGGCAGAAGCTGGGACAAAGCAACAGGAGCTCACCCTGTCGCGGGGATCCAAACCACCGACCTTCTGATCAGCAAGCTCTAGAGCAGGCGTAGGCAGCCTTGGCTCTCCAGATGTTTTGGAACTACAACTCCCATGATCCCTAGCTAGGGATCATAGGAGTTGTAGGCCAAAACATCTGGAGGGCCGCAGTTTGGGAATGCCTGCTCTAGAGGCTCAGTGGTTTAGACCACAGCACCAACTGCAACATATAGGCTCAAAACGGCACATTATGATTCTTAATCCTATGCCCATTTATTTGGGTTTAAGTCCCATTAAACTCAATGGGTCTTGCTTCTGAGTAGATATACACATATGGTGGTACGTGGATTAGGAGTCTGCCGGCCATATTTATTAAATTTATTTAAAATGTCGTAGGCTGTCCTTTAGGGTCAAATCCATTCAAGGCAGTATCCAGCATAGAAATTGAGAATATAATCAGTAACAAAAAAAATCAAAGGGTGCTTGCTGCTAAACCTCCCCTGGGTCCCTTTTCATTTAAAAATTTAAAAATACCCTCCCCATTATTTGTAAACAAGGAGTTATAATGATTTGTATGATTTGTTTATGTTTTGAATTGTTTGATTTTTATTATGATTTGAATTCTAATAAAGTTTAAATAAAAAATAAAAATAAAAATATCCTCCCCAAGCTGTTCATCTTTAGAGAAAGGAAGATGTGTAGTCCTCATATCCCACCACCCTCATGCTAATTTATGAATGAAAAGGCAGCTTAGTAAGTGCAATTTTGACATGGAAAAGAGCCTGATGGGAAAGGGCTAAGCCCGCCTGCCCACTTTTACTGCCTGGAGCCTGTCCAGGCTGCTTTGAGTTTGAAAATGCAGAGGAAAGAATAATGTCACTCGACTTAATGCACAGTTTGAGGCTCCGTTTCATTTATGAGCCTCAGCCAGAGTTCAGAATCCCAGGTTTTACTTTAACCTCAGAGTTTGTTCTGATGGCATGCCAGCAGCCAGCTTTCATTAACGAAACTTCTCACACAAGTGATGTAGACAGACACACAATCTCCAAAACCTCCCTCTCTCTGCTGACCATAACATCTCTCATTGCCTAGGTTACAGACTGTTCCCCACCTAATGTTCCTTTCTATGTATGCTACAGCATTACATTATTCTGGATGATTTCATGGGATCTCATCTATGACCAAGGTGACATAGGACACTATTTCCTCCCTGTGGACCTTGATAGGGATTAAATGACGTACAGATTGCAGGCAAACGTACAGATTGCAGGCAAAGACAAACCAGACCGCATTGCCTCAAAATGTTATAAGAGATTATGTGAACTTCTCCCAAAACCACTAGTTACCCTAGTATGTGAGTTGTTTCCACAGCAGCAGGAGGAGAAAGCTTTGGGCTCATCCATCCTGACCCTTTGGAGATGTGGACATTTTAATAGGAGCTGGAATCTACACACAATATAGGCAAAAGCTTTATCACAGAATCATGGAGTTGGCTGGGGATCACGTAAGTCCAACCGGCTGCAATGCAGGAATATGCAGCTGTCCCTTACAGGGATTGAACCTGCAACCTTGGGGTTATCAGCACCACACTCTAACCAACTGAGCTATCCAGGACATTCCAATCCAGCTCATTCACATACACACACCTATTTCACGTGGACGTGCTACATGAACAGGATATTTACAGATGTAAACCCTGGTTCATATTAAAGGTTCCAAGTGTTTGGGTGGGGAGGGCTATGCAAGCCTGAAGTTCATTACCATGCCTTGGACGCATGTACCAGTTAGCTCAAGCATCACAACCCTCCAGATTGTGGTACCTCTAGCTTCCATCAACTCCTATCATTGGACATGCTGGCTGGGGATGATGGGAAGTGGAGTTCATCACCATCTAAAGGACCGCATGCCCTCCACCTCTGCCTTTGATGCTAAGGCTATGGGGAAGCCTCACCTTTAAGCATATGGATAGCAGATGGACTTATTCATGAGTGTAGTTTTCTTCTCAGATTTATAAAAGCATGATTTATTGCAATTTGGTTCCCCCACCCACCTCTTCCACTGTTTGAACTCCCAGCCCTGTTGTTCGGGGAATTACAATGTGTCTAACAGACACAAATGTGAAGTGGCTACCATTCTGAAACTCAGCAAAACAAAAGCATTTCCAGGTCACCCTTTCAAGGGTTTCATTCATTATAAAAGGTGACATCCTGCTGTTCCTGGGGCATCCTGCCCTTGAGTCAGCTCTAAAGGATTGAATGCAAGGCAAACAGAGATGCCAGCAGGAGAGCAGAGTAAAATAAAGAGCTCAGCCTGGCAAAGATTAAATTAAAATACCTGCCTTTCATCAAGTTATGTATTCAATTTGTTGAATTAAAGTTATACAGCTCATTACATGTCTCTTGGCATAGCGCTGCTTGCGAGAAGCAAACTCAGCACCAGAGCCACAAGGAAATGGGGAAAAGGCCAGCGTTGCTTTTAATATTTGAAAGCCACGAGTGGACCCTCCAAGTGTGGGACCACGGAGGAAAGCGGCCTCAAGGCCGTTAGACAGCCAAAAGAGCAGGAGCTAAGCAACATAAACATAAACAGACCTGCTTGAAAATTCAGGAGAGCAGTCCAGCTCTGGAGGGGAGCATGTGCTTTTCATGCACCTTGGCACGAAGAACCAGATGCACAAATATAAGACGGGGGGGGGCACCTGGCTTACCAGCAGTACATGTGAAAAGGAGGATCTAGGGGTCTTAGTAGACCACAAGCTTAACATGTGTCAACAGTGTGATGCAGCGGGGGTGGGGGTGGGATCTAAAGTTATTCTAGGCTGCATCAACAGAAGTATAGTGTCCAGATCAGGGAAAGTAGCAGTACCACTCTATTCCGCCTTGGTCAGATCACACCTGGGACTCAGCTACATTAGTAAAGAAAAAAGTGTTTTATATGCGTTACAACACTGACACCTTGATGGCGCTGTGGGGTTCCGTCTTTTGCCAACGTGATTTCCCACTTTGAAGTTTACAATGTGTTTTCCTGAAATGCTTTGCTGATGTGTCTAGTTCAAGCCCTGGAATACTATGTCCAATTCTGGGCACCACAAACAACTTAAGAAGGAAGTTGACAAGCCAGGACGTCTGCAGAGGAGGGCAACCAATATGATCAAGGGCAGGCATCCCCAAACTGCGGCCCTCCAGATGTTTTGGCCTACAACTCCCATGATCCCTAGCTAACAGGACCAGTGGTTTGGGAAGATGGGAATTGTAGTCCAAAACATCTGGAGGGCCGAAGTTTGGGGATGCCTGATCAAGGGTCTGGAAACGAAGCCTTATGGGAGCTGGGTATGGAGGGTCTGATCAAGGGTCTGGAAACGAAGCCTTATGGGAGCTGGGTATGGAGGAGACGAGACTGAGAGGAGATAGGATAGCCATCTTCAAATATCTGAAGGGCTGTCACATGGAAGAGGGAACAAGCTTCTTTTCTTGCTCTGAAGGGTAGGACTCGAATCAACAGCTTCAAGTTACAAGAAAGAAGATTCCGAAGAACCTTCTGACAGTAAGAGCTGATCGACAGTGGAATGGACACCCTCAGAAGGTGGAGGACTCTCCTTCCTTGGAGGTTTTTAAGCAGAGGTTGGCTGGCCATCTGCCATGGATGCTTTAGTTGAGATTTCTACATTGCTGGGGCTTGCCCTGCAACTCTACAACTCCATGATTCTATGACTTCCAGAGGGGTAGTTGTAAACCCCCTGGAGGTTATTCAAGATGAAACTCCAGCCTTAAGTATGTTTTCTGAGCAAATGTGGGGACAATTACAGAAGTGTGAGCACCCACCTTCTTAGTGTTAAATTGCTATGTGCCATACCTGCCAAGTCTCCCGCTGAAAAATGCGGGATCAGCAGCGGTGTGGCACCGGAAGTTGCGTAGAAGCAACTTCTGGAGCCGCTCTTCCCATGTGTGGGCACCGGAAATCGGGCAGAGTGACACCGGAAGTCGCTTCTACGCATACCCGGCAGCCATCGTGGTGGTGGCTGCATGGCGGTGGCCACCAAGATGGCCGCCGGGCATGCGTAGAAGCGACTTCCGGTGCCACTCTGCCCGATTTCCGGTGCCCACACATGGGAAGAGCAGCACCCAATATGGAGGCCCCCTGGCAGGTAGGAAATCCGGGGGATTTCCAGGATTTTTATCCATTTGGGAGAACAGCGGGAAACGGATTAAAATCCGGGGCTTTCCCGCGAAAAACGGGATACTTGGCAGCTATGTGCACCTTTCCTCAGTGGTGGTAAGTTTTGGGGGCTCAGGATTGGTTTCATTTTAAGGGAGGTCATCGGAGGTTTATGGCACTTTGGAATATACGGTATGAGATTTGTTTACAGATAGGCAGGCTGAGCAAAGGAGGAAGCAAACAAGTTTACATACTCCAAAAAGCAAAATCCACTGCCCAACTCAGCTCTCCAGAGAGACACCCTTATGTCTAGACCCTTCTACACTCAGCTCAGTTCTCTTCCTGGACCCTTCCCCCCCCCCAGAGGATCATCTTGTCCAACCCCCTGCAATTCAGGAATCTCAGCTGAAGCATCCATGAGAGATGGCCATCCAACCTCTGCTTTACCTCAGTACATTCATCTTCATACATGTTACTTGGGCTGGAGAAATGCATTTGGAGCATTCGGAACTGCATTCAGAGAAGTGTGACTTTCCAATGATGGCAATGTTTTTGTTCACACACAGTTTCATAAAATGCAAATGATGTAAGTTTACCATTAAATGCAAACTGAAACCTATATATTCCCCCATCCCTATTCTCAACACAGTCAAAGGCCCTTTTCAAAAAAAATATATCCTGATATAGTCATACCTTGGTTATTGAACACCTTGTGACTTGAATGTTTTGGCTCCCAAACGCCACAAACCCAGAAGTGAGTGTTCTGGTTTGCAAATGTTCTTTAGAAGGCGCATGTCCAACGCGGCTAACACGGCTTCCGATTGAGTGCAGGAAGCTCCTGCAGCCAATCAGAAGTGACACCTGGGTTTTTGAACATTTTTGGAAGTTGAACAGACTTCTGGAACGGATTCTGTTCGAGAACCAAGGTTCGACTGTATTTATCAGTTCCTTAGGCTGTGTATGTACATAAAGCTGAAGAAAAGCACTTTCCTTTTCCCAGATTCATTCTCCCTTTGTCCTCCTTACACAGGCAAACTCAGCCTTCCAGATGTTTTGGGACTACAACTCCTATCATCCCTAGCTAACAGGGCCAGTGGTCAGGGATGATGGGAGTTGTAGTCCCAAAACATATGGAGGGCCGAGTTTGCCTATGCCTGTCCTTACACTTCAAACTTTCCCTGTGACTCCCAGCAGCAGCCTCGGGAGAAGCAGAAAGTGTCAACCAACAGCAAAGGAACTCAACTGCAGCTAAGACTTTGTGTGGGCATTTCGGGGAGCAGGGGAAAGAACTCAAAATCCACAAAGGGCATCTAGGCTTTAATACACCAGATTCATGTTAAGACATGGACAAAGCAACAGTTAAGTCTGAAACAACCACAAGTCATCACTAGTCAGAAGGAAAAATAAGCACAAACTCGTAACGTCACTGCAAATGCGATCATCGCATAAATATTTGCAAAGCAAGAATTCCCAAGCCCTGAAGGTACAAGCACATCGTTCTTCCATCAAAAGTTTGCTTAACTTCAGCTCAGGAAGTCAGAGAAGAGCCTTCACACACCAATCCTTCCCTTTTCTCTCTTTTTCAAGATACAATGCAGAGAAAGTTACATCTCATCCTCTACCTACACAGTTAAGAGTTAGGTAGACTGCTCTGTACCTTAATGGTTTGGGCCTCACCGCACATCTCTGTGGCTCTCCCCTGCGTTTCATTAGCTTATCGCGCCGCAAACACTGTTACTCATCCCTGTGTTCTTTTCTGCAGCTCGGCTGGTAAATTTAATGCTTATTGCCTAATCACATTCCTCTCAACAGGTGAGGGAGGATAAAACAGCTGGGGGAAAATGACAAAATATTGTGCGCATTTTCTGGTAGTAAGCAAGCTGGCTTCCAACCTCACAGGCAGCTACTCCCGGCAGCTCCAAAAATGCAGGGGAAAAGGGGGAGGCATGACCAGAAGCAGTCAATTCCCACATAAAGGTTAGTGGGAACTAGTCAGCCCCAGGAACAAAAAACAGAGGTGAAGTTGTCCAAAGCCATGTTTTGTGCTCTTCCTTCAGAAAAATTTGTTGCCATTGTTAGTAATTTGATTTATTACCTACTCTTCACCATAAGGGCCCAGATCGGATCACAGCAGTTTAATACAAAATGAAAACCAGCAGACCTTCCAAGTGTCCCTATTTCCCAGGGACAGTCCTGGATTTACAGAAGCAGTACCTGTTTCTGATTGATCCCAGAATGTCCTAATTTTCATCAGAGAAATGTTGGGATTGTATGGAGTTATCTGACCCCCCGAGCCATCTGAAGGCAGCCCTGTAGAGGAAGTTTTAAAAGGTTTACTTTTATATATATATATATATATATATATATATATATATATGTGTGTGTGTGTGTGTGTGTGTGTGTGTGTGTGTGTGTGTGTTGGAAGCCACCCAGAATGGCTGGGGCAACCCAGTCAGATGGGTGGGGTATAAATAGTAAAATTATTATTATTATTGTGGAATAGGATGTCCCTATTTTCATCAGAGAAATGTTGGAGGGTATGACAGTTTGGGACAAGAATAAGGTGGGTACAAATATCTCAGGTGTCAAAGCCCAACACAAAGAGGTGTGTCTTCAGAATACAATGCAAGCTGCACAATGAAGAAGGCAGAAGAGCCTCTCTGGGGTGGGAATTCCGCAACTTAAGAGGCTGCCACAGATGCCCTCTCCTGAACTGTCACCTTCTGAAGATCTCAGAGTGGTGGAACCATCAAGAGCAGCCCTCTCTGCTGATCTTGGCACCCAAGGGTGTTTGTAGGGAGGGAGGTGTTCTTCCAGATACTTTGAGCCCAAGTCATACAGGGGTTTCAGAAAACTAATGTGAGCATCTTGAATTGGGCCCCAAAACTGGAAATCAACATACCATGTTGGCCTGAATATAAGCCACACTTTCCCCCCGAATTCCGAGCATGAAAAGTTAAAGTGTGGCTTAAATTCGCGACCTTACAAAAATTGACTTTTACGTTATTGCTGCTGAAACAGACATACGGTAAAACGGAACGGGTGCGAGTGCCTGCAGAATTTTTAAGGGAGCGGCTTACAGTATATTCAGGTATTGTCTCTCCCCCCTGCCCCGAATTTTAAAGGTGCAGCTCATCTGACTGCTTTGTTTCCAACTAGCTGAAGTTTCAAAGTACAGTGATACCTCGGGTTACAAGACGCTTCAGGTTACAGACTCCGCTAACCCAGAAATAGTACCTTGGGTTAAGAACTTTGCTTCAGGATGAGAACAGAAATCGTGCTCCAGTGGCATGGCAGCAGGAGGAGGCCCCATTAGCTAAAGTGGTGCTTCAGGTTAAGAACAGTTTCAGGTTAAGAACAGACCTCCAGAACAAATTAAGTTCTTAACCAGAGGTACCACTGTAGTTGCCTTTGAACTAACGGTCTTGTTTTGTATTGACCAGCTGTCTCTTTAGGAGAAAACAGTATGTATAAAGATACTAAAATGCTATGCACATAGATATTGACTCAGAATCCTTAAATGGTCAAATCCTTGGGTGCTTAAAATCCAAAAATCCTGCATTAAACATGAAAACTTTCCTGGCTGAAACAGCTACACTAACCAGTGGATGGCGGGGAACCATGCACCATGGGAGCTCAGCCCAAAGTCCCCTTTCTCTACTCTCCCTCGTTACACTCTGCACATGCTCTGGGGTACTGTTGGTCTGAGGCACCCTTTGTGGCTGGAACTTGGGGGAAGGGGGAGAAGGGGGAGTGTTGCTCCGTTTCTATATTGGTTTTGTGAAGAACCAATACGGATGCGGCGCCAAAGTGGCAGCAGAAGGAAATATTTGCAGTGTGCAGATCCGCTGAGAGTGAGGCAGTTCCCAAGTCACAAGGGAGAGATATGAACAAGTTGAAAATCCTCACATCCTCATTTCTACACTATGCTTCAGGGGTGGGTGAGTGAAGCAGTGGTGTAGCTGCATATACACTGTGGAAGCACTTTGCAACCTCCCCAGGAGATGTTTATGTTTTGGTGCAGGGGAAAAAAGAACATGCATCTGATTCACACCAGAATTGGGTATTTGCTATTCTTAAAATAAAAATAAAAATGTGTAGTCTTTGACAGTAATGAATGAAGCGACCCTTGTCCCAAGACTGTTAGACAAGCTGCAGTTTCCAAACAGTTTCACCAAACAGCTGTGCATCTTGTATGATGTAGCTAAACACCTACACACTTTTCTCCAAGGCAGCATCAGCTAACATGTCTGACCTGTGTGTCTTGAGGACATGAGCAAGGAAAAGTGATGGAGGGGGCAGCCTTTGGCTGTCTCTTGTGACTTCGTCCTGCACGCACCAGCATTTCACTCAAAGAGGTCTTCAAGCCATTTTTGGAACAATTTATGTTTGGCGATACCAGACGCCAAATGTGCCTGAGGTTTCCTGTGAAGAACATGCAAAGTGGAAACCAAAGCAATGCAGACAAGCCACGGAGCTGCCTGACATATGTTCCCCACAGTATGTTTCTAAGTATTTAAAAACAAAAACAAAAAGATTCCATATTTTACAATGTCCCTATGTTTGGATGCATTGATTTATTTACTATTTATTTCATAAAAATTTATATACCCCTTGATTCTTAAAAAAAAAAAAAACTCAAAGCGATTTACAAAAAGACAGAATCAGGAAATATATAAAAATAGATTAAAACGTACAGGAAGCTAAAATACTAAAACAGATTATAATCCACATCAGCCTTTCTAAGCACCTGGGTAGCCTTAACAAGAGTGTTCTTAGCGGGTGCCAAAAATCTAGTATGGATTTAATGATCACTGGTTTCAAGATCAGAATTAAGGCTATTTCATGTGGGATCAAGCTTTACAAAGCTGAGAAACTGCAAGGTAAGGCTGATGCCCCCAAATCTGTTGACTCTCAACACTCTGAGCAGATTTGGGGATGGTGTAGGGTGCACATGGGGTAATGAGGGAGAGAGGAAAGCCCCACTGCACAAGTGGAAATTGGTCTACTTGTTTAGTTAAATACTGTACAGTGGTACCTCTGGTTAAGAACTTAATTCGTTCTGGAGGTCCGTTCTTAAGCTGAAACTGTTCTTAACCTGAAGTACCACTTTAGCTAATGGGGCCTCCCGCTGCCGCCGCGCCACTGCCACACAACTTCTGTTCTTAGCCTGAAGCAAATTTCTTAACCCAGGCATCCCCAAACTTCGGCCCTCCAGATGTTTCGGACTTCAATTCCCATAATCCCTGACCATTGGTCCCGTTAGATAGGGATCATGGGAGTTGTAGGCCAAAACATCTGGAGGGCCGCACTTTGGGGATGCCTGTCTTAACCCGAGGTACTATTTCTGGGTTAGCGGAGTCTGTAACCTGAAGCATCTGTAACCCGAGGTACCACTGTACCAACCTTTGTGTATTGCTAGAGGAAAGCTCTGGCGAGTTGCCCTGTGCCTGTTTGTTGTTTACATCAGCAGTGGGCAGGATGATTTACAGATATACCAAGCTTATAATGACCGACACCCATTTTTACTGCTCACTTTAACGTAGGAGCTCTCCTGCGCTTCTATAATCCGCATTGCTAGTGAGAAAAAAAATTTTCATTCCCCCTCTCCCAAACTCTTGCTCATCACAAACAAATAGTTTCTCTCTTCACCACTTGTAACCCCGTTCTTGCATTTTTCACCCCTAATAAGCGCTATTTCATGATAGCAGGTGAACACTTTTCCTCCTCGACTTAGATCAATACCTGTCTGAAAGTATTTGTTCACCAAAGGGGTAAAGCTTTTGCTCCTTCTCCCCAATGAACTTTTGCTCTGCTCTTAACATTACCTGCTTGTTACCTTAGATTCCTCTTTGTCTATTTCCTGAATGCTACTTGTCTCCACAGGGATTGTTAGAGAGTTAGAGAGAGAGAGAGAGAGAGAGAGAGAGAGAGAGAGAGAGAGAGAGAGAGAGAGAGAGAGAGAGAGAGAGAGAGAGAGAGAGAGAGAGAGAGAGAGCACATTCTTCCTGTGTTTAATTAAAGGATTCTGCCAGCTATGGAACAGAAAGGCAAAATTAAGGTTTAATTTTACATTCTAGATACAAACATGTTCCAGGGGTTGTCTACCAGCAGCGGAAAAGAAACTGGGAGGCACTGATCAAATGGGGATAGGTTACACCAGCTGTTCATGTGTTTTGGACAGGAACAGGAAGAAAGGCGAGTGGTACATTCTGCACAGAGATGTTTAGAAGTAAGTGACTTGCTCCTGAAGTCACCTCTGTTCAAGAGCAGCCTTTGTGGAGCAGTAAAATTATTTGGCTGTTCAAAGAGGCTGCAGAATTAAGAGACGATGCTCAATATAAACTGGGGTGGGTGGAGGGCAAGGTTAAATCGTTCTTCAGGGGCCTGTCAAAGCGCTGAGTTAGAAAGGGGCAATCCTGCCAATTTCCATTTCTCTCAGCTTCTCCTTTTTCCCCCAATCTTCAATCCTGTTTTCCACATTTCCACAGCAATTTGAGGATTATTATAATATGTTTTAAAAAATCTAATCCTCATGAAAATTCACCAGCATTTTAGTGTCAACTTTTCCTAATAAACACAATTTTAGGTGGTTTTGACACACACACCCCTAGTATAATGCATGTTTATATATGCTATTTTTGCTAAGATGCACTTTAATGCACAATTTCTCCTCATATATGCATTTTTGAACGCTTTGGTTGGAGAACTACAGCACAACATTTCAGAGAAAAATAGCTATGTTTGGTTCAAGAAGTGCAAGCTACCTAGTTCCTTACCAAGAGGCAAACAAAACTGAATTTCTCACCCATCCCTAGCACTGAGCAAAACCTTTAACCTTCGTCCCTGTTCCAATACTGAGCATACGCATGAAGATTATGCCAAACACATTTTTTTTAAAAAAAGACAGGTGCCAGTTAATAGCACATTAGGCTCCTCCACACAAGGAGAGATCTTTCTCACATCAGGATCCACCTTGCATGGGGGGTCCCTATATACAGGTACATTTTTAATCTTACGTTTTATCAGAAAAGAATGACACCTCACATTGTAATATCTCAGAACAGAGTACAGAAATGCCAAAAATACTACAGTTAAAATAACAACACGGCACATGAAAATGAACAGTTCCCCACCCAGTGCAACTTTTAAGGTCCGGAGGCAAAGAAACTGTCACGAGCACCACAAAATAGCCATTTAGCAGTGGAAAAACTTGGAATTGTTCAGTTACAACATCCTGAAATAGACTTCCACCTTCAAAGCAATTGAAGCGCAGATTTTTTTTGGGGGGGGGGGAGAGAGAGCAGGAATCCCTGCTACACAAACAAACACCCCCTTCATTTTAAAAGAAAAGCGTAAACATTGGGCAAGAAATGAAAGGGGCTCTGAGGGCACTGTCAACCCATGTAGAGTCGCTTTGCTTGGTCACAGAATTGGGCCTGGGGGCTAGTTGGTGGGTCTTTGTGGCCTCCTCACACATCACTCTGATGCTGGAAAGGGTTTGTACGAATTCTCCTTCCATCTCTTCACAAACTGCATGCCTGAATCTCTTCACATAGACACAAAGTTTACCTCAGCCGCCTCCCCTTACCTGATGGGTGTGTTTCACCTTCCCCAAGCCTGTTCTGGGTTTACCCACAATCCTCCAGAGCAGATTTGGGGAGGGTACATGGTTGGGGGGGGAGGCAGGAGGAGAGGACTTTATCTCCTGCACAAACGGAAACTTGCTTAATGGGATACCTTGAACTCTTTACGTGACCCACGAGAGCAGCAAAATAAAAAGGCTGCACAATAGTGATAGGGTAAAACCAGGCCAAATCTTGGACAGCAGCAGCCAGAGTAAGGGTTTGCATGGCATTGGGCCCCAGGATCAGGTCCTCCTTCCACAAGGCCCATGTTGATGGAATGGATCTGCCCCAAACTCGTTCCATGCGAGTCAGCCACCATTGAACCTTGCCGTGGTGCAAGCCAAGCAAGCAAAGTCTCACTGGGCAACAAGGGTGCAGATTCCTAACAGGCAGATATCCCAAGTTTGGGGGTCAATCTTCCCCTTAGCCGCCCCCCAATACTATGTTGATCCTGCCCAATGCCATTTCCACCACAGTCCACAGACCTACCGCAGTCCAACTCCCGCCAACTCCCTCCCCACAGCTAACACAGAAGACCCGAACAAAGATCTTCCAACCAAATGTCATTGCCACTTTATGACAAGTGAACTCTGCGCAGGGAAAACAAGTTTGAAAGCTTAAACCTGACCAGGGGGTGGCAGATAACTAGCCCCCCCCCAAGTGCCAACACAACACACACCGCTGCCTTGGTGAGTCGCCACTGCGCCACGTCCACCTTTTGTGGGACCCAAGCTCCCCTCCAATAGCGTTGTTACAACCAAGGCGACCAGGAGATGCACACTTCTAAGGGGCTGCTGAACCCCTGAATAAAAAGCAATTTATTTATTTTTTAATGGCCAACTCTTAAGTCAACAACACAAGCAGCCAGAAGCATTGAATGTGTTTGGAAAGCACTGGAATAAACTCACACCACAGCAATTAATTCAGTTTATATTACCAATGATGGCACATAGCCTCCCATCAGATGTCACGGAAATAAACAACTACAGTATCTGATTTTTAGAAGGCATCTGAAAGCAGCCCTGTTTAAGTAAGCTTTTAGTAATGACTGATGTTTTGATGCATTTTTAATCTTTTGTTGGAAGTTGCCCAGAGTGGCTGGGGAAACCCAACCATAAGGGGTGGGGTAGAAATAAATTATCATCATCACTTCAGCACTAGATGAAGAATAAAAATTGTCCACCAACCCTCCCATCCCACCCCACCCTGCCCGGCCATTGCTGGTTAACATACCAAGGAATAGAGGAGTCCTCCTGCAGCTCTCAAGATAAAATGGCTGTGAGCTCCAGATGAAAGCAATCTTGTTTAAATAGGCTTTCCCCCCTCCTCTTTGCAGCAAGGGCTCATGGGGCAGCTTTTTCCCAGGAACCCATTCTGCACAGGGAGAATAATTTCTTGCAATCTAGATTTGGGAAGGCTCTTTTTGGAAGCATTGTAAGAACCCCTCGTTGGGGAAAATGTTGTAATAGCCCAGCCTACACTGCAACTAGGTAAAATTACGTTTTAGTATATTTTAACATGGCTAAAGCTATTTTGCTCAGAGTTCTAATCAGATGGCTGGTTGGGGCGGGGGAAGAGAGAGAGCTATTACCTCTCCTAAATAACACGGATTGGGACAGATGGAAGTTTAAATAAAAATATAAGACACGCTAGATGTTTTCTTTCATCTGAGCATAAAAAAGAGGTGTGAATTATGCTGAACTGCTAATGGAATGAATGCAATATAGAATTTCAAAGTAACCCTAAGGAGGTTCTTTTGTCAGTGCAAGCATTTCTGCTCGCCTGATAAATGATCTCTCCTTTTCTCCCCTTACATGTTGTTTTGGGGGTTCCCCTGACCCCCCACCCAGAGCTGATTAAGGAGACACTGGCAGTACATGGTAGGGAAGGGGATTGGGGCAAACTCAGTTCCACTAGCACAACATTTCTTAAATGTGGGCCTTCAGCTGTTTCTGGACTACAATTCCCATCATCCCATTGCTAGCTATGGATGATGGGAGTTGTAGTGCAAAAACAGCTGGCGACCCAAGTTTGAGAAACACTGCACTTAGCACAACTATTTAGTTGAATCCAGCTCTTTGTTCTTCTTTAATCAGAAATCAATCGCTGTGTCAAGACTTGGGGCTGTTCTCTGCAGGTTCACTCATCCAGGCAGACGTCTGACAGTTTGTGGGAGAGTCCCTCCTCCCTGGCCAGAGGTAGCTTCTGTTATGCCTTGGACTCTAGGCACAAGTGTCCCAATTGCTCTGAACTCTTGCAATTTCTCTTCCCCCCAGGGCCAGTGCTGTTTATATACTCCATCTGAGGCTGAAATAGTCTTATGAAGGCTCAAGGCCTTCACCTCCCAATACATCTCTGTGATGGTGAAAACAGGGGCAAGTATGGTAGTAACTGCAAACATTCCAACAATAATACTGAAAGGAAATGCTCCTCACCTGCTGAATTTCTGCCTGCCAGAAGGATGTAGAAACCTACGCCCCAAAAGGAAGTGGGGGGAGAGATAGCAACAAATTATTAGCTTTGAAGGAGCTGGGGGTGCTGGTCCAGGAAACATTTTGCTCATCCCCTTGAAGCCATTGTCAAGAAAGAGCTTGGCCCAACGCAGAAGAGCCTGCTGGCAAGTTACTGTGAGTCTACAATGGAGGAAACTTTAATGCCAATTTAATTTTATTTTAATGACTTTGAAAACGAGACAAAAGGTGCCCCAAATGGGACAGGGGACACCGCTGTTCAAAAATGGGACAATCCTGGTTTGTTTGTTTTTGGTTTTTTTTTAAGGGCTGGTTGGCAACCCTAGAGAGAAGCAGCTTTGGTAAAGGGGGTTGGGATGGTGAAAAGTGAACTTAGTAGTTGTGAGAGGCGGAAAGGTGAAGCTCTAGGCGGTTCATGTAGGGGGAATGGCAGGCAGAGCAAGCAAGGGGCAAGCCTGAGTCTTGACATATTATTGGTGCTGCTGGCTGTGGCAGCTTCCCCCAACCTCCCGCTTTGCTCTCCTCCTTTGGGAAACAAGAGCCCACTTTATCCTGATCCATTTTTGACATGGTGTGATTTGAAACTTCAACTAATTCTCTATTTGTCCCTCTCTTAAGTTTAATTTCCAGAGCTTCTGAAACTGACATGAAATGGGAACTTTTGGCAGTTCCGTCTGACACAATGAAACACATTAATTAATTCGCTCTCTGCAGATTTCTAGTGGCAGTTACCCTTTTCATCTCTTGCAATGATTCAGATTGCAGTAATGATGGAGAGTACATCGTGCCCTGTGGATGAGCAGCGAGGATATTATATATATATATATATATATATATATATATATATATATATATATATATATATATATGGAGCTCAGAGATGCCCATGACAATACGACCAAATGTATCACAGCACTACTCCTCTAGAATGCTGCTGACGGCAGAAGCTGAAGGGCAGGATTCCCCCCGCCCCCCAATTAAACTCTCCCACAAAAAGGGAGAGGAGCAATGCACTTTTGCCCAATTCTGTTCACTTTAATAGGGCTCTTTGCAGAAGGACTTTCTAGTGAATCGTGCCCAAAATAAATAAATAGTTTCAAATTAGAATCAACATCTTTCTACATTGATACAGAATACTAACTTTTTTATATAAAAAACCCACAGTGCACATTAAATTATTTACCAGCCATTAAACTATACACGGTATTAACATTCGGAGGTGGGGGGTAATGAAAACATACTACATTAAAGCCCAAGTAGATGGTGCATTGGGAGGTTATTCCAGCCCTAATGGGATGTTTCTTTAGTAGGGGGTAAGATAATAAAAGCTCTCTGTATGCCTGTCTTCTCTAGTAGTCAAATGCTGTGTGATGACTCTCCGGTTTAATATTTAGAGCTTGTATTGAAAGAGAGGAAGGGAGCTGCCATTTTATGCATTTTGAGCGTGTGTCATAACTAGCAGCTTACAGACATTCTTTAGGGCATGATCCCATTTTAAGCCCTTCTCAGCATGTCAACTTGTACCGTTCTCCAGTGTGACATTTACAGGGAAATGTGCAAAAAGGGGAAGAAAAGGAAAAGGAAACCAAGTGACATTTATAATATTTCCCCTTGCTCTCTCATAAAGCAGGAGGCTGCTTCTTTGTCATTCGGGGCCCTTCTGTGGCATGTCTAACATGGCTGGGCTGGCCCTTTAGGATAACCATTTCGTGGTGACTTTGAGAGGGGTGGGAAGGCTCCTCCTGATGGCCTGTAATTGGCCTGTGAGTTGTTAATGGGCAACAGCATCACCACTAGAAGAAGGCAAGTTCCATAATAGCAACCTAATGGGAGATGATTGTTAAAAAAATACCTGGAAGCACTGTATATTCATTGTGATAATGGATTCTTTTCTCTCTTTGGCATAAAAAGCAACTTGAGAAATAATGTCGTTGTCATTCAGAATTTTGTGTCTTCTCTTCATGAAACTTTATTTTCACTTCAAAACTTTCACAGTTTTTTTTACCATTCCACCCCCCTCTATATTTATATATGTAATGTATTCTACCCTTCCTACAAGGAACAGCGATGCATATCTGCTTATTCTCTCACCTATGCTATGTTGGCAGAGTAGCTAAATTTCAGCTAGGAGGCCAAATCAAGTGCAATACCAACTCTTTTCTTGAAATTAAAACAACGTCCAAAAACTCGTTAAAGTCTTCAACAACTTTTACTTGCAGAACATATAACTAAAGAAGAATTTATGCAAAGTATTTACACCCACATGCGTATCGAAGCATAGGCTTGGTTTTTCCTAGTTGAAGATTACAGCTTCTTCCTTAAACATTCAAACCAACTGTGTATTTCTCTCATTCCAGTACTTTGCAACTTGGCCTTCTGCACATTACCCATCTGGGCCATGCAGTTCCTTCTGAGAGTTTCAGCTTATGTTGCGTTTCAGCTTATGTATTCTTTCATAGGGCATGAATTAGGTAGGTTCACTTTCAAACCTGAAATCATTCAAATCTCTCCCACATCCCTAATGATTTAATGTTTTCATCCAGCTGTTTGGTGTCTGCAGGAGCTACAGCAGCTTACAGTGCCCCGTTTCACTGTGATTGCAGAATAATGGGGCTTCACATGAGAGCTATGTACGACAGAGGCTGCAGTTCGTTGGCCATTTACCTCAATGTACCGTGTTTCTCATATTATAAGACACGTCTTATAATTATTTGTACTCAAGAAAATAAGCCTATGGCTTATTTTCGGGGGTGTCTAATTTTTTTTAAAAAAATACGGTAGGGTACCTCCTCTTCCTGTCACAGCTCGGCGCCCGGAACTGGCTGCTGCTGTGCTGCTGGGCGCGTCGTCGGCGCTTCAGCAGGCCACGCTGTTGGGTCCCGCCGGGTCGGGGCTCCACGCGGTGCGCGCTACGGCTCTTGCCGGGTCCCGCCGCCACGTCAGGGCTTGGAGCAGCGCACGCTGTGGCTCTTGCTGCGTCCCGCCGCCGGGTCGGGGCTTGGAGCAGCGCCAGCGCCAAGCGCCAACCCAGCAGCGGGACCGGCAAGACCCGCAGCGCGCGCTGCTCCAAGCCCTGACGTGGCGGCGGGACGCAGCAAGAGCCGCAGCGCGCTCAAGCTCGGGGCTTTTTTCACTCGCTCCTGCTTGGCACCGAGCTCCCAGCGAGACTCACTGCCGCTGCTGCCTCCGTGCGCAGCAGTTCAAAGCTCCGGTGGGGCAGCCTCTTCGCAAAGGAGCTCCGGGAGGGACCAGCGAGTGGCAGCCGCGGCGGACAATGAAGGCTCGGCCGGGTGTTTTTTGTTGTTGTTGCTGCGTCCCACCACCGGGTTGGAGCTTGGAGCAGCACGTGCTGCGGCTCTTGCCAGTCCCGCCGACGGGTCGGGGCTTGGAGCGGCGCGCGCTGTGGCTCTTGCCAGTCCCGCTGCCGGGTCAGCGCTTGGCGCGGTGTATGCTGCTGGGCATTTTGGAGGGGCAGCAGCATCCGGTTCCGGGCGCTGACAGGCATCTTCCTCTTCCATGGCGCCATCCAGACCTGCTCCCGCCACTACGGCTTATTTTTGGGGTATGTCTTATATTTCTTCAACTCAGGAAAATCCTGCCATGGCTTATTTTGTAGGGATGACTTAAAATATGAGAAACACGGTAAGTGCTGCTCAATTCAGTTCTGAATAAACCTGCATAGGGTTGCACTGTAAACCAGGCATCCCCAAACTTCGGCCCTCCAGATGTTTTGGACTACAATTCCCATCTTCCCCGACCACTGGTCCTGTTAGCTAGGGATCATGGGAGTTGTAGGCTAAAACATCTGGAGGGCCGCAGTTTGGGGATGCCTGCTGTAAATCCACAACTACATAACACCCTTTTGCTTTTAATCACATTTCCCACCTCCCTTAAAACAATTTGTGTTCCCCCCCCCCCCTGGAATCCAGCTATCCTGGGGGGAAATAGTGTTTTTCCTTAAGGGGTTTTCCCTTTCCTGCCCTGTTCATTTCAATAGTGGGAGAAGATGTATACCTCCAAATCAGGGAGATGATCTAATTTTTCTTGTGGAGACATTGTCAGATTCAGCAGAGACCTTTCTAAATTACTGTACTCATTCACCATTCTAATGCAACTACCCTGAGACTCTGCTTTCCCTTCTTTCTTTCTCCCCTTTAAAGTTCCATTTAGCTTTTCTTAAAGGGCCAGTAAGTTGTTAATAATCGATAAAGGCAAAGTTTAAGGCAGCCTCTTAATTACTTTTCACATCTGCAAAAACTGTGTGTGTGTGTGGACCTATTGCCTCCATTGTCACTGCTGAAAGGGATGTCCCTGGGAGCACCCAGGATCTTAACAAATTGCTGAACTTCAAGGGATTGAGCAGCTAATTCACATGTAATCTTGCAGGCTGGGGTGTGGACCCAGTATTTAAAAGAACCTGCATTGATGCCTTGCTTTCTCTCTGCCCTGTTTACATTTCATTCTGAAAGCAGCCAATTGACAAATGTCTACTGTCGCCATCCATAAGATGCATGTTCTTGACATTCAGTAGAATAAATGCAACAATGTCCATTTAATTTCAAGGTGATTGATTTTTATTTTTATATTGGCTCCCCCGCCCCCCCACATAGCCTCACAGCCAGGGTATAATTACTACCCATAACTTGTCTGAGATTTTCATGGCTAATTAATTGATAAATGAGTGTTAAATTCTTTTCTTTCTCTCCCTCTTGATACTATATTAGCCTGTCCTTAAAACATGTAATTCAATGAAGAGCAATCTAGTGCAAATTTGTAATAAAGGACAGAGTTTCGGTTGATTCATTCTACTCCACTGAATTTTGAAGTCCTCTGTGGGCTTCTGGTTCACAGCTTCACTTTGCGAGGTCATCTGTTCTTGGAATAGAGCTTGTTTCATAGCACGGCTTCAAATTAAGCTAAGGAAAGGCCAGGGATCTTATAGGCCTAGTTTCTAACGAAGCTTATTTTCTTTAGCTGGAACCCAAAGTCTTACATAAAGAGAAGACAAATTAGGAAGCTGAACTGATAAACAACAGCAAAAATCAATACTACAGAAAGAGTCCGCCGCCAGAAAAAAATGAAGATTAAGTGACAGAGCGAAGCGAGGATGACAGCAGATAGACTGAAAGAGCCAAACAAAGCAAATGTGCTAGATTGTTTGGGTTAAATTAGGTCAGAATTTTAATGCTTCATAAAAACTGTGAGCACAAATATAACTTCAGCAAGAGATTTAAGTCTGGAAGCAACACCGCCAGAGGAAAGCACATAAAATAAATCCAGACTTTGTGAATGCTAAGGAAACAAAGAGCAGGTGAAGACATTTTACTGCAAGTAATTTGGTAAATTATTAAAGAAAATCACCCCAGCCACACATTTTGTAAAAAATGGTCTCTCTATCAAAGCTGAGACAACCAAAACAACCTTGCCTGTTAGCTTTTATAAATCCTCATCCAAGTTCTGAAACTGAAAATTGGTCGGTATATGAATACTCATTTCTGTTCTAACCACATGTTTATGAATGGAGCTTTCAGAACAGTTGTGGGAAACACTGGAAGCTTATAAAAAAAATATTGCATTTGCACCTGTGCATGAGGACTCTGAAATTCGATTTTATAGGGTAGCAAACCAAGCAAGACAGGTCAGGAATAGGTTTCCTGGAAGCTTTAAAAATAAAAATAATAAAATGGCAATTACATCTATTCTAAGGAAAAGTATACATATCCACCCATGCTCTTATCCTTCATGAGACTCGTTTAATTAGGCAGGTTATTATATTTAACACAGTGTTCAACCCACCTCCATTTTGCTTGGGTTTAGAGGGTCATAGAATTTTGTTGGCCAAATCAAATATTGTCAAAGCAATGTTGTGCTATGAAATAAAATTTTCAACAGAGACAAGCTGTAATCAAGGTCACTTCAATTTCTGCTTTCATGTCTTCAACTTAATTTTGAACGCTGTTATTTTTACCTCATTTTATCATGAGGTGGGGAATTTAAACCTGCCCACATATGTAAGGTTGGTTCTGGAGTTCAAAAGCTTAGTTATTTTGACAAACCAGTTCGTGGTACAAAGAATGCAAATTAAACTTTCAGCACCATGAACGTATGGGCTAATTTAAGATAAATTTGAGAAGAGGCCTTGACAAATTTAAATTCCCAAGTGCAGTCAATTCCCTTTTAGTCATATTTTGCAGCTCAAATGTAGCTAGATCTCCCATCAAAGCAAATAAAAGTTTCTGATGTTGCGTCATTCCTTAGACATCAACATCACTATCCTGGCTGCTTTCAAATGCATACTGTCAAGTGATTCTAGAGCTGTTGTGTGTAAGCTACACATTAGGGCTTGGCCATTTGTTGTTGTTTATGAGTATAGTTATACCTTGGAAGTCAAACAGCTTAGTTCCCAAATGTTGGCTCCCAAACGTCGCAAACCCGGAAGTGACTGTTCAGGATTGCAAACTATTTTTGAAAGCCGAACTTCCGACGGGAGCTTCCTGCAGCCAATCAGTGTGATCAGTGTGCCACTGATCACAAGATGTGGCACACATGCACTGTTTGAATGGAGTTCTATCTCTCCTATTCTACTGAAGGAAGGCTTCCCTGGATCAAAGAGCCTTCTGGCAATAGAGAGGGCACCAAACGGATGCAACCTAGTGTGTTTTCAGCTGCTGGTACTGGTAATTCCTAAATGTGTAAAAAAAGAATAATTCCACCTTTATTACAATTTTATTGTTGTTTAAATTACTTTATTTGAAGATTTTTCCATTTTCTAACAATGGTACATAACCAGCATTTCGTGAACCACTCATTTCAAATACAGACCCTCCAAGTGTCCCTATTTTCCAGGAATGTCCCGGATTTAGAGAAGCCGTCTCAGTTTCTGATTTGATCCCGGAATGTCCTGCTTTTCCTTAGGCCGTTCCTATTTTCATTGGAGAAATGTTGGAGGGTACGGTAAGATGTCTCTATTTTCATTGGAGAAATGTTGGAGGGTATGGAGTTATTTGACTCCCGAGCCGTCTGAAGGCAATCCTTTATAGGGAACTTTTGTTTTTTCCATGTTTAATGTTTATGTTTTTAAAACATATAAATAAAAACATAAAGCGAGATGAGTGCCGCAACCCCAGAGTCGGTCACGACTGGACCTAATGGTCAGGGGTCCCTTCACCTTTACCTTATGTTTTTATATATGTTGGAAGCTACCCAGAGTGGCTGGGGCAACCCACTAAGATGTGTGGAGTATAAATAATAAATTTATCATTATGGAATGGGATGTCCCTATTTTCATTAGGTAAATGTTGGAGGATATGCAAATACAGCCACAACCCTATGAGTTAGCTTAGACTGAGAGGCAGTGAGTAGCCCAAGGTCATGAAGTGAGATTCATGGTGTTGGGTAAAGTTGAAGCTTCCTTGGGATATGGTTGCTGTTTGGTGATCCCAATGCGGGATCAGTTGTTGTCCTTCCTGCTGTAGTTCCGTAAATGTTTACTTGCATTCCCTATGCTCCGCTTGTATATACGTAAATAGAACAGGTATTACAAAAAAAACCAACCACCACTAGACCCTAGCCCTCTTAATTTTTTCTCATTTAAATGAACTGAACCCTACAGCTGCTAGGCTGCACTTTTCACTGCTCAAGGAAGTGGAAAGCATTTGCATTTGCACATGAAAGTCATGTTCTCCTAGCCCTCTTTAGAAAAAAAATCACCGTTCAATCAACCTCCCTCTATTAGTTCTTTGCCTTTTCGGACTGGTCACATGCCATCCACTTTTAGATAAAGAGCTCATAATTATAGACTTATCTCCAAGACAAAAAATAATAATAGCACTATCCATTTTTTTCCTCCCAGATTCTTCAAGCAGTTTCATTTTATTCATTTTATACCCTTACTCATTGCAGAGGTTTTGGGGAATAAGCTGAACGCTGTGTCTGAATGCTTTTGTTAAGTGAAAAGACTTCAGCACAAAGTGGACTATTCACCAATAGCCACTTAAAATAGCGGGAGGAAAGATAAAATTATGCATCTTGTAATTAATATTTTAATTTGGTGAGGAAGGAGCTACATAGTGATTAAGCCTGTCTCTCCCTCTCTGATAATAATGAAGCCAGACAATCTCAAGAGAAGCTCTGTGGCTGAGAATGTAATGCCATTGATTAAGACCATGTTTCCAGGGTGGGTGCTTCTTTTAAAACGAAAACCAAGCCAATTTGCTTGTGCTTTGGGATGGAAGGGGTTGCATGCTTTCCCCAAAAACTGTGAAAGCACTGAAGCGTCATTAAAGGCAATTAGATTAATCAAGCCTTTTTTTTTTGTAGCCCAGCTTTGCTTCTCACCCACAATAGCTGCTAATTGCTGCTTCATCAGCCGAAAGTTGTTGTTGTGCTTTTCAACAAAATACACAATTTTTTTGTCAATGTTGGGGAAGTAGTTAACAGGATTCTACAGTTCTACAAACAGTTTCTTTTCAGCAGAGGCATCCTTGAGTTCAGTGTAACTTGGGGCATCATCTATACATGCTCAGACACAGCCATGCACAATGGCTAGTCTGGTACTGAGCTAAATCAAATGAAATCTACCCTTTCCTGTCTTTTTGTAAGCAAGTGTGTGCATTCACTCACTCTCTCACACAATACCCTCCAACATTTCTCCAATGAAAATAGGGACACCCTATTCAATAATACCCGACCCATCTGACTGGGTTGTCCCAGCCACTCTGGACAGCTTCCAATATATATATAAACATAATAAAACATTAAACATTAAAAAAAAACCTTCCCAAGAGGGCTGCCTTCAGATGTCTTCTAAAGTTACTTATTTCATTGACTCAGGGGTCACATAACTCCATACCCACCAACATTTCTCCAATGAAAATAGGGACGTCCTAAGGGAAAGCAGGTGGCACTGTGGTCTAAACCACAGAGCATAGGGCTTGCTGATCAGAAGGTCGGCGGTTTGAATCCCCACAACGAGGTGAGATCCTGTTGTTCAGTCACAGCTCCTGCCAACCTAGCAGTTCAAAAGCATGTCAAAGCGCATGTCTGGCGAGAAGGTAAATGGCATTTCTGTGTGCTGCTCTGGTTCGCCAGAAGAGGCTTAGTCATGCTGGCCACAAGACCCAGAAGCTGTCTGCGGACAAACGCCAGCTCCCTTGGCCAGTAAAGTGAGATGAGCACGCAACCCCAGAGTCGTCTGCGACTGGACCTAATGGTCAGGGGTACCTTTACCTTACCTTTAAGGGAAAGCAGGACATCCCAGGATCAAATCAGAAACTGGGACGGCTTCTGTAAATCCAGGACTATCCCTGGAAAATAGAGACACTTGGAGGGTTTGCGCATCACTATTTCACAGGCCAAGGTCTTAAACTGCTTGCCAAGCCTAGTGCCCAAGAGAGTTGAGTGAATGTAAGATACCACTGAATTAAGTCAAAGCCCATTTAATCTAGCATCCTATTCCCACAATGGCTGGTGATATGCCTATGGGAAGCCCATAAGACAAACCCAAGTCCAATTATCATTTAAGTTCAATGGTTTCATATAGACGTTAAATAGTGCAGAGGACAGAATGGACACTTGTGGGACTCCACAGCCCAAAAACCATGGAGGCAAGCAACAGTCTCCTAGTGCTACCGTCTGGTAGTGATCCTGCAAGTAGGAGATCTCCATGTGATCTCCTTTCTGGCCTCAGCTTAGGAGAGGCAAATACGCTCCCCCTTAACTGCAGGGACAGGCAGTGATCTAAAAGGGGAAAATCTATACTCCCGAGATATGAAAATCCACATAGCCCCAGAAATTAATTTCAACATATTTTTTCTCTTCCCTCTTTTGATAGAACTCCACAAGTATTCAACTTATATGGATTCCCTTTCCAATTACGGCTTGTGAAATTCTCTAGCTATGCAGTATAAAGCTCTCCTCCTAGCTTTGCCCTTCAACAGCAAGGAGGAAAAGATAAAGTTGAAAACAGGTAAAGAAGGGAACTGTTGAAAAGAGTGATAAGAAATATTTTGCCATTATTCAGCAGAGTGTTTCTGCTGAGTAGAACAAATGCCTGGAAATGCTAAGAGGAACATAGGAGCCCCTAATGATAATTCATTGGGGGATAGAATACCGGAGATATAAACAGCTATTTCCACAGTGGTAGCACAATGGCATGTGGATTAGTCATGCTGGTCACTCATGCACTGGTGTCAGAAAATCTATTACTTTAGAAACAAAGTGAGAAAGATAGGAAATTAACAAACTCATGGAAATAGGTTGTATTTAAGGCCTTTTCTTCCTTCATGAGTTGGCTTAATAAACTGGTGTGTGTGCGTTTTGTCAGTAGCCTATAAACCGCAGAAGTTGTCTTCAGAGGTCACTGTGACTAGAGATTCTTTTGGGCAGGGGTGCTAAACTCCAGCTTGAAGGTCTAAGTAGCTCCACTGGGCCTCCCTGCTTTTCCTGAGCCGTCATTTTAGCCAAATGCTAATCACATAGGGAGAGCCTGTTGGATCAAGCCAATGGCTCATCATTCTGTTCTCAGAGTGAGATAACCACGGGAATACATTAATGACGTGAATTGAAAAATTCATGAATTCAAAAACTTACGTCATGGTGTGGCTTAATTTCTAAATACGTCAATCTTTTCTGAAAATGGTACTTGGTTCCTCTTACACAGAAGCTCTTCCCCTTTCCATAGTTGTGCAGAGAATACGTGCGTTTTTGTGTGTGTGAGAAGACCATGGCACTCTGCACATGTGTAACGGCACACTTCCTTAAATAAGTGCTGCACTAGTCCAATTGTGATGAAAACAGCAAGCTTGAACGTTCTTTTGTAATTCAAGAAAACCTTTAATAAAAATTGGTTTTTAATAATAATAATAATAATGCAGTCCTACCAAGTCAAAATGTTACCAGCCACTGTTGATTGGTAGTGTGATGAGGTCTGAATTAACAAACCTTTTTTTCAGCGTGCGTTGGTTTTTAAACAGTTCCGATTGCCAAATACAATTCTGAATCAAAACTGGGGTGGGGGTGGGGGGTGGGAATGTGACATAAACCCATCAGTATTTACAATGGAACTGAATGTTCTGCCCCAGCCAAGCTTGTACACCAAACCAGGTAATTTACAGATCATGGCAACATCGCTTCTGCACGTTGCTGTTCTCAGCTGCCAATGAAAACTCACAGAGGACCAACTGAATTTGAAAGTATTGTTCATTGGAATCAATGGGACGTCTAAGCAGACGTGTTCAGTATCAGAATGGAGAAATTAAGTAGCTTCTCTTGTTGTTCTTATTGTTTGGCAAAGCTCAGCCCAAGTTATGGCAGGCAGCTGCTCCTGTGTGGTTTTCACATTCTTCCAATGAAAGCTAGGAAGAGATGACTGATGTCTCATTTGGCTTTTATCTTTTGGAAGGAGATGATCAAAAGCTCTGCGGATTGGAATGATTTTATTTGAGGTGATAATATTTACTGCCCTTGCTACCATCTAGCATTTGTTTCTCTTTCTCTGCAGTCAATGTGAATTTGCAATGACTCAATCTGAGTTCGTACAGCGCAATGCCAGGCATATTTTACGGGCCTGCTGACATGCACCATGCTGGGTGCTCACCAATATATTTTTTTTCTGATGCAAACCTGGCAACAGAAGATACCATTGACAGATTTCAGGTTAACTATTCCAGAGTGGGAATCATACATGGTTACTATTGCCAACAAGAAAACAGATAAAATGCAGTAAGACCCAACTGCAAATTCAGCCTAGCAGTTTGTTGATAGTCTTATTAATGTGTGTGTGTGTATATATATATATATATATATATATATATATATATATATATATATATATATATAGAACTGCCTTTTCATTTAGAAAATATAGGTAAATTGGGAGGCCATGGCTGGATCCAGAATTGCCATTCAGCAAACAGAAAGTCTCCTTTTTAGAACAGAAGAGACAGAGATCCAACAGAGGCTCCTGTTGAAGGAAGAGTGGAGGTGATTTTTCTTTTCTTTTTAATTTTCCACTTTCTCCTACAGACCTCAGTGCCATTGCTCACTGTGTTCCAGATGGTCTTTCAACTCTTCTTAGAAGCAGCCTCTGTCCACTGAGCTATCCAGGCTAGAAGCAATCAAAGCAGAACAACAAGGTTGAAGCCAGTCATCCATTAACAAGTGCAGAGAACAAATTTATCTTCATGGGCATCAGAACATTCATAAAGTATGTGCCAGTTGAGCATCTCTTGAGCAGTCGCAAGCTGCAACCGCAAAGGCTCCCTTTCCAGTTCTTACCTGGTTCGCCTTTGAATATAGTAGTACCTGCAGCACAGATTCTGATTCCAGTCCCAAGGGAGTGGGCAGGTTCATATGGGAGCTGGTAGTTCTTCAGATCAAAATAGGGTTGGTCATTTCTCTTAATAATTAAGCAGTATAGACAAAAGTGGGCAAGCATAATGTAAAATAGCAGAAGTACTGGTTGAGTATGATGACCTTGGGTTGTTAGTGCCAATAAATTCACAAGATTCTGCTTGCAGTGGATTAGCATCATCTTACTTGCCAGATCTCAGTGGATGGTAGCACATGGCGTAGAGCAGGGGTGGCCAACTTCCAAGAGACTGCGATCTACTCACAGAGTTAAAAACTGGGAGTGATCTACCCCCTTTGGGGGGGGGGGTTTCAGGTCAAAGTTGTTGTGCTTTTTTTTAGGAAGGAGGAAGGCCCATGTTGGGGGGTTGTTTCCATGTAAAAGTTGTTGAGCTTCTTTAGGGAAGAGGAAAGCAACATTGAACTTTTTTTTTAGGAAGGAAAGCCTGTCTTTGGAGGTTCGGGTCATTTTAGGGGTGCAGGGCAAATATGTTGAGCTTTTTTAGGGGAGCCAAAGTTTTTTAGCTTCTTTGGGGGGAGCCACTGATCTACCGGTGATCTACCACAGATGTCCATTGATCTACTGGTAGATCGTGATCTACCTGTTGGACATGCCTGGCGTAGAGCAACTAACTTGCTATCCAAGTATTTTTGTTTAGTTTCCAAACTGAGGATAACATTCAGAAGCCTTAAGTGTTTGGCCCACTTGATTTAAAGTTACTCACTCTTCATAAGAAGACACAATCTTACTCAGCACTGTGTTCCCAATGGTTTCCAATTGAGATGTCATAGAAGTTCCTTGTTCCCAGAGTGGCCACCGAGACCACATAACACCAGTCTTGAAAGACCTACATTGGCTTCCAGTATGTTTCCAAGCACAATTCAAAATGTTGGTGCTGACCTTTAAAGCCCTAAACGGCCTCGGTCCAGTATACCTGAAGTAGCGTCTCCACCCCCATCGTTCTGCCCGGACACTGAGGTCCAGCGCCTAGGGCCTTCTGGCAGTTCCCTCATTGCGAGAAGCCAAGTTGCAGGGAACCAGGAAGAGACACATGAAGAAAGGCCTCAGATGATGTATGAACACAGAGTCCACGGTCTGTTTATAGGAGGAGAGGTGGTCCTTGAGGTATTGTGGCCCTGAGCCGTTGATATCATTATGAGTGATGGAAATGGCTTGGAAATTCCAAAACATTTGCCAATGTTTTCATAAAGATAGTTCAGAGGTGCACTTACATGACTCTGGATTAAAGGTCTTCACAGTGGTTGCTCCTTAGATGGCTAATGTGCATTACTTCCATAGCTGCCAAGTTTTCCCCTTTCTCGCGAGGAAGCCTATTCAGCATGAGGGAATTTCCCTTTAAAAAAGGGAGAACTTGGCAGCTATGATTATTTCCCTTCAAATGATCTTAGAGGGTTCCCTCTCTTCTAGATGTAGGGCAGGTGGGCAAAATAGCCTTATGGGCCATATTGGGAGATCTGGTGGTTGAAATGAGGCTTGCAAGATTCTGCATCTCTGCTTTGCTTGCTTCAACATGTGGGTGACCTAGGCCTGCTGCTTTAGGAGGCCTTCAGAGTGGCTCAGAGTGGGACCCTGGATGTCTGTCCCCAAAGTCCTTCCCAAATGGCACTCAGTTATATCCCCAATCGTGTGTGTTCATGTGGCCATTTGTGACCATGTGGATGCATCTGAGAAACTCATATGAGATGCCTGCATAAGGTTGACAACAATTCCTACTGTTGTCTGCCACAGTATCTGGCATCAGAGATGTATGGCCTCTGAACAGGAAGGGTCCATTTAATTACCATGACTAATAGCTGTTGATAAATTTCTTTTTGTTCCATATGCTTGCCACAGAATACCCCAGCACTGTGGGACCCTACTGAGATTTAAGGATCCCACAGTTACCTACTTTGGAGTCTTTCGGTCAATGCTGCCATCTGCTTTACAAGAACAAGAGGTGATTTTGAAAAGAAAATCCTACAAATGGGATTTGGTTTTGTGTTTTCACATATGTCCTGGAATCACACTTAATATGTCCAGACTTCATAAATCTCCTCATTAACAACTGATTAAATGACAGACTTGTCCTGAGCTAAATAATTTCATTTCACATGACTCTTGTAAATCTCTACCCTCACAGGACCTGAATGAATGAATGAATGAATGTTCAGATACATATCTTATCTTGCCAGCAGATGCATTCATTCATAGTTCTGTTCACTTTTCAAAAACCTTTCTGTCAATGCCTCTTGAAAGATCTGTGGAGTCACGTATATTGCCAAGGAACAGAGCTTGCAAAAAAACTTCTCATTTTCTCTTTTCTGGTGGTCTGAGTTGCTTCGGGGATAACAACATTTCTACTTCTTATTGTTTTCCAGTTCATTGTTCATGTCTCGCATAAGTGCTACCATGTACCCTAAATACAAATAATACTAGCGATGGGAATCTGTTTTAAACATTTCTTATGCTGCTCTCTGGTTGTCTATTTTGTAAATTTATGGACTTCTCCAAGGAGCTAGAAAGAGTCATCAGTGCAATTGGATTTATCTCAAATATAATGTTTTGGAAAAGTCCTGTCCAAGACCTCTGCTACTGCAATGGGGATGGAGAGCAGGTAGCCTTTCAGATGTTACCAAACTCAAACTCCTGTTAGCCCCAGCCAGCATGGCCAGTGGTTAGAGATGAGAGGAGCAGCATATCGAGGACCACAGGTTCTCCATTCCCAAAGTATTCAGACATTAAATTAGCTCTTTAAAAAGAAGAAGAAGTAATGTATTGAACTGTTCTGTGTCAGAACATATTACGTATATGAGTTTAACTGATGCGTGTTCCACTTTAAAAATTTTACCCTTTCGATGGGAATGTGGCCTAATCTTTTTGGCATGTTATATAACTTAGCTGTGTGGTATGGGGTGAAAGGTATCCAGAAGGATACAGGGGCAGTAAAATGTCTTTTAATGCTAGTGATGGAGTGAAAGGAAAATATATGAGAATCATTTTGGAGACCTTTGCACAGAGTGAATTCACGTTGGGGGAAAAAGATCACGGGAAGCCCTTTCATGTAGAGTCCAGCAGGGGACGCAATGCCAAGAATCCCCTGGAATTTCTTTGTTCTCTGAGGGGAGGGGGCCCCATGGATAGTATCTTGCCTAAAGGCTCACCAAAGCCTAGAGCTGACCCTGTTCCACAGGCAGCGTACATAGACTAGAAACCTTGTCTACAGGCATCGGATACAGGGGTAGATTGTAAAGGATACAGAATCTGGTGTTTTCCGTGGAATCTGTTAAACTAAGTTGACAGAAAGGGCTGACAATCTGGTCCACAGATTGCTCAAGAATGATGCCCCTGGGTTATAGAATGGTGGAAAAAATGCAAGATCTTTCATATCGAGCAGGTTGTATTGCTGTTCAGCCTGGCTGCTTTAAATGTCTGAGAGGCTCCTTGCTGAAGCCTGGCAAGATTTTCTCATTTTGAATAATATCTGTTTCATTTCCTGCTTCTTTTGCACCTCTTCCAGCATCCCATGGCTCTTGTCTGTCGTCTTTTCACCTGATCCTTTGACCCTTTCTTAAGAGTTCCCCTACAGTTGCTCTGCGTCTAGCTAATGTCTTCCTGACACGTCGGATGGCTTCTCTAGCCATACATGGGGACTCTCTGACCTCAGCTCTCCTAGGCTTTGCGTGATGCATTGCTCCCCGAAGCCATCTCTAGCGCTTCTCATTTTCAACATTTCTCAGGCAGCTTCTCCTTGACATCTGCTCCAGCAGATCTCCAAAGGGGTCTTGTGCAGTTGAGTTGTAAATAGCTGACTTTTGTGTAGAAGACGGAGTGCCTCTGTAGCTTTATAAATAACACGCCGTGCATCCCAAAACTACCCCACTGCGGTCAATCCAAACAAGCCAGAAAGGGGATCTGTTTAGATCATCAGCTTTTCCTTAGTTGACTGACGAAGGAATGGATTTGGCACCCCTTTTTCAAATGGCAATTCCATCACCTGTAAAGCAGTAATGTCTCAGATCTGGACTATTCCTATGAATTCCATAAGCTTTCTCTGTAATGGAAGGACAGTGGATCCTACGCTGTTCTTTTATTTATACAGACTGAAGGTGTTTGCTTACTGGCAAGAATGCAGTGCATAAAAGGGTAAGGTAATACGGGAAGCCCAGGTGGATGCTGAGATAAACAAATAAGTATTGTATTTGTCTCCCCAACCTTTTCTTTCCTAACTACTTCTTCATTTTTTAAAAACCATATTTCCCATCTTACAAATATACAAAACACAGACCAAACACTGGCCCAATGGCCCCTGGCTGCTGATTCATTTCTGGGCTCAGTTCAAAGTGCTTTGTTTTGACTTATATAGCCTTATGCGGCTCAGAACCCCAATATCTTGAGGGCTGCCTCTCCCCACACAAACTGACCCTGGAACCTGTGGTTGTCATCTGAGGCCCTTCTCCATGTTCCCTCCTCTGGAGGAGGTTCAGAGGTTGGCAACACAAGAAAGCGCCTTTATAGTGGTGGCTCCCTGCTTATGGGATGATCTCTCCCCAGGGAGGCTTGCCTGCCACCACCTTTATCCATTTTTAGGTACCAGGCAAAAACTTTTTCATCAGAGCCCCTTTTCTGCATGCCTCTTCAGAGGGAGGTTCAGAGGTTGGCGACACAAGAATGTGGCTGATTTCAGTGCCCCACCTTCACCCTGCTTGTGGAATGGCCTCTCTGGGGAAACGTGGTTAGGCATTGTCACTGTCAGTTTGAGCACCAGGCTAAGACATTTGTATTTACCCATACCTTTATTACTTAAGCCTACCTCTACAAGGGTAGAATAAGCTCCGTTTCTACTGTATACTTAAAGCAAACCACTGAAACCATATTAAAGCACCTTCTTATTTGGGATTAGAGCCTCTTCTTCACTTTTGTCTTTGGGCAGGTAACACTTCACCGCATCCTTGTAAATAGCCTTAAAATACTCATTTTGGTGTGTGTGCCTGTTAGTTGCGGTACTAAGTAAGATGCATAAATGAATCACCACTGTATATGGGATAATAACTACTTACTCCTGTTGAGAAGACATCATTGATAAAGGATGCAAGCAAGGAGCAAAGCACGCTTTGCGTTCGTTTGGGTTTCTGTTTTATTAGGATTTAAGCTCAGTTTATTGGCCTTTGTCCAGCCTACCACTGTGCCCGGGCTCCAGTCCAGTTCCTGCGCAGCTACAACTGGTTCAGATGTTATGGAGAAACAAAATCAGGCGTCACCAGCATATTGATGACGTCATGTTCCAAATCCCCAAATGATTGCCCCCAGCAACTTCATATGAGGTTAAATAGCATTGGCGGCAGGATCATCCCTATGGAACTCCACAGCATAACTGAAGAGAGATCCCTCAAGGCTACTCTCTATGGGATGGATGTTCCTGATACCTATCTTACAGAGCTGGTCCAGGTGGATTCCATGGTTGATGGCATCAAAAGGCACAGTGAGATCTAGGAGAATAAGCAAAGGCACACTCCTCAATAAAGGCAATGCCACAGGGCCACCAAGGCTGATTTGATCCTGCAATTTCCCCGACACCACCCTCTCAAGTCACTTTCCTTGAAACTAGGATATTTACAGCTGCCACAAACTAGCCCAGGGTGGGTTCCTTTAGCAATGGCCATGCCACAGTCGTCACTACTGGTCATTGTCCTGCTGGTGGTGGTGGTCCAAACAAGGGCATGATAGGAGATATTGGGGGCAGGATCTTAAGTCTCCATGTTCCACTAATAGGTCCAAACAACAACCTTCAACTTCACAGGAACTGGCAAAGCAAATGGCATCCCATGGACCTTCTAGAAATAATAGAATGAAAAGGTAGGAAAGTTATGTTTCTCTTCCCTTCCTCCCATTTCCTGATTTGCTTGCAGCAAGTCAGTTGGGGGTTAGAAGGTGGTGGTAGCTCCAACACAGAATCCCCCCACCCTCATCTCTCCAAAGCACCACAGTTTAACCAGTGATAACAAATCCCAAACCTTTTTCGCCTAGCCTGGTTTTACTTACTTTCTAAAAAAACTTGCTCATTTGATTCCAGCTGCAAACAGTCAATACATAATTGGCGGTTTATAATAGACAGCATCTAGACAGCATCTTAAAAAGCAGAGACATCACCTTGCCGACAAAGGTCCGTATAGTTAAAGCTATGGTTTTCCCAGTAGTGATGTATGGAAGTGAGAGCTGGACCATAAAGAAGGCTGATCGCCGAAGAATTGATGCTTTTGAATTATGGTGCTGGAGGAGACTCTTGAGAGTCCCATGGACTGCAAGAAGATCAAACCTATCCATTCTTAAGGAAATCAGCCCTGAGTGCTCCCTGGAAGGACAGATCGTGAAGCTGAGGCTCCAATACTTTGGCCACCTCATGAGAAGAGAAGAATCCTTGGAAAAGACCCTGATGTTGGGAAAGATTGAGGGCACTAGGAGAAGGGGACGACAGAGGACAAGATGGTTGGACAGTGTTCTCAAAGCTACGAACATGAGTTTGACCAAACTGCGGGAGGCAGTGCAAGACAAGAGTGCCTGGCGTGCTATGGTCCATGGGGTCACGAAGAGTCGGACACGACTAAACGACTAAACAACAACAACAATAAGTTTAACAAACTTTAACAGGCAAAGTTTTGGTACTGATGTTAATTTGATTTTAGACGTGTCCTTTATTATATCCATAGCCATTTCCCAAAGTTTCTCAATTGTTTTACATGACAAAATTCCCCCTTGTTTTCAGACACTGAATGGGTTTGCCTTGTTTATTTATCTTGCCCCTTTACTATACCAACAAAGTGCTATAGAGAGAGTCCTGCGAATGAACTCTAACAGCACTAGAAACACTCGCCTTTGTGAGCTCCCAATCACACGGGGCACTGGAGCTAGTGACACGTTGGTGCTTGTTAACTCGAAATCATCTTTGTTTTACTTTTTTTTGGTGATACATTTTCCACAAAACTCCCATAGGAGCAATGGGTCAGTTGCTTCCGTATTGCGTTTTAGGAGACTCACATTATTAGCGTTCCAGTCTATATATTATGAAATTAAGTAGATACCCTGGAGGTTAATTTCTTATTGTAAATGTAATGAAAGGAAACACTTTCCTGCCCTTGATATAAAATCTGTAGCTCTTAAATTCTACCAGTCTTCATGATTTCTTGAGCAGGAGGAATATTCTTGGAGGGTATACATTTTTACAGTGTCCAGAATCAGTAGATTAAAAAAGGAGCAGTTACAAGCGGATATGCCAACTTCTCAAAAACATTGTGGGGGCCCGACACGACATCCTGGTGTCACATGCCAGGGCGTCACATGACTGTATGCGGAGCCATGGGGCAGAGTTGAACACAGTGGCAGCATGGCCCCAGCGGCCTGGCCCCATCCTCCCCCTCCCCCTGCCACACATTGAAAAGTTGGGGGGAACCGCCCCAGGCAGTGGCAGCAGCAGCAGGACCTGCCGACCTCTGAGCCGCACTGCACCCGGCTCTGCATTTGTCCTCTAAACAATGGGGGTCCCGACCCCCTAAGAAAACATTGGGGGAGGCCAAAGTGCCTCAGCCCCTAGGAGTTGGCACCTATGCTTACAAGTCAGAGTTAACCAGAACTGTAGAATCATAGAATCATAGAGTTGGAAGAGACCACAAGGGCCATCCAGTCCAACCCCCTGCCAAGCAGGAAACACCATCAAAGCATTCTTGACATATGCCTGTCAAGCCTCTGCTTAAAGACCTCCAAAGAAGGAGACTCCACCACACTCCTTGGTAGCAAATTCCACAGCCGAACAGCTCTTACTGTCAGGAAGTTCTTCCTAATGTTTAGGTGGAATCTTCTTTCTTGAAGTTTGAATCCATTGCTCCGTGTCCGCTTCTCTGGAGCAGCAGAAAATAACCTTTCTCCCTCCTCTATATGACATCCTTTCATATATTTGAACATGGCTATCACATCACCCCTTAACCTTCTCTTTTCCAGGCTAAACATACCCAGCTCCCTAAGCCGTTCCTCATAAGGCATCGTTTCCAGGCCTTTGACCATGTACTCCTTAGATTCTTGAAATTCTCTATTTGTGGGCAGAGAAACTGGGGAACCATTTCACAAAATTTATCTGGGCTGAGGAGAAATTCCCTAACGGTTTCATAGGGATGTGATTCACCATGAACAGGGTGAGGAGCACAGTTTCTTTCTCTTTTGCCTCTTAAGGGTTTTTTTGTTTTGTTTTGTTTCGGTGCGCTGCTGCTGCCTGACAACCTGTTGCCAGCCTGTCCGCCATTTTGCCTCCTCCACTATGCCCCGGATCTAGGCTCATTCTGCATGGGGGAAAGGGCGGCAGCCAAAATAAATGGTGGATAATATGATAATTGGAGAAAACTCTGCAAATCAGCCTCTTTTAACAGGATGGGGAGAATGGCGGGGGGGGGGGGTGTCCACCTCAGGAATTTTCTCAACAAATGTTTTCTGATGAATTTCAGCTCAGCTCTACAATTATCCAATGACATTCACTCAGATCCCCCTTCTACTGACCATGGGGTGCTTTTAAGTAGTTGGACGTATATCTTGTTACAGGCCACCCCAATCTCTGCCGAGTGGTAGCAAGGGTCCAGGGGTCATGGCACTTAACCATGTCCTTTGGACTGAGGCACAGCGGAAACGAGTGCCTTTAAGGAATATGGTTTATTTTACACAAATTTCCAACCTGGGTTTTGATGGAGGGGATGCAGAATGTTACACCCCAATTGTGTTTCTTGTTGCTGCTCTCATAGCTTCATCAAGCAGCAGCCACTCACGCCTCGCCAAATCTCTTGGTGCAGCCTCTTAGCCAGCTGACCATTCCTTTTATCCTTCCCCCAAACCCTTGCTCACAAACCTCAGTTTGAAAGGACACAGTTATTTTTGTGGCAGCATCGCACCGCCTGTTACCCTGGCAACCTTTCCCTCAACTCTGCTCTTGTCTTTTGCTAACTCTCTCTCTCTCTCTCTCTCTCTCTCTCTCTCTCTCTCTCTCACACACACACACACACACACACACACACACACACACACACACACACAGAGCTGCGGGAGGAATCTTCTTGTCTGATGCCGAATATCTCATCTTTTGTCAGGGTAATGATTCTGCCATCACCTGCCTTTGTTCTTTGGCGCCACCTCTCCAAGACATGCTCTTGAAGAAGCTGGCTTGACTTACTTTTTCTTTAAGGCTTTGCTAAACCCATTGATCAAACCCCACATTTACTAATTTGTAGGGTTGCCAGACTCAATAGAGGACAGGACTTCTGTGCCTTTAATTGCCCTGCTCTCTTTTGAGTCTGGAAACCTTAAAGAGAAACCAGCAGACCCTTTGCTTGGAAATTAAACAAAGGGTCTGCTGGTTTCTTTTTAAGGTTTCCAGACTCATAAGAGAGCAGGGCAATTAAAGGCACAGAAGTCCTGTCCTCTATTGAGTCTGGCAACCCTACTAATTTGAGAAACCACAAGGAGAACCAATCACCCAGGAATTTTCAGAGGCTCCTTTCCCGGCCTGCAAATCCATAGCACAATGGACACCCAGTCTGGATGTAGCCCCAAAGTGTCTGGGATTGCTCACTTGGGAGATGCAATGCTTCCATCCGTTGTATGCTGACTGACACCAGGTCTCCAGGATTCAAAATGGGAGACATTTCCAGCTGTATCCAGACATGCTGGTGATTAATCTGGAGAGCTTTTTATATACCTATATAAAGCAGGTCCCCTGTAACCCTTCCCCATCCTTTTTAAGGAGCCATGGTTGCATGTCACCTTAATTCCTCTTCAACTAGACATTTTTCTAGGGTAGTTGCATTAGAAATATGCTGAAGGGTCCCTGTAGGTGTGACCCCTCCTACAGGAGGTACCCACTGGTGTGCTCACACAGCTCTGATCCTCCTCTTCTCCCTCATGTTAAGTGGCAACATCTCCACTGATGGGGAGGCCAGGTTAACGGCACAGTCCATCCCTACCTGGCATTGCAGAATCAGTACTGTGAAATTCTACATAGTGTGGTGAGATTTGGGGGGCTGTGGTCTAGGATTGGATGTGTACCTTGAGAAAGGAGTGGCAGCTATACAACCTGCAAAGGTGGGTGTGGGTGGGAGAGTTTCCAGCATCAAGTTTTGACATTTGACATTGTGTTTTGTATTGTTATCATCCCTGACCTTTGCCACTTTGGGAAGAGATTCCCCTGAAAAGTAGGACAAGAAACGACAACTATTAAATGAATTATACAATAAAATATAGCCAGAGAGAAAATATACTTTAATGCATCTATCCATTTTCCGTAAACAATTTCCCCTCCCAGTGTAAAGTTTTCTGTTTGCTTCAACTAACTTTTAGCTCTAAGGAGGAGGAGGGGGACTTTGTTCATATCAAAGGATAGAATCCATTTAAAACTCACTATTTGATATGAGAATCCTTTAGCTGCTGTTGTTCCTAGTAGCACCTCAGATGACTTCAATAGAGCAAGTTGAGAAAACAAAACAAGACTTTTCTCTATTTTCAGGGTCTTTGCTATGTGTCTCTGACAGCATTTTATATCTACTCGGTTTCAACAATCCTTCTGTAATAGGCAGTTTCTTCTGCCTGCCATAACAAGTGGTGGTGGGGGGGAGAGCATTTCTATGCAGGGAAGGTTAGGTGGAAATGTAACCGTGAAGCTAATAAGACCACAATTCTCCATACTTACCCCAATGATAATCACAGCTGCTACTCTAGAGCAAGTGGTGCGGAAGTTACAATGTTAGGCCACGACCTGCCATTTTGGGATTAGCCTTGGAAGAGTTCGTTTGACTTTAGTGGGGTTCAGATGGGAATATTTGGAAGCAAGCCAGGAGAGCTTTCCTCTCTAAATATGTCAGTGAGGGTCATAGGTATAAGTGGCACAGACCTAAGGCTTAGTGACTCAGTAAGCAAATGGTTGATTAGAGCAGGTCTTCTAATTGCCTCAGAAACATGTTACAGAAACCGTTGCAGAGATACGACGGCAGCTTTGTCCACCCTGACATGCTGATGCCAGAAATTTGCATCAAGGGACCAAATTATTGTAATCACTTTCAGCAAGCATACGCTCACTCATTTGGCAAGTATCTTATGCTTACACTACTGACAGTCCAAAAAAAGTAAAGAGGAAGTAAAAGAGGGGCATCAAAATGGAGGCAACCAGAAAGTGAAATCTCAATATATGTTATAAAATAGTTTTATTGAAGAAATTCTCTAGAGACAACTGTAGCACAATTTGTTTTGAGTTTTATTACTCTCCTTTTCAGATAATTAGTATTTTTTTGGTAGAACTGTAGTTGATTTCTGAATAGAAGTGACACTACCCAAAATACACTGAATATCAGGCCCCAATCTGCACTACAGAATCAAAGCTGCCTCATACCACTTTATAATGGTTCTCCGCCCCCTGAATCCTTGGAACTGCAGTTTCTTAAAGGTGTTGAGACTTGTTAGGAGACCTCTATTCCCTTCACATAACTTCAATTCCCAGAGTCCTCTAGGAAGATGGATTAATTGTTAAACTACTCAAGAGAATTGCCGCTTCTATCAATCCATAATCAGTACTGCTGAAAGGGAGTACTTTTCATGGCATGTGAATGTTCGTGGAATTGCCCGAACCCTTTTGATTCAAATCTACATGGCACCACTGAATATCTCTGTACAAGATAATTAGTATCAAGATTATTGTATAAAACATGAATTTAAATGGTTGAACCCCATGGATCCAAAGGCCCTTCTTTCTCATTGCAAAGGCTTGTCTGTTTTTTTTTTCAGTGCCTGTGTGTGCAAATAAATGAATCAGGAATCCTGCAGAAGTGAGAGGTTGAAAAAAAACATCAAACACACACAAGGCTCTGGGTCCTGGAGAAGCATTTCATTTAAATTTGGAGGCATTAGGCTGGTAGAGCTGGCACAGTTTTGTATGAACCAACTTTATGATTCTACAAAACAATTGATAATCTTGTTTAATTTCATTGGTTGTGTAGGCAAACAAACCAAAAATATGAATGAGATTGGTTACTGAACAGAATGGCTTTAAGTGATATTTGAAACATAGTGCCAGTTTATTTCCCCCCTGAAGACACTACATTACATGACTAAACCAAGGTATTAACAAGAAAGCAAGTGAGTCACAGAGTTCTAATGATTAGTTGTGCTTACTGTTTAATCAATGCCCAGGCCCTGTAACTTTGTTTGCATATATGATGGAAAAGGTTTTATTTATCACAGCTGCTTATTAGTTGCCCCAAATCAAATTGGGATTAGATGATGACTGATGAGCTCTGCAACTAGAAAATTAGAGCAAAAATTGGAAACCATTGAACAATAAAATGGCAAGCAGTTCTCTGGGCTTTCCACCATTTTCACCGTGACTTTTGCTAATCAATGTGTAGTAGAACAATCATGTCATTGATGGAAATGGAAATGCACTGTGGACAAATCCCAACAAGGGCTTTAGCTGTAGCAATATCCTGTAGAACAGTGGTTCTCAACCTTGGGCCTCCAGATGTTTTTGGCCTACAACTCCCATGATCCCTAGCTAGCAGGACCAGTGGTCAGGGATGATGGGTATTGTAGTCTCAAAACATCTGGAGGCCCAAGGTTGAGGACCACTGCTGTAGAAGACAAGAGAGGGGCACTATCTACAAATGAAAGAAGAATATTTAAGAGAACAAAGTGGCATTACATAGCAGGACAAGAAACATGGAAAGATGAATTCAGGATAAAAATTAACTGTGTTGTAGTATTTGTCCTGTGTAAGCCTTGAGAGTCATTCTGATCTAGTGGATAGATGTGGTGGCAGGAGTGGGTGTGGTCAGTTCAAACGCCACACATAAATGCACACGGGCCTCCCTCTTCAACTTATCCCTACTGATCATCTGAGAAGGTAGTTGACATTCCCTGCCCACTAATGCAATGTTCAAGTGGATGAGGAGGGGCAATTTGCACCCCTGTCAGGATGCTCCACAGGTGTTTTGTCCTGGGGGCCAAATACACACCAGGCGGGAAGGATTAGCTGATGCCTCGAAGCACCCCGTTGCAGGGATTCCAAAGAAAGATGCACAGAATGCCGGAACGATCAGTTCTGGGGCTTGATTACAGAGATCTATCAAGATACTTCCATTCAGCAATGCCATGTGGGATTCTTTGCTGCCACACCGCAGGATGGATGCTGAAGTTGCAAGCACCATGGTTTTGCCCGTAAGGGGTAATATGTTAAGCGTTACTTATAGAAAGGGCAAGCTATGTAAGTTGGCAACAATGGTCCAATAGCCCCTGGCTTGGAGGCTTGTTCCAGGGAGTCGGGATTGTGTTTACCTGATCTGACTGGACTTTGGACCTGTTAGCCTAGAAGCTAGCATTTGGCGTGGAATCATGTACACCAGTGGGACTTACAGCCAGATAGTTAGACTTATTGTATATATTAATATTGTGCCTCTTGAAGTGACTGGATGCACTTCAGTTATTTTGATGAAACAGTTTTTTAATATAAAAAACCCACGCATTACTTGAACTTTAAAAGAAAAATTAGCAGAAACGCTGCATCCCTACCACCCCCTCATTTGGTGCTCGAAGTTAGATGCCCAAACTGAAGGCATGGGCATTAACTTTCCAAATTATATGCATGGAGTAAAGAAAAAGAAATGGAAAAAAAGCTAAATCTAAGGGTGAAATATATTTGCTATAATGATCATTTTGTTTTTGTTTTTTTAAAAAAATCTCTGAATAATAATAGGATAATAAATTTATGTAATTTTCAATACTGTGTTTTTAATGAACAGCAAGCGCGAAGGAGAAGTTCAAAGTAAAGGGCAATGCTTGAGTGTTCATGAAGAGGGCAGGCATTATGGCATTTATCATGTTTCCTGTGTAAGGTTCAGGAGCTAATAACCACAAGCCGACATTTGCTTGATAGTGGGGACGTAAGACACAAAATAAAACATTCTGCTTCAATTAAACCATCATTGACTTCCTCCCCCCAAGTAAATATACAGCCTTGCTATGCAGTTTTCTTATGAACCGTCATTTGTTGTTTCAACAATTTGTAAAGTTGTAAAGACCTTGCAATTGAGCAATGGAACTTACTTCCATTAAGCAATGGAACTTACTTCTAGGTAGTCGGGCATAGAATTGCAGCCTTAAAATCCCATTGTCACTTCGATTCAAACACCATTTAATTCAAAATTGTCCACTATGTATCCCAATGACTTAGGGGGTTAGGGTGCCAGTGCTGTGCAAGACATGGCTTTAAAAGGAGCTTGGTTTTGTAATGGATTACAGACCCGATTTAAAATAAAATGCCTGCAACACAAAAACCTAAACCTATGTGAAGCGGCAAAGAATGTCATCTTAATGTTCAATACCAGAACTATCATATCTAACAGCCTCATTTTAAAAATATTTACTTGGAAGTAAGTAGGGTGCCAGATGGTCATAGCTGCCAAGTACCCTGTTTTCCCCGTGAAACCCCCGTTTTTACTTACCTTTTCCCGGTGGTCCCCCGTATCACTTCGTCTCCCGTTTTTCTCCGTTATTTTCTCCTGCCGGCGGCCACTTTTTTTCTTTCTGATTTGCCCTTCTATGGGCACCAAAAATGGCCGCCGCTGGCTTCAAAAGTCGCATCTACGCATGTCCGGAAGTGCATAGACACTACTTCCGGTGTCGGCCATTTTTGGTGCCCATAGATGGGCAGAGCGACACCCGAAGTTGCGTCGACGCACTTCCTGACATGCGTAGAAGCGACTTTCGAAGCCGCCGGCGGCCATTTTTGGTGCCCATAGAAGGGCAAAGCGACACCGGAAGTTACGTCAACGCAATTTCCGGTGTCACACGGCTGCCGGTCCCGGATTCTGCTGTCCGGGACTTGGAAGGTAAGCAGATGGTTCATTTCCTTCATCAGAGTGGGTGAGATGGGGATTGTTTTCATGATACAGACAAAACTCTCTAATAGCATGCATGTTTATTTTGAGATCAAGAACATAAGTAGAGCCCTGCTGGTGCAAGGCCTATGTGGGACAGCAGCATGCCCCGCAGTGAGCAGCCAGATGTCACTAAGAAACCCACAAACACTCTCTTGCTGCTGTTCCACAGTAACTGGTATTCAGAGCATGTTGTGTCTGATTCTGGAGGGAGTAAACAGTGGTCCTGTCGAGTGGCTGTCCTGCGGCAGCAAATTCCATAGTTTAACTATGCCTTGGGTGAAGATGCACTTTTTCTGGTCTGCCCTGATGCTACTACCACCGAGCTTCATTAGATGACCTGCAAGTTCAAATATTATGAGTGAGGCCATTACAATATATGATTATGGCTGCAAGACTTTTATATGCACAACGATGGAAGGACCCATTATTACCAACCATGGAACAATGGCTGTCGAAACCAACAGACTTAGCCAAGATTCCGAAATGGACATGTTTAACCAGAGAAAAGTGCTTGTTAATGTTTATTAAAGATTGGAAACCTCTCATGTCGACTTCTTACGTGAAAAAGAAAAAGAAATACAGTGGTACCTCTACTTACGAATAACTCTACTTACGAATGTTTCTACTTACGAATGGAGCTCCGTCCGCCATCTTGGATGCAGTTTAGATAGGATTTTTTCTACTTACAAATTTTTAGATGGGGTTGCTTCTACTTACGAATTTTTTCTCCCAATGCATCCCTATGGGATTCGACTTACAATTTTTTTCAACTTACGAATGTGCGTTCGGAATGCATTAAATTCGTAAGTAGAGGTACCACTCTAATGATATTTGGATTTGAAGATTGAACATAATGTTTGTTTATAGAAAGTGGCTTTGTTGGGTATTATACGGAGTGGATGAAGTGAATATTGTTTATATATGGAGGACAGATGAAGAATCAAGTCCCTTACCTTCCAAATTTATTTCCCCCCTCTCTCTTTTAACCTCTCTTCTATTTCTTTTTCTTAATTTTTCTCTTTCTTTATTCCTTTATTCCTTTCTCTTCCCTTCTCTTTATGTTTTCAATGTATTAAGATCAAAGTTTTCATTTGGACAAAAAAAGAGGAAAAGATATTTGATATTAAGTTGTGTATCTTTCTCTGTAAACCATAATAAAGGCTATTCCTAAGTAATCAAGGCAGGGGTGGGGCCACCACTTTATGATAGAGCATTTGCAGAAGGACACAAATTCCAGCCCCGTCATCTCCAGTTGAAATGGCCTTCTCTAACAGAGCTGACAGAGGCCTCTGCCTGGAGCCTTGGAGAACATCTGCTAGCTGAAGTGGGCAATACTTGGCTAATGGACCACTTACCTGACACAGGCAGCTTTGTGTAAGTTTAATGTGTAGGCTTTGATTCTGTTCATCAAAAGCATGCATACTTTTCAAAAACACTCATAAGCATATGACTGTACGCCCTAAAAAGCAGAAAGTAAAACTTCCATGCTAATGGAAAACAAAGCACTCTTACTAAGGGGGTAATAAGCTCCACTGAGCACAATGAGACTTGCTTCTGAGTAGACATGCAGAGTCAGTCCCAGAAGGTCTTTTCTATTCAGCAGTGGGACCTGTTGCCTGTGTCCTATTGAAGTGGCCTACTGCAATGTGCTGGCTTAGTGCCTGGTACATTCATACTATGTCATGGTTAATCGCCGCTGTGCAACTGCCTCAGAAATGTTCGGGGGGGGGGGAATTGCACAAAATTATTGCCACATGAGAAGTGGCCTCGTGTTGCTATGGGAACTGTCCTTGTAGAATTAGTATCAGAATGAGGTTAACCGCCCACAGGGTTGCATCAGTGAGTCTTGATAGTTAAGTTTTCAAATTAACAAAGGGTTGGAGAAAGTTTTCCCCCTACTGTTCAGCACGCAGCATCGGGGTCCTAAACAAATAAATTCATTGCTGTTTTAATTTCTGTCCAATTATGGACCTGGTCACTTTTTTCATTCCATAAGTCTCAGGTTCATTGCAAAAACACACTCAGAAAAAAAAAACCTCTTTGGACTTTGAATGACTATGAGAATGATTTGGTGCCACTTTTATGATTTTCTTTTATTCCCTGCATGCATTATCTTCCTTCCATGACTGCCATTTCGAAACATTCACAGATTTGAAAAATACAAGATCATCAAGCTAATCTATTTCACATGCCATCCTCTTGGTCTTCTGCTCCTATGACTATCCTTTAAAAAAATATATTCCTCCAGTAAATACTGGCAGCCGTGAACAATATGTTCCTTCTTTTCTCTCTTCCTCTGTGTGTGTGGCTGCCTTTATAATCAAATCCAATATGGTCCAGGTGTATGTATTTGGAGGGTGAGGTTTTGAGACAACCTGCATATGAAAATAACCCCAATCTTCTAAACAAATATTAAGACTTGTGCAGCTGTTAATTGCCTCACTGTTGAAATATGAGACACTGACATTGTTAAATCCTTATCTTTCTGTGGGCAGACAAATTTATATTTGACCAAGATGGGGTATAGAACAAAGTACAACACCAACTAAGATTATTTATATGCATTTACTAAAACAGTTGTGGTAGGAAATCTGAAAGAACCAATGCCAGAAGGGAACTATAATCTCAACTTCAAAGTAAGCAGAAAGATGGGGCACAAGTCAAGCAATGTGGTCTCCTGAGCTTTATCTGACATACATAGGAAGAATCCTATAACACACTTTCTCTCTTTCAAAAATGCCTCAATGAAAAGTAGCTTTGAAGCAATCGTTTCCACTAAACGACCTTGTTAGAAATCCTTGCTTTGTGCCCCAAATCATTGATGAAACTTCAAGGTCCCTGTATTTGCTTAAACATACAAGGTGACAACATTCAGCAGGGATCGGGAGCATTAAATTCACCTACTTAGTGCTTCTTAGTCTTAATCCTATGCATTGCAAAAGAGGTTGAAATATGAAAACGGTTGGGGGAGAGATTACAACAGTTCAAAAATGATTTTGTTAACCTAAAATATTTTATGAAAACTTTAAAGATTATACAGAAGCGAAGTTAAAATGAGCTTGGCAGACTTTTTCTACCTTTCTATCTTGTTGACGTATCATGGGAAACATGTTGCAAAAATTCTTCCCGCCATATGGAAGGGCTCAGTAGAAAGTTGGATCCTCACTTGATTTTATCACATTGTGGCAAGTTATTATAGTCAGCAAGGTGGTCTCTATGAAAGACAGACAAACAGGTATGTAGACAGAGATTTCAGGTAGCAATATAGAGTCACCAACATTATCATCTCCATCCATCCCATTGTTATCCTGCCCTTCTTCTTAGGAGCTTGGGATGCATACATGCTTTCTCTCCTATTTTATCATCAGAGCAACCTTGTGAGGCAGATTAAGAAAGAGATTGTGGCTGGCTTAACATCGCCCAGTACAGTGTGTGGCAGACAGAGAATTTCAACCTGCATCTCCTTGTCCTAACCCAATGTTTTGACCATGAGGCTACATTGGCTCTCTACTAAGCCCATTCAGAAATCTTCATCTGAGGACCAAAGTAGACACAATATCAAGCATCTTATTAGCAGCCACATTCTCTCTCTCTTCCCACTACCACTCTCAGTTTTAAAAATCCCACATAACTTTAATGGCTCTTGACAATTAAAAATTAAGAACAGGTTCATGGGATGACGTCCCCCGGGACCATGTTGAGGGGAGGAAATAATTAAACCTCCCCTCTCTGCATGCTGTGGTCTGAGAAGGGCTGTGGCTCTGCATTTATTTGCATGCAGAAGGTCTCGGGTTCAATCGCTGACCTCTCCAGGTAGGGCTGGGTGAGATTCTCTGTCTGAAATCCAGGACAGCTGCTGCCAGCCAGGGTGAGAAAGCACTGAGCAAATGGGACAGTGTCCTGACTCCATTTAAGGCAGCTTCCTAATTTCCTAAATCACTCTCACATACCTGCTGTTATTACCATTATCATGATTCACTTCAAGTGGTTGGAAGCATCAAATCTAGCATGGCCTTGAATGAAGATAAGAAACGTATTAGTATTTCCTGCAGTATTTTATGTCTCACACTGCCACAAAATCGCACATGATTACTTCTGGATTACATATGAAAATCACAGAAATGCATTTCCTGAAAACAGTGAACCTAGAAAGCAATGATTAACAAAAGCTTTTGATTTATTATCATGTTATTGTGCAAGAAACATCAGCCTCCCATGTTGACCAGCTAATCACTGGATTAAAACAAGTTGAAAAGCATATTCCCCATAGTCCTAATTAGCAGCTGTTTCTCCCATGAAAAGATCCCAGTTTACCAACTGGAAGTTTAGCCTCCTATATTCAATTGTAATCTCTCTTAACAAACTCTGGCTCCAACTTTGATTATAGGAGATAATAATAGGCTTTGGGTATGGACATAGATTCAGCTTCTAACATCATACAAGCCTTTCCATGAAACAAAACTCGAAACTGCAGTCATTGGTTCAGAATCGCATTCACACAAAGTGGAAGTAGTTTATCTGTGTGGTTCAGAAATAAGTTGAAGTGACTGCCTCAGTCAGCGAGATTCATAGGGGCAGCAGATCCAGCCTCCAAGGAATGTGACAGTAATGGCTGTGGTGAACTTCTTAGAGGCCAGCATAGCTGCCAAGTTATCCCTTTTTAAAAGGGATTTTCCCTCATGCTGAATAGGCTTCCTCGCGAGAAAAGGGAAAACTTGGCAGCTATGGAGGCCAGATCTGCAACCGGATCAACACCCCCTCAAATGCTGCCTCTATAGAGGCCTTTTTGTGAATAGAAGGTGCACCTGGTCTCCTCCCACCCTTGTTCTCAATGTAAATCTTCACTCAACCCTTCTTCCCTGGCCAGTGTGTGTGTGTGTGTGCACGCGTGCATGCGTGCGCCATCCAGGAGGATAATTTTATCTTCCTTAGGTGTCTCTGATAGGCACATGGACCACTTATAAATGCCATCTCCAACTCCTTGAAAGTTTCCATCAACGGTGTCTCCGAAAATTTTTACACATCACTTGGGAAGACAGGCGAAGTAATATCAGTGTACTGGAAGAAGCAAAGATCACCAATGTTGAAGCAATGACTCTTCAACATCCACTTTGTTGGGCTGGTCATGTTGTGCGGATGCCTGATGATCGTCTTCTTATGGACTCATTGTTAAAACTGTGTTTATGGAAGACGATCTTACTCAGCTACAAATGATTGCCAAAGAAGAAGTGTGTACCATTCTGTGGCTTCCCTCAGGTGCCAAAATGTCATGGGCTGGCCCTGGTCCCAAGCTATGATTTCTGATGAAGTGCCTCTAACTCCAAGAGGATTTGGCCATCATTCCTAACATATATCCCTTCAACAGTTCTCCCTGAGATTTTACTGACACACACAGAGTTAATGCCTTGCTTTACTGCAAAGTTTTAGCAATTAAATACGGAGCAAAAACAACAATAATAAGCAGATTGTGTAGGTGGGAGCTGAAAAGGATGAGGGCGCGATTGAAGGCTTGGAAGGCCATTTACCTTATAACACTTTTAAAATTCAAAAGATTAGTGTTAATCACATGGATTCTGCTGGCACTTGGTAAGTCAATTAAAATCAGAAAGATGCTTTAAGATACAGAGTGTCAAAGTTTCTTCCCAGGGAAAAGATATCATCCATGTGTCTGCTGTGAACAGCTTTAGAGACATTTTGAATAATGCTTTCCCCCCTGAATAATGAACTCCCCCCCCCCACACACACACATTGCAACATGGCAGTGCCTTTTCAGGGATGAATAATGTATCACACTTAGAATTGTGTTGTTGTGGCAATCCTAAATTGTCTAGGAGTTTCTGTTGGGGGCTCTGTTATTCTTTTTACTGCCCCTACTTTTTAAAATATTGTAAATGGTTTTTAGCCTGTTGGATTTTTAAATTTTTTTGGGGGGGGGTGTTTTGTTTTTAAATCATGGGGCATAAAATGTGCCTTGGAAGCTGGTGAGAGCATGCAGAGCAATTGCAGTACTTCAGGGTAGGGGAGGTATGGGGGCCGGCAGAGGTTAAAGGGACACAGCACAGACTGTTAGTGACCCTCCCTTAACTTGCATATAGTGAGAAGGACAAAAGCTGAGAGTTTTTTATGTGAGTTAGAAGCGGGATGTAAAAGCAACAGGCTGGAAAAGCAAAAGGAGAGGGGCCTGCTGGATCTTTGCTTGCAACCAAGTCTGTAGCTATGTGAGAAAAAAACCTTTTTGGGGTGTTGATGCTGTGAACCGTTGATGCTACAACCGTTGTAGGTTGTATATATGTGTAAGTAAGCCATATATCATAAAGACACCGCAGTCTCCACAAACCTTGGGTAAGCGCCTGGAACCCCTGGAATCTCACACCGCTCAGAGACTGGGGTGGGGTGCAACAATATTGACGGTGCCAAACTCTAGGACATTAGTAAACTATATTCATGGTGGAAGCATAGGGCTGCTTGTGCCACCTCCTCTCTCTGTCCTTCTCTTATTGAGCAGGATGGTCTGAAGGAGGATTGCAAGGATGTTCAGCTGGGCATTCTATGGGTGGGAGCCTTGATCGACCAAGGTCCCTGATTATGGGGAAGACTGTAATTGCATTCGGCTGAACACGCTTAAAAGGTCCTTAGACCTTCTGACTCAAGCGACAGTTTGGGGGTCAATACATGTGCTGCCTTACTCCCTCAACATATGCAATTTAAGAATGACTGATCAGGACTTGCATCTCTCCGAAAGTCCTCATCCAGTGGCCATGAGTACTTGTGTACCTGCTGAGATACCGCAGGAAAAGCTCAGGGCAACAACGAGCAATCACTACATTCTGGTACAAAATAGTAATCAGGTTCACTCAAAAGAGTAGTCTTGCAGATAATTCCCTGGTCTCTTCATTGCAGCCCCAGCACCTTATGATAAACAGTATCAAAGGCAACATAGGGAAGAATCGATAAGGAACAATTAACAGAATTAACATAATCAATAAGGTACAATTAGCCTTATTGATCTCCAGGCAGAGATTGTTGACCAAGACCATGAGTGCAGTCTGAGGCCCATGTCAACACCAAAAGCCAGACGGGCAAAACTCCACAAAAAAAGAAAGGGAAAAAGGGGGGGGGGAACGGTTTTCAGATGTACCTGAAGCTGCAGTGCAACTGCTCATCCAATAACCTTCCTGGCAACAAGAAAGTGATGGTGATGGGGAACCAGATGGAGAATCCATATGGAGGGTTCAATTTTTCAGCATGTCCTGAACAACTACCTAACTAAAGATATTGAGCACTTGAAATGTCTGAGAGACGCTCCAATTATCTAGTCAACAAAAAATTCAGCCTCTTCGGGCTGGCTTTCAGCAGTCCAGATAGATGTGTGTCTGCTTCCCACATGTCCCTAAACCCACTTCTCCCCACATGGGTGCCAGCTCCCAAAACCCAATTCAAATAATCAGGAATCTTCTAGTAGCATTTTATTTCACAGTTTTATGGGTTTAAAATGTGCTTGGTGGAAGACTTTTTGAGAGTTGGAAATCACAGTTCTGATCATGCAGCCAAAAGAAATCTCATTAGTATGTTATCATTCACCCTGTTCTGGTTCCAGTTTGAACTCTCTCTCTCTCTCTCTCTCTCTGTGTGTGTGTGTGTGTGTGTGTGTGTGTGTGTGTATGTGTGCGTGCTATCTTCTTAAATGCGGCAAGCAAATAAATAATACCATGTCAAAGTTGCTTGCCAAACTCAACACGGTGAGTATAGGATTTCTTTATTTTGGCTTAGATTCAGAAGGCTACTCACATCCTAGAAGCGCCCTGCATACAGCAGACCTCAACAGAACAAAGGTATGTCCCCACTTCAACTCACTATAATGTGGACACTGTGGGTGGTGGAAAACCTCCAGACCTCTCTGCCTGGCTCTCTGAACTCTTCTCAGGCCTCACTCCTCATTCCTCTGCTCTGCACCTTTGCTGTTGTTGCTTGCCTGGGATATGTCATTGAATTCTGGGGTTGCCTCTTGGTCATCTGAATAAAGAAGGGGTATGTTTGTGTGCAGAGACTAGCCTACTGTACAAAGGTAACATTTCTATGAACCTCATTTACCTCTGACCCTACCCACCACTTCCACGTGTCCCTCAAAAAAAGGTATCTCAGATGGGAATGTGGACCTTGGGCTTTCCTGCTCTTGTAATCTTCACTCTCCCTTCAGTTTATTTCAGTTCTCCTTAAATCAGGGAGGCAGGAAATGTGTTTTGTTAGTCATGGGGCCATTGGCAGAGCAACCAGCAAAAGTTAATGCAAAAATGGGTTTCATCACTACATTGCCCTGCTTACACTTGTGCATATCTACATAAGCAGAATGCTGGTTTGGCTAATGTACACTGACTAAACCATATATACTGGTATCATTTTTATGGACTTGGAGCCTTCAGAGATTTCTTCACCACTGAGCTATTCTCCTTCCAACTGTAGTGTTTAATATTTCAACAGCTTGGTCCCAAGGGAGCATCCCAGAAAGCAGCAACTCGGGGCGTGTGTGTGTGTGTGTGTGTGTGTGTGTGTGTGTGTGTGTGTGTGTGACTTCCATCCTTAAATGTTGCCTGGATAACATATTAGGTTTTGCCCCCTGGATTTCTCCCAAAGTAAATAAACTGGGAAGGGAGAGGGAACACCGCTAGGTTTGGGGAATGCCTGTCAGAGGAAAATGTACAGCTCTTGAGTACTATATCTGCTGCCTTCCCAGCTGAAAGAGATTTGTGGCTAGCTCATCCATAGGCATTGATGGGGCATTGGGGAAGATGGGGAGCAACAATGAGGAACACATTCCCCCCTTGTCATAATATTACGGAGTAAAACGTCTCAAGACAGAAAATCTATTTCACATTCTGCAGTATTTATTTTCTCTCAGATGTTTCTCAACTAGGTCAGGAACGTTCAAACTGGAACCAGAGTGAGGTGAATGATAAAATTGCTAAAGTGTTTTTAGGCTGCATTAATAGAACCATAGCATCCAAGTCATGCAAAGGAACAGTTTTCCACTGTTTTCTGGCTCCAGTTAGAACCTAATTGGCATCCGGTTCTGGATACTGCTTTAAAAAAGAAAGAGGTAGACAAATTAGAATCATAGAATCATAGAGTTGGAAGAGACTACAACAGCCATCCAGTCCAACCCCCTGCCAAGCAGGAAACACCATCAAAACATTCTTGACATATGGCTGTCAAGCCTCTGCTTAAAGACCTCCAAAGAAGGAGACTCCACCACATTCCTTGGTAGCAAATTCCACTGCCGAACAGCTCTTACTGTCAGGAAGTTCTTCCTAATGTTTAGGTGGAATCTTCGTTCTTGAAGTTTGAATCCATTGCTCTGTGTCCGCTTCTCTGGAGCAGCAGAAAACAATCTTTCTCCCTCCTCCATACGACATCCTTTCATATATTTGAACATGGCTATCATATCACCCCTTAACCTTCTTTTCTCCAGGCTAAACATACCCAGCTCCCTAAGCCGTTCCTCATAAGGCATCGTTTCCAGGCCTTTGACCCATTAGAGCAGTTATAGACAAGGAGACTGCAGGGTTATAGAAAGCAAGTCCTCTGGGGAAAGGTTCAAAGGTTTAGCTTGCAAAAGATCAGGCCAGTGGCCCAACTAGTCCAGCATGTTGTTCTCACAGTGGCTAACCAGAAGACTCTCTCCATCTGCAACTCCCCGTAGCAAGAATACAAAGGCATACTGCCTGTCACAGTGGAGGTCGAACATACCTGAAGGCCTGTTAGATAGAAAAGGACACAGACTCATTCTCCCCCCCCCCAAAAAAAATATTTCTTATTTTTTATAACAAACAAAAACACAAAAGCAAAAACATACAAAATACAAAAATACAAAAAAAGCAAAAAAGAGACAAAAATACCAAAACTTCAACTCATTCCCTGATAACACTAGATCTAAAGGGATCAAGTTATAGGAGCACTAGCTCTGGATTTCACAAGTTGAGCAGGGCGTGGCCTAGATGCCAGACACCCTCCAACATTATGCTGGAAATACTTCCCTGAATTCTACACAGAAACACAGCAAAGTTGTTAACAAAAATAAAGTCTCTCTGTGTGTATAACAACAAGGAATCATGGCAAATTATTGTTTTTGTTTTTAAATATTATTTCTTGGTGTGTCATGTGCTCTGTCCTGCAGCCCCTAAGCTGGATTGTTGTCCTCAGTGCAATGAAGAACTCTGCTCTATCCCCAATGCTGAAGTAAGATCCAATGACCAGTCTGGTTACCTTTTTGGCACCAAACGGGGAACATGCCTTCTTTCTTCTTCTTCTTCTTTGGCGATCACTCGTAGCTGAGTAAGATTGTCTTCCATAAAACGATTTTAACAATGGGTCCGTAAGTGACTGTGGAGGCCAATTCTGGATCCACACGTCCTTCCACAGTGGGGACATTGGTTTCCGGGCGGGAGTTGATCACAGTGTGGATTTGCCAAGCGTGCCTTCCTCTTAGCACGTTTCTCCCTTGTGTCCTGAGTTCGAGTGTCTTCAAAGCCCATGACACCTTTGGTAAAGGCTGTTTCCCAGTTGTCAGTGTTTATACTGCATTTTTAAAGATTTGCCTTGAGACAGTCTTTAAACCTCTTTTGCTGGCCACCAGCATTACGCTTTCCATTTTTAAGTTCGGAATAGAGTAGTTGCTTTGGAAGACGATCATCAGGCATCCGCACAACATGACCAGTCCAATGAAGTTGATGTTGAAGAATCATTGCTTCAACACCTCAGGCAGCAAAGTTGCTTGGGCCACTCTTGTGTTAGGTTGCCATATGAGGAATAAGTCTGAGTGTGCTAAGACGATGGCTAACGTGTAAAAGAAAAAAAGAAGAAGAAGTGAATCTCGTTCAGAACACCAAGTTCCAGGTGTCCATTATTGGATGATTGCCAACAGCAACCAACCTACCCTCCCTCCTGCAAAAGCAACGATAAGGCTACTTGAAGCTTCTGTATTTATTAGAGTGTTTTCCTTTTGCTTTGCACTGATATTTTCTCTCTTCCTGGGGAACAGAGATCCAGTAGTTGGAATCACATCCATAACAAACTGAGTGTCAAGAGAGCAGGTTGCATCATTACAGAGCGCGGGAGCCCAGTCTTATCCCCCTAGAAATATGGAGCAATGATTATACAGCCTTAGGAGTGATCAGCTCCAGAGCTTCACACGGAGCAGGGTTGGTCTACATGTGCCAGGGCATAATTGACTCAATCTGGGCCTCAGCGAATCTACATGCATTGCCAGTTATACATTATTCAGGGTTTCCCCCAACACACTCCCTTCAAAAGAGCCCCTGGGTTTGCATATAGGTTCTTTTCAATCAGTAGCACAAACCTGGGAGGCAGGAGGCTTAAGGTGTGCCCCGCAGTAAGCGTTCTTTTCCTCAGATCTTCTGCCCATGGCATACCGGAATCAAACAGCAGCTTACAAGCAACACCAGAGCAGAAGCAGCTGTGTGTTTGGCTCATGCAGTAATGCCTTGACTTTTGATGCTCGTGCCCTTTTCCATATTGCATGGTATGTTTCTCCTTTTGCACAGACCAGTATTTCAATGTGTTGCAGCATGAACAGGGAAACCTGCTCCTTCCAGAAGGGTTTACATTTATGCTGTGTGCATACTATTTCCTTGACACAGCAACCATTGCTTTTGCACCTAGGGTTGGTGGGCAGATGGCTGCAGTTGATTTCTGCTTCTTTCTTGCTACTCTAAAGCAAAGGTGGAAGAACTTTTCTTCAGCCCATGGGCTGTAGGGTTCCCACCTTTGTTCTGGCAAAAGGCAGGGCAGGGGGGGGGGTGGGACGGGGCGGTTGGTGGACAGTTTTTCTTCTTCATCTAGTGCTGAAGTGATGAATAATAATAATAATAATAATAATAATAATAATAATAATAATAATTTATTTCTACCTCACCTGTCTAGCTGGGTTTCCCCAGCCACTCTGGGCGGCTTACAACATACAGTAATATTAAAAATACATTAAAACACCAGTCATTAAAAACTTCCCTAAACAGGGCTGCCTTCAGATGCCTTCTAAATGTCATATACAGTGGTACCTCGAATTACAAATGCCTCAGGTTACAAATGCTTCAGGTTACAAACTCCACTAACCTCGAGTTGAGAACTTTGCCCCAGGATGAGAATGGAAATCGTGTGCCGGTGGTGCAGCGGCAGAAAGAGGCCCCATTAGCGATAGCATGCCTCTAGTTAAGAACAGTTTCAGGTTAAGAACAGACCCCCAGAATGAATTGTTCCGGACCTTCGTAACTAGAGGCACCACTGTAGTTGTTTATTTCTTTGAAATCCAATGGGAAAGCATTCCACAGGGTGGGCGCCACTACCAAGAAGGCCCTCTGCCTGATTGACTTCAAAGCAACCTGCTACGATCTATTGCAGCCTAACAGGATGTCCCCTCTCGAATTTGTCACACATGTACACGTGTACCCATATACACATGAATTTATAAATGTGTCTGTGATTGGCTACTCAGACCTTAAATACACGAGCTTTCCCACATCCTTTCAAACGCATTTGGAGAGGATCCTTAACTTGGGTGGGGTGGGGTTGGGTGGGGAGGATATCCATACAGGATGTCGCATTTTATATTGAAATTCAGGACGATCCTGTATTATACATGACCAGGGCAGTCTTGAACAGGTCGGCTACCCTGGCGCTGAGGGGCGGAGATCGCTCTGCCGCCCCCGCCCTCGCAGGGCGGAGAATGCTTTCCGCGCGGCTTTGCCGCGCAGTGCCCTGGCGCACCGCGCCACCAGGGGTCTACCTAGAGCCGGCCCTGTACACGACAGGTGGTGGCCCTAATGGGCTAAGGGGCAGCACACATGCCAGTGGTGGGCAGAGCAGGACCAGAGCCAAAAGTGAGCAGAGCAACAAATGTAAACTTTAAAGAGAATGACACACACACAGCATGGCGCTGCTGACAACATCACTGGTTGTCACCTGCTTTACCTCTAACAGGGATGGAGTGGAGAGACGAGCCTTGCCAGATGATCTCAAAGTATAAATGCTCTGTCAGGTACTGTTTGATCTTTAAAGTATCTGGAAGAACTCAAAAGCTCTTTGCAGGCACTCAAAGCCTTCCGCAATTGGAATTGTATGAGGGGAGAGGCAGAGACGTGCTAGATGGCTCTGCCTCTTCGTTGCATCCCCATCCCTTGGCCTTGCTTCCCTCCATGCGTTGGAGGGCAAAGGCCTGCAGCGAAGATCCTGCAAAACTCAGGCATGCTCCTTGCAAGATTCGCAACCCTGTACAGTACTCCCCCTCACTGCAAAATGGCCAGAACAAGTGAAGAAGGCGCCAGGTTAATTCTAAGCAAGGCATAAAGGTGAAAGGTTTGGAATTGGACTCCCCTGTTTGCTTGCTTGCTTGTTTTCCTTCCCTCTCTGGCCTAGAAATTGATGTGGTTGTTTTCAAAGTGGCTGAATGCCAAAGCTATACATAGTGCCAAAAAAAAATCAGAATTAATGTGTGGCCGTTGCAATCTTATTTTAAACATTTCCAGCATTGTACTTCTGTTTCTCAGAATTGTGAATAAACATAACTTTTTTAAAAAATAATAATAATGCGGGTGAGTGGGTGGGGAATAGAAAATGTGATCAGATTTATAAACACACTTTCCAAACCAGAAAATGCACTTCAGAGCTGAGATCCAAAGATTAATTGTCAGCTTGGAACTTCATGCCCAAGAAGGGCACAGAGTCTTCTCTTCCCAAAGCAACCCAGTTGATAACTTAGGGAGTCTTCAGAGAATGACCTTTATGTCACTAAATAGCTCAGTTGGTTAGAGCGTGGTGCTGATAATACCAAAGTTGCAGGTTTGATCCCCATGTGGGGCAGCTGCATATTTCTGCATTGCAGGGGGTTGGACTAGATGACCCCCAGGGTCCCTTCCAACTCTTATGATTCTATTGTAGCACAATTAGCAAGTATTAGAGACTCGGGTCACATCTACAGCATACCTTTAAAGCCCATTTTAAAGCACAGGAAACCCCCTCCCCACACACAGATCCTGGAAACTCTAGTTTAGAATTCAACAAGCTACAATTCCCAGAACCTTTAGCAAACTACAGTTCCAAAGATTCTTTGGGGAAAGACTTTGCTTCATTTGTATGGTATGGATGTGACCTCAGAAAGCAGAGAAGCCGGTCTTTAGAGTGTACATCTAAAACAGCTGTTTGCATACCGGCTCAGGTGTTTTGAAAATGGCAGCCACCTCCTTGGGTCAAAGCTTCAAATCAAGACTGCTGTCTCCATCCAATACCAGGCTTAATTGGAAGCATGTGCTTACACGACATATGGGTTGTTGTTTTGTGTGTGTGTGTTTTTTGTCAATGGAACAGAAGGGTACGTGTCAAATTGAGTGCAGAGTTAGGAGAATTTGTACTGCTTGGCAAGCTCTGGTGTTTAAAAAACACATAACCCTGGTTCTATGTGTTGCACTCAATATTTGCAACCTCCTTAGTAAAAGAAAAATCTCCTCTCTCTGCCTGTTTCTATCACGTTTGTGACAGATAAGAAGAGCAACAGCCAAAGTGTACTAATATTTCAGGAGTGGCATATATTCATTGAAGGGGAAAAAAGAAGCTGTTTTTTATTTGCGGTCCATATGGTTTTGATTTTTTCACTGTGTCTTGATCTGCCTTTCCTTATGAATAATGTCTTTACATTCAAAAGCCCCATATTTCTTCCAGCTTGCAGGAACATTTGTCTGCTTATTTCTACTATATTCACTGCTGGAGATCGTATTCTGCACCAGGAACTGGGCCATGATATAGCAGCGTGCTTGCTAGACAGAAGAGAAAAATCCCACATTTCCCCCCCAAAAAACTTCCAAACCCAAACATAAAACCCAAATGCAGTTTTATAGGAAGTGATCAGTAGCTGAGCTCCAAATCTGCAAATGGAGCTGCTCTGCTTATGCAGAGGTGCTTTTAAACTGCATCCTTGTGTAACCTTCTGCAAAATACTTTTCCTATGCTCTTATTCAATCAGTGTTCCTATTCAGGGTCACTGAAGGGACTCTAAAAAAAAACTTATGCAGAGCAAAAGTTGTGTAACACATCAAACAATAACCTGTCTTAATCATATGCATACATGCACAAGATGCATTGCGCATGAATGCCGCAATAAAACATTGAAGTACTGTGCTTCTAACGTTCTTTCTTTCTACTGTTACCACAGAATCTCCTCACTTGGTTTCCTCTCAATACCAAGAGTTTTCCTTTGAAGGCTTGGTTTGATGGCCACCAATAGGGGAAATTGTATCTCTTAGGCAGCCTTCTTAAAATGGTTGCAAGTGCCAATAGTTCCCCTAAGAAATGGAACTCTCTAGGCCCTCTTCCTAGAGGTTTTCAGAAAAGAGGTAAGCAGGGTCCCTTCTTGTGTAACCACTAGCTCTTCACTGCACTGAGGACTGGGGAGGATGATATAGCTGTATACTCACTGCACATAATGGTGTCTGTTTCATGCTTCAACTCCCTACTGTGTGTAGAATTATCAGAATTATCAAAGGAACATACCCAAGTGGGTTACACTTGAACTGGCAGTCCATGTTGCTACAGGAAAGTTATCCCCCAGAGCTTGAGAGTTGCCTCCCATGAAAGATTGCTGCTTTGAGTAAGGGTTGTGACTCAATGGCAGGGCCTCTGCTTTGAATTCAGAAGGAATTAGGTTCAACATCCATGTTGGACTGAGAAGGACTCATGGCTGAAGCACAAGAGATGCTGTCACTCAGTGTTGACAGTACTGAGCTAGGTGGACCCAAATGGTCTGGCTTTGTATAAGACACCTCCCTCCCATGTTTGAAGGTGGTTTCCTATACAGTCATACCTTGGATCCCGAACGCCTTGGTACTCAGACGTTTTGGCTCCCGAACGCCGCAAACCCAGAGGTGAGTGTTCCGGTTTGCGAACGTTCTTTGGAACCCGAATGTCCAGCGGGGCTTCCACAGCTTCTGTTTGGCTGCAGGAGGTTCCTGCTGCCAATCAAAAGCCGCACTTCGGTTTCTGAATGTTTTGGAAGTCAAACAGACTTCTCGACATCAAGGGACGACTATACTATGTTTCTATGCTTAAAATACATTTGGACTCTTCTCCTACCATGTGTGACCAGAAGCACTTTGCAGATGTGTGTCAGAGTGGTGCTGGGTCACCTGACAGCAGCAGAATTCCACTTCTCCTGCGTTCCCATTGAGGTCCTGAAGTTGCAAGCTGTGGCATTCACTTCAGTGCAACTGGGCATACCGGAGTCCTCCATCTGGAGCAGATTGCTGAACTAACAGGACAGACTGGCTCTGTGGGCGGAATCTCAGCCAACGTGTTTTTCTCCTGCTCTCACTCCCCTCCCCAGTCAGTTCATGTGGGCAAAGAATATGTATGTGTGTTTCAAGAAAGGGCATCTATAAGTGTTCTGTTTACCGTTCCTATGCAAAAGTTCTTCCTCTCTAAATATGTTTTCTGCACACAAATCCAAGGTACAACGTTCCATTGTGAAACAGTTGCTCTCTAAAATGGATATCAGCCTGTTTCAAATCATCAGTCATTGTTTTGTCAAAACATTCTGGCATTGTGAGATTATGCCAAGTATGTGTAAAATTGGAACACTGTGAAATTGAAAACCTATGTGCGAAAGAATGCCACATTTGTTTATATGAATGTATATATTTTAAACCTTAAAAAGATGCTTTTTAGCATCTGCATGAAACCGCTGGGAGAGATCATCTGGAGGTTTGGGCTGGGTGTCCACCAGTATGCAGATGATACCCAGCTCTACCTCTCCTTCAAATCAGAACCAGTGAGGGCAGTGAAGGTGCTATGGGGCTACCTTTGAAGGTGACTCAGAAACTACAACTTATCCACAATGCGGCAGCTAGAATGGTGACTGGGAGTGGCCACCAGTCTTAAAGGATCTTCACTGGCTACATTTCCGAGCACAATTCAAAATGTTGGTGCTGACCTTTAAAGCACTAAACTGCCTCGTCTCCACCCATGTTGCTCAGCCCAGACACTGAGGTCCTTCTCCGAGGGTCTTCTGCTGGTTCCCTAACAGCAAGAAGCAAAATTACAAGGAACCAGGCAGAGGGCCTTCTCAGTAGTGGCACCCTCCCTGGGGAACACCCTCCCTTCAGATGTCAAGGAAATAAACAAGTATCTGACTTTTAGAAGACATCTGAAGTTTGTCATCTGAAGGGAAGTTAAGGATTGATGTTATTATGTTTTTAGTTATGTTGTAAGCCCCACAGAGTGGCTAGGGAAATCCAGCCAAATGGGTGGGGTATAAATAATAAAATTATTATTATTGTTATTATTATTAATCATTCTGTTTCTTTTAAGATCACAGCTTGCTGAAAGGCTACAGAATTTCTTTGAACATAAGGGATCAATTTTCTGATCGTTACATTGTTTTAGCTCTAGAACAACAGTATGCTTCTCTATTATGTGAAATTGTGACACCAGTCATGTCAGTTTTGTTCTCATAACCTTGGAATTCAAATTGTGATGATTTAAGTGTATTACCTCATTTCTGATCAACATTAAAATATTTTTTCCAAGACTGCGTGGTGAATGACAATAGCTCATAAATACTTTTCTTCTTTTTCTGAGTAGAATAACAATGTTTATTCTTTGAGTAAAGAATTATTTTATTTCTCAAACAAGCAATCAGGGAAATAAAAGTTTGCATAGTGAGGAGAACACAGACAACGAAGCACAAAGAGCAAACATAGCGTTTGGTGCCTTCTACAGGTTACGAATGACTCATACCAGCCTACCTTCCCTGCTGTTACTTTCTCTTCCTTTTCAGATATAACAAACGGAAACAAACACCCGTTTCAGACCACACCATGGCTTTTTACTACTTTTCTGAGAATTTGTTATGATGATTCTGAAAAATCTGTGGATAAGCAAATTATGAGAAGTCTCAAGGGCAGCACCTATATCAGTGATGGGCAACCTTTTGAGCTTGGTGTGTCAAAATTCGCCCAAAAACTGAGCATAACTCAGGTGATGTGTCGTATTTATAGTTTAAATAACAAAAATGTATAATTGTAATATATAACTGTATTTAATCAACCAAAAACTAATTTAACCTAACCAAACCAAAAACCCCTTATTTATCACAAAGTGCCCAGAGTTGTTGAACTTTTTGGGGGGAGCTGCTGACCAAAGTTTTGGAGGGTTTTTTCGGGGTGTGTGTGCAAAAGTTGCTTTGCTTTTGGGGGGATGCTCCAAAGCTGCTGCGCTTTTTGGGGGGGGGGAAGAGAACATAAATAAATGACGACTAATACCTTCGCTGGAACTAACACGCAGCACCGACATAGTCTGCCAAAGCAGCACAGAACAGGTTAAAAAATGAATGCTGTTATACCCAATCATCGTCTGCCAAAGAGCCAGAAAAAAAGCACAGAAAGGGTTAAAAAACCAATCTCTGGCTAACAACTACAACAGCTTGAGGAGGAGCGAGAGAACAAATGGAGGGGGGGGGAACAACAACAGTGTGAATGGGCCGATGGGGCGCGTGCCAGCAGTGAGGGCTCTGCATGCCACATCTGACACGCGTGTCATAGGTTCTCCATCACTGACCTATATATACATGAAATTATTGTGCATGGTAGATATAGCAATGGTAACTTTACAAGTGTAGTGGCAGAGCTGGCCCCTACCATTTGACAAAGTGAGAAGTTTACCTAAGGCAGCAGATGCTGAGGGGTGTGGAGCAGACGGAATTGCGTGTGCCACAAGATCTGCCCTGAACCCCCCAAAGAAGCCTGATGGCTTCAGGTGGAGAGGATGATGCATTACCATGGCCAGTGTTGAAATGA